>NC_045960.1:38369316-39054423 GCF_010909765.2 Amblyraja radiata | reverse complement strand
TTTGTATTTATTGGTTTAGTTTAGTTTAGAGAAACAGCCCTTTGGCCCAACGAGTCCGTGTCGACAAGCGATCCCCGTACACTTACAGGGTCCTACACACAGTAGGGACAATTTCCAGAGAGCAATTAACCTACAAACCCACATGTCTTTGGAATGTGGGAGAAAACCGGAGCACCTGGCGAAAAACCACATGGTCACAGGGAGAACATACAAATTCCACACAAATAGCACTCATGGTCAGACAATAGGTGCAGGAGTAGGCCATTTGGCCCTTCGAGCCAGCACCGCCATTCAATGTGATCATGGCTGATCATCCCCAATCAGTACCTCGTTCCTGCCTTCTCCCCATATCCTCTGACTCCGCTATTTTTAAGAGCCCTATATAGCTCTCTCTTGAAAGCATCCAGAGAACCTGCCTCCACCACCCTCTGAGGCAGAGAATTCCACAGACTCACCACTCTCTGTGAGAAAAAGTGTTTCCTCGTCTCTGTTCTAAATGCTTGCTTCTTATTCTTAAACTGTGGCCCCTGGTTCTGGACTCCCCCAACATCGGGAACATGTTTCCTGCCTCTAGTGTGTCCAAGCCCTTAACAATCTTATATATTTCAATGAGAATACCTCTCATCCTTCTAAACTCCAGTGTGTACAAGCCCAGCTGCTCCATTCTCTCAGCATATGACAGTCCCGCCATCCTGGGAATTAACCTTGTAAACCTACGCTGCACTCCCTCAATAGCAAGAATGTCCTTCCTCAAATTAGGGGACCAAAACTGCACACAATACTCCAGGTGTGGTCTCACTAGGGCTCTGTACAACTGCAGAAGGATCGAACCTTGGTCTCTGGTGCTGTGAGGAAGCAGCTCTACATCTCTGCCACTGTACAGCCTAAGATTTTTAAGGTTTAACCTTAAAAACTTGAAAATTGAAATTTTCTGATTGAATTTTACATCTTGATTTATATTTGTTTTTTGTTTGATATGGAGTTGTACTTTCATTGGAGATGAATGACATGTTTTATAAAAAATCTTGGAATAAGGAACAATATGTTCACTAAGCATAGACATTAAACAGGAGAGATAAAACAAATAAAAAAGACCAGATCCAGAGATAAAGCAAAACATTAAAAAAATATTTCATTACTGCAATTCTAAGAGGTAGGAGTTGTAAACAAAGCCGCTGTGAGCAACAGTAATGAATATTTTCTAATTTGATTAACATCTTACATTGCGCATTAGTTTGCTGTCTCACACCTTTCAAAGCCACAGCAGCCTGAAAAACAGCCTTAGGCCAGCGTGCCTGATAAATAAAAAAAAAGTGTTTTTCCAGACATTGCCCCCCAAAGCTTCAGACATTCAATGGGGAAGTAACTGCAGTAATGAGTTATATTCTGAATTTACTAAAGGGTGAATCAATTAAGAAATTATTTGAATTCTCTCTGTGGAATAAACCAAACTCTTGTCATTAATTGAGGCAGTTCCAATAAATGTCACAAATTTCTAGCAATAATATAATTTTGCCACTATTTGCATCTGCTATTTTATGTCTGTGCTCGGGTGATTGCACAGCTCCAGTTTTTATTTGTCGCCTCAAGTTTTTTGTGCAGAGCTGAATCTGTCTGCCATCAACAGTTTGGCACGGAATCTGTTTAGTTTCAGTTAGGGTTGACAAAGATTCATTGCCCTGAAACGTTAATTTTGTTCCCCTATCCACTTCTGCTGCCTGATCAACTGAGTATTTCCAACAGTTTTAATTTCAGATTTCCAGCTTTGCAGTTTTTTGATATTCAATTGTAGACTCAGTGCAGTGTTTCAAAGTGGAATTTGATGCAGTCATGGGCAGGCAGGTCATTGGTTGAGCTCCATCACATAATTTGCCTTGAAACCCTTCAGTCTGCAGGCTTCAGCTAGTATGCCAACAAAAGCTTTCATTTCCGTAGTGTCTGAGAGTCATGGAGGCATACAGCACAGAAAAAGGATCTGCAGCCCAACTCATCCATGCCGACCAAATGCCGCATCGTCGGCCCATTTGCCCAATATTGGCACAAATACCTCAAAAACCTAGAACAGTACAGTGCAGGAACGTGTCCTGCTAAGCATCATACAAGCAACATAATCTGTGCTCTTATTTCTCGAAGAGTTAAATCACAGAGAAAGTGGGCTATTGAGGCTGTGGGATCTGTTGTTATCATCTCGGCAGCATAAAGAATGAGATTATTGCCCATTAGTTTTTGCATTAGGGAGGGTAAACGGACAAGGATTTAGCATATCCTGAGACTGTTCCTGAAACAGGGACAGTTTCTTCCCAGCTGTTATCAGGCAACTGAACCAACCTACCGCAACCAGAGAGCAGTCCTGAACTACTATCTACTTCATTGGTGACCCTCGGACTATCCTTGTTTGGACACTACTGGCTTTACCTTGCACTAAACGTTATTCCCTTATCATGTTTCTATACACTGTAAATGGCTCGGTTGTAATCATGTATTGTCTTTCCGCTGACTGGAGAGCATGCAACAAAAGCTTTTCACTGAACCTTCGTACACGTGACAATAAACTAAACTAAACTGAACTGATAATCAAGGATCCTACAAAATATATGAGGTGCTTGAGAGAGGCTGACATGAACATGATGGACTGAATGGCCTCTTTGTGTACTGGTGGTTTCTATTACCCTTCAACTGTGACTGTTCAACTGCAATTCAAGAATGTCCAACTGTGTGCCAGCAAGGAGTATGGTGTCTTTAGAAAAATAAGAAATTAATGAGAAAATAAAGTGATATCTACACATTTGTCAGTGTAATGAAAGGCCATTATGATGTTGCCTTTCCCCATTTGAATTCTTTTTCAACCTCCCATCACCAGAGATGATGACATTTATATCGTGCCAAGAGGATCTAAAATATCTAAGCTTGTTGCTGTTCCTGGTTTACTTATCTAAGGATAATAAATCACATCTGTCTATTGCGCTAATATCTTGGGTGGATATTAAACAATGCAGGCATTGATTTATTTAGGCAAATGTTCTGTTGATAAACAGAGGTTGATGTTAAAAGCAATTATACATTAAATAAAATATTAATACAGTTACGGTACAGTGGCATTTAGTCGTGAGATATTTAAAACAGATCTAGGTATCAAGTATTTTAATTAAAAGTAATCCCAAATGCAAAATAATGGCTCCTGGAGTATTATGGATAGTGCAGGGTTACTAAAATTTGAGGTCCATTGTAAGTGAGTGGGACCCAGAGCTGTGGGACAGACAGAGCAAGGAATGCAGTATGCAGGTCAGGGTAAGATCAACATAAAAAGATCCTCAGACATTTCTAGTTCCTCAATGTTATAACGTTACGTGACAGCTCCGATATGGAGGATAGCACAATCCTCTTTTAAATTTAATTTAACAAACCAATACATCAGCAACTTGGGGCATATCAAATTTATTAATATAATTTATTTCCCATATATATTGCTTATCGAAGTGAGTATTATAAGTTTTGAAAACTGTATGGATTTCTATCTTTATACAGAACATGAAGTGCTGGAGTAACTCTGCAGCAGCATTTCTGGAGGGAGTAGATAGACAACAACATGATTTGGGACCCTTCTCGGAATCATTGTAGTATGGGCAGGAAGATGGGGAAAAGAGTGGGGTAGGACAATGTCTGGCAAGTGATATGTGGATACAGTGTGGTGAGGTATTGACTGGCAGAAGGATGGACAAAGGCTAAAGATTAAAAGGAGACAAAAGAGTGACAAAAGGAAAGAAAAGAGAGACAAGGAGGCAACAGTGTCAGATGAGGAGTGAAAGTAAAGCCAGTAAAGTTGAACCATATATGTAAAACCATAATTGAAAAGGGATGGGTTGGGGGGGAAACGGAGACAGGATAAATACGAAAACTTGGTGTACATCGGGAGGGCATGGGAAAGAGATAAGGGAGGGTCATAAGGAATAGTAGAATTAGGCCTTACAGCCCATCAGGTCTACTCCACCATTCAATCATGGGTGATCCATCTCTCCTTCCTAACCCCATTCTCCTGCCTTCTCCCCATAACCTCTGACACCCGTAGCGTTACCTAAAATTGGAGAATTCGGTGTGCATACCATTGGGTTGTAAGCTACTCAAGAGGAATATGAGATCCTGCTGAATTACTCCAGCATATTTTTTTTTCAATTTGTTGTCATTCACAGTCTTCGAGGTCCCAGCAATATAATTGATCCACAGATTTTGTGTCTTATGCTGTTCAGATGTGATTTTTCATTTCTTTCCACAATTGGTTGGGATGATATACTTTAGCTGATTTTGTATATACAGTTCCAGGATTTATTTGCAATATTTAAAACTGTGGGAAGCCAAGGGGAAATTGCACAACTTTGAGAAAGCTAGAATTAATAGCTAATTTGTCCAGTGTGGATTTAAAAAAAGGAAATCCAGCCTGGATCTGTTGTCGGCAAATAGTAATTAAGTTAATTGTAGTTTTTATGAGATTACAGAAAGGCATTTGATAATGTACCAAATAATAAGATTTTTAGAAAATTAAGGACCGAAATGAAGGAATTATAGGACGTCCATTTAGGAAGATGAGAAGGAATTTATTTAGTCAGAGGGTGGTGAATCTATGGAATTCTTTGCCACAGAAAGCTGTGAATGCCGTCAATGGATATTTTTAAGGCAGAGATAGGTAGATTCTTGATTAGTATTGGTGTCATGGGTTATAGGGAGAAGGCGGGAGAATGGTAACCCTCTTCTCCAATGAGGGGAGAAATAGATCAGCCATGATTAAATCAAGTAGGCTTGATGGGCCGAAAAGATGATAAACTAAAAGGGACGTGAAAGCATGGATAGAAACTGACTTTGGGTAATTACTGTAAGTACAGGGATGAACCATTAATTTTCTGAGCTGGGGGAAGACCTCGAGGGTCAGTAATAAGTTAATTGCTTTTCTTGGGGTATCTTGAACTTAAATGAAGGACTAAACAGCCTCTTTCCATAATGCAATCAATCTATGATTTTGTAACATTAATGACCATGCTATTGGGCACTATTTCTAAATCTGCAAATGATACAAACCTGGAAGCATGGTTTACAATCGGGAAGATAATACTGGAATGGACTTACACAAGCCATAGGAGCTTAATGTCGTGATGTAATACGTTTTGGAAGGAACAACAATATAAATTGAGGGCTTTAATCTATTATTTATTTTGATGCCCTCGTCCATTATCCTGTCATTGACATTCATTCACATGCCATGGGCTCATACTCAGAGTTTTATTCCCTTAAACAATTTGCCATCTCATGTTCTTTTTACCTTCTAACGTTCGTTTTGCCTTCTAAGCCTTGAATTAAAAGGATCGTGGTAATACTCCATCTTTGCTTGCACCCATTATATTTCGGTTCAGCGAATGCCTTGGAAATTCTGGTGCATTTCTGGTCAATTTATTGTTATCGAATGCCTTTACTCTGCAGATTTTAGAAGTGATAAATATTTTTGACCGTGTATTATTTCTGATGTTTTTTATTTTCCCAGTTTCCATCTGAGATTAAATGGAGTGGGATTTCAACATCAGTCTTTAGGAATATTTTAGGAATATACTTTGATAAGTAGAATCATTCTAGATTTTTGTTGGAGAATTATGAATAGGATAAGTTATGGGCCAAGCGTGGGCAGGTAGGACTAGTGTAGATGGGGCATGTTGGTTGGTGTGGGCAAGTTGGGCCAAAGGGCTTGTTTTCATGCTGTATGACTTTATGACTTTGACTATTTGGCAACATCCACTACTTCCTCTACTTCCTTCGAAGGCTTAGGAAGTTTGGCATGTCCTCTCCAACTTCTACAGATGCACCATAGAAAGCATTTTAGCAGGATGCATCACAGCTTGGTATGGGAACAGCTCCATCCAAGACTGTAAGAAATTGCAGCGAATTGTGAATGCAGCCCAGGCCATCACACAAACCAACCCCCCTTCTATTGATTCCATTTATACCTCACGCTGCCTCGGCAAGGTCAGCAGCATAATCAAGGACGAGTTGCAACCGGGCCGCTCCCTCTTCTCACCTCTCCCATCAGGCAAAAGGTATAGAAGTGTGAAAACGCACACCACCAGATCCAGGGACTGTTTCTTCCCAGCTGTTATCAGGCAACTGAATCATCCTACCACAACCAGAGAGCAGAGCTGAACTACTATCTACCTATTTAATGTCCCTCAGACTATCCTTAACCGGACTTTGCTGGCTTTACCTTGCACTAAACGTTATTCCCTTATCATGTATCTATACACAGTAATCATGTATTGTCTTTCTGTTGACTGGTTAGCATGCAACAAAAAGCTTTTTACTGTACCTCGGTACACGTGACAATAAACTAAACTGAACCGAACACTAATTCAATGTTCAAATTTTAAATTAGTATAATTATTGATAATTTATAACATATTGCATTTCTTCTTGCACTAAAAGACTAATGGGCCTATTTTGTTTCTGTTTGACAGCTGGCAGTGAGGTGGTTGGAACATGGTTGTCGTTATCAGTACATGGATGAACTCTTAGAGTACATACGGTTCGGTCTAATGGATGTGAATACACTTCACGCTGTGGCCCTGTCTCACCCTCTAGTACAGGCCAGTGAAAGAGCCACAGCATTCGTTACTGAGTCGTTGGAGTACCACCAGAGTATCTATGCACAGCCCATATGGCAAACCATCAGGACACGGCCTCGTTTCCAGTCAAAAACACTTTATATTGTAGGCGGTAAGAAACGTGAGATTTGCAAAGTGAGAGACCTGCGGTATTTTAACCCAGTGAACCAGGAGAACGTTCACATCGCCGGTATTTCAAACTGGAGTGAGCTATCTCCGATGCCCATCGGGAGAAGTCATCATTGCGTGACGGTCATGGGAGACTTCCTTTTTGTGGCAGGTGGGGAGGTGGAACACGCGACGGGCCGCACTTGTGCAGTCAGGACTGCATGCCGCTATGACCCTCGCAGCAACACCTGGACAGAGATAGCTCCCATGAAAAACTGCCGAGAGCATTTTGTACTTGGTACCTTGGATGAATACTTGTATGCAGTGGGTGGAAGGAATGAGCTGCGGCAGGTTTTGCCCACTGTGGAGAGGTACTGCACAAAGAAGAACAAGTGGACTTTCGTACAGTCATTTGATAGATCGCTGTCTTGTCATGCAGGATGTACGGCTGATGGGCTGCTTTGGATATCAGGTAAGGGAGCACAATTTGAGTTTTAATTCCCGCCAGTATATATTTTCCATGCGATAATCAGGTGTTGTTTATTTGGGTAAAGGTAAAGCTCTCTGAAATGTGATGCATTAGAATATCAAGATTCTTAAATGGTTCATAGAGTAAATGCCAGCTCTGCTATATATTCCTGTACTAATCTGGAACCGGAGAGCTAAAACCAATTGCCATGTTTTTTGCTGCCTCCACCTCTCCTGGTTATTTCTTCAGAAAATTCAATACGCTAATAAATAAGCTAATAAAGAAGGATGTTTATATCTCCAGTTTAGTGCAAGTGACAAGTGCTGACCTCATTATGTTTTTTAATTTATCCCAAATATTACATTTGTGGTGGTGGATTTCAGCAAAGTTAAATACAATGTGTTGAACTGCAGTTTTGAAAACAAAAAGACCTTGGGCTACAAATCCATAGCTCCTGGAAAGTGGTGATACAGGTGGTTACAGTTGTGAAGAAGACATTTGGTTGGTTTGTCTTCCTCGGCCTTCATAAAGAGAGGAGTTGCGTATAGGAGCAAATAGGTCCTTCTGCAATTGTACAGGATCCTGGTGAGACCACACCTGGAGTATTGCGTGCAGTTTTTGTCTCCTAATTTGAGGAAGGACATTCTTGCTATTGAGGGAGTGCAGCGTAGGATCACAAGGTTAATTCCCTGGATGGTGGGACTGTCATATGATGGAAGAATGGCACGACTGAGCTTGTATTCACTGGAATTTAGAAGGATGAGAGGGTATCTTATGGAAATTATTAAGGGATTGGTCACGCTAGATGCAAGAGAGGCCATTTCGAACTGAGATGATGAAAATCTTTTTCACACAGAAAGTTGTGAATTTTTGGAATTCTCTGCCTCAGAAAGCATTGGCGGCCGATTCACTGGATGTATTCAAAAGAGAGTTAGATAGGGCTCTTAGGGCTTGCTGAATCAAGGGATATGGGGGGAAGGCAGGAACGGGTTACTGATTGTGGATGATCAGCCATGATCACATTGAATGGCGGTGCTGGCTCGAAGGGCCGAATGGCCTACTCCTGCATCTATTGTCTATGTATCTATGTATTGAGTATAAGAGCTGTGACATCATTTTGCCGCTGTACAACCCTTCCGTTTGATCACACTTCACACTTGGAGTATTGTGTACATTTCCAGTCATTGCACTGCAGGAAGGATGTGGTAGCAATAGAGAGTGCAGAAGAGATTGACTAAGTTGGTTGTCGAAAACAGTAGTTAACATGAGAGATTGGATAGACTGGGTTTATTCTCATTGGAATATGGGAAGTTAGGGATGACCCCAGAGAAGTTTTTTAATCTATGAGGGTGCAGGTAGAATATTTTTTTGCAGGGCAAAGAACTCTACAATAGAGGAAAAATTCAAAACAGATCTTGGGTAAATGTTTCACACGGAGCGTGGTGGTTATTTGAAATGATCTGCCAGATGACCCGATAGGTGCAGATCTGATCACCCATTCCTTCTATCCAGAGATGCTGCCTGGCCTGCTGAGTTAGACAATAGACAATAGGTGCAGGAGTAGGCCATTCGGCCCTTCGAGCCAGCACCGCCATTCAATGTGATCATGGCTGATCATCCCCAATCAGTACCACGTTCCTGCCTTCTCCCCATATCCCCTGACTCCGCTATTTTTAAGAGCCCTATCTAGCTCTCTCTTGAAAGCATCCAGAGAACCTGCCTCCACCGCCCTCTGAGGCAGAGAATTCCACAGACTCACCACTCTCTGTGAGAAAAAGTGTTTCCTCGTCTCCGTTCTAAATGGTTTACTCCTTATTCTTAAACTGTGTCCCCTGGTTCTGGACTCCCCCAACATCGGGAACATGTTTCCTGCCTCTAGCATGTCCAAACCCTTAACAATCTTATATGTTTCAATGAGATATCCTCTCATTCTTCTAAACTCCAGCATTTTGTGCCTATCTTCGGTGTAAACCAGCATCTGCAGTTCCTTCCTACACTTCTCAGGGCCCACCTTTTACTGTGCAGGACCTGTTCAACTTCCTAAAATAGGACAGCTCAAACTGAACTGAACTGGGTGAGTGAGCCATTCCTCGGCACACTCACCCAGCTGATCAGAATCTTGATAACATCATCACTGTCCACGATACCATGTTTTATCATAATCACCTCCATATGTGTAACCTGGCTGGTTGTTACTGACTTGGACCAGGATCTAATCAAAACTAGATAGAAACATAGAAAATAGGTGCAAGAGTAGGCTATTCGGCCCCTCGAGCCAGCACCGCCATTCAATATGATCATGGCTGATTATCCAAAATCAGTACCCCGTTTCAGCTGTTTCCCCATATCCCTTGATTCCCTTCACCCTAAGAGCTAAATCTAACTCTCTCTTGAAATGAAGACCAGTTATATCTAGTCTGAAGAAGGGTCTTGAACCAAATTACATATCCATTTTATTCTGAGATGCTGACCTGCTGAGTTACTCTAGCATTTTGTGTCTATATCAGGACCTAGTTAATATTGTGCACATAGGCAGATGAGGTATTAAGATTTTGCTGAAAGAATTGAGATGCCATGGTCCAAGAATGTATATGCCAGGCAGACTATTATGTGAGCCCAGTGAAAAATAAAATAACTAGGGCAATAGAGCTTCAAATTAGTCTGGTGCACTTGGGAGCAGTCTGAAAAGTGGAAAATGGAAAAACTTTAAGAAAAGAATCATGGTTATAACATTTTGGTCAGAATAAACAGTATACGTCAGAAATAGAAAATCAAGCAAATCAATATGGGCATTGTTGAAAATCGGAAAAATGTTAGCTAAAATCGTGGAAACGCATCCAAAATCTCTTTTGCAAAGGTTGCAATATAGTAGTGCTTGCCCATTGTACTTTCCCTTAAAAATGTAGAGTCGTTGACTTAAATACATTTCAACAGATTCCCACTCCCGAGCTGTGATTGTTCAGTGATCACGGTTCAGAACTGAACATTCTGGGATGTTTGATTTATTAGAAAGGAGTCAGAATGCATCTTACCTTGAAAAATCAAGATGTTGAATTGATTTTGAAGAAGGTAAGATCATAAAATACAGGGACTGGTCAGTAGGTGCTTTAACAGTTGTGGCAGTATTAGACTCAGAATAAATAAGAAAATTAATCTGAATGAAACGAGGTTAATTCAGTAGGGAGACAAATAAGCTGGAGAAACGCAGCGGGTGAGGCAGCATCTATGGAGCGAAGGAATAGGCGACGTTTCGGGTTGAGACCCTTCTTCAGACTCAGTTATCTTCACAGAGGCAACATTCAATGTGGAGAATAAAGGTGAGATAGTTTATTGAGATCGGAATGATGAATAACTATTTTATTAAAAGCAAATTTTGATTTAGTACAGTTAATTTGAGCATTGTTAATTAATAACCTTATGCGAGAGGAGACTTTGGGGAAGAATGGTTGAAGTAATATTTTCTGACAACTTTAGTCTTAAACTAGGACATAAAACGTGGACAAAGTAAAAGATTTAAATATGAAAGGAGAGATTGGTGAGATAAATTGGGAAACTAGATTAAAAGACGTAATACTTTATAAGCAATGACAAATATTTAAAGAAATCCTAAATCCTAAAAAAATAAATGTTAACAAATTAACATGATCAAATTGTGGCTAATCAGAGTAATCAAAGATGGCGGTGGATTAAGGGCTTATTATGTGGGCAAAGAAAATCAAACACGAGTTTTTGGAATTTAGGAAAGGATCACCAATAAATTGACTGAGAATGAAAACTGAGTGAGAAACTAGCAAAAGGGATAAAAGTATTTACAAAAGCATTAATTGGTAATATAAAAAGGATTAGTGCAAATAACTAGGCAGAAACGTTACATTATAGGCAATGTAGGACACTGAAGGAGGCTCACAGTATCTGTTGCAGTTAAAAAGAGTGACTCTGCCTTATCCCATCTTCCTGTAACTGTTCCATAGGTCACAATCCAAGTATCTTTTAAAAGTAATGAGGGTTTCTGCCTCCCTGAATAACAATGATAATTGGCACCATCCTCCACAAAACACTGATCAAACATTATGTTTTGTTTCTTGTGAGTAAGAAAATACTGGTTGCAAGGTGCCGGTCCCTCAGATGCATCCTTACTCCTTCGATCAGCCCACCATAGATGACTTACCATATACCTTCCTAATATCCATGCAGGCAACACAAAACACACTACCTCACCAACCTCTACGTTACTTTCTCAAAGCATCCAACCAAGTTAGTCATGACCTTCTCTTAATAAGTCTATGTTGATTGTCCCTGGTTATTCTGTGTCCTTCTGAACGCAGTTTTATGATGTCCCACAGAACTGATTCCAATAATGTGCCCACTTTCAAAGCTAAATTAATTGTCTTGTGATTACTTAGGTCATACCTTATTCTGTTTTTAAACAATGGTAATAAGTTATTTTTTCAGTCATCGGTGCCAGTCCAATGTACAGGAAGAATGATTTATCATGATTCCCCCTGGACTGGAATGAGGTAAACTTAACTCTTCTTTCAAGGGAAAGATGACAGCCCAATTTGAACTGGCCAGCACCATAAGGGTAAATACTAGAATCAATCATGGTATGGAGGACATAGAAACATAGAAACATAGAAATTAGGTGCAGGAGTAGGCCATTCGGCCCTTCGAGCCTGCACCGCCATTCAATATGATCATGGCTGATCATCCAACTCAGTATCCCGTACCTGCCTTCTCTCCATACCCTCTGATCCCCTTAGCCACAAGGGCCACATCTAACTCCCTCTTAAATATAGCCAATGAACTGGCCTCGACTACCTTCTGTGGCAGGGAGTTCCAGAGATTCACTACTCTCTGTGTGAAAAAAGTTCTCCTCATCTCGGTTTTAAAGGATTTCCCCCTTATCCTTAAGCTGTGACCCCTTGTCCTGGACTTCCCCAACATCGGGAGCAATCTTCCTGCATCTAGCCTGTCCAACCCCTTAAGAATTTTGTAAGTTTCTATAAGATCCCCTCTCAATCTCCTAAATTCTAGAGAGTATAAACCAAGTCTATCCAGTCTTTCTTCATAAGACAGTCCTGACATCCCAGGAATCAGTCTGGTGAACCTTCTCTGCACTCCCTCTATGGCAATAATGTCCTTCCTCAGATTTGGAGACCAAAACTGTACGCAATACTCCAGGTGTGGTCTCACCAAGACCCTGTACAACTGCAGTAGAACCTCCCTGCTCCTATACTCAAATCCTTTTGCTATGAAAGCTAACATACCATTCGCTTTCTTCACTGCCTGCTGCACCTGCATGCCCACTTTCAATGAATGGTGTACCATGACACCCAGGTCTCGCTGCATCTCCCCTTTTCCTAGTCGGCCACCATTTAGATAATAGTCTGCTTTCATGTTTTTGCCACCAAAATGGATAACCTCACATTTATCCACATTATACTGCATCTGCCAAACATTTGCCCACTCACCCAGCCTATCCAAGTCACCTTGCAGTCTCCTAGCATCCTCCTCACAGCTAACACTGCCCCCCAGCTTAGTGTCATCCGCAAACTTGGAGATATTGCCTTCAATTCCCTCATCCAGATCATTAATATATATTGTAAATAGCTGGGGTCCCAGCACTGAGCCTTGCGGTACCCCACTAGTCACTGCCTGCCATTGTGAAAAGGACCCGTTTACTCCTACTCTTTGCTTCCTGTTTGCCAGCCAGTTCTCTATCCACATCAATACTGAACCCCCAATGCCGTGTGCTTTAAGTTTGTAAACTAATCTCTTATGTGGGACCTTGTCGAAAGCCTTCTGGAAGTCCAGATACACCACATCCACTGGTTCTCCCCTATGCACGCTACTAGTTACATCCTCGAAAAATTCTATAAGATTCGTCAGACATGATTTACCTTTTGTAAATCCATGCTGACTTTGTCCAATGATTTCACCACTTTCCAAATGTGCTGCTATCCCATCTTTAATAACTGACTCTAGCAGTTTCCCCACTACCGATGTTAGACTAACTGGTCTGTAATTCCCCGTTTTCTCTCTCCCTCCCTTCTTAAAAAGTGGGGTTACGTTTGCTACCCGCCAATCCTCAGGAACTACTCCAGAATCTAAAGAGTTTTGAAAGATTATTACTAATGCATCCACTATTTCTGGAGCTACTTCCTTAAGTACTCTGGGATGCAGCCTATCTGGCCCTGGGGATTTATCGGCCTTTAATCCATTTAATTTACCCAACACCACTTCCCGGCTAACCTGGATTTCACTCAATTCCTCCAACTCCTTTGACCCGCGGTCCCCTGCTATTTCCGGCAGATTATTTATGTCTTCCTTAGTGAAGACAGAACCAAAGTAGTTATTCAATTGGTCCGCCATATCCTTGTTCCCCATGATCAACTCACCCGTTTCTGACTGCAAGGGACCTACATTTGTTTTAACTAATCTCTTTCTTTTCACATATCTATAAAAACTTTTGCAGTCAGTTTTTATGTTCCCTGCCAGTTTTCTTTCATAATCTATTTTTCCTTTCCTAATTAAGCCCTTTGTCCTCCTCTGCTGGTCTCTGAATTTCTCCCTGCTGCTTTTTCTGGCTAATTTGTACGCATCATCCTTCGCTTTGATACTATCCCTGATTTCCCTTGTTATCCACGGATGCACTACCTTCCCTGATTTATTCTTTTGCCAAACTGGGATGAACAATTTTTGTAGTTCATCCATGCAGTCTTTAAATGTCTTCCATTGCATATCCACCGTCAACCCTTTTAGAATTAATTGCCAGTCAATCTTGGCCAATTCACGTCTCATACCCTCAAAGTTACCTTTCTTTAAGTTCAGAACCATTGTTTCTGAATTAACAATGTCACTCTCCATCCTAATGAAGAACTCAACCATATTATGGTCACTCTTGCCCAAGGGGGCACGTACAACAAGACTGCTAACTAACCCTTCCTCATTACTCAATACCCAGTCTAAAATAGCCTGCTCTCTCGTTGGTTCCTCTACATGTTGATTTAGATAACTATCCCGCATACATTCCAAAAAATCCTCTTCCTCAGCACCCCTGCCAATTTGATTCACCCAATCTATATGTAGATTGAAGTCACCCATTATAACAGTTTTGCCTTTGTCGCACGCATTTCTAATTTCCTGTTTGATACCATCTCCAACTTCACTACTACTGTTAGGTGGCCTGTACACAACACCCACCAGCGTTTTCTGCCCCTTAGTGTTTCTAAGTTCTAAGTCCTTTAGAAAATGTATGTTTGGGGAGAGTCACAATGAATTAATAAATCAAGATTTATGGATAGGAAAGGTTCAGAGGGATATGGGCCAAACGTGGGCATGTGGGACGAGCATGAATCTTGGTCGGCATGGGCAGATTGGCCTGGAGGGCGTGTCCATGCTTTATGATCCCATGACTGTAAAATTGTGTTTGAATATAAATTAGTTGAAATTTTTTTTGAGATGATAACTAGCAGGCTAGTAGATTGTGATGGCAGTAGTGAATGTGGTATATTTGTAATTGTGATACTTAAAGGGCAGGATCTCAAAGGTAGAAATAAATGGATTTCATTGTGTTTCCACATGTTTCCTGGGCTTGCTGGAATCGCCAGAGAAAGTATGATGTGAACACAGTGGCAATTGAGGAGATTAGAGATATGACAGGGAAATATGCCAAGGAGCACTGACACCTCACGACTGCTTACTTGTCTGCTACTATGAAAACCTTTGTTGACAGTGATACTGCTGATAGAGATTACTTTGCACATTCTGGATGTTATTTTTACAAATTTAGATTTATTTTTTTACAGCTTTGGAAGTTTATACATCAGATTCGCGCTTCATTCTGCCATTTCCTTCTGGTGCACTCCCAAGGGCAAAATCCATCAAACTGCATGCAATCACTCTTTAAATTCTGGAAATGAAACTGCCTCATGCAGGTTGTTGATATTATCCATTCATGTTATTTGGTGGGGAAGCACAAAAATGCTGTGCCAAACACGGGTTAAAAACCATAGATAGACACAAAAAGCTGGAGTAACTCAGTGGGACAGGCAGCATCTCTGGAGAGAAGGAATGGGTGACGTTTCGGGTCGAGACCCTTCTTCAGACTGGTTAGGGATAAGGGAAACGTGAGATATAAGCGATGATGTAGAGAGATAAAGAACAACGAATGAAAGATATGCAAAAATGTAACGATAATAAGGGCATTATTAGCTGCTCGTTGGGTGAAAATTAGAAGGTGGTGTGACTTAGGTGGTAGAGGGATAGAGAGAGAGGGGGAATGCCAGGGCTACCTGAAGTTAGAGAAATCAATATCATACCACTGGGCTGTAAGCTGCACAAGCGAAATATGAGATGCTGTTCCTTGTCGTTTAAATTGTCGAATGGTGTGCGACTAGGGAAAACATAGTGAAACAATATCAAGATTAACATAACGGAAGAGATAAAAAAAATCAAAACTTGATTTTGCTCATCGCTAATTATGGTTTCAAGGCTTTTAATAACTGGGTTTTGCTGTAATTTTTAACATTACTTTGGGGACAAAATGCATCAGTTATGCCAGAAACATCGCTGTGAATTTTTGATTGTCAGTCACGATTAGTTAGAAATACTGCAATTATTACATCGATGATTAAAACCATGGCAGCTGGTAGTACTTGAAAACAAACTGCAAGTAACAAATTGCACACTATAAAATCACAATGAATAGAAAGAGGTTAGTCAAATTAACAATAAAAAAAAATCTTGAGGGGGAAAAGAGTATTCCGCAGTTTTCTGTGAGGCTTCAAATTTCACAGACTTAAACCTACGAAAGGCTTCTGTACGCCTCTATCTTTCCTCTTCTAATTCTTAGTGGTCAGAAATGGTCATCCCTGCAAGTGCTTGAAAAACTGCATTTCCTACTAAAAACAAAATGCTGTTGCAAGTGCTTTGTTTGAAAACAGGGAAAACATTTGAACATTTAACAAATTTTGTACATTTGAGGGTGTTTAAATTATTGTTGCATTGTTCGTGGATAAATGTAGATATTTAAAAAAAAAATGCAGATATCCATATGCATAATAATTGTACCCACTACTGTCAGAAAATTTATAATCTTGAACATGCATCTTTGCAATCAGCATAAGTCACGGCGCACCTTATTCTCACTCCTGTTTCTAGAGTGCTTGTCACAGTATTCGCAGACTCTGCACTAGATGGAACAGGGGGTGCTTGACTCAACGGATGGATGTATGGCTAGGGATGTTGTATGCTGCTTCCTAAGTTTGTGCATTGTCTTCCATTGTAGAGACATCTTATCAGATGTTCCTTCTCCATTTTGACTGACTGCAAGCCATGGATTTTGTGAGTCTGTGAAGAAATTGTCAAAGGGACTGTGAGAATGCCCTGGTGTCCCAGCTACACTAGTCCCACCTGGCTGCGTTTGGTCCATATCCCTCCAAACCTGCCCTGCCCATGCACCTGAAGGAAAGAACTTTAGATGCTAGTTTAAATCGAAGCTAGACACAAAATGCTGGAGTAATGCAGCGGGACAGGCAGCATCTTTAGAGAGAAGGAATGGGTGACGTTTCGGGTGGAGATCAGTCTGAGGAAGGGTCTCGACCCGAAGTGTCACCCGTTCCTTCTCTCCAATGATGCTGCCTTTCCCGCCGACTTACTCCAGCATTTTGTGTCTATCCATGCACTTGTCTAACTGTATCTCAAACGTTGGGATAGCCCCTGCCTCAACCACCTCTTCTGGTAGCTTGTTTCATACACCCAACACCTTTGTGTGAAAACAAATACCCCTCATATTCCTATTAAATCTTTTCCCCTTCACCTTAAACCTATGTGCTATTGTCCTCTGATCCTCAATGTATTTTCATCATACTCCTAGAAACCGCTTGCCGTGCTGAAACTTGGCTTAGGAGAGTAATTGTTTTGAAAGTCTGGTATTAGGTACATGGATCATGTGGGCCACCCAACAGAGCTGGTTGAGCATGAGTAGACCTGGGAGAGGACACTTGTCATCGTCTTCCCCTATGCTGCCACTGAATTTCAAGTTTATTTTCACTGACAAATAACCTTGGAGACAATGAAGGGCTTTCAGAGTATTGCATCAATTCACTAGTTCATCAGCAGCCTGCGTGTGTGGAGCATACCAGCAAACAGCGCAGTGCGTCATTTTCGACTGCGCTGTCCTCCACCCCCCCGGTGGAGGGGTAGACCTCACGGCCCTCGACAACAGCACATTGAACTGGCTACAGCGCCAGGAGGACGTTACATAACTGCTGCTGCTTCAAACGCAAGAAGACTAGTTCACACTCTGACATAACTCTAAACCCTCTGGCCTTGACTGCCTCAGAGTGGCACTCCACAGGGGCGGCCTAGTAACACAGAGGTAGAGTTGCTGCTTTACAGCCCCAGAGACCGCGTGGGTTTTCCCCCGGGTGCTCCGGTTTTGTCCCACATTCCAAAGACGTACAGGTTTGTAGGTTAATTTGACTATGGTAAAAATTGTAAATTGTCCCTAGTGTGCATCAGAGTGCTGCTGTTTGGGAGTGATCACTGGTCGGCGCAGATTCAGTGGCCGAAGGGCCTGTATCCACACTGTATCTCTAAACTAAATTAATCTAAGATATCTTATTGGTGTCACCTATCTGTGTTGAACATTCTTGACTGGCCAAGAAGCTGCAGTCTACAGCTGAACACTCCTATCCCAGTGTTCATCCTGGTCATCTGCTGAATCCTCAGTGGAGGTTCAGCAGCTTTTCATTTTCCAAATTATACTCTTTGGGGAAAACACTTAATTTGGTACAAAAGGATGGGAGAACAGATACACAAAATAGGCACTATATACATTTGTTTTGACAGTGTTGGCATGGGTTGTTTAATTAAAAAAAAATGTGGATATGGATACTTTTCTTTTAATGAAGTGCTGGTTGATTGAAAGATACAGCATGGAAACGGCCCCTTCACCTCCCCCCTCCCGCAGTCCACGCCAACCATAGGTCACCCATTCACACTGATTTTGTTACCCCACTTGCGTTTCCACTTCCTAAACACTAGGGGCATTTTACAGAGACTAATTAACTTAAAAATCTACATTGGGACATGGGAGGAAACCAGAGTATGCAGAGGTGACCCACGCAGTCACAGCAAGAATGTGTACCCAAGGTCAGGATCGAATATGCATCTCTTAGGCTGAGGCAGCAGTCTACTGTCTCTGCACCACTGTCCTGCCCAGTGTTAGAAGTGACGGAAAACCTAATTGGACGGTGACCATCAAAAAAGTGAGAAGAATCACAACACATTTCGTGAACAAGGGACTTGAGTTTGTTGAACTTCTTTCCACCAGCTTGTCTTTTAGAGTTAAGATAAAAGGGCCACGGTTGTTGTTAATTTGTTTTTTTATCTCTAATCTGACCACTCTATATATTACAGGCATGGAAATTGCTATCAAAATATGGAGGGGATCGGGGGACAGGGGGGACAGAATTTCTTGGTGGCCGCGTGTGCATGCGCGCACACACACACACACACACACGCGCGCGCGCGCGCACACACACCCACGCGCACACACCCACGCGCGAGGCTTCGGAGGCTTAATCCAGCGCTAAATGCAGCTCAACTCTGCCTGTCTCGCCGGGTTAACCTACAGCCCTGCCTGGACACCAGCGCTGCTTCTCCACGCTGACTGTAAGCCTGGGCCATATTTCCCGCAAGTCCAGGCAGGGCTGTAGGTTAACCTGGCAGGACAGGCAGAGTTGAGCTGAGTTTAGCGCTGCTTCTCTGCGCTGGCTGTGGGCCTGGGGGCACCGTGCCCGTCTGACTCCCGACGTCTCTGGCCACCCCCGGGCGTGGGGGCACTCGGGTGGGGACGGGACAGTGCCGGAGAGCCGGGATCGATCCTGGCTGTGGATGAGGCGCAGGTCTGTGCCGAGAGTGTTTTGGCACGTCTCCCTCCTCCAATCATCGCGCTGAATTATCATGTCCAGCCCCCATTGCCTGCTGACCGACGTCTCGCTCGTCCAATCAGCGCCCTCAATCAGCAGTCCCACCCCCACTGTCTCGCGGAAAGCGGAAATTTCACCGGTTTTTAAAATCCGGATTACAAAAAATGGGGGGGGGGGGGGGGGGGGGGGGGGGACTGTCCTCCACCTCTCATAATCGGGGGAGGGGGGGGCGTGTTCCACCTGGCCCCCCGGGATTTCCGCCCGATATATTATACCGACCCGGAAGATGGCAATGACTGATCCCTCATTATGGGAAACAGGCACAACATGCCGTTGTGGTCCTATCAATGTCATTAGTTCCGACATTAACCACAACCTATAGCTGATTAATTTAGCCCACATAAATGTCTATCTTCAACCTGTTGGTGTCCTTTACTCTAGCATTAAGCACATGGCATGCAGTCTGAAATTAGTCGTAGACTCAGAATAAAAGGACGTTCCTTTAGGAACGAGATGAGGAGGAATATATTTAATCAGAGGGTGGTGAATCTGTGGAATTCATTGCCACAGAAGACTGTGGAGGCCAAGACAATGAATAGTTTTAAGGCATAGATTCTTGATTAGTATGGATGTCAGGGGTTATGAGAAGAAGACAGGAGAATGGGGTTGAGAGGGAAAGAAAGATCAGCCATAATTGAATGGCAGAGTAGACTTGATGGGCTGAATGGCCTAATTCTGATCCTACCACTTCTGAACCATTTCAAGCCAAATGTCCCTCTGTCTGTCTCTGTCTCCACCTGTGATCTATGTCTTCCTACATGCATTCTAGGGCTCAAAGGTAGCAGGTTACATGGAGTCAATTACCACAGAATGACGTATTGTTTTCAGCTGGGGACTAATCTTTGACCAAATTCTAACTTTTCAGGTCAAGACTTGGCCAGTTCAGGCCCCCCTGAGTCAATGTACACAGTGGAGCCTTTGCAGTTTCACAAATTTGCCTCTCCATTGGGCACAACATAAATTACATTTTTAATCAGTAGTATTTTATTGTCACATGCTGAGATACAGTGAAAATTGTTGTTTAACATATAATTCAGTAAAATCACACATACATAAGCACAATCACAATCAAGAATGCAGGGCTGTAGTATAAGAATAGAAGATTTCAATTAAGCAGTACACAGAGTTGCATCACAGAGCTATGTTTCCTAGCCAACAGCTGCTACAATATTTTTGAGAAAAATGCAAAAAAGACAAACCACTGAAATGAAAACTGTACATGCTGTTGATCTGAAATTAAAACTACAGAGGAGAGCCAAGATTCAGTATCTTGCCAGAGATACACTGTCAAGACTGAAACCAAGAGCTGTAGAATCATCTTTAACAACATCAGGTGATTTAATCATAGCTGCACTGAAACCTTAGCATGCTGATTAGACCCCTGGGAAGCAAATAGAATGAAATGTTAATCTGTCTGATACGCTCAATAGGTGAGCCCTGGAATCCATGGGGCTTTGATTGCAAGGGATGATGTGCCAGCATGAGGTAGCATAACGTAACTGAAAAATCAGCTTGATGAATTTTGAGAACTTTAACAGGCAAATGCACCTCACTTTTAAGCAAATTAAACAATAAGAACACTCTAAATTAATACCTGTTTTTGTACAATCAAATTTGTATGCAAATCCTCAGAGTTCCTCGCTGATAGATAGGAATGAATATAAAGTGCACATGTGGATGGAATTACATTCCGAAACGGAACTGAACACTGAATATGTTCTCTTTAAAATACAAATAATAGACATTCCATGGTGTTCTCCTCCCAAATAAAACAATATTCACTGCTTGTCAAGCATTCACCATGTCAAGGAGAGATTAATCAGTGAGAGATTAGCTCTGTATTTTCTGTGTGTTATTCATACCAACTTCCGAGCAGCATGTTTCAAGAGGTGTAGGGAGGAACTGCAGATGCTGGTTTACATCAAAGATAGACACAAAATGCAGGAGTAATGCCCCTGTCCCACTTAGGAAACCTGAACGGAAACCTCTGGTGACGTTGCGCCCCACCCAAGGTTTCCGTGCGGTTCCCGGAGGTTTTTGTCAGTCTCCCTACCTGCTTTCACTACCTGCAACCTCCGGCAACCGCACGGAAACCTTGGGTGGGGCGCAAAGTCTCCAGAGGTTTCAGTTCAGGTTTCCTAAGTGGGACAGGGGCATAACAGGCAGCATCTCAGAAGAGAAGGAATGGGTGACCTTTTGGGTCTGAAGGATATCGACCTGAAAAGTCACCCATTCCTTCTCTCCAGAGATGCTGCCTTGTTCCGCTGAGTTACTCCAGCATGTTGTGTCTACGTATTACGGGGTGATACTAACCATGTGACCCACGGGCTGCATTAACCCTCCGGGGATGAATAAAGTTGTATTGTGTCGTAGGGGAGTGGCAGGGGAGTTGGAGTCAGAGCAGCAGGTCAGCAAGTGGATGAATTGAGGGGAAGGTAGACCACCTGGTGCGCCACACGATGGCAGCCTGTTATTTTTAGAGAGTTTACAAACTTGATGTAAATGTTCTCTGGTTTGTTTTATTTGTGGGGTGGGGTGGGTCGGGGGTCGGGGGAAACTTTTCAGTTTCTGACCTTGCCGGAGATGCGATTGTTTTTCGGGTCGTATTTCCGGTTGCTCTGCGGCCTCGCTCGGGACTGACTTTGAGCCCCACCGCGGGGCGTGGACTTACCATTGGGGTCGATTTCTTGCCTGGGATCGCTTCAACCGTGGCCTGCGGATTTTACCATCCAGGGCTCGCAGTCTCAGGAGAGACTGAGTCGGGAGCTCTGGAAGCCTCACGACGTTCGAGTAGCCCCGTCCGATCTCGCGGCATGGGGGTGCTGAGATTCCCACCCCCCAATGCAGGAGCTGATCGCCCCGACGAGGGGGCCCGCTGCTGGCTACGGAAGTAAGATCATCCCGTCAACGGGAGGCTCGAGGCCCCCGATCGATGGACGACAAAGAAGGGAAGAAATTGAACTTTATTTTCGTCCCTCCATCACAGTGAAGAATGTGGAGGAGTCACTGTGGTGGATGTTTACGTTAAAATGTATTTTGTGTGTTCTGTTACTTTTTATTTGTATGACTGACTTGGCAAAATGAAATTCCTCATATGTTGCAAAACACACTTGGCTAATAAAGTATTATTGTATTGTATGAATAACGTCTGAAAATAGGAATGGGCAGAGTCAGAGGAAGAGCCAACACTGCTTATTTATAATTTGCACTGGATGTAAATCAGAATAGGTATGTAGACAGACGATAGAAAAATGCAAAACCAACAGGGTTGTTGCAGTTGAGTGACTATAACTTCCCCAATATTGACTGGGACTTTACCAGTTCAAGAGGCTTTGATAGGTGAATCCAAGAGGGCTATTTGAAATAATGTGCAGATAGTCTAACTGGAGATAACGATAGTGGAGTCAGGGGATTTGGGGAGAAGGCAGGAACGGGGTACTGATTGGGGATGATCAGCCATGATCACATTGAATGGTGGTGCTGGCTCAAAGGGCCGAATGGCCTACTCCTGCACCTATTGTCTATTGAGATGCGACCATAACTAGGCCTTGTATTGGGAAACAAGCCTGGCCAGATGACTGGCATTTCAGTGGGAGAGCATTTTGAGAACAGTGAACACAAATCTTTATGTTTTAAGATAGTTAGGAATAAGGATAAGTCTGGACCTTGGGAGAAGGTTGAAATTGGTGTAAGGCAGATATTATTGGCCAGTTTGGAGGATTTTTGTGAAACTAATTTTATTTAATCGCTAAGTTGCTTGAATCTGTAATTGCACCAGGATTCTTAATTGACACTTTGGAAAGGTTTATTTTAAATGTTCACCTCTTATAAATGTCAATGTAAGAGCATTGTTTAAAAAATGTGACAATAAATAGGCGGATAGATTCTGTTCTATTTTGATTGCTCAAGGTCTTTTTGGTAATTTAATTAAAATGGCAAACCTTGGATGGAGCTAGAGGATACAGGTGAGGTCTTAAATGACTGTTTCCCATCGATGGACAAGGACATTGTAGATGGAGAATTCTGGGAGGAGGATTGTGCATTCTAGAACCAAGTACCTTTGAAAAGGAATGTTTCAGCAGACATCAATAGAAAAATCCCCAGGGCAAAATGAGATTATCCCAACGACAGATTGGTTAGGAAATTGACTGAAAGTTTTATATCTTCTCTGGTCACAGAAGAAATGCCAGATAAATGTATGTCAGTGATGATGTAACTTTATTCCGGCAGCAGGGATACACCAGGTATTACAGGGCAATTAATCTAACGACAGTGGTAGAGAAGTTATTGAACATAGAGATTACAGCAAAGGGACAGGTCCTTCGACCCACCATGTCTGTGCCCAACTCTGTAGAACATAGAACAGTACAAATTGGTAAAATGTTTTAAGGCTCAGGATTAATCTGGGTTTGTAAAGGCAGGGGTTAATCAGGGGTAGCTTTGTCATGGTGCTAATATTTTGAAGAGATGGTTAAGTGAATTAATGAGAGCAGTTCAGTTGGTACTATGGACTTCTCCAAAGCCTTTGACACGCCCCATCTGGAATAGTTGAATTGCTCTGTAAACTGGAAAAGCTCAAAGGGCAAAATGGTCCATCTATCTCACGAGAGGTGTGGTTCAATAAAAGCCAAGATGGAGAATATAAGAGGGAGAATTGGTACAACCATACGAAACATACGGCACAATTTTGATCGCCACGCTTATAGGAAGGATGTCATTTGTACTGGAGGGGGTGGAGAGGAGCTTCACTTGGATGTTGTGTGTAGGAAGGAACCAGCAGATGCTGGTTTAAACTGAAGATAGACACAGAAAGGATCTGATGATGGGTCTTGACCCGAAACGTCACCCATTCCTTCTCTCCAGAGATGCTGCCCGTCCCGCTGAGTTACTCCAGCATTTTGTGTCTATCTTCACTTGGATGTTGCCTGGTTTGGAGCATTTCAGATATGAAGCTGGATTCTAAAGGATCAGAGCATGCCGAAGGAGGACTTAATTGTGGTATCTAAGGACATAGACGGTGAGAAAGTTCTGTCCCTTGGCAGAGGTGTCCAGGTAGGTTTAAGGTAAGGTGTTAGAGGTTTAGAGGGAATTTTAGACAGAAATTATTCACCTAAGGGTTGATTGAAAGCTGAAACACACTGTCTGAGGAGTGATGTCACAAAATGAAATAAGTATTTTGTTGAGTATTTGAGACAGCATGACATAAAAAGCTGTGGGCCAAGTGCTGGAAATGGGATTAGTGTAGATAGGCAACAGGTGGCTGGTGCAGAGGGTGGATCGAAGAGCCTGTTTCTGTCTGGTACGATTCTGTGGCTTGGAGATAGATCAAAGAAGAGAACAGCCATATCTCTAGGATATGCAGCTAAAGTTTGCCAGAACTTGATTTAAGTGGGGGTAAAGATGATTGAGCGAAATATGATCTCCATCACTAAAACGCTGAGAGTCATTGATGATTTGAATGGAAACGAGTGCTGTAACCAGTTTGTGGCCTAGGCCTGGAGCAGATAGATTAAAAATTAACAAGTGTCAATTATGTCAAGTGGAATTTGTGAAGGAACAGTTTTGTGCCCGAGAATAATGTATATATAAAACATCTGAAAAAACTGGCCCTCTTCGTTAGTCTGTGTTATTCAACATTTCCTGAGCCACTATGTAGATTCTGTCAATCCAGAGACGGTGTGGACATGATCTTCACTGCATGAAATTTCCACAATGTTTAAGAAAGAAATGTCCAAGAATAGATATTATTACCGACTGGAACACATGGCTAATTTCTTGTGTCAACGAAGGCTATTACTGATTGATTAAGTCGTACATGTGGAGTTTAGAGTTTCTCATATTTTCAAGGATTAGTGGTGTTTTTACTGAGCTGTCGACAGAAGATTAAGTCGAAGGGGGGTGGGGTCTGTCAGTGAATAGATTGTACACTGGAGTTTCATGCATGGAGGGTTGTTTCTCGGTTTGTGTTTTGGTATGATTGTACTTAAAAGTGAGTCACCTTCAGGTCGTATTGAATGCCCGGAGCGCACAGCAAATGTTTTTTTTTTGCGGAAAAATAACCTAAATAAAAATCTCAAGTTTATGTGGCTAAACCTTAATCCATTGCATATTTAAAATGGTACTTAAGAATTTGATTATTTATTAATTGTATCATTTTTGTTTTCTTTACCTGTGCAACATATTAAGAGTAAAACACTTGTTTTTAACATTAAAATATTGTATCATTCAAAAAAGACACAAAGTGCTGGAGTAACTCAGCGGGTCTGGCAGCATCTCATGAGAACAGTCCTGTCATCGGGAAGAAGATACAGGAGCCTGAACACTGTAACGTCCAGGTTCCGGAAAAAGTTTCTTCCCTACAGCCATCAAGCTATTTAACACAACCTTCAAATAAGCTCTGAACTACATAGACGGGGGCATTGATTTTGTCTTTTTGCACTATTATTGTGTGTATGTATGTGCATATATATTCATGACCCATCTTCATGTTCTCCAGAGATGCTGCCTGTCCTGCTGAGTTACTCCAGCAGTTTGTGTCTCTTTTAGTAAACCAGTACCTGCAGTTCCTTGTGGCATCATAAATACCATTTCCCTTTCATATCATTGCATTTTAAGTAGATAAGCACTTTGCTTTATCCAGCAGCATGTTTCTCTCAAAGTTTGGACAATATCAATCGGCCTAAGATAGAATGAAATAATATTAAGAAGGCTCATTTGACGTGTACACTGGCCAACATGGACGTGTGGTAATGGTAATGCTCACAAGAACTTTTGCTTTGAACAGTGCCAAGTTAATCAACTTCAAAAGAAGGAGTAACACTGGTGTCACAGTTGGCCCCAGGCTTACAGATGGAGAAGGGTAAACTTCAGGTTCCTCTATACAGACTCACCTCCTCATGCTGATCATTGGCTCTTGTTGGTTATCATCCACTGCTACCTTCTGTTCATTATCAACGGACTGGTTTTCTCTCAGTCCACTGGCTCTCCATAGATGTCACCACTGGCATCGGCTGAACATTATCCCTTGGTATCTTCTTGTCATGGTCCATTTGCTCGCATTGATCACTACCCTCTGATCCCCTGCTACCTACCTTGTAGCAGGGGATCAGGACATTGTGCCTTCCCCCACAGTGCTATCCACTGTGGGGGGATGATTTTTTTGTCTATTTGTAGTCTTGTAGGCCTGTGTCCAAGATGGCTGCCGTGAAGAGAGAGTGGACGCTGGCGCGCTTTGGCTGCCGCTGCTCCCTCTTCACACTGTGTTTTTGATTTTCTGTTTTTGGATTGAATCCTGTTTTTAAATTGTGTCTCTGTGATGTCTTTATTGTTATATTCCGATTATATGTTATTCCGATATACTATGTAAGGTGTCCTTGAGATGTTTGAAAGGCGCCCATTAAATAAAATGTATTATTATTATTATTACCTATCCATTGGCTCCTCTGTCTACTGAATTCTCTTATTCACTATTCATTGGTTCCTGCCAGCCACTGGATCCCTGGGTACCTTCCACTCACTGTCCGTAGACGCTAATTGGTCACTAACCACAAGCTCTCCTGGCTCCCATTAAAACCCTGTTGAAAGATGGTTCCTGGTGCTATTTTCTACTCATGGTCAGTATGAAGAATAACTACTCAGGTTAGATACTAATGAAGCTTCAATCGCTCTGGAACCATAATCCACTGTGAATTTATAGAAATAATCACAGATGCCACTCCAATAACTCTGGTCTGCCCTCAAGACCTTGCTCTGGCTGGATATTCTTAACGGAATCAAGGGATATGGGGAGAAAGCGGGACAGGGGACTGATTCTGGATGATCAACTATGATCATATTGAATGACAGTGCTGGCTCGAAGGGCCGAATGACCTACTCCTGCACCTATTTTCTATGAAATGGGGATGAAGACGGCCCTACACTCTGCCCTGACCCACCTGGACAGCAATAACACCTACATCAGGATGCTGTTCATTGATTTCAGCTCTGCCTTTATCACTGTCATCCCCGCCAGCTTGATCACCAAACTCAGCGGACTTGGCATCTCCACCTCCCTCTGCAATTGGACACTGGATTTCCTCACCAACAGACCACAGTCTGTTAGGGTCAACAACCTCACCTCCTCCACTATAACACTGAACACTGGCATGCCACAGGGCTGTGTGCTCAGCCCTCTTCTCTACTCCCTCTTCACCCATGACTGCATCCCTAAGAATGGCTCCAACGCCATCACTAAATTTGCCGACGACACCACGGTGGTAGGACTGATCAGTGACAACGACGAGTCCAGCACCTGACAACCTGGTGTGCCAACAATAACCTCGTCCTCAACTCCAAGAAGACGAAGGAAATTATTGTTAACTTTAGGAAGAACAGAGGGGGCAGACATACCCCCATCCATATAAACGGGACTGAGGTGGAGCGCGTCTCCAACTACAAATTCCTCGGGGTACACATCTCGGAGGATCTGTCCTGGTCCCTCAACACCTCCAAGCTGATCAAAAAGGCGCAGCAGCGCCTTTACTTCCTGAGGAGGCTCAAGAAAGCTCACCTGTCCCCCCAGATCCTGACCAACTTTTACCGCTGTACCATCGAAAGCATCCTGACCACCTGCTTCACGGTATGGTACAGCAGTTGCACCGTAGCGGACAGGAAGGCACTACAACGGGTGGTGAAAACCGCTCAGTACATCATCGGTGCCCCGCTCCCTGCCATGGATACCCTCCACCGAAAACGGTGTCTGAGACGGGCCGGGAAGATCATCAAAGACCCCTCCCACCCCAACCATGGACTGTTTGCCCTCCTCCCATCAGGGAGGCGGTACAGGAGCCTCAGGTCTCGTACTAGTAGGATGAGGAACAGCTTCTACAACAACACTATCACATTGCTGAACTCGGAGTCCCGCCGATAGATTTCTCCAGTCTCTCCGTCCACATTGTTTGCTTCTTCTGTATTTTTATTTCTATATTGCACTATTACTACGACTGACGCTAAACTGCATTTCGTTGTACCCGTACTTGTATCTGTGCAATGACAATAAAGTTGAATTGAAAATTGAATTGAATTGAATTGAATTGAGAGGCAAGGCAGGGTGAGATAGATGTTGATGAAAATTTGGAATGAAATGTAATAGTACAATGAAATACTCACCAAGTAAGTATTTAGCTGGAATTAATATTATTATTTTGTGTTAGGTGGAGTGACGAACACGGCTCAATACCAGAACAGGCTTATGGTGTACGATCCAAGTCAGGTAAGCATCATTATTCTATACTGTAAAGACTCTTCATATGATTAGTCTTAACATTTGTAAGTGTGCACTGAAAATTAAAATTTTATGAAATGGGAACTAAACCTGCTAACAGTAACTTCCTCAGTGTCTCATGCCTCAGCTTAGCTCTCAATCAAAAAGACTCGGGTGTCCTTATAGGAAAATCGTTAAATTATCAGAAACTGGTTTAGAAAATAATCAGAATTTGAAAGAAGAGTGTAGTATTATAGGACAGATGTGAAGCCGCAATTACATACAACCCTTACTTACCTGCATCAACTGTGAGCATTTCTGAGATTCAACGTAAAGGTTAATGACAGCCTTGGAACAGATGCAGTATAAATTTACTTTAATTGTACCTAAATGATCGCAATACTAGTAAGCATTAAACACATGATATTTGTATTTCCTTGGATATAAAAGATTAAGTGTAATTTGATTTGTTTAAGATATCGCATGCAGTTGCAAAACTGATAGTGGTCATAGTAGGGAATATTAATTTTCCTAATGTAGACTGGGATTACCATGGTGCTAAGGGCTTAAATGGGGTAACCTCGGTATATGTGACAATAAACTAAACTCAAGAATATATTTCATGTGGTTCATCAAGAATTTGGAAACATTTGTCAAGACATCTACCTCACTATCTATGTTGAGATTCTGGTATTTTTGATTTGGGCCTATCGCTCTTTTACTGTACAGGGCCTGTCCCATTTAGGCTATTTTTAGGCGACTGTCATAGACATAGCAGGTTGCTGAAAAACCGACGACTGGACCCCCCCCCCCCACTCGACATAAAATTTGAAAAAGAATCATTACTTTAACAACAAAAAGAAGGTCTGCACCGGCACAACCTGGCGACAACTACAACAGCACCTACGTCAGGAGAGGTCAAGGAACGCTCATTGGCGTCATCTCACTGTCGCCAAAAAATTTTCAACGTTGAAATTCCAGCGGCGACCGAGGATACTACTCACGACCATACAGGCGGCATCCCGGCAACAGCCTAGTCGCCTAAAAAATCGCCTAAGTGGGACAGGCCCTTAACTATTCCTGGAGTTTAGTTTAGTTTTTTTATCATTTATACTGAGGTACAGTGAAAAGCTTTTGTTGCTAGTCTAAAGACTATACACGATTACAATCGAGGCATCCATATTGTACATATACATGATAAGGGGAAAAATGTTTAGTGCAAGAAGTTAACCAAATGTACTAATCAGGTTCAACAATGGTTAATCATTTGTATCCAGGGATAACATACAAAAACCATACAGACAGCAGCCATAGTCAGGATTGAACCCAGGTCTCTGGCGTTGCAATGCAGCAATGTAATGAAGCTGTGCCACCCTTAGACAATAGGATTAGATTTAAAAGCTGGAGTAACTCAGCGGGGCAGGCAGCATCTCTGGAGAGAAGGAATAGGTGACGTTTCGGGTCAAGACCCTTCCTCACACAGTCTAAGGAGGGGTCTCGACCCAAAACATCACCCATTCCTTCTCTCCAGAGATGTTGCCTGCCCTGCTGACTTGCTCAAGTTTTTTGTGTCTATCTTCTGTTTAGACCAGCATCTGCAGTTCCTTCGCACACATAGGATTAGAGTTAGTTTACTTTAAAGATACAGTCATGGAAACAACCTAACTTGTCCATGCCAACCAAGATGCCCATTAGTTTAGTTTTGGCTTAAACACAAGGTTTTTCCTCAGCGAGCACAGCTTCAATTAAAGTTTAACACTTAATTTGTTCATACAGTAAAGCAACCGTTGTGAAATATTACCACATTATGCACCTTGATTAAAACTGCAGGAGAGTTAGTCTATTATTTGCAAATGAACTTTTAATAAAAAACTGCCATTGCAGTGTTCAAAGAGTGAATGTTTTTCTAATCAGGTCTGTTTCGTGTTTACACGTTCACTGGCTTTTTAAAATTCATGTGGCGTTTTATTTGAATAGTGTCCAACAAAAGTCACAGTTGGAAGGACATGGCTCTGAATTCCAATAAGTCTATTATTTGTCATTTAAGATGGGTTTTGTTTTCAGCACGTTGTCTGTCGTGTGATAATAGCTGCCATGTGCAAACGAGCACGCAGGTAGCTGCTAACAGTGCTGACTCCTCTTTTTCTCCACTGATTAGTATCAGCTAGTCATTTATTTATTTTTGAATGACCACACAGTTCCCCAGTGTCTCTTTTCCTGTTGAATACATCAGTATGGATGTCATGCCTTATTTAGAAAGGACATCGGTGAGATCACATCGGGTGTGCAGTGTACAGTATTGTTGTCCTTATTTAAAGAATGACGGCATGCATTTGAACACAATTCAGAGATGTACGAGACTAATACCTGGAATGCGCAAGTTGATCAAAATGGCTGGAAGTGCGAGATGTGACTTGATTGAAATCAATAAAATCATCAGATTCAGATTCAAATGTTATTGTCATTGTGCAGTGTACAGTACAGAGACAACAAAATGCAGTTAACTTCTCCTTAGAAGAGCGACATAGAATATGAACAAGCGACATAGAATATGTGCAATAAGTCAATATATTCACGTGCATACAGTCATAGTAGTGCAATTATTTTTTTTCCTGGTGGAAGGAGTGTCCGGGGGGGGGGGGTGATTGCCAATCACCGAGGTACAGTGTTGAGTAATGTAACAGCCGCAGGGAAGAAGCTGTTCCTGGACCTGCTGGCCCGGCAACGGAAAGATAAAATCATGAGCAATCTTAACAGGATGAACATGGAAAGTATGTTTCCTCTTGTGGGAGAAGTAAGGGTCAGTGTTTAAAAATAAGAAGTCATCCATTTAAGAGAATGATAGGGGCAGTTGATGCACACTGGTATTGGTTTAGACTGCAATGTGCTCCATTTTCAACAGGAAGAGAGTACACTGAGGAAACATGTAGATGTGTATGTGGAAGCTCATATATATTCTCTTGCCAATACTTTTATTGTCAGAGATGGACACAAAAAGCTGCAGTAAATCAGCGGTACAGGCAGCATCTCTGGAGAGAAAGAATGGGTGCTGGGTCTCGACCCGAAACTTCACCCATTCCTTCTCTCCAGAGATGCTGCCTGTCCCGCTGAGTTACTCCAGCTTTTTGTGTCTATCCTCGGTTTAAACCTGCATCTGCAGTTACTTCCTACACTTTTATTGTCAGGTCAGGTTCTGTTTGTAAATCTGGTGAAGAAATCTGCCAATGACAACATAAATTCCTAAAGAAAGTAATCAATGAGCTGCAGATTCTCTTTGATCCACTCTTGGAAACCAGTTGTCAAAGATACAGCTGATTTCAACAGATTATTGTATCTTCGTCATGGATCTAATAAAAGCTCCAACCTCCCCCCTGGTTTATTGCCCCATCCGTAACCAGTCCTGCACGCTCGCCGGGCTCTGACAAGGTGTGGGAACCAGCCCACCTCTCACTGCTTTACAAACATCACAATATTGTTCAGTAACTGAGGCGTTCTGGGGACATGATGCAGATCAGAATAGCTTTAGGGTCATGTCAGGATAATAGTAACGAAGAAATAGCCCTGAAATCCTTTTGTAATCTACATTTTTTTCTGACTCAGAATAAATGGATTAGCCACAGTCCCATGTTACAGAGGCGAGTCTATCATGTAATGGCAGCTGTCAATAGAAAGCTCTATGTACTTGGTGGAAATGACTTGGACTATAATAATGATCGGATTTTGGTTCGAGAAATTGACTGCTACAACATAGACACCGACCAGTGGGTACGCTGCCAATTCAACTTACTCACAGGTAGGTATTTAACCTTACATTTTAATTAGTCTGCATTAATGACAAATTCCATCAATTAGTTTCTTATGAAGTCTTTTTCACATTGTTTTAAAATTTTGTTTTTAGCATTCTATCTCCATGTGCATTTAATTAGTTGTATTATTTATTGAAGAAAATCACAAAGCTATACACAGTCAAGTCAAGTTTATTTGTCACATACACATACAAGATGTGCAGTGAAATGAAAGTATGACTGCTGTTTGAGGGAAATGGGCAGCAATGGATTGCATAGTAATGACCTTGGATTGATTAGTCTCTTAGAAGTTCAATTTTAGTCTCATGTTAAACTTTTGCTTCACAATTGTCTGCGTGATGTACTCTGCTTCTGAAGTTAAGATTGCATTGACTTCATTGAATTGAATTTTAGAAGCATAGTATGAGACATAGGTGAAATCACGTGTCTAATGCATGCAACTAGGATGAATTACAGAATTACATGTGTCTTCTGAAACCTATTGTAAAGGAAGTTTTTTTTATTCGTATAATTCCAATAACAGAGCATTTTCTTGTTTGCCAAGAATAAAATGACTGCAAAGAGTCTGCAGCTTATGTCAAGTAAATTTGAATTATTGTAAAGTAACATACTTACCAATTGGAGTACTGGCAGATGTTTCTGGTAAATTCACTCGTGAACAATAAACTTTGATTATAAGATGTTCGGACCAAAATCTGATATTTCCCTGATATGGTACACATCTTCAGAGTCTGTTGCAATTAGTTTAATCATTTATTACCTGATCTATTTAAGAGTATAAAGAGTTTAATGGCATCGCTGCCCATTTTTCAAAGACTGAAGATTGCCTTTATTTCAGTCCGTCTTCTTTAAAATCATTGTTCCTGGCTTTCAACGCCAAAAATCAGTGGACTTACTTATCACTAGTTAATTAGCTATAAGTACCACATCTTTCCTTGCCCCTGCTAACTGAGCATAGTCTCTCCCAAGCTCTAGCCCTAACATTTACAACACAGGAGGTGTTTGTAGTGTGTGTGCAGGTTGAGAAAGGTCGACAGAAAATGCTGGAGAAACTTTCTTTCCTCTCCATAGATGCTGCCTCACCCGCTGAGTTTCTCCAGCATTTTTTGTCAAACTTCGATTTTTCCAGCATCTGCAGTTCTTTCTCAAACAGGTTGAGAAAGGGCAACCCAACTTATACACACCTTCCAGCACTAGATCCAGAGCCATGCAGGTCATGGTTTTACTGAGTGATAGTCATAAAGTGATACATAGTGGAAACAGGCCCTTCGGCCCAATTTGCCCACACCGACCAAGTATCCCAGCTACACTTGTCCCACCTGCCTGTGTTTGGTCATATCCCTCCAAACCTGTACTATCCATGTACATATCTAACCTTTTTTAATATTGGGATAGTCCCTGTTCCATACATCCACCACCTTTTGTGTTAAAAAGTTACCCCTCAGATTCTTATTCAATCTTTTCCTCTTCACCTTAAACCTATGTCCTCTGGTCCTTGATTGACTTACTCTGGGCAAGAGACTCTGTGCATCTACCCGATCTATTCCTCTCATGATATCCAAATATTTTTTATCTAACTCAGTTTTCACTAAGTTGTCTTTTGTATCTAATTGTTTGAAATTACACATTCTAGTACAAAGCAAACAGTGTGATTGGCGTTCAACCTTCACCCTAAACATTCATTCACTTCACCACCAACACACCATGACTGCATAGTGCACCATCCACAATATGTACAGCAGTTATTTACCCAGGCTACTCCACTCTTCATACCTATATTCTTGTTTAGCAATTTACTTGATACCTTCTTGATTAGATTACGAGGATGTTGACAGGACTAGAGGGTGTGAACTATAGGGAGAGGTTGAGTAGGCTGGGTCTCTGTTCCATAGAGCGCAGGAGGATGAGGGGAGATCTTATAGAGGTGTACCAAAACATGAGAGGAATAGATCGGGTAGATGCACAGAGTCTCTTGCCCAGAGTAGGGGAATCGAGGACCAGAGAATATAGGTTCAAGGTGAAGGATGAAAAGATGAAATAAGAATCTGAGGAGTAACTTTTTTGCACAAAGGGGGGTGGGTGTATGGAACAAGCTGCCAGAGAAGGCAGTTGAGGCTGGGACTATCCCATCTGTTAAGTAAAACAGTTAGACAGGTACATGGATACGACAGGTTTGGAGAGATATGGACCAAGCGCAGGCAAGTGGGACTAATGTAGCTGGGACATTGTTGCTGGTGTGAGCAAGTTGGGCCGAAAGGCTTGTTTCCACACTGTATCACTCTATGTCCTTTTTGGTTTTTGTATTTTTAAATGTGAATTTTTCTCAGCCTAACACCAGTATTTAACTTCACTGGTTGCCGAACACTTTGGGCGGGCTGAGGTTGTGTTAGGAGGTAGGCATTTGTTTCTTTGTTCACACTTTTATTACAGATAATTTCTTCCTCTTTTTAAAAAAAATGTTACTTATAAGATGTCCTGATCTTTGCACAAGCAGACCTTTCCATTGAATGAACGTGGAGGTCTACACATCAACCATACTCACCTATAATAAATCAGAAAATGTTAGAGAAAGTTCTGTCATAGGGGCATTGGTCGGGCTGCTGGGGAGTGTTGTAGAAAAGAGGGATCCAGGAGTACAAGGACATGGTTCCCTGAAAATGTTACGTCCCAGGTCGATAGGGTAGTGAAGAATGCTTTTGCCATGGTGGCCTTTCTTCAGTCAGGGAATTGAGTAGAGAAGGTGGGACATTACGTTACAATGTACAAGATGTTAGTGAAGCTGCACTTGGAGTATTGGGTTCAGATTTTAATCACCCTTTTACAGAAAAGATGCCATTAAGCTGGAAAGGTGCAGAGAAGATTTATGAGGATGTTGCTAGGAGTTGAAGGCATGAACATTAGGGAGAGATTGGGCAGCCTAAGACTTTACTCTTTGGAGCACAGGAAGCTGAGGGGTGATTTTGGAGGTGTATAAAATCATGAGGGAAATTAAAAGGGTGAATGCTCATGGTCTTTTTTCTCAGGATAAGGGAATCACGAACTAGAGGACATAGGTTTACGGTGAGAGGGGAAAAATATAATAAAAACCAGAGGGTCATCTTTTGTACACAGACGCTGGTGGGTATATGGAACAAGCTGTCAGTGAAGTACTTACAGTAGGTACATCTCTGTCAGCTTGCAGGGGTTGGGACGAAGGGTCTATTTCCGTGTTTATCAACTCTATGACTCTAAGGCAAAAGAAACATCAATGTTGATGCATCGAGCTCCATAAGAATAATACAATTCAACACGTAAGCAATGGTTAAAAAGCATGACTAAAAGACATTATCAACTATTTTAACTATAATTTTCATCTTTTATTCAGAATACCAGTACAATATTCAAATTCCATAGAATTAAGCTGTGGTAGATTTTTACAAATCATTACTTTATATTTTTCTACATGAGGTCAAAATGAATCTGGTGTCGCAGTGCACAATGAAAGAATATACCTAGTTGGCGGGTATTCAATATGGACCAATGAGCCACTAGCTTGTATCCAGGTCAGTATCTTAGTTCATTTGTGTTATTTAATACATTTTATGAAGAAATTTAGTTGTAATCTTCAAGATGCAATATTGTGGATAATGCCACAATGGCATACATACATCTGTTGGTTCAGATTTTAAAGTATTAAAAATGTTGTGACTATTGGCATTGCTACTTGTTCGATAATGAAACCAGCAACAAATTCTCAATTTTTGTGTGTGTGTCGCTTGACATGGAAATCCAGAAGGTGCGGTCTGTGATTCTGTCTTCCTGCACAGAATGTGCTTTTGGCAGTTTTCACCAAAGAAATCACTGAAAATCATTTAAATTACTGTTAATATAAAGACACTTACTGTCAAACATATGCTTTGTAGCTTAATTGAGTTTTAAATGTAATTTTAGGCTATTTAAAAAAAACTATTTTTATATTTGTGAAATTATATTTATATTGCATCATATTTTAATTAAAAAATCAGTTTATTTTTCTAATATTTATTTTGGATATTTCAACTTTAATCTTAATTATAGTTAATTAAGTGCAGTAATGTTTTCTAAAATGTAAAAAAAAAAGTTAATTCAACACTGCTTTTTTTTTTTCCATCTTGCTTGCTGTAAAAATTATTTGATTAACCACATTGCTAATTCAATGGCCTCACAGCTGATGGGCTCCAGAGATCCTACTGAATTGATGCCTTAGAGCAACAGGCATTAGAAAATGGCACAACTTTTGTGCAGATCTTCAGTAAGCACCATTGCTTTGCCACTATCCACTACAATAAGGAATCTTGATTAGACTGAAACAAATGAAATTGACAGCTATAATTAACCAAATTTGTGGCATACCTAGTTTTGGATATTGGAAAATATGAAATGAACTGTCTCACCTTACCACAGATATTGTCATTGTTTTATCCATCCCTCCAGCCGCTATCTCTCAGAATTTAAATGAACATTTTTTAATATCTCTTTTGTTGTTCTGACCTGTAACACAAGATAAGATGACCAGGAAAACAAATTATATGTTTGAAGTTTAAATGGTGCAAAAGAACTTATAAACGCTATTATTCTGAATGAATATCTAAACCCATGTTAAATCTGAAATAAATATTGAAAATGCTGGAAACACCCAGTGGGTCAGTGTAACATCTGTGGAAGGAGAAACAGAGTTAATGTTACAGGTCAGAATGATGAAATAAAAATGTTTAAATGTTAATTTAAGTTTGCAGAGAAAGCAGCTGGAGGGATAGATATAACAGACAATATCTTTGGTAGGGTGAGACTCGCCCAAATGGATTACAGGGATAGTTAGAGAGTGAATATACTTCTTGTCTATACTCTATATGTTGGCAGTAGCAAGGCTGAGAGACCTGTGTAGCAGGTAACACTGTACTAATGGAGAGGGTAAAACTGTATCAATATTACAGATTGATGCACTATACGTTATTCTCTTATCATGTATCTATACAGTGCAAATGGCTCGATTGTAATCATGTATTGTCTTCCCGCTGACTGGATAGCACGCAGCAAAAGCTGTTCATTGTACCTTGGTACACGTGACAATAAACTAAACTGCACTGACCTACAGGTATCGGTTACGATACAAATGACCAGTTCTGATCCAGGCAGATAAAGTGAGATACCCAAAGTTGGTGAATTCTCTATCTAATCCAGAAGACTGCAATGCGTTCAGATGGAAAAATAAGTGATGTTCCATTTTAAGAACACTGTATGCAATAGAGGACATTGGAAGAAGGACAAACAAATTGAGGAATGGCTGGTTGGATCCCAGTATGGTGGGAGGGAAAGAGGAGAAAGGACAGGCCTTGCGTCGTGTGGTTGCAAGGGTAAATTCCATAAAATATGTAGTGGTTAGTGAGAACATACTGGAAAATTGCGAAGGGAATGTTTCACTTAAAATGCTAAAAGGGGAGGTGAAGGCATGCCTGCTGCTTAAATCTCAGCAGACATTAAAAATGCAAGTGAGAACATGGTATATTTTAACCAGGAAATTGTTGTGATAAATATATATATATATGACTTAATAAAAATGCACGTGACACTCGAAAATCTATGTTGTTTTGCCAGGTACTGGATGTCAGTACGGAAGGTAAAGAAGAGGTGTTTTATGGGCCAACGCTACCATTTGCATCCAATGGAATAGCAGGATGTTTTCTTCCAGCCCCGTATTTTACATGCCCTAATCTTCAGACGCTGCAAGTGCCTCATCACAGGATTGGTGCTGTGTGAGAAGAGGGTTTAAGCTTTCAAACCACATGCACTATTGAATGGATATGGCTGTATGTGGCATCAACACTGATTCAAATATCTTTGCACAGGGCAAACCCTATATTTGCTTGCTATGCACTTCAATCAAGACCACAAACAGATAATCTGCCTTTTCATGAATGCATGCTATCATAACTGAAATTCTCTGCGGGAGTTGCCATTTTATATAGAAAGCACTACTGCTACCGCTGTAAGCAATCAGGTTTAGTTATTCAGAAGAACAAAGAAAATCCAAGTTTAATTTGAAAAAAAATGATTGAATCCGAACAGCAAAATTGCTCAGATTAGCCTCATTTTTATGAGGAAAGGGTTAAAACTTGCTGTCAATGCTGTCATCCATGTTTCTATAAATTTCTTAATGTACTCATTTTTTAACTGTAGTTGGTTAGTTTATTAATAGCTATCTTCTTCATTTTGTGTCCAGCTAATCTATGCTTTTTCTTGTTTCTCAACCTGCTGAGCAAGGTTTTCTCACCAAACAATAAAAATTATTATGAGTGGTACTTGCAGGTGAACATTTAACCTGTTCAGACTCCAAACCTCCCAGGCAGAATATTTAAAGCTTTCCCTGAAATAAGACCAGAGAAGCATCTTAGGAATTGTTTTGCTCGTCCACTATTATCATGAATTTATCATGCTCACAAGAACAGATTCTCACCGTGATTCATTTCATTTCTGAAGATTCTTTACTGCAAATTTAAATAAAGTTTTGGAGGAGATGTGCTAAACTCCCTGGCTACCCAAGCCTACGAGAAATAATGTGAGTGAATCTACAAATCAGCTGCTGGAGGAACTCCGCTGGTCAAGCGCATCCATCGGGAGAGGGGGTAAGGAATGGTCGATGTTTCAACACAAAACATTGACCGTTACATTCCCTTCGACTCGCTAAGTTCCTCCAGCAGATCATCTGTTGTTCCAGATTTAAGCATCTGCAGTCACTTGTGTCTCCAATGTTAGTGAATATTGTGTATGTATGTTTCTGGGTGCGAAGCATGTGCCACCAGCAGAGGCTAAATGGCATCCACAAGGACTGGAGCCGGATGTATATTTGTTAAAATGCTGCTCAGTCAAGAGTTAAGTACATTTTTACATAATCGATAATAGTTGAAGATTATAGAATAAGGGAAATGAAGTGCAATGTTCTTCAGTGCACTAATAAATTATGACATTATAGCAGCAGGGCAAAATACAGTACACTAAATTTGTACCATATTTTTTGTGTACGATCATTAAAATTACACTGCACACGTAATTTTACACTTTCACTTATCCCTAAGTTGTCATTTCATGATTGTATACGTTTTCACTTGTCACTAGAGGACTGTTTGCTGTAATTTAAAGTTTGAACTGCTCTAATGCTCGTCTATCTCAGTAGAAAAATCGACACCACCGGCTATTGCCGTTGATGGTGTTGATCAAGATGCAGCTTGGAGGTTCCACATGCTGAAGAGTGGCTGGGGGTGATCTTGATGGAGGGGTGGATCTTGAAAGAGGGGCGATCATATAGCAGTGTGTAAAATCATGAGCAAAATAAATTGGGTGAATGCACTCTTTTGCCCAGGCTAGGGAAAGCAAGAACTAAAGGGCATAGGTTTATGGTTTAAGGGTAAGGATTAAATAGGAACCAGAGGGGATACTTTTTTACACAGGGAGTGGTGTGCTAATCGGACAGTGCCCGAGGCAGTAGGTTTAAGGTGAAAAGATGTAATAGGAATCTGAGGGGAAACATTTTCACACAAAGGGTAGTGGGAGTATGGAACAAGCTGCCAGAGGTGGTATTTGAGGCTGGGACTTTCCCAACATTTAAGAAACAGTTAGACGGGTACATGGATAGGACAGGTTTGGAGGGATATGGACCTAATGCTGGCAGGTGAGACCAGTGTAGGTGAGACATGTTGGCCGGTGTGGGCAAGTTGGGCTGATGGACCTGTTTCCACACTGTATCACTCTATGACTCTAAGTGGTTGAGGAAGGTACAATAACAGCATTTAACGAACATTTGGACAATGGACAGGTGCAGGCACATGAGACTAGCTTGGATGGGTTATATTGATTGGCTTGGCTGGTTGGGCGAAAGGGCTATTTCTGCGCTCCATTACTTAAAAAAAAAAAAAAGAAATGCTGGAAATAATTTTCAGGTTAGGTAGCATCTATGGAAAGAGAAACCTTGTTAAGTTATAGGTAGAGGACCTATTGTCAGGAATGCAAAAGAGAGATAAATAGGCAGTTCTAAGTTGGAGAGGAAGTGGTGAGAGGGTTCATCCAATCCCTTCCTCCTGCACCCTCCTCTGGAACTTAAAACTCTAAGTTCTTACCAATTGTCTTTGACTCATAATGTTAACTGTGTTTCTCTTTAACAATTTATTCCTAACTTGTGGAGTATTTCCAACAATCTATTTTTATTGCAGTCTTCCACCATCTATAGTTTTTTTTTAATTTTTGCATCTGCAGGTTTTTAAAGTTTTAACATTTTAATATTTCTAATACCCATCTGTTCTAGTTTTATTTAATTATCTTCAATGTCAAAATACTTCTAAACGCTCCAATACATCACATTATTTGGGCTCATGCCTAATCTATTTTGATAATTCCAATATAAAAACAATATATTTGACAAACATGATTTAACTGTCATAAATTCACACTGGTCTCAATCTATTGAAAATGTTCTATCGTTTTTAGATTATCCTCATCAATGGTTCCATTCTTGCTATTCTTAGAACAGTAGATCTGTTTGGTAAATCAAATTTCACAAGTTTCTTCTAATTCCCCTTGTTATCTCTTAAGGATGACACTCTTCCTTACTTTTTTGCAGCACTCTGTCCTTGCTATTCAGCAGACACCTACCTGAAAAGTATGTTCCGGATAACTTTTTCCCCGATTGCAAGTTGTTTCTTGAATCTGGCAACTTGCTTCTCAAAGGATTTAATTATAACTTCTTGCAAGTGCACTCTCCAGAAGATTTGTTGATTCAGGATATCCCACATCCTGCCCATTACAAATGAAATGATTTTAGTGTTCACATTAAATATCTCAGTTTAATTGTTGCAAAGTTTCATTTTAATATTTTAGTTTGTACCTTCAGAGTCCAAATCCTCCAATTCATGCTGTTCCATTCCCTGTAAGAAAATTATCATACCTATTAACATAGAACTTAGCACAGTGCAGCACAATAACATCCCCTTCTGCCCACAGTGGCCATGCCGAACATGATGCCAAGGTGAACTAAACCCTTCTGCCTGCATGTGATCCATATCCATGTGCCGAAACAAAAGCCTCTTAAATGCCACTATCTTATCTGCCTCCATCACCACCCCTGGCAGTGCATTCCAGGCACCCACCACCCTCCATGTAAACAAAAACTTGCCCTCCACATCTCTTTTAAACTTTCTCTTTTAAACTGCAGCAGCTCACATTAGCTCAGATTAAATTCCATCTGAAATTCTTTACTCATATCAGATCTAAATCTTAGACCTCCCAAACTAACCAAATAAATTCACCCCTTGGTAACATGTAAGCAGGCCTTGCTAAAGCATTTGGAGAAAATATATATATTTTTTCCCTTTTGCACGGCCTCTGCAAAAGATTAATTGCCTTATCTACTCACAAAAGAATCAAACAAAAACACAGAAGCAGCATTGAAAAGCCCCCAACTGCAATCTGCATCTCATCTTCAAGTGGTAAGGTTTATCAGAATATGATTCAATAGCCACCCATGTAATATATCCAGCAGTGTTAGTGAACAATGGAAGTTTTATCTGTTGTCGGAAAGGTTACATACATCCCTTGTGTTATGGCATGTTTGACATATGGGCCTTTCAGATCCTACTAAAAGTTACATTAATCTATACTACGTGCCCTTTGGCACAATAGCCTAAATTTAGCCTCATTAGTTACTGTATATTTTACAGAACATGCATTTTATTCACATTCAACCTCAGTATATTCACTAGTGTTAACTGTGAAGGTAAAAAAAACTGTACGCAGCAGGTTAATAAGATACATCAGTACTGTAAAGGCTAATCCCAAACACAATGAACTCAGACTGAAATATAATGATGAGCCGTTTGACCAATCAAATCTGCACCTGTGCTGTTTCAGCTGCTTGTTATTAAGCCAATTGCCTCTATATTCATCCCCAGTCTCTTCAGTCAATGGCAGAGAATTTCAGAGCCAAGATGCAACATTGCTATTGTTTCTCCATAGTGCAAACAATGCGACTGACGAGGAACGAACTGTTAAGCGGACTTTGAATCACTTTCGATAACTTCACGGGCTGGATTGGAGAAAACATCAGAACAAAATTTATTTAACTGTATCTATTGTTATGGGCTTCATTAACAAAAACATTATGATAGATTATTTGATGCCTGTGATATGTAAAATAAAGTAACATGTAAAATAATAAGTTTCAAAGTAAGCGTTCTTTATTTTCTAGAACAAATTTTGAACTTCCAAATACACAGCATTAGAAAACAGAAATGCTCAGGTGGGCAGTGTCTGTGCAGATAGATTCTGCAGCTTCTAATGACATGGGACCAACCTGAAATATTTACTCTGTTTCTATTTCCACATTAGCAATTTTAGCTGCTGAGCATTTCTATTTTTTCACTTTCAATTTTCATTTTACTGGGACTTGCAGTTTTAAGGATGAGGCTCGGGGTAACCTTATCAAAGGCACAACGTCATGAGGGTCATAATTGAAGTGAACACTCACAACCTTTTACCCTGGGTAAAGGATACTAAAACCAGAGCGCATCGGCTCAAGTTAAGAGGGGTGGGAGATTTAAGAAGGACCTCACTCAGTATCTGGAATGAAGTGCCCAAGGAAGTTCTGGAAGTGGATACAATTACAGCTTTTAAAAGACATTTGGACCGATGTATGGATAGGAAGAGTTTGGAGGGGTATGTGGCATATGCAAGCAAATAGGACCAGCCCAGAATGCCCACTTTGTTAGTATGGATATGTTTGGCCAAAGGCCCTGTTTCTATGCTGGAGAACTCTATGACTTCTGGTTTGCCCATTTAAATCAAACTGTTATAGTGTGGCAAATTTTTGACAGAAGCAGTATCAAGAGCCGCATTCAGCAAAGAGTCACAAGTTCAGCACAAATCACCAAAAGCTTGTGAGAAAGGTTCATTCTATCTCAAAGCAAAAGAAAGTTACAGAGCCACGTAGCTCTATATCGATGTAACAGGCATGGGTTTTCTTCAGGTTCTCCGGTTTCATCTCACATTCCCAAAGACGTACAGATTTGTAGGTTAATTGGCTTGGTAAAATTGTAAATAGCCAAACCGTCCCCATCCAACCCTCATGCACACCATGTTAATCCCATTTGATATTCAACCCTTCTTCTTAACTGTCCCCTCATTCCATCTGCCTCTCAACTCCACTTCACTCAATCCCTTGGATTAGGCCATTCAGCCCATCGAGCTCTGCCATTCAATCATGGCTGATCTATCTCTCCCTCCTAACCCCATTCCCCTGCCTTCTCCCCATAACCCCTGCCACCTGTGCTAATCCAGAAGTTTATTTCTAAGTCGAGTTCCTTGGAACACAACGGAGAGCTGGTAGATGTCCTCCAAAGAAACCATGCAAACGAGTAATTATTGTCCGCAGTATAGATCCACTAGTAGATATTTCACAGCAACATGGATGCCCATTCCTACTGCAGCATTGAATACTTAGCAATCACAAGGTGTCAGATACAATGCAATTTGCCTTTTTGTCTCCCATGATTTCAAAGTCATCCATTGTGAAGTTATTGAGGAACTGTGGGAGGGCAGTAGTGAGAAGACATTATCTTGGGGTTAAGTATGAGGTCACACTTTTGTATAAGTAAAAACTGGTACCTGAGAAATTCATAGGAGAATCTGAGCATGAAATATAGATAGGCTCTTCCATTCAATACTGAGGCAATGTGTATCATCTCCTAAAGGAGACACAAAAAGCATGATTTGATAAAGAGTTAGTGCGCTAATCTATATTTTTGATTAGACTAACACCAACAAAAGGTTAACTGGTTATTTACCTAAGCTGTTACTTGGGAAACCTTGCTGCAAACAATTTCGCTGACAGAATTGCCCAGATGTTAACAATGACTATTCATCAAACATTATTCAATAGTTATTTATCATTTTGAAACACACCAGGCACGTGAGAAACCATAACTTGGAGCAAATTGTTTCCTTGTTTAATGTTGCGGTGTACCAGAAAGACAAGAGTTTGCTGCTGAAGTGCCATTCATTGAATTGGGTGCAGCATATGGCTACGAGGCTGACTATTGCATCATAATATTGGCGGGATAATGATCAATTCAGATTTGCTATGGCAAATTATGCTGCTAACCCCATCTCTCATAAAGAAAAACGATTGCCAACTGCACACCAAGAGAGAATGCAAATCCACAATAGTCTGTTATCCCACAACCAAGTAGTGACTACCTTTTTTGGAGTTTTATCATTCAAGATATTCATTGGGTCATAGAATGCATACACACAGAAACAGGCCCTTCAGCTCAATGAATCTGTGCCAACCATCAAGTGCCCATTTACAATTATCCTCCACTGGATTGGAGGGTAGCTAATGTTATCCCACTTTTTTAAGAAAGGCGGGAGAGAGAAAACAGGGAATTTTAGACCAGTTAATCTGACATCGGTGGTCGGGAAGATGCTGGAGTCAATTATACATTTTTATTGTATAAAAGATGAAAAAGCTGCACATTTGGATAGCAGTAACAGGATCGGTCCGTGTCAGCATGGATTTAGGAAGGGGAAATCATGCTTGACTAATCTTCTGGAATTATTTGAAGATGTAACTAGGAAAATGGACAAGGGAGAGCCAGTGGATTTAGTGTACCTGGACTTTCAGAAAGCATTTGATAAGGTCCCACATAGGATATTAGTGGGCAAAATTAGGGCACATGGTATTGGGGGTAAAGTGCTGACATGAATAGAAAATTGGTTGGCAAACAAAGAGTAGGGATTAACGGGACCTTTTCAGAATGGCAGGCAGTGACTAGTGGGGTACCGCAAGGCTCGGTGCTGGGACCGCAGCTATTTACAATATACATCAATGATTTGGATGAAGGGATTCAAAGTAACATTAGTAAATTTGTAGATGACACAAAGCTGGGTGGCAATGTGAACTGTGAGGAGGATGCTATGAGAATGCAGGGTGACTTGGACAGGTTGGGTGAGTGGGCAGATGCATGGCAGATGAAGTTTAATGTGGATAAATGTGAGGTTATCCACTTTGGTATCAAAAACAGGAAGGCAGATTACTATCTAAATGGCGTCAAGTTGGGAAAAGGGGAATTACACGGGATCTGGGGGTCTTTGTACATCAATCTTTGAAAATAAGCATGCAGTTACAGCAGGCAGTGAAGAAAGCGAACGGCATGTTGGCCTTTATAACAAGAGTCGTCGAGTATAGGAGCAAAGAGGTCCTTCTGCAGTTGTACAGAGCCCTGGTGAGACCACACCTGGAGTATTGTGTGCAGTTTTGGTCCCCTAATTTGAGGAAGGACATTCTTGCTATTGAGGGAGTGCATCATAGGTTTACAAGGTTAATTCCCGGGATGGCAGGATGGTCATATGCTGAGAGAGTGGGGGGGGGGGGGGGGGTGAATAGCTTGAGACGAGAGTAGACCAGGACCAATCATAGCCACAAAATGACCTGTCAGGGCGGCGCCTGGTAGGTCCATTGTTGGTTAGGGAAGGTGTGAGCCCAAGAGGCAGGTTCTCTGGATGCTTTCAAGAGAGAGCTAGATAGGGCTCTTAAAGATAGCGGAGTCAGGGGATATGGGGAAAAGACTCCTGCCCTGACCAAGTCGGATAAAGGTCTGCAGATTTTAACATTATATTTCAGCAGTTTTGTTATTGCACTGTAAATACGTTTGCATTGTTTGAATTGATGCCTAAACAGATATTTTAACCATTTGAAAATAATATACAAATGCCTGTTATTGGAGGTATTTCCCACTGATCAAAATGTTGAACAATCTGAAATGAATTAGCAACAGTAAATTGCCTTGAGTCACATAACACAGGATTTTATTTAAAAAGCCTATTTCAATCTGCCTTTGTGACATTTATCCCAACTAAAACTGAAATACACAATTTCCCATCCAATATCAGCTAACAAACTCAAAAGCCAGAGAGGAGCCGAAGTGAATGCAATGCAACCCATCAAGGCTCAGACTTTGACTATTTGCCATGTCTTGGTTCGACATTCATGAACAGATATTGTGGATAACAAAGCAATCTGTTCCCATTATAAATGACACTTATTTAAAAAAAGACAATGAAATGCATTGATAAAAACATCTCTGCTGCTTCATATTTTGGCGCTGCCTTGCAGACTGCTGGTCTTTATATAGAGATCTAACAAAAAGCCAACTCTCACCACTCTCTAACTACATAACTGCTGTAAAGTGCAGAATATACTCATGGCCTAAATTAAGGAAGTGATACTGTAGACATCTGCTCCGCTATCTCTGCTTCATCACAAGCACTCAAATTACTAAGACATCGGAATAAATCAGACTTTATTAGTTAAAGCTTTTAGACATAGCCAGGGCTCAGGGGACACATAAAACCTATCTCAGGTGTCTGTGCTTTACAAGTAGTTACAGAACAAGTTCATATGTCAAATTCACATTGAAAAAGGATCTTGCTGTTCTGGGCCCATAAGTGGTCTACAGAGGCTTTTAGCTGCTACATTTAGGTAAGTAATGAAAGCTGATTAAGTGAACTGATAATTTGTTCCTACAATCCTAACTACAGGCAGAACACACCGATTGTAGTAATTGGCAACAATTAACAACTTGCAACTGCCTAAATTACAAGCTCCCTGTCTGTGCGTACATGTGGATCTTTCTATTCTGATAATTAGTACAGAGCCTGTTTATATTAATATATCTTATAACAGTTCAAAATAAAATGTGAAAATTCATTGTTAGTGGGACATGCAAAATATTAACATTATGTTGGATGCATCAGCCCATGTTTATACCAGTCTTGAATTTCTGTTGAGTTGAAGTTGCCCGGGTTGGTCAAGTGGCTGCTAAACCTACTCCTTACCGACCACGGGGGGGAAATGGAGGAGGACTGGCCAAATGTTGTGCCTTCCACCACAGTGATGAATGCTGTGGTGGATGTTTGTGTTAAATTTTTATTGTGTTTTTGTGTGTTCTTTTTCATTGTACCGCTGCTGGCAAATTCATTTCACTTTAAAATGCAATTGACGAATAAAACTGATTGTATTTTTTTGTATTGTATCAGAAAAGTGCAAGCTTGTCTGATTGTAAGTCCCAATGGAAACATTTTGAGGATGAATTAAGCCTCAATCCTAAAGTGTAAATCTTAGCAATCTTGTCAATCCAAAAATAAGTACAGAAGTGTGAAAACGTACACCTCCAGATTCAAGGAGTTTCTTCCCAGCTATTATCAGGCAACGGAACCATCCTAGCACCAACCAGAAAGTGGACCTAACCTACCATCTACCTCATTGGAGACCCTCAGGCTATCTTTAATCGGACTTTACTGGTCTTGTACTAAACGTTATTCCCTTTATCCTGTATCTGTACACTGTGGACAGCTTGATTGTAATCACATATTGTCTTTCTGCTGCTGACTGGATTGCACGAAACAAAAAAAGCATTTCACTTTATCTCAGTACCCATAGACATAGAAAATAGGTGCAGGAGGCCTTTCAGTCCTTCAAGTCAGCACCACCATTCATTGTGATTATGGCTGATCATCCACAATCAGTAACCAGTGCCTGCCTTCTCTCCTTATCCCTTGATTCCACTAGCCCCAAGAGCTCTCTCCAACTCTCTTTTTAATTCATCCAGTGAATTGGCCTCCACTGCCTTCTGTGGCAGAGAATTCCACAAATTCACAACTTTCTGGGTGAAAAGGTTTTTTCTCATCTCAGTTTTAAATGCCCTCCCCTTGGCCCTTGGTTCTGGACTCCCCCAACATTGGGAACATTTTTCCTGCATCTAGCTTGTCCAGTCCTTTTATAATTTTATAAGTTTCTATAAGATCCTATTAGTTTCTATAAGATCCAATAAGAGCCAATTCTATAAGATACATGTTACAAAAAACTGAATTAAACAAAGAACTGTAATAGTTTAATGTAACAAAGCATAAGATTCAAATCTTAAAAATTATAACATTTTGAAACCCATGTAAAAAACACAATGAGCAATTGACCCAACTATAAATAAAGTCAATGACATGAATTAAGTTTCGCCTTAACAGCAATTCTACTTCATTCAATTGATGGGCTCATAGCTCCGAGTGTAAGTGCCAAGGGGGCTTACACTGAGACATTCATTCATACAATGTTCAGGCCAAGTTACTGAATTTCATGAGGATTTCAATGACAGATAAATAACAGGAAGTCCTTGACGATCAACTGTACACAATTTTGGGATTGATGTTATCATCCAGAACATTGACGCAGATGTAAAGGTTAATGCCAGCAATTCAAATGTCGTCAAGAGTGTTTAATCGCCATTTGTACCGACAACGGAACAATGAAATTCTTACTTGCAGCAGTATAACAGGCCTGTAAACACAATACTCATAGATATCATGTAATAAGCAACAAAACAAATCAATAAATTAATAACCCCAATACTAGTGCAAAGAAGCCCAAAGCCTTGGAGTTTCTGTGGAAGCTTTGAGCTAATCTGTTATTTTATGTTGACTGCATGGGTTTCTGAGCAAGGAATGCTACCTTAGTTCATAAATAAAATTTCATTTCAAATAGCTAGTTATGAAGAAATACTTGTTATATTATGCGTCAATGACATTTCTGTGGCAGAAAATGCTGGAAGCACTCGGCAGACCAGACAGCCCCAGTGGGGGTAGAATCATAAAATTGACGATTTTGGTCAAGGAAACCTTCTGCGAAATGTGACCTGCTGGCTGTTTCTTGTGCTTTCAATGTTGTTTCTGATTTCCAGCATCTGGTTTGTTTGCTCCAATTGTGTTTGTGTGGATTTCTTTTGAATTCATGACTCATTCTGGCTCTCATTTGTGTTCAGCTTAACTGAGCAACAAAGAACACTTTAAAATGCAATCAGACAACTAATTCCTGATAATGTTAAATGTAAATGCAAATTTAAATCATTCAATCAGATAATCATATTTTTGGCCCCCTACTGCTAACTAAAATTTCATGGAATACAAATTCCAGTATAATTATCAGTTTAGCTCTGCAGCAGCACCATTACCTTATAATCAGCACTTACTCGATTGGCATTTCAGGATGGGACTGCTGCCCTTTGAATTAGGCAATAAACCTGCCTGTTTATTTTGTGGTGAACCACCTCAACAAACTGGAGAAGACAGCAGAAGTCTTTCTTTGGGGTATTAACTGACATTTATCGTTTAACTAACATCACTTTAGTTTAGAAACAGTGTGTAAACAGGCCCTTTGGCCCACCGAGTCCACACCAACCAGAGATCACCCATACACTAGTTTTACACACTAGGAACAATTTGCAGAAGCCGATAAAACCTACAAACCTGCACATCTTTGGAATGTAGGAGGAAACCGGAGTACAGGAGTAAACAGAGAACACTGGATCACTAGAGCACCTGGAGAAAACCCATATGATATTACGTACAAACTCTGTACAGACAGCACCCGCAGACAGAATCAAACCCGGGTCTCTGGCGCTGTACAGTAGCAACTCTACCACTTTACCACAGTGCTGCCCCAATTTACCTCCTTGCTCTCTGTGGGGACTATACATAATAGTTTAAACTCTGAACTGCTTGGGTTGCACTAGGTATTTGGCTTTGTTTTGTTTTTTTGCAATATACTGTTTTTAACAAAATTATTGAACTACTACTTGCTTTTCTGTTTATTATATAATCTATGGAGGACTGTGTCTACATATCTGCATTATTGTTGCTGCAAGTTAGAATGTCATTGTTCCATTTCAGGAAAAATGTCAATAAGGCACTCTTGATTTAGTATCACACTGTATTCAATAATCCCCCTGTAAACAGATCACCTAAGGGATTACCTGAAATGTCTCTTGGTTCCATGCATGGACAAAGCGGCAGCAATGATGTCCGTGTTCCAAAAGGCAATTTTTCAGAGGGGGAACAGCAGAAAAGGCCTCTCTGAGGACCTTCAAGAACTCCAGGGTGCTAAGAAATTGTCAGGAGTGGGAAAGCAGGTTAGCGAGAAGCCAAATTCTTTCAAAACTGATCCAAGAGATACTTTTGTGATAAAAGGCAAAAAGCTGTTCTAAATTCAGGAGGTTCCTGTGGTATCTAAAGTATACCTGCCACAGGAACAATACTATCCTGTTGAAACTGGTGCAGTGTAAACCTACTCTTTATCACTCATCATCACAGAAGTGTCCAGCAAGACATTGGACCCGTACCACTTTATGTTGGGACAGATGATGCCCAAATGGGCCAGGTTTACAGGCAGCTGGCTGAATCCAACTGACTTCACGTAGCATTCTGCTTTGCCGAACAAAGATGGGTAGCACGGCAGCTGGATGTTTTCCTCATCTGAAACCAGAGGCAGGCGTTGAATCTGATGCTTTTTTTGTCTGACAAAGATAAGCTGAAACGGAAAAAGAGCAACCATGTGGAAATAGCAGGGAGAAGCAGGACTCGCATTCGACAATAGATGAAAGAGCCAGCAGGCCAGGGAAGGGTGCCTTGTACAGTGTGGGAAGCGGTCAAACGAGAACTACTCCCAATATCTCTTATATTAGATATCTTAAAATGACTGCGCACTTATCAGTCCCACATCCCGTACAAACTAGCGAAGAAATTGTATGCTCAGCTTGTGGTATCTCCTGGGTCGAGTTTTCTAATCGAACAGCAGACAATCCATTTTCGATGGAGCACGATGAATTGATGAAATGGCTATCACACACTAGCTCAAAAGCAAAACCCATAGCGATTAGAACTAAGGGAGTAGGAGTTCATCCAAACCAGTATTACATACAATTATATCTTTTGCCAATTTCTGGTCACTCTTCCTGTTTTTCTTGTGCACAAGAGTAAAGGGCTACAGCTTCATGTTCCTGTTTCAGTACTTTGGAAATAAAATGAAGCATAGTTCTCACAGAGCAAAGCAATTCAGATAAAATTCAAATATATTTTTTAAAAGAACAAATCTTAAAGAACATTCAAACATTTGTCAGCCAGGCTTTCAGTTAATTCATCCCAATATTCTCTGTAATCTTCACCAATGCCACAGTCCTCTATACAACTCTCTGTTTCTCTTGAGATTCCTATCCAATTCCTGCTGCTATCCAGCAGGCCTTCAGCCTTCTCAAACTACATCTTGGAATTTCTTTGCTCAGCCGTCCCATCTTCTTTAAGGTTGTCCTTAACAATCACACTCTTTTAATAGTTTTTGTTCAAAAGCTGATGCGGCACGGTGGCGCAGCGTTAGAGTTGCAGCCTTACAGTGCCAAATTGTAGAATATAATACTCTAAATGCAGCCTCACCAACATCTTATATAACTGCAACCTGACCTCCCAACTTCTATACTCAATACACTGACTGATGAAGGCCAATATGCCAAAAGCCATTTTAACCACCCGATCTACCTGTAACGCCACCTTCAAGGAACTATGTACCTGCACTCCTGGACCCTTCTGTCTACAACACTCTCCAGAGCCCGATCATTCATGTGTAGGTCCTGCCCATGTTAAGACTTTCTAACATGCAAAACCACACATTTCTACGTAACATTAACCTAATGTTAATCTCTCTGTAGATAGACACATAATGCTGGAGTAATTCAGCGGGACAGGCAGCATCTCTGAAGGAATGGGTCGAGACCTGTCTTCAGACTCTCTGGAAGTAGAAAGGGGTGATTTGAAAATAGTTTTGACTATTTATTGTAAAAGCAGTACTTACATGCTGTATTTTGATGCAGATGTCACCATTACTTTATCATCAAGGCTCCTAAAAATGGCACAGATCTATCGCAGAGTATTTAAATATGCAGAACCCAGGAGATTACATTTTATTTTAAATAAATCACATGGAGATTTTGGTGACAGAAGATGTGATACAAATAAAATAATTGGTGATGAATTTCCTGGAGACTGGGACCGGCGTTTAAGAAAAGGGGGGTTAAAAAGGTTTGTTAATGAAGTTGGTTATAAACTTTTAATTTCCTCATGTGGTGCAAGCTGCTTTTGTAATGATTTTACTGAGTTCTGTGAAAACTGAAGAGAGTAGATGCTGCTCGTGATTTTTTTTCCATTTCACAGAGGTCACTTGAACTTGAGTGTGTAGAAAGGAACTGCAGATGCTGGTTTACACCCGACGATAGACACAAAGTGCTGCAGTGCCTCAGCGGGTCAGGCAGCATCTTTGGAGAAAAAGGATGGGTGACCCTTCAGCTCAGAATCTTTCTTCGGACTGAAAGTAGAAGGGAGGGAAGTCGATGTAGGAAAAGGCAAAACCAAATCAGAGTCTTACTTGAACTTGGACTGAGACTGAGAACCATGGATTAGGCATTGTGGGACCTGTCCAGTGACACTTGGTTATAGTGGACTTAAGAGCCCTGTTCACACTCTGCACAGAAACATTTAGCCGACCATCCAAAATCTTCATCTACATTGAATTATGGAGTCAGTTTTTCGTTCTAATAAATGCAGCAGCACAGTGATGCAGCTAGTCGAGCTGCTGCCCCACAGTTCTAGAGACCCGGGTTCGATCCTGCCCTCAGGGCCCTGTCTGTGTGGAGTTTGCATGCTCTTGTTCTGACCCCGTGTGGGTTTCCTCCGGGTACTCCGGTTTCTTCCCACATCCCAGAGACGTGCAAGTTTGTAGGTTAATTGGCCTCTGTAAATTGCCTCTAGTTTGGAGGGAATGGGATAACATGAACAGGTGGATTTGAAGGACCTGTTTCCACATGTGTCCAAACTAAACTAAATGCAGATAAATTTCTACCCAACAGTTCCTATTCACAGGCATCACAATGGCACAACTGGTAGTGCCACTGCTGAAAGCTCAGGTTCAATCCTGACCTTGGGTGTTGGCTGTAAGGAGTTTGCACATTCTCTCTGTGGGACTCATCAGTGGAGAGGATGAAACAATGTACAGGCAGGAAGTGAAACAACTAGTGGACTGGTGCGGCAACAACAATTTAGAATTAAATGAAGACAAAACAAAGGAGGTGATTGTCGACTTCAGGAGGTCGCAGCCCAAACACACACCCCTCAACATCAGTGGCACCACGGTGGGGAGAGTGGAGAGCATAAAGTTCCTCAGAGTGCAAATCACAGACAGTCTCACCTGGTCCAGGAACATCACTGGGATTGTCAAACGGGCCCATCAGCGACTGCACTACCTGAGGAAACTCAAACAGGTCTCACTTCCCACCAACATCCTCAGGAATTTCTACAGGGGCACGGTGGAGTCTGTACTCACGTACTGCATAAATACGTGGTACTCCAACTGTAACTGCTCAGACAGGAAGTCTCTGCAGAGGGTAGTGAGGGGAGCAGAGAGGATCATTGGCGTCTCGCTACCCTCGGTACAAGAACTGTTCCAGAGCCGCTGCCTGAAAAAAAGCACTGAGCATAGCAAAGGACAGACTGCACCCACTCCACACATCATAGCCCGGACAACCAGACTGCTAAACAGCTTCCTGCCACAGGCTGTCAGGCTGCTAAACAGTCACTCCACCTGATTCTGCTGCTTTTGCACTGACAATTTAATAACTGGCACTGAGTAATAACTCTGGCACTGGCTCAGGCCACTTAAATCAGCTGCCCTGGACATTTTATGACTGTTTTTTTTAACTTGTATTTTAATGTTGCTTTTTTTACCTGCACTTTAAACTATTCGTACTGTTTTTATCAGGAACTGGATTGTTTTTTATTTATGCGTGAAATGTTTAAGTTTTATGTGCGATGCTCCGGTATTCCCTGGGAAACGTCTTCTCATTTTGCACTGTACAATTGTTGCTTTGCATGATGACAATAAAAGGGTGATAATGATAATGAAAAAAAAAATCAGGTGGGTTTCCTCTAGGTGATCCCATTTCCTCCGACATCCTAAAGACAAAATGGTTGGGAATTGGCCACTGCAAATTGACCCTAGTCTGATGGTGAGTTGGTAAAATCTTGATGGAAATGTGAGGTGGAACAAGAAAAAAAATCAACATAAGTGAAATTCAAAATCAATTGCAATAACATTTCTCCAATAACATAGATCAGTCTGAGTTATGGTACTTCTATTTATTTACACAAGCCTCATTTACATTTAATGACTACAGCCGACTTTAACTCACGACAGAACAGGTAAACAAAAGTAGATTTAAAAGTTTTTACTTAAAATGTTTCTCTAATTTCTCTGCCACAATAATATATTTATGAAGCAATACATTTATAAACATCTGTACAGATTATTTCAACATTATTTTCAAGTGGCACTCTGATACTTGCTGGTCCAAGCTTCTTCTACGATGAACTCAGTCGCTGTCCTTTTCTAATTTAATAATTTCAGCTTGTCCTTCTTCTCCAAGATGGACCAAAAGTCTTCTGTAAGACTGTCTGTGCAGGAGGTCAAAATATTTCAGAAAGAGATTGAAGAACCAGGTTTAGTTTAGTGACACGTGTACCAAGGTACAGTGAATAGCTTTTGTTGCGTGCTAACCAGGCAGCAGAAAGACAATACATTATTACAATCATTTACACTCAGTGTACATCATTTATAGATAGATTTATAAGGCACAGGAAGAGAAGTAGACCATTTGGCCCATTGAGTCTACTCCACCATTCAATCATGGCAGATCCTGCTTTCCTTCTCAACTCCATTCTCCTGCCTCCTCCACATAATCCTTGACACCCTTACTAATCAAGAATCTGTCAATCTCTGCCTTGAAAATACCCAATGACTTTACCTCCACAGCATCTGTGGCAATGAATTCCGCAGATTCACCACCCTCTGACTAAAGAAATTCCTCCTCATCTCCTTTCTAAAGGTGCTTCCTTTTATTCTGAGTCTATGGCCTCTGGTCCTAGACTCTCCCACTAGTGGAAACATCCTCTCCGCATCCAAGATACTTTTTCAGATAGAATGCCATAAAATCTGACCACAATGGTATAGCTTAGTTTCTTTTAATGTGGAAAAGAATGTGTTAGCTTTAAACTAGACAAGCTTTTGTTTTCAAGAATCTAAGTTCCAGCTCCAGTTTATCATTTAACTGTACAATCTCTCTCCAACTAACCAATTAAGATAAGGTGGCCTTTGACATTTTAAGTCCCTTTAAAAATGCATGTTATCATATATCAATACATTTCTGATGACTGCTGCATATAGTAATATTTAAATATATTTCTTTACAAATAATGATTAATTCCTTGTTTCAGTGGGTCAGGCAGCATCTCTGGAGAAAATGAATAGGTGTTCGAACGCTTCTTCAGACTGAAAGTAGAGGTGGGGGGAATAAACTGGAGGTGAGGAAATTTGCAAGGAATGGGTCAGCTAACGCCCTTGCTGATATGAAATACTATCTAGATAACGATCACTAAGTAAATGAGTTAGATGCAAATGGTTTATAAAATAGCCATGTTGCTGGTTATTCGAATGCAACTGGTAATGTTCCTCTGCATAAACAGCAGCAAGCTTGGGGCTCCCACGCAAGCAGTGTAAAGGGCCTGTACCACTTGGGCGTCATTTGCGCAACAGGCCAGTAGTGACTGTCGCGCAAAAATCGTCTAGCCGGTAGTGACAGTCGCGCGCCAAGTGCTCTTGAGGGCCCTGCTTCTTTTGGGAGCCATTTGCGATGTTGTTCGTACTTAGTCCGATCTCCATAGCAAGGATTTTCCCAGTGAAAAAATGTCAAAACTACACGCGCTTTATACCCAGGTGGTCACGTGGTGCGGCGCTCAAATGACGCGCAAATGGCGTGCCGACGGCGTACGGGTGTCGCATGGTTAGGGACGTTGACACAAGGTGACGCATAATAAATCAGCATAGGCAATATTCGTGCGTCACCGTGCGTCACCACCGAGCGCCATCAGTACGTCAGCGTGCTCAAGGGATACGTCACGCAGGTGGCGTGCGAGGATTTTGAGCATTCCAAAATCCTGGGGCGCCGCGCGTCACTGCATACGCCACCACACGCCATGCGCGCATCACGTGCACGTCACGATGCACCAACCAATTTTTAGGACGTCGTGTAAATGATGCCCAAGTGAGACAGGCCCTTAAGGCTCCGGCCTTGTTGATGCCTTTGAGAGTCCCAACCCATGACTCTGCTCCATTGATGGGATCATTTGTAGAGATTCACCTGCATTACACTGGGGATTCACCTTCAGAATCCTACACTGAGCTGGAGAATCCAAGACGTTTAGGGTCATAACCTTTGTTGGGACTTCAAGAGATCTGACCCAAACATCACAGAAGGCAGTGGTGGCCAATTCACTGGATGTTTTCAAGAGAGAGTTAGATTCAGCACTTAGGGCTAACGGAGTCAAGGGATATGGGGAAAAAGCAGGAACGGGGTACTGATTTTGGATGATCAGCCATCATCATATTGAATGGCGGTGCTGGCTCGAAAGGCCGAATGGCCTACTCCTGCACCCATTATCTATGTTTCTATTCCTTTTCTCGAGAGATGCTGCCTGACCCACTGAGCATTTGCTTTTTGTATCTATCTATAAATCAGAATCTGCAGTTCCTTCCTACACAATAAAATAATAATCCTTGAAATATGTCCACACCTCATTTGGATGATACAATGTGAAAGTAGTGGAATTGTAATGCAATTTGTTGTTTCAAGAGCTTTGTTCAAAAAAGTGACAGTGTGGCGGCTCCCAAGGGTCGTGCCATCATACTGTCGAACCCCTCGGCACGGGAGTGGTTCAGTCTGGAGGCGGCCCTTAGCCAGAGGGTTTAAAGGCAGGGGTTTGGGTGCCATCTTTCTCTTGTTTGGTCTTCCCTACTACCGGGAGGAACATAATAAAAGGTGCCTCTCAAAACACTGGACTTCGTGCTTCCTTTTGAGACCCACACACTACAACAGAGTAATTGAATGTGGATTTCAGCTGAACCTATATTCTATTTCCCCATGCTCACTATGCACACTGACACGTAATGGTTCCAATTAAGTAACATCTTTATTTTATTCATCCTCATCAACTTCCTCTCCAGAGCACTGCCAAACCCCGAATTCAAGCCTCTTCATCATTCATTATTTTAATTGTGTAAGAAGGAACTACAGATGCTGTTTTAAACCAAAGATAGACACAAAAAGCTGGAGTAACTCAGCGTGTCAGGCAGCATCTCTGCAGAGAAGGAATGGGTGTCGTTTCGGGTCGAGACCCTTCTTCATTGAATTCTTCTTAATTGTTGCTAACTATGTGTTCCATTGTAGGGCTCTAATCTGTTTAACTGCAACTCCAAAGTTTATTTTCCTTATTTTTATATATTCCTTAAATCATACCACTTCGAGCTAGCTTTTGGCCATCTACTCCAAAATCTAGACACAAGGAACTGTAGATTCTGGTTTACAAAAAAAGGCACAAAGTTCGGGAGAACGTGGATAGGCGCGTGCTGCCCAACCTGCTAACATATTCCAGCGCCGTGTATCTTTTTTTTTACACCCCTGTGCAGATCAGTGTAACTGTTGTTTAATCAGGTTTCTGCAAAGTTTGTTGAAATACACTGAAGACATCAGTCTTCTAAAAATGATACCATTCTGTGAAGAAGACATACCTCTGTGAATTGTTTCTTCCGAGTCCTTGCTTATGTTCAGTGTCCTTTAGAGTCTTACTTAGTGTGGGAATGAGACTGATAACCAAATCTCGATTTAAGACTGCAACCATTTCTACGATGTGGTACACCTGTTGATCGTAGATCCCAAAATACTCCTGAATAAACTGCCTGGAAATGGTTCAATATTCTCTATTAATACATTTGTAATTCCACAACGAGATTCCTCACAGGTTTAAGAAGCAAAAGGCAGATCTCACTTACATAACTTATATTTATAGAAACAAGTGATGCATCAACAAGTATGCTTCAAAACAGACAAACAAGTACAGGTATGTGACTGTCACAACTCAATCTATTCCAAATAAAGATAATGTAATTTGAAGATTTATTAAAATCTACTTTGAGATCAGCTTCATACTTGCTGCCTGGAAGAGAAATTTCCAATTTATAAACAGTTTTGCTTGATCAATGGGATTTGAGGCAGCAGGACAGTTTATTCATGGCTTGAACTGTGACAAAACGGTGGAGTTAATGGGTGGGGTTAAATAGAAAACACGCGATATACTGGAAAGATTCATTGCACTTAGAGTGACGGCTTGCATCCCCAATTGTTAAAGAAGGAGATGACAGTGGATAATAATAATAATAATAATAATGGATGGGATTTATGTAGCTCCTTTCTAGAATACTCAAGGCGCTTTACATCGCATTATTCATACACTCCTCAGTCACACTCGGTGGTGGTAAGCTACTTCTGTAGCCACAGCTGCCCTGGGGCAGACTGATGGAAGCGTGGCTGCTAATCTGCGCCTACGGCCTCCACCACCAATCACTCACACACATTCACACACAGGCAAAGGTGGGTGAAGTGTCTTGCCCAAGGACACAACGACAGTATGCACTCCAAGCGGGATTCGAAACCGGCTACCTTCCGGTCGCCAACCGAACACTTAGCCCATTGTGCCATCTGGCTTGCCGTAGTCTCACAATCTTCCTCAGACATGCGGCAGGTAACAGAAGATTAATTAGGTGGGTGTATAAAAATGCCCATTAACTACAAGCCAGTCAGTTTTACATTAGTTGTCTATAAGGAACATAATCAGGAAAAACATGAACAGGCTTTTAGACAAATCTGGGTTAATTAAAGAGAACCAGCACAGACCTGTAAAAGACAAGTCATGTTTAATGAAACCAGATCCATCCTGGTTTACCTCATTAAATTATTTTCAATCACTTTCTGACAGCTTGTAGATGCTTAACCATATAACAATTACAGCACGGAAACAGGCCATCTCGGCCCTTCTAGTTCGTGCCGAACACTTACTCTCACCTAGTCCCATCTACCTGCACTCAGACCATATCCCTCCATTCCTTTCCCGTCTATATACCTATCCAATTTATTTTTAAATGATAAAATCGAACCTGCTTCCACCACTTCCACTGGAAGCTCATTCCACACAGCTACCACTCGCTGAGTAAAGTTCCCCCTCATGTTACCCCTAAACTTCTGTCCCTTAATTCTCAAATCATGTCCTCTTGTTTGAATCTTCCCTACTCTCAATGGAAAAAGCTTATTCACGTCAACTCTGTCTATCCCTCTCATCATTTTAAAGACCTCTATCAAGTCCCCCCTTAACCTTCCGCACTCCAAAGAATAAAGACCTAACTTGTTCAACCTTTCTCTGTAACTTAGTTGCTGAAACCCAGGCAACATTCAAGTAAATCTCCTCTGTACTCTCTCTATTTTGTTGACATCTTTCCTATAATTTGGCGACCAAAATTGTACACAGAATTGTCCTCACCAATGCCTTGTACAATTTTAACATTACATCCCAACTTCTATACTCAATGCTCCGATTTATAAAGGCCAGCACACCAAAAGCTTTCTTTACCACCCGATCTACATGAGAGTCCACCTTCAGGGAACTATGCACAGTTATTCCTAGATCCCTCTGTTCAACTGCATTCCTCAATTAGCTACCATTTACCATGTACGTCCTATTTTGATTTGTCCTGCCAAGATGTAGCACCTCACACTTATCAGCATTAAACTCCATCTGCCATCTTTCAGTCCACTCTTCCAAATGGTCTAAATCTCTCTGTAGACTTTGAATATCTACTTCATTGTCCACAACACCACCTATCTTAGTTTCATCTGCATACTTACTAATCCAATTTACCACACCATCATCCAGATCATTGATGTATATGACAAACAACAGTGGACCCAACACAGATCCCTGAGGCACCCCACTAGTCACCGGACTCCAACCTGACACACAGCCATCCACCATTACTCTCTGGCATCTCCCATTCAGCCACTGTTGAATCCATCTTGCTACTCATTAATACCCAACAATTGAACTTTCTTACCCAACCTTCCATGTGGAACCTTGTCAAAGGCCTTACTGAAGTCCATATAGACAACATCCACCACTTTACCTTCATCAATTTCCCTAGTAACCTCTTCAAAAAATTCAAGAAGATTAGTCAAACATGACCTTCCAGGCACAAATCCATGTTGCAACTTGCATGCAATGGACACAATATCCTGTTGACATCACAAAGGAGTTTACTTGTTTTACCACCCCCAGGTTACTGGAGCACTCAGGACAAAGTAAGGCCAACCACTCAGTTCAGTTCAATTTAGTTTATTGTCACGTGTAGATCTGCTTCTGTGGCTAGCATGCAAATAGTCGCTTTGGTTGGGCGCCATCTTGGAAGGTTACTCATAGAATATATTAAATTACATTGCAACACTAGAATGAGTAGACCTTAAAAATACCTACCTTAGTACAGAGGTCAAGTGAGGACACACCTGACTGGGAGTTAGTGACTGGCAATTTTCAATTATACATTGCATGACCTCAGTGGTCAACTTCTTCACTGAAAAGTAGAACAAAAGAAATTGACATGGAATAATTATGAATCTATTCGCTGCCAAGTTTTTTAAAACTATTTTTCATGACTTGAGTATACACGGGAGTAACATTGAACAGGTAAAAAAAAAATCAGCTTTGTGAGGGCAATTATGGACTTGTTCTGTTTAATGAAATTTCCTACAAGTTCTCCCCATCCCTACCAATGTAATGGGAGGATTTTGGAGATTAATTATCTCACCAAGTTCAATTGGTTCAGTTACAACGTCGAATTTTGGATTGAACTATTATTCGGGATCTTGAATATATAACCTTATGTGGTATTTCAGTAAGGTAATAAAGGACTGTCACATTGGCAGTCAACTTTTGGATGAGACATGAAATCAAGACTCCATCTGCCGAAACAGATGAATGTACAAGATCCTGTAACATGGTTTGAAGAAAAGCAAGTTCTTCCAGCTTCCTTGGCACCAGATATCCTTGCAGCAGCATTGCTAAAATATAAGTGTAACGTGTGTTTCCACAACGCAAATTGGATATAACTCCATCAATGAACGAGGTCTGCTTTCATTCTGCAGGCCTAATTGGTTATAACAAGATTCCGATCAGGAACTAAAGAACCGCTTCAAAGTTACTTTTCTAATTGACAAGCAGAAAAAAAAGCTGTCTTGGAAAAAAAACTTCTTTCATGTAGCCTCCTCACAATAATCAGACACCATTGTCTCTTTAAGAACAAAACACTCCTTTCACTGGTGGAGGCCATTGCAATTAATAAGAGATCGCTTTTGTTGATATTTGATTATCACAATGTAACATGTAGCATTTAGTGTTGTTAGCTTGCAATAACTAAATTAAATTTATAGTTATTAAAAAACCTGTGAGGAAAAATAATTTTGCAATGCAAATCTGAAAGTCTCTGGCCCCTAAACCCCCTTTCCCCATTGATAAATTGTTTTTATAACATGATTTTCCATAACACAAGGTGTCTTAGGAACATAACTATCACATTATAGCAAAACTACCAGTATATGATCATGCATATGTTGGCTGCTATTTTGGACTTTAAAGCATGAAAGTTCTTCCTTTTATCTGCATAATTGCAGAATTCAAAGAATTGCATTGCACTGTTTAAAGCTTTTCTTTAAAATGAGCTGAAACTGGCATCATTAACAAAAATACAATGGAAATTCAGCACATCCAGATTGAAGACTCTGAAGAGTGAATGATGAAAGCAACATCAATGGGGGAGATCAATTGGGCCAAATATGCCACTGAATATTTATGGCTTTAAATTAAGTCACAACTATCTCAATGGCCTCATAAAGTCCACTGTCAGACAGAACAACGTTTTATTGTTTCTACGGAGTCCTGATGTGGAGGGTAAAATGAAGTTATGTCTCAAGGAAAGTCAAGAAAGTACAACTGAAATCCATTGCCGTGGCAATTACAACTTTAAAGTGATGTGGCACAGTTGTGCAATGGTACTACTTAATTCCCACTTCATTATTTAACAATGTGCTTTCTGCATCACTGTTAAACAAGGTAGTTTGATCAGTTAACTTTACATTCGCTATTTAAATTTAAAGTTATCAAACGGCAGGCAGCAAATGCCTGTTGTTTGATAACTTTAAATTTAAACAGTGAATGTAAAGCAAAATTACTATGTCTAGCTGCTGTTTCATAAAACTAGTTTAGGTCAGAAACAAAACCATGCACATTACTTAAATTGAATGGGTAGATAAATTAGAGCGGTAATCTACAGTGCCCTCCATAATGTTAGGGACAAAGACCAATCATTTATTTATTTGCCTCTGTACTCCACAATTTGAGATTTGTAATTGAAAAAATCACATGTGGTTAAAGTGCACTGTCAGATTTTAATAAAGGCAATTTTTATACATTTTAGTATCATCATGTAGAATTTACAGCATTGTTTATACATAGTCCCCCCATTTCAGGGCACCATAATGTTTGGGACACAGCAATGTCATGTAAATGAAAGTAGTCTCGTTTAGTATTTTGTTGCATATCCTTTGCATGCAATGACTGCTCGAAGTCTGCGATTCATGGACATCACCAGTTGCTGGTGTCTTCTCTGGTGATGCTCTGCCAGGCCTGTATTGCAGCCATCTTTAGCTTATGCTTGTTTTGGGGGCTAGTCCCCTTCAGTTTTCTCTTCAGCATATAAAAGACATGCTCGATTGGGTTCAGATCGGGTGATTGACTTGACCACTCAAGAATCGACCATTATCTGGCTTTGAAAAACTCCTTTGTTGCTTTAGCAGTATGTTTGGGATCATTGTCTTGCTGTAGAATGAACCGCCGGCCAATGGGTTTTGAGGCATTTGTTTGAACTTGAGCACATAGGATGTGTCTATACACTTCGGAATTCATTATGCTACTACCATCAGCCGTTGTATCATCAATGAAGATAAGTGAGCCAGTACCTTGAGCAGCCATACATGCCCAGGCTATAACACCTCCACCACCGTCACAGATAAGGTGGTATGCTTTGGATCTTGGGCAGTTCCTTCTCTCCTCCATATTTTGCTCTTGCCATCACTCTGATATGTTAATTTTCGTCTCATCTGTCTACAAGACCTTTTTCCAGAACTGTGGTTGCTCTTTTAAGTACTTCTTGGCAAACTGTAACCCGGCCATCCTATTTTTGCGGCTAACCAGTGGTTTGCATCTTGCTGTGTAGCCTCTGTATTTCTGTTCATGAAGTCTTCTGCAGACATTGGTCATTAACAAATCCACACCTGACTCCTGAAGAATGTTTATGATCTGTCGGACAGGTTTTGGGGATTTTTCTTTATTCTTCTGTCATCAGCTGTGGAGGTCTTACTTGGCCTGCCAGTCCCTTTGCGATTAGTAAGCTCACCTTAATGATGTTCCAAACAGTTGATTTTGGTAAGCCTAAGTAACAGTTTTATTCTTGTTTCTCAGTTTCACAATGGCTTCTTTGACTTTCATTGGCTCAACTTTAGTCCTCCTGTTGAGAAACAGCAATAAAAGTTTCCAAAGGTGATGGAAAGACTGGAGGAAAGACTCGGTGCTGAGAGCTCTCTTATACCTGCATTAAGGAGGCAATTAAACACACCTGAGCAATTACAAACGCCTGTGAAGCTATGTGTCCCAAACATTATGGTGCCCTGAAACGGGGGGACTATGGATACACACAACTGTAATTTCTACATGGTGAAACCAAAATGTATAAAAATGACTGGCCACAGTTTGCACACATCAGTGCCACGTATTATTTCCATAAAGGTGGTGTAGCGGTAGAGTTGCTGCCTTCCAGAGCCAGAGAGCCGGGTTCCATCCTGACTACGGGTGCTTGTCTGTACGAGTTTGTACATTCTCCCCGTGACCTGCGTGAATTTTCTCCGCGATCTTCGGTTTCCTCCGACACTCCAAAGATGTACAGGTTTGTAGGTTAATTGATGGCGTAAATATAAAATTGTCCCTAATGTGCAGGAACGCTGGTCGGAGCAGACTCGGTGGGCTGAAGGGCCTGTTTCGGCGATGTACCTCTAAACTAAACTAAGCCAATCAATGCTTTATCAATCAGAAATTGTTGCCAAATTTCAGTATGTTTGCTTATAATTAATGACTGTAATAAAAACTGAGCTAGATAAACAACATCCATAATACTACTTGTTATTTCCTTCCATCCTGTTCCATTTAGAACACGTGAGTGGGTTCAGCACAGGCTGTCATGTCTGTTGTTAATTCAGATGCTCCTGTGGCCTCTGATAATGCCATCATGTGACAAATGCACTGGCATCCTACTCAAAATTTTAAAAAGCTGCGTGCCGCAAATGCTACATTTAATAACTCAAGCGCATGTTTACCTCCTGAGGATACTGTTTATTTAAGTTTAAAAAAAAGCCAGTTGCAACAGAACTAGGCCAACACACCCCAAATCAGGCAACTTCCCCAGGGTGATGCGAGCTCATCATATTTGTCACAGTACTGCGAGCTTCGAGCTTAGGGAGAAATGGGAAAAGGTCAGTGATGTACCGTTGTGGCTTCTTGGATGCGCACAAAACAAACACTAATTTGCCAACAGGTCCCATCACCTGCCAGATAAATTGAAAGCATTCATTCCTCAGCTGGACAGGTTAGATACGTTATGGCAGCACAGCGTCTAAACTTGGGAAATGAAAGAGCAAAACAAAATATAAAACCTGACACAAACTAAGTTTATCCTACAGCTATATGTAGCACATCAGTTACTAACGAGAGGAGTTGACGGTTGATGCTGAACCTTGACTATTTTCTGTGGAAACAGCTTTTTGGGCTGAAATCTGACAACACTAATTCTGGTTACTTCCTGCTTATGAATGAGACATGAAGCCAAAGAACATCCACTCGCTTGTAATTCCCTTGATATTGATGGGATCGGTGCAAATGCTGCTGAATTTTAAGCTTATTAGGTCATGACAACGTCAGTTTTCGTGATTTTTTTGTTTTACACGCCAGGAGATGTACCCATAAAACTGGCCCTGGTACCAGGTGAACTGAAAATGAAAAGCAAGTTTCACTTACTGTGTTGATATAAAGGTCTTGAAATACTAAGATTTAAGATGCAACTTTTGAATGCAGAGGCAGTAAGTAATGATTAAAATTTTAACCAGGATGCTGTCCATGAATAGAATATATTTTTTAATAGAAAAGGAAAACCTTGGCCTTTTAAAAAGCTGCCGGATTATGCTGGTTTGTGGCACGTTCTAAAATTGGTGACGTGCAAATGTCTGAGTGAAATCTTATATTGGGGTTGGATGGGGGAGAGAATAAGTGCAATCAGTGCCAGAATCGACAAATTCACCTGAAGGGAAAACTCTATTTTGAAGATTTTTGACCACATGTTCCTTCTCCTTCGTAGAGGAAAAGAGGCATGAGATTGGATTTCACCCTCACCCGCAGTTGACTGGACCTAATAACCGTGTTACCGTGAAAATGTTTGTCAGTCTTCATTTCCTAGCCGAGCAAAGAACGAGCAATTGCAACAGGATTGCATAACTTATCAATCAATAGGAGATAATGAGAAAACATACCTTGCGGTTCATTGACCAACATTAGACATTTCAGCACGGTCGGTAAGAGGAGCTTGGCCTCACTGGCTGCATCACTGTTTTGGTTCCTTCGTAATAATTCAAAAAGAAATGACAAGATTGCTGCTAAGCGAGGAGGAGGAGCGTGACTTCTGAACTGCAAGTAGTTCTCACTGGAGAAGATAATTGGTGAGGATAAGTTCAGAAGCTGTGGAGGCCATTCACATGCACTGAAAGTATTGACAATGAAAACTTGTACAAATTAAACATAATATGTTACAACATATTAATTTGTACAAGACTATGGTATTACCTTAATATATGGTACTCATTCATTGAAGAGACTGGATCTCGAAATACAAAGGCCAACTTTTCACTACATAAGCTTTTCACTGTACCTCGGTACAAGTGACGATAAACTAAACTGTAAACTGTTCTTCCTTTGTGTTCTGTGGCTCCACGAAGAATGCCTCCTGGATTAGAGGGTATTACTTATAAATTGGACACGTTTAGACTGTTTTCTCAGGAACGTCGGAGGTTAAGGGGAAACCAGATGGAAGTATATAACATTAGGAGAGGCATAGAAAGGGTATTTATTTTATTTTATTTATTTTATTTTTATGGGCGCCTTTCAAGAGTCTCAAGGACACCTTACAAAAATTGAGCAGGTAGAGGAAAAACATGTAAGCGGAACGAAATAAATAGTAGAGACATGACTAGTACACAAAGTAAAGACAGAATTCAATACAAAACACAGTATGAGGCAATTAATGCACAGATGAAAAGGGACGGGGACGTGGGGCTAAGGATAGGCAGAGGTGAAGAGATGGGTCTTGAGGCGGGACTGGAAGATGGTGAGGGACACGGAATTGCGGATCAGTTGGGGGAGGGAGTTCCAGAGCCTGGGAGCTGCCCTGGAGAAGGCTCTGTCCCCAAAACTGCGGAGGTTGGACTTGTGGATGGAGAGGAGACCGGCTGATGTGGATCTGAGGGACCGTGAGGGTTGGTAGGGGGAGAGGAGGTCAATGAGATATGGGGGGGCCAGATGGTGGAGGGCTTTGTAGGTGAGAATCAGGATTTTGTAGGTGATCCGGTGGGAGATGGGAAGCCAGTGAAGTTGTTTGAGGACTGGAGTGATGTGATGCCAGGGTTTGGTATGGGTGATGAGTCGGGCGGCTGCGTTCTGGACCAGTTGGAGTCGGTTGATGTAGGTGGAGCTGATGCCAAGGAGAAGTGAGTTGCAATAGTCCAGTCGGGAGGAGAAGAAGGCATGGATGAGTCTTTCAGCAGCAGGAGGTGTGAGAGAAGGTCCGAGTTTGGCGATGTTGCGGAGATGAAAGAAGGAGGTTTTAATGACATGGCGGATGTGAGGCTCAAGGGAGAGGGTGGAATCAAAGATCACGCCAAGGTTGCGGGCCTGGGGAGATGGGGAGACAGTGGTGCCGTCGATGGTGAGAGTGGGGTTATTGATTTTGCTGAGTGTGGCTTTGGAGCCTATGAGGAGGAATTCTGTCTTATCGCTGTTGAGTTTGAGGAAATTATGTTGCATCCAGGTTTTTATAGCTAAAACAGGGTAGACAGTCAGAACCTTTTTCTCTGGGTGCAAATGTCAAGAACGAGAACCATAGCTTTAAGATGAGGGGGGTAAGGATGTGCGGAACAAGTTTTTTTTTTTAAACACAAAGTGGTGGATGTCCAGGGTAGTGGTGGAGGCAGATACAATGCTGGCACTTATGAGGCTTTCAGATAGGTATATGGATATGCAGGGAGTGGAGAAATATTGTTCATGGGCAGACAGGGCATTTGCCTTCTTGACTCGTATGATGAACTGATGAAGGCAAACATATCACACACCTACTTTAGCAGTCTATCTGCTTGCATTGACATTTTCAATGAGCTAAAAGCCATCTGTACATCAATGCTCTTTAGGGACTTGGAGACTCATCGGCGGTCACTCGAAATGAGTATGACCGTCCTCATATATGGACGACGCCTGTGCGAGACTTTGTTTACATAGTAGACTGGTGCACAGACAGCCACCACGCGGTCCTTGACAGATCTGGGTCAGGATCCAGTGGCATGGAGTCCAAGACGACCGGGGACCCATTTCTGCTGCAGCCTTCATCCGCCTTCCCAGCCGTTGTGACGCTCCATTAAAGTCAGCCATCATCCTCCGTCTGTTCCACCGTTGAGTTCTTGGTTGGATTGCTCTTTGTCAGGGACCTCCCCCTCGACCTTACCGCCATGGTTGGCCCAACCAGGAGCATAGCTCGAGACGGCATCTATCTCAGGGAATTCCTTCTCTCCAGAGATGCTATCTCACCCGCTGAGTTACTCCAGCATGTTGTGACTCCCTGCAGAACTTCCCTGCTCACAGATCTCCAGTCAGAATAACACCCTTTCACCAAAACCCTGTCTTCTCTCGGTTAGCCAGTTCAGAATCTAAACGACCAAGTCACCATGGATCTGCCACATCTTAATCTTCTGGATCAGCCCACCATGAGAAACTTTATCAAATGTCTTACTAATATCCTACAGCACCATCCCTCAACAAACACCTTCGTCACCTCCTCAAAAATCTCAATCATGTTCGTAAGACATAACCTCCCACTAACAAAGCCCTACCGCTTCTCCCTAATTAACTAATATTCTTCTGAATGCGAGTAAATTATATCCCAAAGATCCTTTCCAATAACTTCCTTAATGTTGACATGAGACCCCCCACAACCTAGAATTTCCTGGATTATTTCTACATCCCTTCCTAAACAATATTGGCTACTCTCCAGTACTCTCACCTGTGGCCAGAGAAGATAGAAAGATCTTCGTCAAGGCTCCTACAGTCTCTTCTGTGGTCTCTCTCAATAATGTCAACATAATAAGACAGCCCAGCGATAAAACAAACATGTATGTTTATATATTTCATACAATTTAAGATAATATTAACTTAATGATCTAATTTTATGAATGTCTGACTCAAATTTAATCGCATTTCCCAGGGCCTCTTTATACATACTTCAAGATGACATTGTACCCTTGGACTGCAACGTATAGGAAGGAACTACAGATGCTGGTTTACACTGAAAATAGACACAAAATGCAGGAGTAACTCAGTGGGACAGGCAGCATCGCTGGATAGAAGGAATGGGCGATGTTTCGGGTTGAGACCCCTCTTCACACTGTTCTAATGCCTGAAGAACCCAAAACGTCCATTCCTCCTATCCAGAGATGCTGCCTGTCCCGCTGACAGTCCAGCATTTTGTGTCTACCCTTGGACTACAAGTTGTAAACTACATATATATATATATATGTTTTCATCGAATCCACCCACTTGATATCCGTTGTAAGTCATCCATTGGATTTGTCACTCTTTCAGTGGGAAGATTCATACAGTTCCTGACAATTGCCATTAATGTTTAATCAGAAACAGGTATGCAAAAGCAAGGACAAACTGAGTCTAGATTTTGAGTGAGTCAGGATTCTCATTTAAACAAAACTACCCAGAAATGAACCATCTCAAACAAAATGAGGAATTATAAACTGATGGGTACACTCTGAATATCCTTCCAGGAGGTTTGCTTTGGTTTGCAGAACACAAACTGTTGAGCAGCAAAAGTCATTTATCAAATTAACGTGTTCACCTTTGAACTGCAGATGCAGCATTTGGTCTCCACTTGAAATTCTCCTGCATAATGTTTGAGTTTAATTTAATGTAATTTCTTTATCTCATATTCGCATTGAATAATTAAGAATAACTTTCCCAAAGAGCTGGACAGGAGATGGCCGAGGATAGAATCAACAATACACCAGATCCCTGCAGCAGTTGTAAGTTCCAAATGAGCATTGATACCAATGGTGACAAGTGTGATCTGGTCCACAAAATTAGTAATGGATGTACAAGTTCCTTCAATAAGCAAAGCACTTAAGAAAAAGGTAATGAGAGAAGGTTAGCTGGACAGGTTATTTAAATAATAAATTGTTTACTAAAGTGTTATTCTGAATCTGCCTGATGCAGCAGTGATAAAGAATTCTTGAAAATCTGTCATTAGCTTTTGAAATATATTTTTAAATCACATGGGTAAACTATGACATGCTGCTGTAGAACATTTCACACAACGATTCGAAGAATATATACTGAAAAATGTCATTAATATAGGATGGCTCAAAAATCTCTTACCTTATGACCAGAACAAGGGTGTTCCGCAGAATCTGATGTTGAGCCACAGCGGTTGATTCCCAAAGTGCAAGTAATATAGGATGATTTACGACACCTGACCCCGTCAATGGAAGGAAACGTTCAAAATACTTTTGGATAACATTTCGAAGCTGCTGCTTAACGTAAACAGCCTGAGCTGTTATTTGTCCAACAATGGTTGCCAGTCCCTGAAACAAGAAAAATTACAGACTGTGTTCAACTCCAATCCATATATTTCAATCCCTCTTTTCTTCTTTTCCTTGTGATCTCAAATTGAATCCACTCATCCCACGATATTTTGCATTCTGTACATTCCCCTTTGCTCTAGGCATTGTACTCATGTTTGCATCTGTGTATAGAAAATCCCATCTGTTTGGATTACATGCAAAACAAAGCTTTTCAATGTACTTCAGTAGATGTGACAATAATAAACCTGAACTAACTCAGTCATGACAGGCACCAAGATGACTAAAACTAAGTGGTTCTTTATTGCTCCACATTAAAATTGGGGCTTAAATTGGGTTCCATTTTCCTTTCGGTTCCATTTAGGCGCCTTTTGGTTTATAGTTGTATTCAGCAAAATTAGTTAATTTTAGCACTTAAATGTGCAATGTCGTGTGAACTCTTGCAAGTCGCATTGCTAGAGAGGGAATCATATGTGCACAATTTCCATTTCAGCAATTACAGTATTCATTCTGTGATCATTCATGTCATTATAGAATGTAAACAGGATATTTGCAGCTGGATTGCTGTATTACTCAGGTAATGGTCATTTTCTACATCAGTCACCATGCTTGCATTGTATTGCAAATCATTTCAAAAACCTTCTGGTGAATACTTACTGTAAACCTATCAGGTATGTGGCAGAGTTCTTGCTGCAGGTACTCTTGCAAATCAGCAAGATGTCCATTCACATTCAATATGGTCCCCGATTGCATATTGATGGACAAATTCATGCTTTTGCTGCTGATATTTTCAAGCTTAATTTTTTTTCTTCTGTCAAATCAACATTTGTGCTTCCCATAAATGTGCACAGCCTCAAACCTGCTCATTCTTACTCCTCTGGCTTTCCCCCCCACCACTGTAAGACCACTGACCAGCATGTTCCGTTGTGAGGCAGAATTGGTCAGTCGCCTATGTGTGCAAATCCTAATTACAATACAATTACAATACAATACAATTCAATTTATTGTCATTTGGACCCCTTGAGGTCCAAACGAAATGCCGTTTCTGCAGCCATACATTACAAACAAATAGACCCAAGACACAACATAATTTACATAAACATCCATCACATTGCTGTGATGGAAGGCCAAAAAAACTTCTCTCTCCACTGCACTCTCCCCCCCCGATGTCAGAGTCAAAGTCAAAGCCCCCGGCGGGCGATGGCGATTGTCCCGTGGCCATTAAAGCCACGCCGGGTGATGCAAGGTCGCACACCGGGTCTTGGTGTTAGAGCCCCCGGCGGGCGCTCGCAGAGACCCGCAGCCATTCCAAGCCGCGCGGGGCGGTGATGTAGGCCCCGCTCCAGGAGCTCTTCAACCCCGCAACTCGGGCGGGAGAAGTCGCCGCTGCGGAAGCCCCGAAAAGCGGTCTCCCTCCAGGGACCCGCGGGCTCCCGGTGTTACCGTCCGCCAAACCCGCAGTTGCAGCCACCGAATCTCCGGGGGTCGGGTCGCAGCAGCGTCCACCACAGCTCCACCCGCTCTGGACTCGGCCAGCTCCGCGATGGTGAGGTGAGTAGTCGGCACCACAGCCCCCGGTCTTCCTGTTGGAGGCCGCTCCTCGTTGCAGCCCCAACGACAACGGAGACCCAACAAAGAAAAGGTCGGGTCTCCCGTGCAGGGAGAGATTTAAAAGTTACCCCCAACCCCCCCACACATACCCCAACAAAAATAACAAAAACTACATAAAAACATAGACATAAAATAATAAAAACGCAGACGGACTGCAGAGGCCGCTGCTGACGAGAGTCGCGCCGCCTCTCTATTATTGCAAGTGTGAAAGATTATTAGTGAAAATAAAATGAGTTTCCAGGAGTTTTGAGTCAGAACTAAAAATATTCAAGTCCTAATTATAAATTGAATCGTAAATAGAGATCAAATTAAGAAATGTCTTCAATGACTAGTCAACTCTGTTTTATGTTATGTTTGACAACGTAGGCCTATTATTGTTAAGGGGCGGGCAGAGAAATATTTCCACACAATAGCTGCTGGAACTGGGTCTGAACACTCCCCTGTGTGCCTGGACTATCTCTCCCCTCCCCCCCCCCCCCCCGTGTTGCATCCTCAGCCCCCTACTGTACTGGCCAGGTTCAGCTCCAACTCCATCATCAAGTTTGCTGATGACACTGTGGTGGTGGGCCTGATCTCCGATAACGATGAGAAGGCCTACCTGGAGGAGGTGGCTGACCAGGCACTCTGGTGTCAGAACAACAGCCTCCTCTTGAATGTCACTAAAACGAAGGAGCTGATTGTGGACTTTAGAAGGGCACAGCAACCGAGGACGTACACGCCACTGGGGATAAATGGGACTACGGTGGATAGGGTGAGTAGTTTCAAATACCTGGGAGTCTGATCTCACCGGGGTGTAATTACTGTTGTGTCTTTTTTAAATGTAAATACTGGTTCTGTTTTGTTCTGTTCTGTTGTTTTTTGCACAAACACGCAGGCATTGCCACTTTCATTTCACTGTACATCTTGTATGTGTATGTGACAAATAAAGTTGACTTGACTTGACACCAATGTGGCACAGATGAAAAAGAATCACCTCCAATATTTCATGTCAAAATCAGGTATTGCCAAGAATAGAGCTGTAGAACAGAGTAGAGCTGATGATAGACACAAAAAGCTGGAGTAACACAGTGGGACAGGCAGCATGTGTAGGAATGAAATGCAGATGCTGGTTTAAATCGAAGGTAGACACAAAATGCTGGAGTAACTCAGGGGACAGGCAGCATCTTTGGAGAGAAGGAATGGGTGATGTTTTGGGATCGAGTCCCTTCTTCAGTCTTCAGACCCATTCAATCTCTCCAGAGATGCTGCCTGTCCCGCTAGTTTTTTTCTGGAATGTTGTGTCTATCCGGTTTAAACCAGCATCTATCTGCAGTTACAATAGGCAATAGGTGCAGGAGTAGGCCATTCGGCCCTTCGAGCCAGCACTGCCATTCAATGTGACATGGCTGATCATCCCCAATCAGTACCCCGTTCCTGCCTTCTCCCCATATCCTTTGACTTTGCTATCTTTAAGAGCTCTATCTAACTCTCACTTGAAAGCATCCAGAGAACTGGCCTCCACTGCCCTCGGATGCAGAGAATTCCACAGACTCACAACTCTCTGTGTGAAAAAGTATTTCCTCATCTCCGTTCTAAATGGCTTACCCCTTATTCTTAAACTGTGGACCCTGGTTCTGGACTCCCCCAACATCGGGAACATGTTTCCTGCCTCTATTGTCCAAATCCTTATTAATCTTATATGTTTCAATAAGATTCCCTCTCATCCTTCCGAATTCCAGAGTGTACAAGCCCAGCCGCTCCATTCTATCAACATGACGGTCCTGCCATCCCGGGAATTAACCCTGTGAAACTACACTGTACTCCCTCAATAGCAAGAATGCCTTCCTCAAATTTGGAGAACAAAACTGCACACAATACTCCAGGTGCGGTCTCACAAGGGCTCTGTACAACTGCAGAAGGACCTTTGTGCTCCTATACTCAATTCCTCTTGTTATGAAGGCCAACATGCCATTTGAGGAAAAATAAGTAGTATGAGTCCAGATGTTGCTATGCCAATACCAAATGAAAATAACAACAATAAGTCTACATAGTCAACATCTTTAATAACCTACTCGACAGCACAGGAACAGGCCCTTCAGCCCACAATGTGCATCCCGAACATGATGCCTTTAAACTAATCTCCTTTGCCTGAACGTGATCCTCATCGCTCCATTTCGTGCATATCTAAAAGAATCTTATATCCAACTCTTATATCTATCTCTACCACCATCATTTCTATCAGGTCTTCTCTCAGTCTCCGAAGGTCCAAAGAAAACAATCCAAATTAATGCAACATTAAATGTTTCAATGTTTCGAGAAAATGACTCAACTTCATGGGAACACGATCAAACAAATATGATCGTGAGGCACGTTATGAAATACGAAAGCAAATGATGAAATATTAGATCAGGTAGAGAGCAAGGATACTTTGGGTGTGAATTGCAAAGCCTGAAGCTTTGACTGCATGCCCCCTAACAGTGATGCTATTAAATTTATCTAAGAAGACACAAAACAGAATAATGCAAATATTTTGGTGACTTAATGGGCTAGAGGAAGTTATAGACGTAGGGAGCAGCAAGACCCTGGAAGGATATGAAAATAAGAATAAGAATTTGGAAATCAAGGACATTATGTAAGCAGGAGCCAATGTAGATCCAATGAAGATCATAAAAGTCAGATGTGACAGGCAAAGGGCACATAGGCTGCAGATATCTGGATGACCTTAAATTTACAGAGAATTCAAGGGAGATCAGCGAAATATGTGTAAGAATAGTCAATACTAAAGATGCCAAAGACAAATATGAAACTGCCAACATTAGAACAGTTAAGTTGGGGACAGAGTTTGGGGAGTCAAGAAGGTGAAAGTCGGCGATATTACTGAGGCCACAGCAAACTTTATTGGATCAGAAACGCGACAATGATTGCAAATCATGTAAAGTCTGGATCAGTTTCAGAGGGTTGCAGTTGAATACCTGGAGAATAGTGTGTACAGCAGGAATCAAAATTGATGGCTTTGGTCCTCCCAGTGCTTGGCTTGAGGAAATTTATGCTCACCCAGCATTGGGAGATACAACAACAATGCGTGACATTAGATTGTGAAGAGAACCAGAGGAATGTCACTGTATAAGGGCTGAGTGTTGTCACTGTGCATGTGGAAACAACACAATTACCAAGGATTGCCTGCGAACAAGAATGTGGAGTAGCGCAACGACAGATCCTTAGGATGTATGAACATTAATGGTGGTAGGGAATTAGAAAACAAAACAGCAAAGAAAAATATTCCAATGCCATAAGAAATATGCACAAAGCTTTTACCATGAAAACAGATAAACTAGTAACAAAGGAAAATAAGTAGGGTTGACCTACTAGCTTTTACAGAGTTGGGACTGCAATATTCCATACTATTAGGGCATTGAACATTTAAAAAACATAAGCAGAATGGAAATCAAGCAGCAAAATCCAGCCAAGATGATAAAAGAAAGGATAAAGGTTGTCAATTTAAAAAGTCTGAGTACAAGGTCAAACTGGATAAAGAAACGGGACGGGCATAAAACAGGAGGAATAGTTTTTTTGGTCCTTCCCCTTGCACACGATTGTAGTTTCAGGAAGAGTATGAAATTATTTTATCCAATTATTTTATCCAAAGAGAAAAAATTAATAGTCCACAATGTGGCGATGATGACCACTGACTTTCGTGATACCCAACACTAAATACCTGGATAATTTCTAACTACAACTGGATAGATTTACACAATGCAATGTTTGCAGTAGTATTAACCATCCGAACTGTACATCGCTCATGCAGCCGTTCACAGCACAAAAGGACATTCTGAGATCTGAAAATAAAGCATTAGTGTTCAACAAGCCAACAATATGAAGAAACAATAACACTCAAAAAGGCATACATAGATAAAGCCCTCAGGACACCTCGAAGGCAACCATGATGTGACAGTGACAGAGCTTACCTGCAGATAGAGAGGCAAGTTATCTCGAATGGCAGACAACATTGCTGGGGGCAATCCTGTGCCCTGCTGAAAGAGGGTATGTGGCAATAACAGGCGATCAATGATGCAAAACAAAAGTTGTTGAGATTTTGAAGTGGCTAGTATTGGGGCCCAGTGTTTGACAATGCAACCTATGAATAAAAATAAAGTGGTACTTCATACACTTAAGAAACAGTTAATTAATTTCAGGCAATTTTAGTTGTGATGAATATACATTGTTTGAATCAACTTCATTATTAACACTATAATCAGCAACTTATTGGTGTTCTTTTGTTACTTCCATTGGTGATATTTTGAAATGTCCTTGGATTTTTTTTACACAACACTTAATTTCAGTTTGGTTTTACATATGACAACAAACTCTGAAGTGCAAGGCTCACTCTGTCTTTAGTTGTTTAGCATTTACTCCATCATCTTGATGTAGTAATGGAAGTAAATCTCACCAAAGGGTTCCAACGTGATAAATTATACATTAATCTCCAAGTTACTTAATGGAGGAAGTACATTTTGTTAAATGTGTATGAACAGAAACAGTGTAGATCCGATAAGAGTGCATTTACTGGTAGTATATGCTGTGCCAACACATGTTTTGTAACTTCAGTGCAATGTTTTGAAATGCATGAGACTCATGATAATCTTCACCATGGAACAAACTACGGGTTTATCGTTCTTTCTTGAACCATTGAAGAGGATACGGTTTGGTTAAACATAGAGTGATGGTGGAGGGTGGGGTTTGGGTTTGTTCCATGGATGATGTGTGGGCTTGGTCGGAGGGGGAGGAGGATGGTGTTGTGCAGCATCACAGGAGACCAAAGTAAGGTGGAGAGGAAACCAAAGGTCGGGTAGATAGATGGCAGGCAATATTGTTGATAGGGAGGCGGAGATCAAGTGCCTTGGCTGGAGTAATATCTCCAAGTTTGCGGATGACACTAAGCTGGGGGGCAGTGTTAGCTGTGAGGAGGATGCTAGGAGACTGCAAGGTGACTTGGATAGGCTGGGTGAGTGGGCAAATGTTTGGCAGATGCAGTATAATGTGGATAAATGTGAGGTTATCCATTTTGGTGGCAAAAACAGGAAAGCAGACTATTATCTAAATGGTGGCCGACTAGGAAAAGGGGAGATGCAGCGAGACCTGGGTGTCATGGTACACCAGTCATTGAAAGTGGGCATGCAGGTGCAGCAGGCAGTGAAGAAAGCGAATGGTATGTTAGCTTTCATAGCAAAAGGATTTGAGTATAGGAGCAGGGAGGTTCTACTGCAGTTATACAGGGTCTTGGTGAGACCACACCTGGAGTATTGCGTACAGTTTTGGTCTCCAAATCTGAGGAAGGACATTATTGCCATGGAGGGAGTGCAGAGAAGGTTCACCAGACTGATTCCTGGGATGTCAGGACTGTCTTATGAAGAAAGACTGGATAGACTTGGTTTATACTCTCTAGAATTTAGGAGATTGAGAGGGGATCTTATAGAAACTTACAAAATTCTTAAGGGGTTGGACAGGCTAGATGCAGGAAGATTGCTCCCGATGTTGGGGAAGTCCAGGACAAGGGGTCACAGCTTAAGGATAAGGGGGAAATCCTTTAAAACCGAGATGAGAATAACTTTTTTCACACAGAGAGTGGTGAATCTCTGGAACTCCCTGCCACAGAGGGTAGTCGAGGCCAGTTCATTGGCTATATTTAAGAGGGAGTTAGATATGGACCTTGTGGCTAAGGGGATCAGAGGGTATGGAGAGAAGGCAGGTACGGGATACTGAGTTGGATGATCAGCCATGATCATATTGAATGGCGGTGCAGGCTCGAAGGGCCGAATGGCCTACTCCTGCACCTAATTTCTATGTTTCTATGTAATGTGGTGGGGATGGGAGGCAAGTCTAATACAACAGACATCTTCCTAAAAAAAGAACTTAACCAAGTTAAGTGTTACCGAGGTAAAGTAGGGTTGTGGAGCTCAGTTTGAGAATCTGACATCTGTAAGAAAGTAGCCTTTCCTGAACCTGGTGATGTGGAATTTCAGGTTTCTGTACCTCCTGCTCGTTGGTAGCAGAGAGAAGAGGGCAAGGCACGGTTCTATTCTGAGATAAACAACAGAGGGGAGGTTGATCTGAGTGCGGAGTTGCAATTAATTGTAAGCGTATTCCTGGAAGCTTCCCCTGAATCCCTTCCACTTTTCCCACCTCTTGCAACAGAAGGATTATCAACACAAGCAATTCACTTTGAAATATTTCTGAGGAATTAAAATAAAATAATGTTCATACACTGCATCTATAAGGAGTTGACAATGTACAATTATTTTGTCCAAACGCAGTAAGGGTGTCTGGGGTTATGGGGAGAAGGCGGGAGAATTAGGTTGTGGGAAAGATAGATCAGCCATGAATGAATGGCGGAGTAGGCTTGATGGGCCCAATGGATTACGTCTGTTCCTATGCCTTATGAATCTACCTAAAAATCATGTATCTATACACTATAAATGGCTCGATTGAATTCATCTTCAGTCTTTCCGCTGATTGGTTATCACGCAACAAAAGCCTTTCACTGTACCTCGGTACACGTGTCAATAAACTAAACTAAACCTGGTTCTTCAATCTCTCTCTCTGAAATCATTTTTTTGACCTCCTGCACATACATTCTTACAGAAGACTTTCGATCCATCTTGGAGAAGAAGGACAAGCTGAAATCATTAAATTAGAAAAGGATAGCGGCTAAACTCACCAGAATAGAAGCTTGGATTAATTCTAATCCTATCACTTATGAACTTTCAAGATCTGCACATCAAAACACCTTCAGTTTATGTCCCGAAGGAAATACAAGCACAAATTTGAGTAATTAAGACGACATGGTCCCCTGTAAAAGTCAATAATAACCATGTTTGTGATGTTTCCTCTCACCGACAGTTTAATCTGGACAGCCAATCTGGACAGGTTGTGATCAGGCATTTTTTTTGGAACATAAAGGATCTTTGCGTCTAATGGATCTGACATCCAAAACAGTATCTAAGCATTTCCAGGCAAACTGTCAGTTGCATTGGAAACAACACCATGAAGTCCAGTAGCAAGGGGGCGATGGTGTCTCAATTACAGCCTTGTGAGAGCCAAGAACTGCATTATCAGCACATGGTGCCCTGCTAAATTTACATATTAAAGTGAGTAATGCAGTGAGACTTCCATGGAGCTTGGCAGTCGCTTCTGTAGATTGGCAGTGTTATAGAGTCCTGCTGTACTTGCCTGTTGAATCAGTGTGTATGGCTGTTTTTAATGTTGATCTGGTTTTGTTAATTACCACTTTTGAATAGATTGATGTGTATTCCTCTACAGTAACTAATTAGATATTTTGTTATGAAAAAGGTTTAATTAGCATGTAATTAAATAAAGTTTAGCTGCTTTGGTCTTGGTGGTACTTGTCTCTTGGTTATGCATTTATTGTAGTCAGAATCAGTTTGGCCTTCCTCAGAAACATATGCCTAACTAAAACGTGTAATTCAATTTCAATTTTCAATTAAACATCTAATTGTATGTCAGAGTTCGAAAGGACCAAAAACTGTGAGCATTCACAGTTAAATACGTACTGTAAATGACCCTCTAACATGATCTATCTTACACTGTGTCAATTAGTGCAGTTAAAAGATGTTAATTCATGTTAGATGTTAATTAACAACCAAAATCAAAAATAAAAATCACATTCTGAAATTCAGTATTTTTTGAAAAACATTCAATTTTCCAATCAACCGATTTGGAAATAAGAGGGAACACATTAAACTTAAAGCAAACAGATTGGAATAACTTTGGGCCATGTGAACTCCAAGGTAAATTAAGCCACTTTGTTTTCTTTGTACATAGGAAGATCTTCTCAATCTTTGAGAAATAATAATAATAATAATAATAATAATAAATACTTTATTGATCCCCTCAGGGAAATTCAGATGTCCAGAAGCTCCCAACCAACAAACCCACAGATTCAAAACGAACGCAGACAGAAAATACATAGAATATAATGTGGACACTACCTGAGAGCAATAAATACTTAAAAAGACCAATAATTAACAGTTAAAAATTAATAATTGCAAAATGCAAATATGCTGTTGCTGCAGCATTCGACACTTTAACCTCCTCCAGCTCAGCTGAAATCTGAATGGGACGCTTCTATTTGAGGATGAAAGGTCTCAACGCACAAAAAAGCAGTTTTAATAAACTAAGATAAAAGTTGAATAAGAAGATGGTTATTTCATTAGCGTCTTACACCAGCTCAAATAAAATCATCATTATTAGCTGATATGATCTGTGTACCACAATGCAACGATCTCTGCTGAACACCTTACAATACCATGCAGCGACACTTTGTAACTGTGGAAGATTGCTTTAGATTATTCTCAACGGTTCCTTCAAAATAATGACTACTTGTTGAGGGCAATAATGGCACTTTCATAATCATTTTAGCCTTTATCACAAAAGTGGTTATTCAGTTCCCTGCTAAACTTGCATTCCTGCATTAAAACACTCATCCAATGTAGAGAAATATCATCAAATGACAAAAAAACAATAATAATTCGATGATGAGAAAGAATAAGGATTTACAAACTAGTCGTTCTCATATCAGTTGTTGGTACTCATTGTAAAAAATGTGGTAATGAGCCGCCCAGCAGCCCAAGTAGTTTGTGGAAGAGTAATGATATTTGAATAATCCAAGAATGATTTTTGATGTAGCAACGTAGAAAAAGGTTATCAGTGCATATGCATATCATGTTGTCAAAAGATATTTGATAATGTACCACACACCCACAAAAGGTTGCTTGAGTGCAACAAACTGGGCCAAATAACAATTGTCTTTGGTCAGCAATTTATAACCGTTGCCCTTGCACATTGAAGTGTGGAAGTATTGAGTGTCCTCGAGGCCAGGTGCCAATGCACATGATCTCTCACTTTGTCCCTGGTTCACCACTGAGAAATATAAGGCAAACTCATTCATTTAAACTGGGTCACCAACTTTCATTAAAGAAGTAGGCAAAGGTGAAGTTTTGTGCTGCTTGTTCTTTATTTCACCTTAGATCACATGAGGCGGGGTTAAGGTATCAGTTTGCAGTTGCTCCTCTTGTGTTTGTTATTCTCATCACCCAAAATCTGAAGAAGGGTTTCGACCCGAAACGTTGCCTGTTTCCTTCGCTCCATAGATGCTGCCTCACCCGCTGAGTTTCTCCAGCATTTTTGTCTACCCAAAATTATTAGCCTGACTGGTGACTGCCACTTTGATCTGTCCCATGTTTTCATTCTGCTAGTTCAATTCCTTTTTTAGTTTAGATAGACACAAAAAGCTGGAGTAACAGCGGGATAGGCAGCATCTCTGGGGAGGCCCTTCGGCCCGAGTCAGCACCGACCAGTGATCTCCGCACACTAATACCATCCCACACACAATAGGGACAATTACACATACCACTAGCCAATTAACCTATATACCTGTACGTCTTTGGAGTGTAGGAGGAAACAGCAGCTCTCCGAGAAAACCCACGCGGTCATGGTAAGAATGTACAAACTCTATACAGTGCCCGTAGTCGGGATCGAACCCGGGTCTTCGACGCTGCAAACGCTGTAATGGGCCTGTCCCACTTAGGCGACTCTTTAGGCGAATGCCAGGGACTAGTTTTAATGGAATTCACCTACGACACCTGGCGACAACCTACGACAGCACCTACGACAACACCTATGTCAACCTACGACAGCAAAAATTGTCGCCCCTATTGCAGAAAAATGTTCAACATGTTGAAAATTTTGTGGCAGTCGCCTGTAGTCACCCAAAAAATGGGGTGGAAGATTGCAATCTTCACGTGGTCCGCCCTGTTTCGACTAATGCAATTAACTCGACGTGCACAAACGGAAGATCAAATAGGACAAGTTGTCCAACAACTTTAGGCTGTGCACGCCACACGAAAGAAGAAGAAGAACCCAAAAAATTGTCTAAGTGGGACAGGCCCATTAGGCAGCAACTATATTGGATGTGCTGGCAGTCTCACGCTTGTCCTAGCGGCTCAATCTTGACCTCAAAGAGGAGATGCTGGGGATCTCAAACTGTCCCGGAAAATCAATCTTGTCCTTGAATGAGGAGGCACTGGCGATCTTAGGCTTGTCCCAGCAGTTCACTCTTGCTTGAGAGGAGGGCTGGCGGTCTCTGGCTTGCCATAAAGGCTCAGTGTTGGCCTTGAAGAGGGGGCACAGGCGGTCTTTCGCAGGTACCAGCAGTTCAATCTTGGATTTGTCCTGGCAGCTCACTCTTTGCACTCCGTGTGGGGGCACAGTCCCTCATTGTCTGTGGGCAGGTAAGGAGGCTTTGGCAGTCTCGGGCTAGCCCCGGCCACTCAGTCTTGGCCTCAAAGTAATCAACTATTCCTTCACTCGAGTTTGATTGTGCTTATGTACAGTAAGGTTTTTTTACTGTATACAAATAAAGAATTTCACTGTACCTACAGTAGCTAACAATAAAGTGCCATTGAACCAATTGGTGGTCGATGGGGAAAAGAGTTAGCTGCCTCAAATTCCTGAGCATTAACATTTCTAATGACCTGTTCTGGGTTCATCAAGTAGATGCAAATATGAGAAGGGCATGCCAGACCTCTATTTTCTTCAATGTTTAAAGAGATTTGGTATGTCTCTGAATACTCTAACATAGATTCATACAGCATGGATACAAGCCCTTTGTCCCAACATCTGCAGATGCACTGTGGAATGTATCCTGACGAGTTGCACCACGGCCTGGTAGGCCACTCCAAAGTCAGGAATGCAAGAGACTGTGGAGAGTGATGGACTCAGCCTGGTCCATCACAGGCAAATCTCTGCTCAGCATCGAAAGCATCAACACGAGATTCAAGTGCAGTTTCTGAACACTTCAAGCCTTGCACCCTGCTTGAAGTGGTACGAAACTGCACTTGAATTTGGTGGCCTTGCACCCTGCTTGAAGTGGTACGAAATTGCACTTGAATTTGGTTTACCTTGCACCCTGCTTGAAGTGTTCAGAAACTGCACTTGAATTTGGTGGCCTTGCACCCTGCTTGAAATGGTATGAAACTGCACTTGAATTTGGTTGTCTTGCACCCTGCTTGAAATGGTATGAAACTGCACTTGAATTTGGTTGTCTTGCACCCTGCTTGAAATGGTATGAAACTGCACTACTAGACTAAGTGGGACCCGTTGGGTCCCATGTTCACACGGGAGGGCTGGTCCCCCAACGCAATATTCCACCTCTCCACCAATTCCAATATTAGTGGGCAGTGTGGGGGAGGGGCTTTCTGTAGCGCTAGTATGGGTGTTGTGGGCTGAAGAGACTGGTTTCCAGAGGGCTAGTATGGACATTGTGGGGCAAATGGATTCTTGGGGTGGCATCTCAGTCACTCAAGCCTGATGTGCTGGCAGCTCACTCACGGCTGGTAGGCTGGCAGTTGACTCATGGCTATTCCTTGAAATTCCATTTCAAGCAGGGAGCAAGGCCACCAAATTCAAGCGCATTTTCCGACCACTTCAAGCAGGGTGCAAAGCCACCAAATTCAAGTGCAGTTTCGTACCACTTCAAGCAGGATGCAAGACAACCAAATTCAAGTGCAGTTTCATACCATTCAAGCAGGGTGCAAGACAACCAAATTCAAGTGCAGTTTCATACCATTTCAAGCAGGGTGCAAGGCCACCAAATTCAAGTGCAGTTTCTGAACACTTCAAGCAGGGTGCAAGGTAAACCAAATTCAAGTGCAATTTCGTACCACTTCAAGCCGGGTGCAAGGCCACCAAATTCAAGTGCAGTTTCGTACCACTTAGTCTAGTGCACAATAAAAATTTAACACAAAAACATCCACCACCGCATTCATCACTGTGGTGAAAGGCACAAAGTTCAGTCAGTCCTCCTCCATTTTTCCCCGTGGTCGGGGCCACAAACCTCCGCAGTCGCCGCTGCGGGCGGCCAGATGTACAGGCCCTATCGTCTGGAAGGTAAGTACCGAATCGGTGCTTCCCTACCGGAGACCGCGGCTTGAAGATGATACCGTCTTGATGCAAGGCCACCAAATTCAAGTGCAGTTTCATGCCACTTCAAGCAGGGTGCAAGGCCACCAAATTCAAGTGCAGTTTCATACCATTTCAAGCAGGGTGCAAGGCCACCAAATTCAAGTGCAGTTTCTGAACACTTCAAGCAGGGTGCAAGGCCACCAAATTCAAGTGCAGTTTCATACCATTTCAAGTAGGGTGCAAGGCCACCAAATTCAAATAGTTTCATACCATTTCAAGCAGGGTGAAACCACCATAAAACCACACAAAACATCACATAAGCACCACATAAACACCACACTCACAGTTCAGTAGACATTCAGTGTGTTCAGTTGATTCACAGCTCACAGTCGTGACCTCTCCCTCCCCCATCTTGCAGAGACTGAGCCACACGCACACTTCCGGTTTTTATAATCCCTCCCCCCTCCTGCCGGAAGGGGTGTGGCCTTCATGGCGTGATTGACAGGAGAGAGTTTCTCAACATTTTTTAAACACTAATAACACTTTTATTTTTCATTGATGGGAAGAATCCTCTGCACCTGATGAGCGGAGGGGGACTTAGTAAGATGGCCAAATATCACAGCCGTAAGTGGTAGCGTTTTATCTAAAATCAAAATACAGTGCAAACAGGAAGTTGTCAAGTTTAGACTTTTAATCATTTGCCATTTCAAACCAACCATCATCAACCATTTGCTGTGCTTTATTTCAAACCAACCACCACCAACCATTTGCTGTGGTTTATTTCAATCCAACCACCACCAACCATTTGCTGTGCATTATTTCAAACCAACCACCACCAACCATTTACAGTGTTTTATTTCAAACCAACCACCACCAACCATTTGCTGTGCTTTATTTCAAACCAACCACATTTTCATTTTCAAACTACATTAAGGGCACTCAAGGTCAGTAAAACCACACTCACAGTTTAGTAGACATGTGTTTAGTGTTATTCACAGCTCGGACTGAGAGACGTGATCCTCACGCTCCCCCATCTTGCAGAGACTGACTGAGGCACTCAACACTTCCGGGTTTTATAGTCCCTCCGGAAGCGGCGTGGCCTTCAGGAGAGAATCTCAACATTTTTTTAAACACTAATAACTCTTTTATTTTTCAACGATGGGAAAAATCCTCTTGCCCTGCACAGCGGAGGGGGACTCCGAATAAGATGGCCAAAAAGCACAGCCATAAGTGGCAACGTTTTTTCTAAAATCAATATACAGAACAGAAAGTGGTCAAGATCTGACTTTTAGTAATATAGATTGTCTGTTCTTTTTTATTGTACCGCTGCTGGCAAGTTTATTTCACTGCACTTCATTGTGTATGTAACAAATAAATCTGACTATTGACTATCTTGCACTTATTTTTCTACTTTTGCAGTCTTTTCCTTTTCTGCGCTTTTAATAATTATGTGTACTTTGTGTTTAGTGTATTGTTTCTGAGTCTATATGCCTTGGATAATGCTACAAGCAAGATTGTCATTGTACCTGTACCTCGTTGTACTTGTGCATGTGACTATAAACTCGACTTGACTTGATCACTATTGGAAAAGGGTGGAGCATTAGAATCAGGAAACCTTTCTGCAATTGTATAGAGCTTTCGTGAAACCACAATGTAGTCGTGACAGCCTGAGGAAGATTGTGTTGCCATTGGGGGCAGTGGAAGGTTGGTTATCTAGACTGAATCCTGAGGTGGGAGGATGAACAGAGATTAAGTGGAAAGATTATTCAATGGAGTTTAGGTTAAAAAGTATGTGATCTAATTGAAACACATGCAATTTTACAATGGATAAGACATGGTAGATGACAATATGGTCTTTCCTTTTGAATCAGGCTTTCAGAATTGAGATGAGACACGTCCTTTTTATTATTCAGAGGACTGTGCATCTTTAGAAGTCTCCACATCAGAGGGCTGATTGTTCAGTTGCTGAACATGTTCAAGGCTGCATTTGATAGATTTTGGGACACCAAAATTAATGGATAACGGGATTATGGAAAAGCGACGGAGTTGCGATAGAAGATCAGCGATTATCTGACTGAATGCAAGGGAAGTTGAGAGCAACCATAAAGCCACCTCCTGCTATCTCCTTTGTTCCTCTATTATTATTATTATCACACCGTGGAACAGTGGGACACCAATATTTTTTGGCAACGACAAAAATTGATGAAGCCTTTTAAGTGACAGATTTAAAAATAAATCGATGAAGAACAATTGAATTTTGCTATTGGATGATTAGTTCCAAATCACAGGAATGATTGAAGATGGATCCTTCAAGATGGCAATGGCGGCGGACTGAGGATAGGAACCCTGCCTGTGAGCATGTGGAGGCTCACCTTTCGCATCGTCGGAAGCGGTCTAGGTATTCCGTGGTTGCCAGTGGGACTGCAGGAGGTGTCCTAGAGCATAGAGTCGGAGTCAGAGAGGTGGATATGGGAGGCCAGGGATGGTGCAGTCGGAGTTTGACGTGTTTGGGTCTATGAGCTCGTGGATTGGGCCACGGGAGGCTCTGCAGCAGTGTTTGGGCCTATGATCGCGTGGATCAGGCGCCGCTGAAATGAAAAAGCTTTTCATTGTACCTCAGTACACGTGACAATAAACAAAACTAAAATAAATTCTGCACAGAGGTGAGACAAGCACGTGTGTCCAATGCGGCCTGCAGAATTATGGAGGACACCGACATCATTGCCAGGCCAAGCCAGGCCAGGCCAACTCATGCATTTCCGACCTAACACTGCCGCCAAGTTAATGGGCATTTAAGGCAAAGATAAGACTCTACATCTTTAACAACTTTGAACTTGAAGGATACAAGATGCCGAGAACTATTCTTACACTCTTGCAACTTAGGTATGATAATGATTACATATAGCACGAATTTGTTGAATTATATGCAAAAAGGGAATTTCACTATACCTAGATACATGTGACAATATTGAACCAATGATTCTTGAGTTGAGTTTAATTTATTGTCACATGTACCGAGGTACAGTGAAAAGATTTTGTGGAGTGCGAACCAGTCAGAGGAAAGAACCATACCCCGTAACACTGCTCTCTCTCCCCATCCCCGCACTCGCAACAAGGGCAGAGTCCCTCTGGTCCTCACCTTTCACCCCACCAGCCGGAAAATACAACACATAATCCTCCGCCATTTCCGCCACCTTAAACGTGACCCCACCACTCGCCACATCTTCCCATCTCCCCCCATGTTTGCCTTCCGCAAAGACCGCTCCCTCCCGCACCACCCCCTCCCCGGGCACTTTCCGTTGCAACCGCAAGAAATGCAACACCTGTCCCTTCACCTCCCCCCTCGACTCCATTCAAGGACCCAAGCAGTCGTTCCAGGTGCGACAAAGGTTCACCTGTATCCCCTCCAACCTCATCTACTGCATCCGCTGCTCTAGATGTCAGCTGATTTACATCGGGGAGACTAAGCGTAGGTTGGGCGATCGTTTCGCCGAACACCTCCGCTCAGTCCGCAATAACCTACCTGAACTCCCGGTGGCTCAGCACTTCAACTCCCCCTCCCATTCCCAATCCGACCTCTCTGTCCTGGGTCTCCTCCATTGCCAGAGTGAGCAACAGCGGAAATTGGAGGAACAGCACCTCATATTCCGTCTGGGGACCTTGCGTCCGGATGGCATTAACATTGAATTCTCCCAATTTTGCTAGCCCTTGCTGTCTCCTCCCCTTCCTTAACCCTCTAGCTGTCTCCTCCCACCCTCCCATCCGCCCGCCCTCGGGCTCCTCCTCCTCCTCCCCTTTTCCTTCCTTCTCCCCCCCCCCCACCCCCCATCAGTCTGAAGAAGGGTTTCGGCCCGAAACGTCGCCTATTTCCTTCACTCCATAGATGCTGCTGCACCCGCTGAGTTTCCCCAGCAATTTTGTGTACCAGAGGAAAGACAATACATGGTTACCATCAAGCCATCCACAGTGTAGATAAACGATGATGGGAATAAATTACATGCATGCATTGCAAATTAACTGACAGTGTAAAAATAGAAGAATGACCCCTTTCATTTGCTGCAGTTCCCAATTTATTTAGGTGTCACAACAGGTTGGCATCCTAAACTTTACACGACATTATGCAAGGCAACACAAGAGCATGTCCTTGTTTTAGCATGCTGCGGATTTATAGACTTGTTTGACACATCATTGAAAAAGATTTCAGACAGTGAAGTAAGGTTGTGAAATGCATTTCAGAGTTCACAAGTGAACCAATAGCACTGCCAAGTTAGTTAAGAAAAAAAGGGGAAATAATCTATGGAGGAGAGGGGGAGCACAGTTTTACAATAACATGGCTATCGCATGTATGGGGGAATAAATAGTAAAACACACTGAAAGGTTAAATGAATTTGTTATGTGATTACATTTTGTACAATCCTACATTATGTACACACTCTGAAGGACAAGACACTTACCAACAGCCCAGTACAATAACTGCAGACCTTCATTTGGCCCCTTGTTAGCTAAATATGGCTTAGTGTACTTCAGGATATCACCAGCATACACCAGGGCCTTTGAGGCCAAAGAAGATTTGTCTCCTAGAGTTTGTAGTTGGGTGTATGTTTTCCCAACAGCCTGCAGGAGAACAATGAAAAGATACATGTTACGTCAGATCCAACTATACACCTGGCACATCGGGGGTAAATTATCACAATTTTCTTTTGCAGATTGTCGCTTTTTTTAAAGAAGAATTAAGCTGATATCATAGTTCAAATTTGACTACAGTAAGAAAAATGGCAGAAAGTATAAAAAAGTAATTGAATAAGAATTGCAAGATAACGTGGCAGATCCATCAAACTGAGAACAGCAGAAACAACATCGAACAGTATAATCCATTTGTAGGAGAGTCTAGGACCAGAGGCTATAGCTTCAGAATAAAAGGACGTACCTTTAGAAAGGAGATGAGGAGGAATTTCTTTAATCAGAGGGTGGTGAATCTGTAGAATTCATTGCCACAGACGGCTGTGGAGGCAGTCAATGGGTATGTTTAAGGCAGAGATAGATAGATTCTTGATTAGTACGGGTGTCAGGGATTATGGGGAGAAGGCAAGAGAAGAGGGAAAGATAGATCAGCCATGATTGAATGGCATAGTTGATTTGATGGGCCAAACGGCCTAATTCTGCTCCACGATCGTCTGGACTTATTCCAACCATTTATTTTGATCAACATATTTTGACCATGTAGTTTCCACGGTTCACCTTTCCACGACTAATAAGAGGATGATCTTATTAGATGTAGAAAGGTATACTGTGGGAATTCTACAATACATTTTTCCGCATGTTCTACAGTAACCTGACACAATTTACAGTTTAGTTTATTGTCATGTGTACCGAGGTACAGTGAAAAGCTTATGTTTCCCCAGCCAACCACGAGTAGAGATGTCAACCTACTCATGCTTTTCCAAGCCCACCCCCCAGAGCACATCGAGATCTGAAAGTGGGGCAGGTTTTACATCCACTTCTGAAAAAAAAAGATGAAATGTACAAATACGGTCATCGTAACTCAAGTGGTTCAGAGTGTGAATGAACTCTCTGCTCCCAGGAACCAAGTTGATCAATCTCGTTAGGAAGGTGCCTCCATTGTAACAGCATTTTATTTTTTTTAAATCACGGAGGCTGAAATTTCTGACAGTCGAGAACACTGGCATAATAAGTCAGGAAGACCCGATCCCTGGTGGAGGCACCTATGTTGTACCAGTTGGTACACAAAAATGCTGGAGAAACTCAGCGGGTGCAGCAGCATCTATGGAGCGAAGGAAATAGGCAACGTTTCGGGCCAAAACCCTTCTTCAGACTGATGGGGAAGAAGGGCTTCGGCCCGAAACGTTGCCTATTTTCTTCGCTCCATAGATGCTACTGCACCCGCTGAGTTTCTCCAGCATTTTTGTGTACCTTCGATTTTCCAGCCTCTGCAGTTCCTTCTTAAACAATTTGTTGTACTAGTTGTCAGCTGGAGGAGCAGAAGAGTTTACTTAAAGCCCGACAAACAACTGTACTCACTCCAGTCTTCACTCCGGTCCCACAATCTGCAGACCACTGCACTAACAACCCTGCTTGCACTCTGCGCAGTAACCAATTCACCCCTCACCACCACTGACTAATTTCCCCCATTCAGTCCTTGCCCCTCAATCTTGTACTATGCCCTATTTACGTGACTTGTGGGAACGACATTGAAAAAGCGCAGAAGATAATTAAGGTAGAATGCTTGGGGCGCATGTACTTTCAGCGTTTCCATCAACAATTCTCTCTTCCCGCCAGCTGCCACTGCCCCTCTTCCCAACCCCAAGTACATTCCCCTTGTAGAAAATAATTGCTTTCATTAAGATCGTACATGACGCCACCGCCACAAGATTTTTTTCTAAATATCATAGCTGTTGGGCAGATGACGCTATCCACTACCGCCTCGAACTTCAACAGGAATAATTTGTACAAACCATACTTAAAGCAGCGTGAACCCAAGTGTACAGGGTAATTTGTTGCATACTTGGGTGACACTATTTCAGAATGGAATTTACCTTAATGAATGTGAGGAGAGCAGCTCTAGGCTCCACCTGGGTTGTTGACTGATCAAGGTGAGACTGGCTGAGTAGGTTTTCCATCTCCGGCAGCTTGTACACTATCCTGGTTAATCCTGTCAACTGTTCCAAGGCGTCCCTTCCTTTTTAAACAAAAAATAAACAGATGATCATTTTTAGGCCATATTTCAGAATGGATTATTGTCAGTAAATGTAGTTAATAATTTCATCACCAGCATAATGTTACATTTTAAGAAACAATGTCTAACTTGTTGAACTTAATCATCAACTGCCGTGGGCATTTGCAATGGAGATGGTAACTAAGGTAATATCTGAGATAAGGTAATATAAAAACAAGCTAATTGTCAAAATTCACTTCAGTGATTTTAGAGTCACAGGGTCATACAGCACGGAAATAGGCCTATCAGCCCAACCTGTCTATGCTACCCTAGATGCCCATCTAAGCAAGTCCCATTTGCATGCGTTTGGCCTATAGCCTTTTAATCCTTACCTATCCAAGGATAAGCAAGTGTCTCTTAAATGCTGTTTATAGCACCTGCCTCAACTACCTCCTCTACCAGATTCATCCATATGCCACAACCCTCTGAATGACAACGTTGTCCTGGTTTGTATTAAATCTTGCCCCTCTCACCTCTAAAGTCCTAACCTGCCTAACCTCTCTCTATAGCTCAGCATCTCAAGCCCTGGCAACATCCTTGTAAATCTTCTCTGCTCTCTTTCCATCTTAAAGACATCGTCCTATTGCAGGTTGACCAAAACTGAACACAATACATAAACGCGGCTTCACTAACGTCTTGTGCAACTATAACATAACATCCAAATTTCTATGCTCAGTATCCAGCTTGATGAACGCCAATGTACCAAAACCCTTCATCATCCTATCTACCCGTGACGTATTTTCCAGGACTATGTACCTATACTCCTCGATCTCTCTATTCTAACAACACTCTCCAGGACCCTACCATTCACTGTGATGGTCCTGCCCCGCTTTGACTTCCAAAGACCTTGCATTCATCTGCATTAAACTCCATTAGCCATTCCTCAGCCCACTTGCCCAGCTGATCAAGAGCCTGCAGTAATTTTTGATACCTAACATCACACAAACTCCGAAATCAGGATTGAACCCGGGTCTCTGGTGTTGTGAGGCAGCAGCTCTAGCGGACCTGTTTCAGTAGAGATAATTCTAAGAGATAATGCCAGTGGGTGATTTTTAACTTGCACCGCCAGATAGAAAACTGACCACGGCAATTAATCCAGCATTAATTTTAATTGAGCTTGGTGAATCTAGGTAGCTAATCTAGGGAGACCCAAAATCACCTGGCATCGAACTGTAGAGGAGGAAATGAAAACAATGGACCTGACCTGGGGTAGTGTCCAGAAACTATCCCAGAACAGACAGGAGTGGAGGACCTTCGTTGCCGTCCTACATGCCAGGCGGCATAATAGGCAGTAAGTAAGTAAATAAGTAAGTAATCTGCTTACAATCATATTCAGTGCCGTGGTGAAAATTAAAATCTATCTTTAGGCCACAGTCCATCAAATTAATGAAACTGTGTAGCACATTAATGGGGGGAAATTGCATTCTAGGTTGTCAGCAAGTGGGCCCAAAGGATAAATTGGGTGTAACTGCTGAGACTGTACCTGCTGTACTTGTGCATATGACAATAATATCGGCAAAGAGTTGACAAATTGGCTAATCTTCCCTCTCCCATGCATCATCAGTACAGTAAGTTTCCAAAAATGTCTAGTTTATTTAGGTGCTTCAGTCATCAGTGACAATAAAATGAAACATGTTTTACAGTTAAGAACTCTGTGAATCTATGCATCAGTTAACGGAGCATTTTTCCAGTTAATGTTCTCATGCATTAACTCAAATTATTCACTTACCACTAAACGTGTTAGTGTGCGTTTTGTCTGTTATGCCAGCAGGTTGATTCAGATGCTGCTGCAAAATGCACCGAAACCAAGAATGGATTGTAAATGTTTGGTACGAACTGCATCCTAAGCTTTTGAGAGCATCCACTAAGGCGCTGAGGAGGAAGAAAATCAAAAGAATAATTAGGCATTGACAATTTATTTATTCTTTCATGTTATTCAGGAATTATTTGGGTGAAAGATTTCAGATTCTCATCCAGAAAGTTGTTAATTACTTAAATGCAAAGTTCTGGATAGTACCTGTGAAAAAAGTGCATTGCTATGTAGATGGAACTTAGTGCTGACAGAAATAGGACCATTCCCAGATGTTGAAGCTTCAACAGAAAAAAAATGACAGATCAGAGAGAGAAAAAAAAAGAAAGCAATTTTTTACCTGGTTTGAATTAGATGACTGAGATATCGTGAAACCAACTGAGGGTGTACCATGTCATCCCAGCCAAACAGTTTCATCATGTGTACAAGAGGTTGCGGCTGGAGGTCTGAAGGCGCTGTGCTCGGCATATCCGTTGCCAAGAGAGTGAACCCTGAAATATAAATTTTTCCTGCTTTATTAAAAATTCCATGAACAATATCCACTACATACAAAAACCTGTATGTTGTACATTGGTTAAACCTCCAGCGTCACAATTATTATTTTTTACACCGGTTGTTCCTGTTCATTGGGTCAAATGATTTTAATAGGAAATCATTAGTTATCAAATGAGCACATTGCGAACAAGTGAGAAGTGATAATTGTGAAGTTACTGTATAAACTAAATCACCAGTAACTACCCAGCGTTAAGATAGGTAAACACATCAAGAGACCCTAAAAAATCTAATAGCTTTCAGTCCCTACTTTGTTTTGACTCTGATCAGAATATCACCACAGATTATGGCTATTACCATTGTAAAGCATAGAAAGTCCAAGATAATTGAATGGAAATTATGAAATTCAGTAATGCAACAGAACCTTCTGATCCGGAGATACCCCTTGCAACATTTTTAACCAGAATCCTGTGTTATGTGAGGTGTTTGTTTTCATAAAGACAGGAAATAATTTTCAAGAACATTTTTGTTTCTTTATAGTAAATAAATTATAATTTAAAAAAAACTTTATACGATCAGCTCATTGGGATCCCATCAAAATTAATATACACGATGTAAATGCCTGACCAAGAAACTCAGCAAGGAATGAATAGCAAATCATTTTTAAAATATTGATAGAATGATTAAAAACTCAAGCAATCCTTAACACATACAAAGGAGAACTGGATATGAGGGGCTGTGTCAGGAACGGCAAACTGAGATTAGGAGCAATATTCATGTGCCTAAAGCCTTGTTAACACAGGGAATCATTTTTTAAAAGAGATTAGTTATTGTTTGGCAACTACATTTTTGAATGGACTTTAAAAAGTGCTTTCATTGATTCAAAGTCAAGATCCTCTCTATGTTATCGGCACTATTGAGATTTTGAAGACCAATGGGAATGTCTGTGTTTGAACTTTAGATTCCTGAGGAGGATTGTGGAGAAATACGCCACAAAATTCATTGGTGGTGGAGGCAGATCTGATAGTGGCGTTTAAGAGGCTTTTGGATAGGCACATGAAAGTGCAGTGAATAAGGATATGGATCATGTAGAGGAAGATGAGATCAGTTTGACTTGGCAAAGTGTTTGGCACAGACATTGTGGACCGAAGGGCCCGTTCCTATGCTGTACTGTTTTGTTTTATGGAATAGGCCCTTAAGTCCACTGAGTCTGCAATGACCATCAAACATCAAATAATAAAAACTAATCCTACCTAAACAATTTTATTTTCTTTACATTGCCATGTGTCAGAGATTATGGGGAAAAGGCAGGAGAATGGGGTTACGAGGGTGAGATAGATCAGCCATCATAGAATGGCAGACTAGACTTGATGGGCCTAATTCTGCTCCAATCACATGATCTAATGATCTTATGATCAAATACTTATCACTTATAGACTGAGGATAATTTACTGAGGCCAAATAACCTACCACCCCATACATATTTGAGATGTAGAAGGAAACTGGAGCACCCATGAAAACTCACGAGTCACAGGGAGAACATGCAAACTCCACAAAGGTAGCAACGGAGGTTAGGATTGCTGAAGCTGTGAAACAGCAGTTCCTCTGATGTCTTTAGATTTTAGAGATACAGCATAGAAACAGGCCTTTCGGCCCACCGAATCGGTACTGGCCAGTGATCACTCTGTGCACTAACACTATCCTACACACTAGGGACAATTGGTTATTTGCAAAAGCCAATTAACCTACAAACCTGCACGTCTTTAGAGTGCCGGATGAAACCGGAGCACCCGAACAACACCGACACAGTCACAGGGAGAATGTACAAACTCTGTACGGACAGCACCCATAGTCAGGATCGAACCCAGGTCTCTGGTGCTGTATGGAAGCAATGCTACCTCTGTGCCACCCAAAAGGGAAAATCCTAAAAGGAAAGATATAAATGACCCGTCAGATGACTGTGTTTAAGTAGGAACTGCAGATGCTGAAAAACCTTCTACCTTCATGCTGTCTACCTTCAGGTGACTTGTACATTGATTGACAATGATCTGAGCACAACTGTACAGTACTGTGATCTCTCTCTGATATTAATACAATATATTATTTTCAGAACAAACTATTTGATCTTTGTTTTAGAGGTTTTAATGAAACTTTGCAGAAACTCACAAGTTATTGTGGTCACATCAACTCCAATGAGCTTCAGGCTTGAGGCACTTACAGCAATGGGTTCACAACTTCAATGAGTAATTTAATCTAAGAAGTTATTTTACAGTGGCCTCAAACTTTCCCTTTCCTACATTGCAGAATTAGTTACGTCGAGTGTGTGTGATGCATAATTATCACGAGCTGGAACCGAAACAGGATTTATTCGAAAAACACAACGATACCAAGCTTGAAACATTATCCTGCACAAGTGGGAACAGGAAACGTTCACGTTCTTAGGCAGTTTTCAGATGCTGAGAACTGGGACAGCTACTGACCTGCAGCAACGTCAGCTGTCTGTGAAGAAGGTGTCTGCGACAGTCTCTGGCTCTTTACGAAAGGGAAGAAATTCTTCCAGAGAGCACTGGCGATAGCTAGGTGGCGCTCTTTGGCAACTAATGGTGCTGGAAGGCTGCGTGAAGGCACTGGAGGCTGTTGGACTGAGCGCTTGTACACACTCCTGAGGAGAGAGGACGGAAGAAAATGAAAATATTCCGAGGCGTGTTGAATTCTAAACGGACAATTTTTATTCCATGTTTGTGGATCAATGCAGTTTAGGATCATACACATTTTTTTTTCTGCAGCTCATTTTGTTCATATATATTTTACCCTTTAAATTCGTTAGATTTCCTGGTCACTTTATCACACTGCTTCATTGTTCCCCTTTCCACTAACATTTCCACCTGACCAGCTCACCTATGCCACCATTCCTCCCGCCACAACCCTCCCACCCACCTCGTTGCATATCTATTGCAACCAAGGCTCGATCCACTGGGCAGCTCCTCAAACTAAGGAGAGGCAGTGACATCCGAGTGTAATCTGAGAACCACACTTAGGAAATCTGAGCAATAATCAAACTCGTAATATTGGAGAATATGGAAATGGAGCCAAATAATGAAGAAAGAACAGTCATTTTTTTGACAATTGTTGAGAGTCATAGAATCATAGAGTAATACATTGTGGAACCAGACCCTTCAGCACAAATTGCCCACATTGGTCAACATGTCCCAGCTACACTAGTCCCACCAGCCCGCATTTGGTCCATATCCCTCCAAACCTGTTCTGTCCAACTGTTTCTTAACCATTTGGGTGGTCCCAGCCTCAACTACCTCCTCTGGAGAAGGGTTTCGGCCCGAAACGTCGCCTATTTCCTTCGCTCCATAGATGCTGCTGCACCCGCTGAGTTTCTCCAGCAATTTTGTGTACCTTCTTACCTCCTCTGGCAAGTTGATCATAAATTTAAAACATTCCATTGGCTTCAACTAGACAAATTTCAGTTAATTGAATATTTTGGAGTCAATTTACATGTGGATTTACAAGCTTACCAAAGTGAAAATGTTTCTTTAAATTGTTAAACATTCATAACAAGTATATCCATTATATCATAAGATGTAACCACACTAAATTTTATGCAGCAAATCTATCCACAAAAAATCCTTGGCTACGTTTGTGTCCGTTCCTAATTTGAGGAAGGACATCCTTGCTATTGAGGCAGTGCAGTTTAGGTTAATCCCTGGGATGGCGGGACTGTCATATGAGGGAAGATTGGAAAGACTGGGCTTGTATTCATTGGAATTTAGGATGAGAGGGCATCTTATAGAAACGTATAAAATTATAAAAAGGACTGGACAGGAAAAATGTTCCCAATGATGGGGTGTCCAGAACCAGGTCTAAGAATAAAGGGGAGGCCATTTAAAACTGAGATGAGAAAAAAAACGTTTTCACCCAGAGAGTTGTAAATTTGTGGAATTCTCTGCCACAGAAGGCAGTAGAGTCCAATTCACTGGATGAATTTAAAAGAGAGTTAGATAGAGCTCTAGGGCCAGCAAAATCAATGGATATGGGGAGAAGGCAGGCACGGGTTACTGATTATGGATGATCAGCCATGATCACAATGGATGGCGGTGCAGGCTCGAAGGGCCAAATGGCCTCCTCCTGCACCCATTTTCTATGTTAAATCTTCTATTCTAGCCAACTCTGAACTAATTATCATTGGGACTGTTTATAATGATTGCACAGTTTGGAGACATTTCACTCTATATTCTATAGATAATCTTGCATCTGAAAGCAGCTGTAAAACTTTTATTACAATGTAACAAAAATCTGCTCAACTAATGCGTTGCTTCTCATTTGTAACCTGGGAAACATTCTGGAGGTTGACATCTCTATAGCTCGATGGCTAGATTGTTTTAGTAAAATAAATTACTTACAATAATGAACACAAAATCTTGTACAATTAAATAATGCAAATATTATCTCTGCACTTTACATAAAGAAAGGAATGCCAGCTTTATCCTTAATTTACTGCATAATGTTGGAGGCCAAAATAAATCACAAGCATTCAATATAATCTAGGGAACTGCTACGACAATTTACAACCAAAGTCTATTTCTCTGAATTTGAAACTGGTTAGTAATCAATTTTTGAGCGTCAAATGGCTTCGAGTCATTAAGATTAGATGGAGTCAACCTGCTCCATTCTCCAGATTAAATTATAACCATGCCCTCACAAAGATATATTGAGTTATATTTATTTTGAACGTTCTTTTTAAAACACGGGTCCCGTCAATATTAAATCTAGTACGTACAATATAACCAAATGCGCTTCCTTCATCCACCTGCAGATAAGTTGTTTTCTTTGAGATTGTTCTTTAATTACAATGTGCTCTCATGCATTGCTTTCATGATATACACTAGTACATGATCCTGTGTGACAGGCAACACATACTTCAGGGAAAATGTCCCAATTACTGTGCACAGTTGTTTTACTAGCAGGGGGTTCAAGCAATAATCTGGTTCTTGGCCTATTCTACATCAGTCGTACAGTGACATTTCTGCCTTCTCTGACTACTGTGACGTCTTCCGAATCACTATAAAATGTTACACCAGAAGAAAATTGAAAACTGTACAAGCATTACTGGCATAACTGAAATCTTTTTTTAAAACTGCATAAAAAGGTAGAAAAAGTCAAAAATGAAGAAATGCCAAAAAGAATATGGCAGGAAGAATAAAATAATGGCTTTGTTCTTCATGACTTTATTTGGAGTAACACAACAGTACATCATTTTAATTTGATCACTGCATCTTGACAACTTCCAAGGAAGCGTGTTGTCAATTCCAGTTCTCGGCACGGGTGATACAGTAGTACTTTCATGGCAGAAGAGAATAAAAGAGGTGGCTGAACACAACATTTATTTAACCAACAATCTCATTCTGGTAACTCCTTGAGATAGACACAAAAAGCTGGAGTAACTCAGCGGGACAGGCAGCATCTCTGGAGAGAAGGAATGGGTGACTTTTCGGGTTGAGACCCATCTTGAGACTGGTCTGAAGAAGTGTCTCGACCTGAAAGGTCACCCATTCCTTCTCTCCAGAGATGCTCCCTGTCCCATTGAGTTACTCCAGCTTTTTGGGCCTATCTTCAGTTAAACCAGCATCTGCACTTCCTTCCTACTAATAACTCCTTATTACTTTGTGAATAACTTTGGCAGGCAGCCAAAGGTCTAAATTAGGGGTCTCCAAACTATGGCCCGCGAACCACTTCCGGCCTGCCGCGAGACTTTATCTGGCCCACAGCAAGTTCTGTGCTACGGGCTCCTCCGGTCCTAAAGTCCGGTGACCCAGAGAATTTGGAGCATGTTTGCAGCATTTGCTTTCCACACAACAGATTTGTTTTTTTCGGAACGGATCTTTGGAAGAATGGGTTCAAACCGAATTCCCGGTTACAGGTGGGAGCCCGTTGTGCTCAGGCTCTGTCTCTCTCCCTGTAGAATACGTAGATCATTCCTTGTTTCAGTCGCCGCCAGACCCTTCCCTAACCTCTCTCTCAGGTACATCATGTCTGTATCGGTGCTGCTTCCTGCTCTCGTTCACTGCTTTAACGCTTCATCTCCCTCACTGCCAGTTTCCAACCAGCTCCCAATTGCCTCTGCTCGAGCCCCGACTCTTCCCTTCGCTTTCTCGCCGTCTCTATCTCCGATTCAGAGAAAACGCGAGTGACCAAAGTCCAATCCAAGCCCACGGACGCCATCAGCTACCTTGTCTATCCACTACCCCTGTTTGCGCATCAGAACTGGAATATTCCCTCCAAGATCGAGTCCGTACAGCAAAATGACATTTCTTTCCTTCTGCAGTTGTACAGGGCCCTAGTGAGACCACACCTTGAGTATTATGAGCAGTTTTGGTCTCCAAATTTGAGGAAGGACATTCTTGTGATTGAGGGAGAGCAGCGTAGGTTCACGGGGTTAATTCCCGGGATGGCGGACTGTCATATGTTGATAGAATGGAGCGGCTGGGCTTGTATACTCTGGAATTTACAAGGATGAGAGGAGATCTTATTGAAACATATAAGATTATTAAGGGATTGGGCATGCTGGAGGCAGGAAACATGTTCCCGATGTTGGGGAGACCAGAACTAGGGGCCACAGTTTAAGAATAAGAGGTAGCCATTTAGAACGGAGATGAGGAAAAACTTTTTCATACAGATAGTTGTGAGTCTGTGGAATTCTCTGCCTCAGAAGGCAGTGGAGGCCAATTCTCTGGATGCTTTCAAGAGAGAGTTAGATAGAGCTTTCAAAGATAGCGATATGGGGAGAAGGCAGGAGCGGGGTACTGATTGTGGATGATCAGCCATGATCACATTGAATTGCAGTGCTGGTTCAAAGGGCCAAATGACTTACTCCTGCATCTATTGTCTATTGTCTTTATTTTTTCCTACGGCCTGCAAAAATGTGCCAAGTATATAATGTGGCCATCATGCTGAAAAGTTTGGAGGCCCCTGGTCTAAATGATTTGAACTTCACGTTAACTACATCTGGATGAGGCAAATAGAAAAATCTTACAGGGGAAGATTTCTAGTCTCATTAAGGAAATGAAAGTTGGTATCAGGCATAATCAACACCAAACATTTTCGGGATAGATATCTTGCTCTCCCTCTATGCATGCCCAAAATGCAATGATATCATTTGTATATCGAGTTTGGTTTAGTTTAGTGATATGACATGCAAACAGGCCCGTTGGGCCACCCAGTCCACACCGAGCATTCACACTAGTTCTATGTTATCATACCTTTTCATCCACTCGCTACACATTACGCACAACTTTACAGAACCCAATTAACCTACAATCCCGCACGTCTGGAATGTGGGAGGAAACTGGAGTATCTGGAGGAAACCCATGCGACCACAGAGAGATCATGCAAACTCCGCATGTACAGCACCCGAGGTCAAGATCAAGCCCGCGTCTCTGGTGCTGTGCAACTGTGCAGTCCTAAATTTAATTTATTCAATTAATAAATTTTATTATATTGAATATGATCCTAACCGAAACACATTGAGGAGGACACCTCGAGATAATATGTTTAGAATTGGAACAGAAGACTGCTGTTCAGGTACCAGACAGTATTAAACTAAACAAAGGTTAATTGAGTGTCAATTAAAGTACTTTTTTTCCTTGAGATGTTTGCCTATATATATATCTGCGAAGCAACAATTAAAACAAATGCTCTTCCATATATGCCTTAATTATATTCTTTGTTATTGAAACGCCGAGTGTAAAAAAATAAACAAAATCTCATTGATAGCAAATCTTTAAAAAAATAATACATTATTAATTCAAAGTTGTTGTCCAGGAATGTTCACCAATCAGTTTCAATGAGCATAAACAGCCTTGTTGTCTGTTAGAAGGAAAATATCCCTCTATAAAATACTATATCTCATCTGAGACAATGTGGCATGAATTCAATAACATACTCAATTTTTTCCTATTTCAGGAGTGGTGTTTCTGCCACTTAATCTAATTTTGAAGTTGCACGTTTCCACAGGTTTAATACAGGTATCTCCGCAGGGAATCAATGTTTCTGTTGAAAAGGACACATTAACAAATCTATCTATAAAACTAGGTTGGAATGTATTATACCAGCAGGCTGATAAACTAAATAACATGCTTATTAGAAACAACCTGTAGAAATGTGCCACTATTCCTCCTTCCATTTATCTTTTGGCCAAGTCAATTGGGATTTTGCATTATTGTTCAAACTGCATTACTGTGTTTGCATTATTAAATTCCAGAAACGTTGTTGTAGAGATGCAGCTGAGATGTATGAATACAACATAATATGATTTGATACTCATCAGGGCAACCTTCAAAACCGCTAAGACCCACCGAGACTAGACGCGCTTTGAAACAGTGACTCACTTGCTCAAAAACTTTCGGCTGCCACTGCACATTACTGCCGGGACTGAATTCAATCCAGTGATTTCAATGAAATTATGGGCAGAATGCCTGCTCCACACAGTGTGAGCCCCCTAAGTGGGTACATTTTGGCAGCCAGGCTTCCAATGTTGTTGCAGAGAGAAAGCTGCCATCCAACACAAACAAGCAAATTGACAAACAAGCATTATAATTACAAATCGATTGTTTGTAGCCTTCTTTTTGGAACCACTGCATTTCCGATCAATTTTAACGACAGGTTACTCTTTGAACAGTTAATGTAATCAGTTGAATACCTCCATTGGTACAAACATCTTTATCTGGACTCACCGATGTTGTAAATGTGGTACTGACGTTCAAATTAATCGGTTAAATATTTTTTTGTTACACCACATGTCAAGGGATACTCTACCCAAATAGGTTTCTACCAAAATAGGTTTAGTTTAGTTTAGAGATACAGTGCGGAAACAGGCCCTACGGCCCACCAAGTCCGCGCTGACCAGCGATCCACGCACACTAACGCTATCCTACACACACTAGGGACAATTTACAATTACACCAAGCTAATTAACCTACCAACCTGTGGAAAGCAACTGCAGATGCTGGTTTAAGCGGAACATAGACACAAAATACTGGAGAAACTCAGCGGGACAGGCAGCATCTCTGGATAGAAAGAATGGGTAGCATTTTGGGTCGCGAACCTTCAGACTGAAGAAGGGTCTCGACCTGAAATGTCACCCATTCCTTCCATCCAGAGATGTTGCCTGCCCCGTTGAGTTACTCCAGCTTTTTGTGTCTATCTTCAACCTACAAACCTGCACATCTTTGGAGTGTGGGAGGAAACCGGAGATCCCAGAGAAAATCGACGCAGGGGAGAACGTGCAAACTCTGCCCAGACAAACACCCGTAGTTTTCAAGTCATTGTTTCAATGCCTTTCCTCTTACAATTCAAATGTGGTCATGCATACTAGCTGCCCACGTGAATGCTTTACCTCCCCATTGTTTCAAATGGCTAATGTAGATAAGCAACGGGGGAAATAAAATCGTGCCAGGCCCTAATCCAATCCAGTCGACACACTTATGCTATTGCATGCTTGTGATCAGGAGTAGGAACCCTGCTTAACTGTTCCTTCTTCATAACACCCATGAATGGAGAACCTTACTCACTGTATCTTCTGTCAGTGTTCTTCTCTGAGTTCTACTTGGTTTGCAAGCCCTTTCGTAAACTAGGCAGCAAAATATGCCCGACTTCTAATTAGGCAGCAAATTAGAACTGAGTAGGCCAAATTAAAACTGAGAAGGCCATTCCATCTAAAAATATTTCACTCTTCCTTTAACCACTCCTGTCAGAATTTGTATACGATTGATAGTAAATATTTTAATGTCTGTTCAAAGATATAATGGTGTTTGTGCCAGAATGACCGAGATATACAATGTGTCCAATTTCTCTTGCTGTTAAAATCAATGGAAAGGAAATTCTGATCAGTTGAATAATTAGAAGTCCATTCCCTACAATGTTAAAAATTATTCTGTTTATTTTGCATCATTCTCAAATAAAATGTCTTTCTGACAATTACAATTTCTAGTTTATAAATGAAAAAAAAGTTTTTCTTTTAGGGTGTTTTGCCCCACATAACCAACCTTTACTCAGCATAAGATCTCCTTCAGTAAACTCATAAAACAGCACCTGGTATAATGTGCATTACAGGATACCAACTTGATTAGATTGGAGAGGTCTCTGCATCATTTACAAACCTCACAAAAGGATTTAAGGCAGAGATAAACAAATTCTTGATTAGAACGGGTGTCAAGGGTTATTGGCAGAAGGTAGGAAAATGGGATTAGGAGGCAGAGATCAGCCATGATTGAATGGCAGAGTAGACTCAATGGGCCAAATTGCCTAATTCTACTCCAATAAGTATACTCGTGTACAAAATCATGAGAGAAATAGATCGGGTAGATGCACAGAGTCTCCTGCCCAGAGTAGGGGAATTGAGGACCAGAGGACATATGTTCAAGATGAAGGGGAAAATATTTAATAGGAATCCAAGGGGTAACTTTTTCACACAAAGGGTGGTGGGTGTATGGAACAAGCTGCCAGAGGAGGTAGTTGAGGCTGGGACTATCCCATCGTTTAAGAAACAGTTAGACAGGTACATGGATAAGACAGGTTTGGAGGGATATGGACCAAGCGCAGGCAAGTGGGACTAGTGTAGCTGGGACGTTGTTGGTCGGTGGGCATGTTGGTCCGAAGGGCCTGTTTCCACACTGTATTATTCTTTGACTATAACTTGTGAACTTGAGAAGAGGATGGAAAATGCACATTTTTTATAGTCAAAACCAAATATTTGACAAAAATTGTACATTAATTATTAGGTGCCAACCATACTTTTTAAAACAACAAAACCCAACATTTTGAGCAAACATTTAATCTTCCCCGGTGCAAGAAAATATGAACTTCTCTCCAAATAACTTGCCACGGGATGTATGACAAACTTGCAATTAATTTCCCAAGAGAAGGTGGTGAGGCTGTGCCAGCTTTTTGCACGAATGAAAACCTTGTGGTGCAGTTACAACTGTTAGATTAGGAATCTCCACGATTTTGTCTCAGGAACGATAAAATAACGCTGATATAATCTCAACTCAAATTGGTGTTAGATCATAGAACACTACAGCACAGGAACATGTCCTTCAGTCCACAACGTCAGTGCTGAACATGACACCACAGAACATGCAAAACAGAACAGAACAGCACAAGAACAGACCCTCCGACCCATAATGACTGTACCGAACATCATGCCAAGACCATCTCCTATCCACCTGCGCACAATTCCATATCCCTCCATATCCATTTGCCTATACAAAATAATTTAAATGCCACTATCGTATCTGCCTCAACCACCGACCCAGGTAGGCCACTAAGATAAACTGATCTCATCTGCCTGCACATGACCCACATTCCTCCATTTCCAGTATATCCATTTGTCCATTTAAAAGTCTCTTAAACTATCGTAGCTGCCTCCGCCACCACCCCTGACAGCATCATCTAAGCAATCACCACCCACTGTGTCAAAAACAACTTTCCCCGCACATCTCCTTTAAACGTTACCCGTTTCACGTTAAAGCTATGCCCCCAGTCTTTGACATTTTCACCCTGTTAACTTGGAAGAGAATTACATTTGGGGTATCGCTCTGACTATCTTTGTCATGCTTGACATTCCACTTGTGGCACCCAGAACTGGATACAATATTCCACATGAGGCTGAACCTATGATTAATCAAAGTTCAGCATGACCTTCACTTTGGCAAGTTATACCTCGATTTATAAAGTCACAGATCCCTTATGGCATTTCAAACAGCTTGATCGACTTTCTCACCTCCTTCAGAAATATGTTTGTATAAACCAGAATCAGAACACAAATAGTCCCTTTCTACACTAATTGAAAACCACCAATTGATAATTCCAATAACAGTGAACTCTGGAGAAATCAAACTGGGAGAACAATAGTCAATTAACTTTTAATTTGTTAAACATTTCCCCAGAAAGTTGGGACAAACTCACTCATGTAAATTATATTAATTTATGCCAAACAACAATTTTTCAATTCTGAAATATTGGGTCAGCAAGTAATGCAGCAGCCTTACCAGATACAGATTAGAAATGTGCAAATTGATTATGTTTAACCTACATTTCATTGGTGTATTTGCATAGGTTTGGACGCCCGCTGGCTTATAACAATACATTAAATGTAACCCTTACATGAATGACATTTAGTAGGCAAATTTAGGATTAGCCTTGATGGATGAAAACAAAGGTGATGAGTAATTTGTGGAGCTTGGAACAACAATGAAGATTGGAGCACCAGGTGGGAAGTGGATGAGGAAAGAAGATAGTTTAGTCTCAAAAGTAATTCATCATTTGAAAAATAGTTACGCTTTTCTACACTGACTCATTTGGCAAATGTTCTGCTGTGGAATAGCGTCATACAGTGTGGAAACAGGCCCTTTGCCCCAACTTGCCCACTCCGACTAATATACCCCATCTACACAAGTCCCACCTGCCTGCGTTAGGCAGAAATCCTTCTAAACCTGTCCTATCCATGCACCTGTCTAAATGTTTCTTAAACATTGCGGTAGTACCTGCCTCAACTACCTCCTCAGACAGCTCGTACCATACACCCACCATTCTTTGGGTGAAAAAGGTACCCTGCCTGATAAAGGTTCTTGTTAAATCTTTCCCCCTTCTTCTTAAACCTTTGTCCTCTGGTTCTCGATTCCCCTACTCTGGGCAAAACACTGCACATTTACCCGATCTATTCCTCTCATGATTCTGTGCACCTCTATAAGATCACCCCTCATCCTCCTGCTCTCCAAGGAATAAAATCCTAACCTGCTCAACCTCTCCCTGTAGCTCAGGCCCTCGAATCCTGGCGACATCCTTGTAAATCTTCTCTGCACCCTCTCCAGCATGACATCTTTCCCATAACATGGTGACCAAAACTGAACACAATACCTTAAACATGGCCTCATCAATGTCTTATATAACTGCAGCATGACCTCCCATGAAGACCGATGAATTGTGACTAAAAATTTGCAAACCTACAGTTAAGGATTGGAAAGAAATTTCCACACATATTCTCAAATAAACAAATGTGGTCGAGAACACAGGTATAATTTTCAATGTACCCCTTGTTCCATACAATAAACAAACAACAGAACAAGATCAAAAGATCACTCAGGACATCCCAAGGGTGTCTTGAAGTCCATTTGGCCTGAGTTTCATAAAATAAACGAGTAATAACTGCGCTTATTTTGATTGGAAGATGTCTTTTTTACAATGTCTGCCCCATTCAGGATATCGGACTTACTTACTTAGACTTAGTTCCTCCCACACTGTTGAGTGCATTCGCCATTCTGTTTGGTTATATGCGACGTCTTCCACCCTCGATAGGTTAGCGTCCCGGACTTCCAAATCCTTCTGGAATGTTCGCCTCCAAGTGAGTTTTGGTCGGCGTCTTTTCCTTCACCCATCAGGTAGCCATGTCATTGCTATCTTAGGTGCACGTTCTGGTGATATTCCGAGTACATGTCCTGCAAATTTCATCCTGCGTACCTCTATGTCCTGACTGAGAGGCTTTGTTGCACTTTCCCCGGTAGATCTCCTTGTTTGTGATGTGGTCTCTGTAGCTAGTCTTCAGGATCTTCCTCAAGCAGCGTTGTTGGAATGCATCCAATTTCTTTTTCATCTTCACATTGATTTTCCATGTCTCACTGGCATAGAGGGCTGTATGGAGGACTACAGACTGGAAGAGCTTGACTTTAAGCATCTTGGATATCCCGCCACTAGACCATATTGGCTGCATTCGTCTGAAGATTGATGCAGCTTTACCAATTCGGGAGTTGATGTCGACCTCTACATCTACATCTGCTGTGAACATGCTGCCAAGATAGGTAAATCTTGTGGCGTTTTCCACAGGTTCTCCATTGATTATCAGTTGGTCTATTGGCTGCTGGTCTCCAGTCTGCATGGTCTTAGTCTTTTGGCAGCTGATCTTTAATCTTTGATGCATTCTCATCCAGTGGTTGTCATCTCTTGAAGGGTGTGTCTCGACTCTGCTAGTAGTGCAATGTCATCGGCAGAATCTAGGTCTGTGAGGCGTCTTCCTGTTCTCCACGGTATTCCAAAGTCAAGTTTGTTCATTGTCTTCGTGACAATAAACAGTAATGGGCTTGTCCCACTTAGGCGATTTGGAACGGCGACTGTCAGGGTGGAACACACACACACATCGCTTACTTCACCAGCCTGTTATGCAGGCGGGGGACAGAGCAAGCAGGGGGAGCACTGTCTGAGTGAAATTTGCACGGTGCAAAGCCAATGTGATACAGACACACCCCGCGATGAACAGGAAGGTTGGCGCTGTATTTAAGACGGTGAAAGCACAGTGTACGGGAAGGGTCACGTAAGTCCTCTATAAGACCAATGAGCCAATGACATTCACCGGTCAGCACTGGCTACAACCTACGTGAACCTACGACAACCTTCGACCTCCTGGCAACCCACTGCCACTGCACCTACGGCACGAGAATTCTCGCTACTCTCCATGGTGACTTCATTCTGGTCGCTGCTAGTTTTTCAACATGTTGTAAAATCTGCGGCGACCATAATGAGGCCGCGACTAGTTCCCAGAATTCAGGAACTCCTCATGAACATGCAGGCGACTACCCAGCAACCACCTGCGAACATATGGCAACAATGTGGTGACCACAGTTGCCTATAGAAGTCGCCTACGTGGGACAGGCCCATAAGGGGGGGGGGGATAGAAGGCAAACTTGCCTTACCCCTGTGACAATGTCAAAGAATTCTGTGTTTCCTGAATCAACCTTGACACAGCAACTGGATCCCTCATAAAGGTTCTTATGAAAGATGTTTATGAAAGCCTCTGGGATGCTATCCACTTTAAGAATTTTCCACAGGGTGTCTCTATGTACACTATCAAATGCCTTTTTGAAATCTACAAAGTTTATTTGTATTGGCTTCTGAAATTCCAGGCATTGTTCTACCACATTTCGTAACACAGAGATCAGTTCACTGCAGGATCATCCCATGCGGAATCCTGCTTGTTCATCATGGAGTTTCATATCCAGAGCTGCTCTAAGACGATGTAGGAGTACAGAACAAATAACCTTTCCTGGGACTGAGAGCAACGTGATCCAGTTTCCCTCAGTCAGTAAGATCTCCTCTCTTTGACAATTTCACGATCACACCTTTCCTCCAATCCTCTGGTACACGTTTTTCTTCCCAGCATGCATTACATAGCTTGATGAGTTTCCCTCTGAACGTTTCCCCTCCGCTCTTCAGTAGGTCTGCTGGAATCTGGTCGAGGCCTGCTGCTTTGTTATTTTTCAGATTCAGAATCGCATTTGCAACTTCCGTTTCTGTGATTGGTCCAACCTCCACCTCTAGTTCAAGTCAAGTCAAGTCAAGTCAAGTTTATTTGTCACATACACATACGAGATGTGCAGTGAAATGAAAGTGGCAATGCTCGCGGACTTTTGTGCAAAAAGACAAACAACCAAACAAACTATAAACACAATCATAACACACATATTCTTTTACATAATAAATAATGGAAGGAAAAACGTTCAGTAGAGTTAGTCCCTGGTGAGAAAGGCGTTTACAGTCCGAATGGCCTCTGGGAAGAAACTCCTTCTCAACCTCTCCGTTCTCACCGCATGGCAACGGAGGCGTTTGCCTGACCGTAGCAGCTGGAACAGTCCGTTGCAGGGGTGGAAGGGGCCTCTCATGATATTGTTGGCTCTGGAGTTGCACCTCCTGATGTATAGTTCCTGCAGGGGGGTGAGTGAAGTTCCCATAGTGCGTTCGGCCGAACGCACTACTTTCTGCAGAGCCTTCTTGTCCTTGCCAGAGCAATTCCCAAACCAGATGGTAATGTTCCCGGACAAGATGCTTTCCACCGCCGCTGCGTAGAAGCACTGGAGGATCCTCGGAGACACTCTGAATTTCCTCAATTGCCTGAGGTGGTAAAGGCGCTGCCTTGCCTTACTCACGAGTGCTGAGGCGTGTGATGCCCATGTCATATCCTCGGAGATGTGGACTCCCAGATATTTAAAACAGTTCACCCTATCCACAGGATCCCCATTTATCCTCAATGGAGTGTACGTCCTCGGATGATGTGCCCTCCTAAAGTCCATGATCAGCTCCTTCGTTTTTTTGATGTTCAAGAGGAGGCTGTTATCCTGGCACCAGAGTGCTAGACCAGCCACCTCCTCCCGGTAGGTCTTCTCGTCGTTGTCTGAGATCAGGCCCACCACCACAGTGTCATCAGAAAACTTAATTATTGAGTTGGAGCTGAACCTAGCCACACAGTCATGTGTGTACAGGGAGTACAATAGAGGGCTGAGGACGCAACCCCGGGGCGATCCTGTGCTCAGGGTGAGGGACTTCGATGTATTTCCTCCCATCTTGACTACCTGGGGCCTGGCGGTGAGAAAGTCCAGGACCCAGGCACACAGGGACGTGTTGAGCCCCAATTCCATTAGCTTCCCGGCCAGTCTGGTGGGGACTATCGTGTTGAAGGCTGAACTGTAGTCTATGAACAGCATCCTCACGTAGCCCCCCTTCTGGCTATCCAGATGGGAGAGAGCGGTGTGCAAGACCTGGGAGACCGCATCGTCCGTGGATCTGTTCGGACGGTATGCGAACTGCAACGGGTCCATGTTCCAAGGGAGGAAGGCGCAGATGTGTTTCTTCACCAGCCTCTCAAAGCATTTCATGACTACCGAGGTAAGGGCCACCGGACGGTAGTCATTCAGACAGGCTGGGGAGGCATTTTTTGGTACCGGTACAATGATGGATTTTTTGAAGCAGGCAGGGACCACAGACTTGTCCAGGGAGAGGTTGAATAATGTAGCACTGGAGCTAGCTGCGTAGCACAGGACTTGAGTACTCGCCCCGAGATGCCATCGGGGCCTGCAACTTTTCTCGTGTTCACCCGTGTCAGAGCCCTCCTCACGTCGTGCTCGGACAGCGAGAATGTGTGCACATTCCTCCCTTCAGCTTCGGTAGCCAGCCTGCTGGCGGTATTGTCGATAGTCGGCAGACCTGGGGTGGTGTTGCCCCTCTCGAAACGAGCGTAAAAGGAGTTCAGGTCATCAGCTAGGGAGGTGCCGGCACTTGCGGATGAGGGAGGGGTGCTCCGGTAGTTGGTTACAATACGTAGCCCCTGCCACAGGCTTCTGGTGTCCTGCTGCTCCATCTGTAACTCCATCTTGTCTCTGTACCTCCTCTTTGCATCCTTCACCACCCTTCGCAGTCGGTAGGACTCTGCCTTGTAGACGTTCTGGAGTATCTTCCTCTTCAGGGAAGACAAACAGTTCAGATGGTTCAGATTGATTCAATATATCTCTGAAGTGTTCAACCCATTGCGTGTTTTGCTCTTCTTCTGTCAGAAGTACTCTCCTGCTCTTGTATTTTATGGGGGCCCCAAATCTCTGGCTATGCGGTAGAGTGTCATTTCTGTCCCTGGCTTCTTGAGCATCTGCACATTGCTTTCTATCCAAGCTTTTTAAAATCTTTTCTGCATCTCCTCCTCACTAGTTTGTGTAGTTGTCTATAATTTTCTGCCATTTCTTTCCTTTCTTCATTTGTCTTTGCTCTCTCTCTCTCTTCTGCTTTATGTCTCTTCTTCTGTCAATCATCTCCCATGTGTCTGATCTTATCCAACTTTCTTTTCTGGTCCCACGTCTGGTGGTATCTGCAGCTTCCCGAACTGCCTCCTGGAAAGTTTGCCACTGTTGTTCAATGTCATCTCCTTCCTGTGACACTTGGAACCTATTTATCACTTCAAGTTTTAATGTCTTTGACATCTATTCATCTTTTAGCTTTGCAATATCATATGGTTTAACAACTTTCTGAACTTTAATCTTTTTCAGTTTCAATTTTAATGTTCCTCTAACAAGGTAGTGGTCAGTACCAATGTCTGCCCCTCTATAAGTCGGTACATCTTGCATCGCACTGCGCCATCTCTTGCTGATGCAGATGTAGTCAATCTCATTCCACGTGTTTCCATCTGGTGATCGCCAAGATTTCTTGTGTATGTATTTGTGCTGAAATAGTGTGTTTCCCACGCACATTCCATTCACATTACAAAATGATAAAAATCGTTCTCCATTGTCATTTGTCTTCCTAGCTGACCCAAATGGTCCTATTACACTTTCAAACCCTGTGCCCATCTACCAGTGCATTCATCGGACTAACCTTTTAAAAAAAGCCACTGTTAACTGTTACACCAAAACGAAGAGATTACGCTGGGTCCTCTTAATTTCACCAAATTATTGTGTTTCCCACTGACCGATGGATCCAAGCAGCTCAGTGACATATTCAGCCCTTTTCTTATCTTGCCCAAATTGACAAACTAAAACTGAGTGCCTCTTTGATTCCTGCAGCTTGTCAACATTCAAGCTTGGAAACAGATCAGGTTTTCCAGCACCTGGGATCGGAAGATAGCTTGGAAATTCCACCAAGTTTTCATTTGAGTGGAAGTTACAACAGTCCTTAATTCTTCTTGAGCGATATCAAAAAAATCTAAAGGATGCCGAGGGAATTCCAGCCCAAACTAGAATCCCAAGATAAGCACACATATACCCGTTGATTGGGGAAACATTTGCATGATATAAAAGGCTACAAAGTGAAGTTGGACAGTATCACTGGCAACAACATATCTCTCCCCAAGGAGCTTGATGCGTTCTGTGCTTGTTTTGAACAGAAGGTCAATGGAATGACATCATACTCCTCAAAAGCATCAGGTGCTCCTGCACCCACAGTCACTGTTGCAGATGGTAGATAGACCTGCCTATGAGTGAACCAGCAGAACTCAACTGGCTCAGATGATGTCCCCGGCCTCGACCTCAGTACCTGCATGGATCAGTAGGCAGCAGTGCAAACACCTTTAACCTTTCCCTGCTCCATTCTGAGGTACCCATCTGCTAAGAAAACTACTGGCATCCAGGTGTCACTGAAAAGTAAGGTAGCATGCCTTACTGACTAACATCCAGTAGCCCTGATATCACCACGGTGCTTCTTGAGGCTTGTGATAATGCACATTAACTCCAACCTCCCAGACCGCCTTGATCCACTGCAATTCGCCTACAAAGGGTCCAGAGCACACATCACCTCCCTGACCTTACACTCATTGCTGGAGCATCTGGGTAACTTGGTCATCTATGTCAGACCTCTGGTTAATAACTATAGGTCTGCCTTCAATACCATAAACCAACTAAAGCCATCTCCATACGCCCAGACCCCACCTGAAGTAAGCAAATTACTTTGCAACCGGATCCTCAACTTCCTGACCCATGGACCACAATAAGCGCGGATAGGTAACAAAACACCCTCCAAAATAACTCCTAACACATGTACCCCACAAGAAAGTGTTCTCAGTCCCCTACTGTACTCCCTATACACTCATGACTGGATGATCAAATTAATCTACTCCATTCATAAATTTGCAGATGACCACCGCTGTACACTGAATCTCGATCAAATGTCAAGATGGAGATAGAGAGCTTCGCAACATGATGCCAACAACCTCTCCCTCAATGTCAGTAAGGCGAAGGGGCTTGTTATTGAATTCAGGAAACAAGGTGGTGTACACCCACCAATCAGTATGAACGGTGCCAAAGTGGAAATGGTCAAGAGCTTCAAGTTCCTTGGTGTAAGTGTGATCAACAATCTGTCCTGGACCAACCATATTGATGATACGGCCAAAAGAAAATACACCAACGGCTCTACTTCTTCAAGAGACTAAGGAAATTCAACATGTCTCCAACGAGCCTTAAGGGCCTGTCCCACGAGCATGCGACCTGCATGCGGCAAGCGCGACTAAACCGGAGGCGGAGGCCTCACGGAGGTCGAGTGATCCCCGTACAGGGCCGGTCCCACCAGCATGCGCCTGCATGCGGCGAGCGCGACCAAACTGGAAGCGGGGGCTGCGCGGAGGTCGAGTGAGTGACGTGAAGTTCGAGCGGAGTCCGCGGGAAGTTCGCGCGTGGCATACGGCGTCAAGACGCTGCGTACGCCTGTCGAGGCGGCTGCGGGCCGGCAGGACGTTGCTGCGCGGAATTTTTGAACCGGTCAGTGTTTCGGAGCCCCGCGCGAAGTCGGCACCAGCTCCGCACAACTCCATATGGCTCCGACGATCGAAGTGGGACCAGCCCCGTGAGGCCGTACGGCTCAAGCGACCACGTTAGGTCGCGCTTGCCGCATGGAATCGCATGCTCGTGGGACAGGCCCTTTACCAACTTCTTCAGATGCACCGAGCAAGCATCCTATCAGGTTTCGAAACAGCTCTGTCCAAGACCATAAGAAAATGCAATGAGTTGCGGATGCAGCCCTGTCCATCAAATAAACTAGCCACGCGCCTTTCCCCCAAATTGTCTCCATCTACACTAAACACTGTCTTGGGAAAGCATCCAGCATAATCAAGGACCATTTACACCATGGCCATTCCCTCTTTTCTGTTCTCCCATCGGGCAGCAAACGCAAAATCTCGTAACACCAGATTCAGAAACAGCTTCTTCCCTGCTGTTTGCGGACGACTAAACACTCCTCTCATAATTTAAGGGTGTAGTCCCAACCTCACAACCTACATCATTTCAGCCCTTGCACTTCATTTTTAATCTGCACTTTCTCTGTAACAGTGATGCATTAATGCTGTAACACTACACCCTGCACTCTAATATTTTTCTCTTTACACTACCCATTGTACTTGTGTATGGTTTGATTGTATTTATATATTAAAGGATTTTACACAAAGTTTTTCACTGAATCTCAGTACACTTGGCAATAATAAACCAATACCAATACTCTGCCAGGTTGGTTTAAGATGAGCTTTTTCATCTTCCATTCTTTCCTTTCTTATCAAATCAATTGCTAAATGCAAATTAAATCCAACTTCAATTCCAATCAGTTCTCCCTCTAAAGATAGTCAGAAACCTAATATTTTTTTTCTTTTTAATTTATGTGATTAGCATAATTGCCAAAACGTTAAGAAATTAGAACCAAAAAATTCAACTCTTTTTTCCCCATTGCTACCTGATGGGAAATGTACTTATGAAAGAGCGAAACACAATAACCATTATTCCCATGATCACAACTCAACTGAAAATGAGTTCACATCTTTGCTGAAATTAAGATGGTACACACTGGCTTATGCTGGGTGCATCTGACTTGATTTTTGGAATAGATGGGTATCAGATGGAGCGCTGCAGTGGACATTAGACCAATCTGTTATTTTGATTATTATATTATTAAATTGGATTAACACCTGTATATCAGCGAGACCATGCGCAGGCTCGGCGATCGTTGCGCTGAACACCTCCGCTTAGACCGCCTAAACCTACATGATTGCTCGGTTGCTCAACACTTTAACTTCCCATCCCATTCCCACACTGATCCTTCAGTCCTCGGCCTCATCCATTGTCAGTGAGGCCCAGCGCAAATTGAAGGAACAGCACCTCGTATTTCGCTTGGGTAGCTTACACCCCAGCAGTATGAACATTGACTTCTCCAACTTCAAGTAGCCCTTGCTTTCCCTCTCTCTCCATCCCTTCCCCTTCCCAGTTCTCTGACCAGTCTTACTGTCTCCGACTACATCTTATCTGTTTGCTATGTTGTTACCTTCTCCTAACTAACAATGATCTATTCTACATTTTTCTTGATCTCCATTCCCTTTGTCCTGTTTTCACCTTAAACTTCCTTATCCATACACTTCCTTAGCTATGCACCAGCCACTCCCCTGACATCGGTCTGAAGAAGGGTCTCGACCCGAAACATCACCCATTCCTTCTCCAGAGATACTGCCTGTCCTAATAACCCAGCAAAAAGCATTGCTCTCCATTCCCAACTCCTCTAACTTAGTGTAGAAAAGAGGAACTGCAGATGCTCGTTTACAGAAAAGGACACAGTTCTGAACTCGGCATCGCTGGAGAACACATAAGTGACATGTCGGGTCAGGATCCTTCTTCAGACTTGCCCCCTCTAGGTCTTAACTCATCTTTGCCCTGACGTCCCTCTACAAATCTCACATTGCAAAGGCTGAATCCCTCGTCTCTTTCCCAGCCATTGCCACTGATAATCCACCTCCCCCTTGTCTTACCAGAACATAGTCTCAGCGACCCACCACCTCTGGTCTTCAGCCTATAATCTGATTGCCACCCAAGTCCTGCCAGTCATTCCATCCTTCCCACCTCTACTTCCACAAGCCATTTCCCTTGGGCCGCAGATACTACTCAAGTTTGCTGCAACAAGCCCATGATTGTAAAATATATCAATACATTGCTACGACACATATGTGCTCCTCTATCATGACACAGTAGAATTTCTAAGCCAGGAGATGTATCACATTGGTCAATTGACTTTGAAGACAAGACTTTAGACTTTAAGAGATACAGAGCATAAACAAGCCCTTCAGCCCTCCGAGTCGGCACCGACCAGCGATCCACGTACACTAACACTATCCCCGTCTTTGGAGTATGTGAGTAAACCCGAGCACCCAGAGAAAACCCACCCGATCACAGGAAGAACGTACAAACTCCATACAAACAGCACCCGCAGTCACGATCAAACCCGGGTCTCTGGTGCTGTAAGGCAGTAACTCTACCACTGTGTCACCCCTATAGAGTTTAACAAGGAACTGCAGATGCTACATCGGTGAGACCAAGCGTAGGCTTGGCGATCGTTTCACCGAACACCTCCGCTCGGTCCGCATTAACCACCAACCTGATCTCCCTGTGGCTCAGCACTTCAACTCCCCCTCCCATTCTGAATCCGACCTTTCTGTCCTGGGCCTCCTCCATGGCCAGAGTGAGCACCACTGGAAATTGGAGGATCAGCACCTCATATTCCGCTTGGGCAGTTTGCACCCTAGCGGCATAAACATTGACTTCTCCAATTTCCGGTAGCCCTTGCTATCTCCTCCCCTCCTCAGCTCTCCCTCAGCCCTCGGGCTCCTCCTCTTCCTTTCTCCTTTCTTCTCCCCCCCACCCTACATCAGTCTGAAGAAGGGTTTCGGCCCGAAACGTTGCCTATTTCCTTCGCTCCATATATGCTGCTGCACCCGCTGAGTTTCTCCAGCACTTTTGTCACCCTATAGAGGGTGGTTAATGTTGTGCCTTTATTTAAGAAAGCCTGCAAAGGAAAATCTGGAATTTAGAGATGTGTAAGCCCAACATCTGTTATCGGCAAGCTACTGGAGAAGGTTCTAAGTGATAAGATATACATGTACTTGGAAGACAAGGGTTGATTAGGGGTAAGCAGCATGGTGTGTGTGTGTGTGCGCATGGTGTTTGATTGAGCTCTTTGAAGCAGTAACCAAGCAGTTTGATGGGGGCTGGGCATTGATGTAATCTATCTTCGGCAAGGCCTTTAATAAGGTTCTACAAGGTAGGCTGCTCTGAAAGGTTACTTTGCATGGGATTCAGGGTGAGCTACCTAACTGGATAAAGAAGAAGGGTTCTGACGTGAAACGTCATCTATCCATATTCTCCAGGGATGCTGCGTGATCCAATGAGTAACTTCAGCATTTTGTGCCCAAAGCTGGATACAAAATTGGCTTGATGGTGAAATGTTGTTTATCGGACTGGAGGCCTGTGACCAGTGAGTGGCGCGCCTCAGGGATTGGAGCTGGGCCATTGCCACCTGTGATTTATGTGAATGGTTTAGTTGAGAATGTAAAAATCATGATAAGTAAGTTTGCAGATGACACTAAAGTAGGTGGCATCACAGACAATGAAGATGGTTGTCAAGAATGGTTGGAGTGTGTGATGAAACCGAAGATCTCAGAGAAAACCCACGCAGGATACGGGGAGAACGTACAAACTCCATACAGACAGCGCCCATAGTCGGGATAGATCCCGGGCCTCTGGCCCTGTAAGTGCTGTAAGGCAGCAACTCTACTGCTGAGCCACCGCGCCGACTGAATTGAATGCAGAAGTGGGGGTGTTATGTTACAGTTGCACTAATCATTGGCGAGGCCACATTTGAACTATTGTGTAACGATTTTGGTCACCCTGCTATAGGGAAACGCCATTACACTGGATGGAGAGCAGAAATAATTTACGAAGATGTTGTTAGTATTCAAGGGCTTATACTGAGCTAAAGGGATAGGATGGGCAGATTCAAAATTTATTGCTTGGAGTACAGGAGGCTGGGGAGTGATCTTAGAGAAGTGCATGAAATTATGAGGGGAATAGATAGGATGAATGCAATGAGTCTTAATCCCACATTAGGGGAATCAAAACTTAGAGGGCGTAGGTTAAAGTGAGAGGGGAAAGATTTAATTAGGATCCTGGGGGCTATCTTTTTCATAAGGATGGTGATGGGTATATGGAACGAACTGCAAAAGAAGTAGTTGAGGCCAGCATAATAACTGCATTTATGACATTTGGTCAGGTACATGGATAGGAAATGTTTAGATGGATATGAGCCAAAGGCAGGCAAATGGAACTAGATTTGGTGGGATATTTTGGTTGGTATGGACAAGTTGGGCCAAAGGGCCTGTTTCCATGCTGTTAGACTCTATGACACTAGATACATTGTCAGCTGCTTCTCTACCTAACAGTAATGATTGTGTTTTAGAAAATAATCATTTGCTCTGAAGCACATTGTAAAGTACACTGTATGGATAAATAGATTTTCTTTCCATTAGTTTACTACCACATAATTCGGAGCACAACCCCATTCTGATGCAAGGCACAGTGCATAAGATCCAATTGCACTAATACAGATATTGACCAGTTTATATAGATCCTTCAATGATCAGGTCTCATTGACAAGTTTTGTTTTTAACGTTGCTAAAATATACTGCATTTCTGCCATGGCCATAATTAAATAAATGTAAGTCAAATGTTGGATAACTTGGTTCTTTTAAATTGCTTGAATGATCAAAATCATCTATATTGGAGTGAGAACATTTCTCTGGAATTTGCAAACCTCGGGCTACCTAAAATGACTGCTTTGTGGCGTTCACTCTTGGATTATTTGAAAGGGAAAGGGTTAAAGTTTCCAATTACTTGGTCTCCTCACATCAAACGTACATGGGTGTGAATCGATATCAGGTGCCTCCTTCCCTCTGAAGGCGAGACCGGTCTGCACTCATTGCGGCTCGGACAGAAGCCTTTAACTGGAGGAGGCTGAAGGAGGGATTAATGCCTGCCACTGTGAAGGAGAATGATGATACATGGTAAAGAGTGTCTGCCGCAAAAACCCTTGGATGAGCAAAGCCACACTAGTTAGCATTAGGCCAGATAAGCTCCCAAACCATCCATAATCTCATTTAGGCCTGAGCTGATCCTCCTGTCCTTTCATTCTTCAGGATCAAAGACATCCACTGTGGAGGCTGCTGTTTTACAGTACTTCTGCCTGTTGGACACTTCAGTAATTTTCTAGCATTAGACTCCTCAGAGCAAGCTTGCACATAATCTATATTGAGCTGGAACTATTGATTATTTCTGAATTCATTAATCTAGGTATTACTGCCGAGCACAGCTTTCACATTTATCCAGTTGCTATGGTCATGTAGCATGAGACTTTTATTAAACACCACTCAAGAGACTCTCAAAAAACAGGCAAAAATAAACCTTTTCTACACATGCACTAGCATTTATTGTTAAATCTAGCATCCCCAAATCTTTCTTTAAGGAGATGGCCTTTATCTGGGCTGTCTAAATAATCTTCTGCATATTTCATATCTGCTGATAATTGTAACCAAATAAGACTTTTAACCACTTTATGGATAACTGAGTTCACACCCAGTTTACTTCCTGCTTAAAGTCTGAACAACAAGGCTAGCCGTTTCCCCCGTCAAGGAATGTATGCTGCACATACATTGCAGCAAACATTTCTGCTAAACGTCAACATTATTTTGTAGAAACAAGGAACTGCAGTTTGGTGGTTTACACAAAGTGCTGGATTAGCTCAGTAGGTCAGGCAGCATCTCGGGAGAACATGGACTGGTGACCCTTCTTCAGATCTGATTCTAACGTCATATTAATTTTGTATAATTGATTTCAAAATGTGTGCTACATGTTTATTGTGGACCACTTGTGCAGAGGCCTCCCTGCTGAGAAGGTCATAAGCAGGAAGGTCGAAGCAATGCTTACGAAACATTTAGATAGGAAGGTGGATCAGATAGTTTAGAGGGATATGGGCCAAACGCAGGTAGTGCAGATGGGCCACGTTGGTCAGTGTGGTCAAGTTGAGCCGAAGGGCCTGTTTCCACGCTGTATGACTCTATGACTCTCTATGACTGTAAGGACCCAGAGAAGGGCTCGGAAACTATGCTTAATATTCATGTTTTAGATAAAATCCCTTCACAGCTCAAGAAAATGTTGTGATAAGGGAACAAATTTCTAGACTGCAGACTATTCATCCCACTTCTTGGTCCTTCGGGGTTGATTTTGGGCATGCACAGGAAATTTTCTGAGGCTTAGTTTTAGAATATTTTCCCACAAGCGGTCCTATGTTCCCCAATAGCAAGAGGGTACATTTCCAGTTCAATATGCACTTAAAAGCCTGGCTTAAGGATGGTTATAACCTCATTTTCTGCACATTGCATCAAGAGGACAGGTAGACTGAAAGGCATTGTTGTAAAACACAGTCAAACACAAGTTAACAATCTGGTGCATTCTACACCTGATATACAAATGAATAACGCACAGAATTTTAACAAGATTCATGAATTTCCCTTTGCTCCATTGAAAATTATAAATACATAAAAAACGTTTTCTCGTACACCAGATTGACGGCGTGAAACACTATATCAGTAAGAAAAGAGAGATGTTTGTTTAAGTTTGGAGATACAGCGTAGACCCACCCACCTTCGGCCCACCAAGTCTGCACCGCCCTGCAATCCCCATTCACTAGTTCTATCCTACACACTAGGGACAATTTGCAGAAGTAAATTAACCAACAAACCTCCACGTCTTTGGAATGTGGGCGGAAACCAGAGCACCCGGAGAAAACCTACACGGTCACAGGGAGAACTCCTTACAAACAGCACCCATAGTCGGGCTCGTGCCCGGGACTCTGGCGCTGTAAGGCAGCATCTCTACCGCTCACCAATGTGCCACCCTGCTGTATGTTACTAATATTAAATTTGTAGACCATTCCTACAATATCTGCTCGTCTACCTACTTGGGTCCAAATCCAACTGATCACAAAGTTATCCAATGAGTAAAGTTTTTAAAAACTGTAGAGCTAAAGAAAGATAGTTTGATAAAACAGCATTGCATACTACAAAAAAAATATTCATTGTAGCTGTGCTTTTTTTGCAAACTGCCAAATTATAAGAATTTTGGTTGATAAATAAATTTGATTTTAAAGAATCCATTCACATAGATGGCACGTCTATGTGAATGAATGAATGAATGGGTGGGTGGCACGGTGGCGCAGCCATAGAGTTGCTGCCTTACAGCACCACAGATTTGGGTTTGATCCTGGCTACGGGTGCTGTCAGTACGGAGTTTGTGCGTTCTCCCCGTGACGGCGTGGGTTTTCTCGGGGTGTTCTGGCTTCCTCCCACACTCCAAAAACTTACAGGTTTGTAGGTGAATTGGTTTCGGTAAAATTTGTAAATTGTCCCTGGTGTGTAGGATAGTGCTGATGTACAGGGATCGCTGGTCAATGTGGACTCGGTGGACGGAAGGGCCTGTTTCTGTGCTGTATCTCTAAACGAAACTATAAAAGATGTATCCTGTGCTAGGAATGACTATGAATCAATAAATGTTACTGATTAACACTGACAACTAAAAACGTACAGCCATCTTGAAATTCATCATGAAAACCTATTGTCAGAAAGAAAATTACTTAAATAGATAGTATTCTCTCCATCTAGTTGTGAACTAATGGGTAGAATGTGTCACAAGAGATTGGGGAGGCAAAAGGATTTAGACACAATTTAAATTGAAGAGGGCTATTCATATGTGGAAGGACAAAAATGGGGACGAGGGCACAGATCTTCGAGGTCAGCCAGGTTAATGAAATAAGGTCCACAAACCTGGAATACACTCATGATGATATTAAGTTCTTAAAATACTGCATTGTTTCCTGCTTCCTTGGGGTTATGCGATATGTCCTTTACATTGAAAAGCAGTTAACAGGAATATTAATCTATTCTAATTATTTAATGCAGCCGATGAATTTCAATACCTTAATTCTTCTAATATTTGCAGAATTAGCTACTCCAATGACATTTGTATTACCATGACATTAAAATATACCACATTTGAATTATATTTTAATCGTGAAGCAAAAATGCATTAACCAAAAATATTCAAGTTATCAGAAAAAAATGGAAATAATTTTGGAAAAATTACAGAGTAATTTAGGTCACCATCGCCACTAAGAACAAGACTGCTCTGGGAATACACCAGTTAATGGCTATTTATGTGCAAATGAGTACCCTCCAACCCTACAAATTTGCAAAGAACAGGTATTCTTAGTAATGAGTTACTTGAGAGTAAAGTACTAAGTGTGAAATGAAACTAATTTTTCCGAATAATTTTAGACTCCATCTAACCCACGTGTTTCTGTATTATAAAAGTAATACGGTGAAACTGCTACACCTCATCTACTTTCAATTCAATGTTAATTGACAAAGTCACAACAGTTTAAAGCACGATAGTAACACAGACATGCAGCAGTAACACAGACATGCAGAGTCCAGAATGTCAAAGATGGATGCAGAAATGGGAATCCATTGTACTACAATGTACACACACACACACACACAAATAATTTAGTCATTTATTGAAACGTTGGTTTGCATTGTAAAGCATAGTGAAAATTACACTGCAACACCAAAGAAATGCTCCAGCATTGTTTGGGTGAGATATAGTCTTGGTCTTCATAAGCTCTATGGCCTCTTTACAAGGATTTAGACAAAAGCAAATGCATTCCTTCCATTTCTCATCCAAAGTGAGATTCACCTACACCACAACCAAATCCCATACTTATGAAATACAATTTCAAACTTTATCAGAACTATTGGAAATTAAAATTACACAAACTGCACAAATAGGAGCAAGAAGAATTGAATTGAGAATTAAAAATGACTCCGGGATACATCCTTATCACTGATGGAAGAATAGGTGACGTTTATGGTCGGAACCCTTCTTCAAGTCTGAGGAAGGGTTCCGACCCGAAACGTCACCTATTCTTTTTCTCCAGAATTGCTGCCTGACCCGCTGACACTTTGTGTCCGTCTTCAGTATAAATCGGCATCTGCAGTTCATTCCTGTACATCCTTGCCTATTTTTACCAATGGACGTACCATATTCTGAATTGTCTGAGGGAGTGGTTGATGGAAACTGCAGGAAACGTATGGAACTTAGTCTGTCCTCTTTAACAACCTTTGCTTCTGCATTGTTAACAAACATAACCCATTGAGAGATTGTTTTCAAAACAGTGCCTTTGAAAATTGGGTTCCACCAGGTACACAAGAACTCATTATAAAAATATTTCACTACAGACCTCTGGCATTTTTAAGTAATTCATTACTCAACTATCATGCCAATACAGCATTGTTGCCTCATTAAATGATTTTCCAAGAAACAATTATCTGAATGATTGTCAGCACCACTGATGAGAAAGCAGATCAAATGAAGGTCAATTTGCTGCTACTTGCTATAGTGTGCAGCACAGAGGGACAAGGCAAAGCAGAGATTTAGCCCTGTGCTCTGATAAGTGGAACTGCCAGAAGAAATAACGTTCAATTTATGATTTCTACCAGTCAGAATTTTATTCTTAATACTGACATAACTGCAATAGACAGCTCTAGATCTTCAGTGAGCTTGGAATGACTAAGACCAGTAAACATCTGGGACACACTTTGGAACATTATAGGAAATGTTAGAATTTATCTGAAGGATTGACTGACAGGGAATCATTTCAATAGGACGAGTGTTTAAAATGTGTGGCTCGTGGTCACTTGGCAATTTTACACCCACTGTGAAAATACAAATTGGAAGATGAGAAATTGACTACTGACTTGATGTCACTTGTTTTGTAACATCACAATCTCAAGGTAAATCGATTTCAGCATGGAGTCACCTATAACCCCAGCCTTCCTTCCAAAAGGGAAAGCCAACTGTCCAGGAGAAAGGATTGCTCCCATTCAGCAAAGCATATTTTGTACGTGCAAATTAGTGTATGTAACGTGCCAGAACATAAAAATTCAAAGATCTGACAGGGAATGATTGGATAGGCTGGATTTGATTTTGAAAGGGAGGAGGTCGAGGGGTGATTTAATGGGACCTGCCAAGCAGGGGCTTCCGAGACACCAAAGGAGAACATAGGAGAACTAGGCTTGACCACCAGCTGTTCTAAGGAGCCACCTCATCGACACTCTACAAATTCCCTCTCTTGGGGTCCAGTACCAACCTGATTTTCATGTCTACCTGTATATTGAAATCCCCCATGGCCACTGTAACATTGCCTTTCTTACACGCCGATTGTATCTCCTGATGTCATTTGTACCCTACATCCTGGTTACTGTTCGGAGGCCTGTACAATATACCCATCAGGGTCTTTTTACCCTTGCAGTTTCTTTTTTCCCGTTACAGTTTGTCTCCCCACCTTCCCCCTTATATCCCCATCTCCCACCAGCGTGGGGGCTGCAGAGGACAAAGGAGAACAAATAGGGGCCCAGAGTGGGGGGGTGGGGGGGGGCTGCAGAGAGAACAAAGAGGGATTCAACAGGGGGGTAGGGGCACCGAGAATGAAGAGGGGCTGCCGGGACTATCATGAATACTTTTGTAACTTTGTCAGCATCCTATATGTGGTGACTCTTCGCATACTTGTGGATTGTATGCAAAACAAAGAATTTCACTGTACCTAGTGCACATGTGACAATAAAGTATCATTCATTCAATTATGAAGGTCTAGATGGAGAAAATATAAAGGACATGCTTCTCTTAGCTTAAATACCAAAAACAGGGGGCACAGATTTAAAGTAATCAGAAGGATTAGAGGGCAACACTGTGACGCAGTGGTTGAGTTGCTGCCTTATGCCCCTGTCCCACTTAGGAAACCTGAACGGAAATTCCTGGAGACTTTGCGCCCCACCCAAGGTTTCCGTGCGGTTCCCGGAGGATTTTGTCAGTCTCCCTAATGGTCGAAAGTGGTTTCCGCTTCTTCTATGTTCTGGCGATTATTTCAAAAAATTCAAAACCGGCCACAACTAAAAATAGGTTGCCGTTTTAAAAATCGGTAATTTTTTAGTCGAAGCCAGTTGCGATGCTAGTTGAAGGTGGTTGCCAGAGGTTGCAGGTAGTGGAAGGTCTTACCTTCCACTACCTGCAACCTCCGGCAACCACCTGCAACCACCTGCAACCTCCGGCAACCACCTTCAACTAGCATCGCAACTGGCTTCGACTAAAAAATTGCCGATTTTTAAAACGGCAGCCTATTTTTAGTCGCGGCAAGTTTTGAATTTTTTGAAATAATCGCCGGAACATAGAAGAAGCGGAAACCACTTTCGACCATTAGGGAGACTGACAAAAACCTCCGGGAACCGCACGGAAACCTTGGGTGGGGTGCAAAGTCTCCAGAGGTTTCCGTTCAGGTTTCCTAAGTGGGACAGGGACATTACAGTGCCAGGGACCCGGATTCGATCCTGACTACGGATGCTGTCTGCACAGCGTTTGCATGTTCTCCCTGTGACTGTGTGGGTTTGCTCTGGGTGCTCCGGTTTCCTCCCATATTCCAAAGATCTCTGTAAATTATCCCTCATGTGTAGAATAGAACTAGAATATGGGTGATTGCTGGTCGGCACGGACATGGTGGGCTAAAGGGCCTATTTCTACACTGTATCTCTAAACTAAACTAAAGGATTAGAGGGGAGTTGGGGATATTGGGAGATGGGGAGACAGAAACTGCAAGGGTAAAAAAGAAACTGCAAGGGTAAAAAGACCCTGATGGGTATTTCGTACAGGCCTACGAACAGCAGCTAGGATGTAGGGTAGAAATTACATCAGGAGATACAAACGGCGTGTAAGAAAGAAAATGTTACAGTGGCCATGGGGATTTCAATATACAGGTAGACTGGGAAAATCAGGTTGGTACTGGACCCCAAGAGAGGGAATTTGTACAGTGTTGATAAGGTGGCTCCTTAGAGCAGTTGGTGGTCAAACCTAGTAGTGAAAAGCTAATTCTGGATTTGGTGTTATGTAACAAGCCGGATTTGATTAGAGAACGTAAGGTAAAGGAAACTCTCGGATGTAGTGACCAAAATATGAAAAAATTGAACCAGCAGTTTGAGAGGGAGATAATGAAATCAGATGTGTCGGTATGACTGTCGAGTAAAGGTAACTACAGAGGCATGAGGGAGAAGCTGGCTAGGGTTCATTAGAAAGGGATCCTAGCAGGTATGACTGTGGAGCAGCAGTAGCAGGAGTTTCTGTAAGTCATTTGGAAGAACCAGGCATCTTTTCATCCCAAATCGGAAGAATGATTCTAAGGGGAAAATGAAGCAACCATGGCTGACAAAGGAAATCAAAGAAAGGTAAATGCAATATTAGCATTCATTTCAAGAGGACTAGAATATAAAAGCAGGGTTGTAACATTGAGGCTTTATAAGATGCTGGTCGGAGCGCAATTGGAGTATTGTGAGCAGTATTGGGCCTCATATCTATGGAAGGATGTGCTGGCGTTGGAGAGGGTCCAGAGGAGGTTTACGAAAATGATCTCGGGAATGATTGGGTTAACACATGATGAGCATTTGACGGCTCTGGGACTGCACAAGCTGGAATTTAGAATGATGGGGGAGATCTCATTGAAATTTACCAAATAGTGATAGGCTTGGATAGAATGAATGTGGAGAGAATGTTTCCACCAGTGGGAAAGTCTAGGGCCAGAAGGCAAAGCCTCAGAATGAAAGGACGTACCTTTAGAAAGGAGATGAGGAGGAATTTCTTTAGCCAGAGGATGGCAAATCTGTGGAATTCTTTGCACCAGACAGCTGTGGAGGCCAAGTGATTGGGCATTGTTAAAGTATAGACTGACAGGTTCCTGATCAGTAAGGGGATCAAAGGTTATGAGGAGAAGGCAGAATAGGATTGAGAGGAATAGATCAGCCATGATTGATTGGTGGAGTAGACTAAGTGGGCCAAATGGCCTAATTCTACTCCTGTGACTTATGCACTTATGAACGTATTACTTCTCTGGAATCAAGTCTGGAATTCACTGCCTGAATGGATAGTAGATGCAACAACTCCAATCACATATAAAATAACTTGAAATGCTGGGTGGTTCATTTTCAATTAGCAGAAACACATTGGGTCAATGCCATTTATATGCCATCATTCTCTTAAAACGTTCTAATCTTGCAGACTCCTTTGGAGACTCTCATTTGGAAATCCATGGTTTCAAATATGTTCCTGTTCTAAATCAATATTGATGGGACAAATGCAGGCACATGGGGTGAGCATGGTTTATGAAATCTAGTCGGCAAGACCAAGTTGTGTTAAAGGGTCTGTATCCGCACTTCAATGGTTCTATTTGCAAACACTCCCATTGAATGATTTTTATTCTCAACTTTTTATTTTCCTTATTATCAAAAGGGCAATGGGCCAAAAACAGCAAACTTAAAAATCAGGATTTGTTGCACAGAATTTGGATATAACAAAAATTAAGTTTGAAAAGAAAAGCATAATAGAAGGAAATAAAATTTCGCTCCTCCTCAATGTCACCTGTCCAATTTGGTCACACAATGTCACCATCAAACTTTGTCAGATGCAGATTAAATCTACCACTCTACCCATACAACGTGTATTTCAAAGCAACTTGAAGCAAACCTCCTTTGTATCCATGTGAATGTTTTCTAATTCTACCAGCCTTCCTTTGGCCTTTCTGGGTGGTCAGTCTTGTGCTGTAGGTCCTGTTCACGAGGAATAAGGTTGAGAATTTTCTAAACTAATTTCACACGGGACCTTTACAAAGAACAGACAAGAATCTTCATATGTCATCAGTTTGGGCTCAATTTACACTCGGTATCCTTCCACATCAAAGCATGATGCATTAATGAAGTAAAGAAAAAAATCTCCATGTAAATAACGCCTGTCATATCTTCAAAATGACGAAATATGCTTCACAGCTAATCAAGTACTTTTGATATGTAGTCATTTCTGCAATGAAATGTGCACTTTGCCTATATTTTCATATCCCTGCACTATCCACACAAAAATTCAAGATAAATTGAGGGGGAAAAAAGAGCTTGACTAAAGGTGAACTACAGTTAAAAAATATCAACACCAGCTCAATAATCTGGACGTCAGAATTCCTTGAGAGGGAACAGAAGAGGCTGATTGCCTAAATAGGGCAGGGTTCTTCACCGTTGCAGGTTTGCTTCTGTTCCTATTGTCTCTGGTGGATATGGTTTGCTCATTTTGAAATCTGAAATTCCTTTAGATCACAGACACATTTTGTGCATTGCTATTTGAAAAAGCCCGAATGGTAGATAGGCTTTTCAGTTAAAATCACCGGGGCAAGCAAGCATTTTACCTGCTATTCCTGAAAGAGTGATTAAAAAATAAGTACAAATTCCGGCTGACAGACCGTTGCTCTCTCTTACGGATGAGATAATACACAGCTATCAAGGCTATCACTCAGCTTTGCATCATTTTACTGCTATGTATACTCAAGAAGTGCTTGGAAATTTGCCAGGAGCTCCTGCTGATTAAGTTGTTAGTCGTGTCCTAGAATTACAGTTAAAAGCCAAAGCTCTACTATGAAAAGGTCATTTGCTTCTACCTCTTATTACAGGGAATCTGTCTTTCTTCCCAGCAGTTCCTCTCCATATTTCATTTACATGGCATTCAACCTTTGGCTATTGTCCTGCATCTGTCCATCTCAAAGCAATCGCAGGCTTCAATCTCCAAAGAAACCCAAGTAGTAATTGCAACTGCACCCATCGAGCCTTTATTAGAGTTTCTGGATGGTCTCAGTTTTAATTAACCCCAACTGTAGATAAGGTAGAGTGATTCCTAATTGGGAAGGAAAGAGAAGTGGAGGGGGGAAATAAAAAGAGACAGAATGGAACAGAGAGCTCTTTCAGAAGAACACTACAAATAACACAAAGCTGGAAAGTAAAGCTGTCGGCAGGGTTGAGAAAGTGATATAACATAAGGTGCTCTTGTCCAGCACGCAATTAAATCGATATCCCGTTCTCTGTTAATCTGTTGTTGCAACAGTTGAAACACAAGTGGCCTAAAAACCATCCAGTTACGACCAATAGAGGACTCCCAGAGAGGACAAAGGCACTACACGTTTCACAGGCTGAAAACTATTTCTCAGCTTCCAAGTTGGTGAATGGGAGCGAACAATTTAATTCTGAAAGTGTTAAGGTCTGCTATAGATTTAAAAACCGAACAATGGATAAGGCACGTTAACAAAGCCAAATGCAGTAGGCCTATTCTCTTTAATCATACATGATCAATAAAGAAGGCTTGCTTTTAATTAGTATTGGAAAATTTAAAAATCTGTCCCAACTTCATCCCTCGCAAGTTTTTTAAATAAACGCCTTTGGTGCTGAAAATACAGATGGGGCACTATGTTCAACTGACAACTTACTATTTAATTAAAGTTAATGCAAGCCATAGTCCTCACATTTCTGCCTTGCTCATAAGAAATGGAGTGTACTTCAATTAAACCAGCTCCTTGGGGTGAATTTTTACTTTCGTCATCAGGTAGAAAACCAGCGGATCAAGAGCTCATTTTTCAATGGAATCTAAATTAGCGTATAAGCGGGCAAGCAATCTTATAGTGATAAAAATCAAATTTACCTCAGACTTAGAGAATCTCTACCCCCAAAACAGAAAAACGCACTAGATTATCAAATGATAAGTACAGACCTAATGAGAGACGACCCCCCCCCCCCCTTTCATTCTGGCGTTTTGGATTCAAGCGCTGATGCAAAATACAAGCCAAATCATTTCTCAAAGGTTTGTACCAGCTTTATTTAACAACCACTGGTTACATAAAAATCGCATATTTAGGACAGCAAAAGGGTCCCCGGGGGTTTCACAGGAGTATTACCAACAAAATCTCGACACCAAAGTACACGGGGACACACGAAAGCCGTTGAACAAAAGCTGGTCAAATGGGAGTTTTGAGCAACTTCTTAAAGGAAGAAAGTGAGTTAGTGAGGCAGGGTGGCTCAGGAAGGGGACTCCAGAGCATTAGCCTAGCAGCTAAAAGTACGACCACCAATGCTGGAGTGATTAAGTTCAAGACGCCCAAGGAACCAAAGCAGGAGAAGTGCAGATATTACAAAGGTAGAATGTAGAACAGCACAACAGAGGAACAGGCCCTTCAGTCCACGATGTCCGTGTTGAATATGATGCCAAATTAAACCAATCTTTTCAGTCTGCACTTGATCCTCCATATACATGTGCCTATTGTAAAGCTTCTTCAATGCCACTACTGAATCTGTTTCTATCACCACATCTGACAGTATGCTCCATCATTCACTTTGCCCCGTATATCTCCATTAAGCATTCCTCCACTAACCTTAAAACTATGCCCTCTCGCATTTGGCATTTCCACCTTGGGGAAAATGTTCTGACTGTCTACCCCATCAATGCCCCTCATATTTTATATACTTCTATCAGATATCATCTCAGCCTCTGATGCTCCAAAGCATATTATGCAAGTTTGTCCAAACTTACCTTAGAGCTATTACCCTCAAATCCAGGCAGCATTCAGGTTAATCTTTCCTGCTCCTCCTCCAAAGCCTTCACTCCTTTCTCGTACTGGAGTGACCAGAATTGTACACAACACTCCAAGTATGGCATAACCAACGTTTTACAAAGCTGCATCAAGACTGCCCGACTCATATACTCAGTGCACTGGCCAATGATGGCAGACATACCATAATGTCTACTTTACCACTCTATCTAGCTAGGTTGTTATTTTTAGGGACCTATAGACTTTGACCCCAAGATTCCTCTCCACATCAATGCTGTTAACTGTATACTTTCCTCTTACTTCTGACTTCCTAAAATGCAACACCTCACATTTCCCCAGATTAAACTCCATCTGCCATTTCTCCACCATATCCGTTTACTGACCTACATCCTGCATTATCCTGCATGCCCTTCTCACTGTTCACAACTCCAACAATTTTCATATAGTCGGTAAACTTACAAACCAACCAAATACACTTTCAAGAAATTACCAAATAAGGATTAGCAGCAATGGAGTGAAAAAACAATGTTTCTGAAAAATGAGACACAAAGGGTATATTATCTTTGTGAGGACCAATTCCATTAATAACTGCTTCTAAATGTAACACTAGTGGTCAAGAATCACTAGCTTTTGACTTTCACAAAACCTAGACCATTAACTGAGAAATAAAGTTGAAAATATTTTTATGCAATTAACAATAGAAAGATAAGAATGCCAGACACTCAGCAAGTCCAGCAGCATCTGTCGAGAGCGACGCAGAGTTAATGTTTCTGGTCAATTCTAACCTCACTGATGTAGTAAAGCAATCTGTCAAAGGTGCAGGCATCGGATAAACAAAGTAAAAATGTTTTATACTTCATTCACTATGAACCATTGTGCGACACGGTGGCGCAGCGGTAGAGTTGCTGCCTTACTGCGCCAGATACCCGGGTCCCGGGTTCGATCCTGACTACAGGTGCTTGTCTGCACAGAGTTTGTACGTTTTTCCCGTGACCTGCTTGGGTTTTATCTGAGATCTCCAGTTTCCTCCCACACTCCAAAGACGTACAGGTTTGTAGGTTATTTGGCTTGGTATGAATGTAGATTGCCTCTAGTGTGTAGGATAGTGTTAATGTGCGGGGATCGCTGGTCGGTGTGGACTCGGTGGGCCAAATGGCCTGGTTCTGCGCTGTATCTCTAAAACTAAATAAACTAAAACCACATGAAATGAATTTTCCTAGATTGCTCAGGGTTTTAGCTAACTGAAACACACACACATAAACACACATACACCATTAATAAATATATTTTATTAATAGACTAAAGAAGGGCCTCGACCTGAAAAGTAACCCATTCCTTCTCTCCAGAGATGCTGCCTGTCCCGCTGAGTTACTCCAACATTTTGTGTCCATCTTCGATTTAAACCAGCATCTGCAGTTCCTTCCAACACACTATAAATAAATGGTCGTCTTAAGTGAATAATGAAGATTCTCCCGCACTATTTTGAAGATGAGGAGGCGATTTGTCCTGATATCCTGGCCATAGTTCAATCCTCGGCTAATTCCTCATCATTGCTTACAGCATTGGTAAAGGGAGCTTGCTTTGTACAAATTACCCGTTGGATTTCCCACCTCACAACAATGATGACATTTGAGCTATGATTTATTTACTGCAAAATGCTATGAGATGGTGAAGGATTCCATTTGAATCCAATTCATCTCTCTAAAAACAAAGTATTGAAGCTTTGAAGTATAGATGTATAAAGTACTTAGAACAATAATTGTTTTTTTTAATTATAAATAAAAACAAATCTTTAATTATCGATGCATAATTATGGTATCACGCAAGGGGAGGTTACTACTAAATGATGCATTAACCTTATTTTACATTTAGTTTCACATGACAATGACATACTTTGTGATATCATTAAAGATTCACTGGATTTGATAAGTTTGATAGTATCATGAAAGTTCCAGTTTCTATAGGAGCCAGCAACGTGGCTAGTGCCATTAAACTCTTAACTCGAGACCACTGCAAGTCAGACTGCTGACAAACATCCCTGAAATATTTTTGCATTCCAAGTAGATGATTCTAGAGCAAAATTCTAGGGCAAACTCACCCTGTTTAATTTAGATGTTCTCTTATTTGCCAAGTAAAACTGACTGTATGTTAACTTTTATGTGTAACTGTTATATTGTGTCATAGCAAAAGCGTGCCTATTCTCTAACATAGAGAAAGACGATTTGTTGCTGTTTTCGTTTTGAAATAGTTTCTTAAAAATTGTGGGTTTTAAAATTGGAGGGAGGTGGTGGGAAACAAGGAGGAGGCAAAAATAATCAAGTAAGTGACCTAAGTTACCACAGTGATCAAACAACATTTGTAAAGGCATAGAGTGAACAAAACCAGTAAAAGATCTTGATGGATTTCTTTCTTCATTTGACAGACTGAACTGACATACAACCTGGCAGTAGGAGGCAGCACAGACTACTCACCAAATTTCAAAAGTAGTGAACAGCTATTTTTAGTTGTTTAAATTCTATGGAGTGAGGTGAAGTTAACAATAAGGCTCTAATCCATCCAAAGCTGACAAGTGCTATTATCCTACCAGTTCCCACATTACACTTTCTATCTCAAAGCAACAAGAGATTTTTTTTCTCCTTCCACAATTATATTTTAGCCAAGAGCATTAACAGTTCTTCAAGTGTGCACATGATGCAGTAGCAACACCGGGGTTACAACCAGCCTGAATAGCAGGTCGTCCCCTGCTTACTCCACTCATCAGTGGCCCCCTCACGAAGCAATTTAGATACAATCACCCGCTATTTAGCTCAAGAGTAATGAGGAATTCGGGGACACAGACCTAGAGGAGATTGTTCATCAAGCAGTACAAACGTGATTTAAATCATCTACCTCTTACCCACTGGCAAGAAATCATGCTCGCACACATATATTACTTTTCTTATGGGGTGGAGGGGGGTGGGAAGAGTGAAACAGAGTGAACCACCTGAATTTTTATGATATGAGCCATTAATTTGCAGCACTGTCACACTCCCACGGCAGACTGTTCCACGGGGAAAGCCACGTCCTCAGAGAGTAAATGGTGTGAAGGATGAAATTGCTATAATTCTCTTAATAGTTTTGGAGAAATGTAACTTAAATGTGAGGGTATTTTACGGATGCTTTGAAAGGGTAAGATAATTATTGTAATGCTACTGAAACGTAAGTTTCATCGGGCACTGAGGGCATGTTCGTATGTACTAAATTAATTGGACTCAGGGCAGGACAGTGGTTGACTTCAGTTAAGGGTTGCTTGTAAGTTCAGAATCACATTGAGAGCATTTCAGTTACTGCTGGTCTTGGGAGAACAGGTGGAGTGTTTTTAAGTGCCTTGGCAACACCTGGATTTAATATATCAAGCTGCTACAAAACTATTCAATGGAGAACACAGGAGAGAACCAGAAAGCAAGACAAATTAGGTTTAGAGTGACAGCAGCGAGACAGGCCATTTGGCCCACTAATCATTAATCACCTGTCACACTAGGTCTATGCTATCCCATTTTGTCATTTGCTCCCTACGCACTGGTACAAACCCGCTCGTCTTCAAGATGCTGGAGGAAACCGGCGCACCTGGAGGAAACCGACACGGTCACAGGGAGAACGTACAAACTCCACACAGACAGCACCCAAGGTCAGGATCAAACCTGGGTCTCTGGCCCAGCAGGTCAGCAGCTCTACCAGCTGTTACTGGAACTGCTTACACCAAGAAACTCACCAACTGCTTCAAAGCAAGTCTTTACAATAATTTCAAATAATTGACACAAACACTTGAACATGTTGCCAACCTTTCACTTTGACAAGAATTCTGCACTAGAAAATAAAAATACCAAAGGGGACCAAAATATTCAAACTATAGCTATTAAAATGGTGTTCAGAGAAAGCAAGAAGATGGATTAATTGACGTATCCTGAGAAAATAAAAACACGTTTCCCAGAGAGTGATAAGAGCCTAGCGCATCATGTTTTTAATTTAGTTTTATGATAGTGTGGAAACACGGCCCTTCGGCTCACCGAGTCCGCACCAACCAGCGATCCCTGCACATTAATACTATCCTACACACCCAAGGGACAATTTACTTTTATACCAAGCCAATTAACCTACAAACCTGTATACCTTTGGAGTGTGTGAAGAAACCAAAGATTGTGGAGAAAGCCCACGCAAGTCATGGAGAGAACATGCAAACTCCGTACAGACAGCACCCGTGGTCAGGATCGAACCCATGTCTCTGGTGCTGCAAAGCAGCGACTCCACCGCTGCGCCACCGTGCTATTTTCCAAAGCTTCTGAGAATTGCAGCTTACTTTTTTGCTCAATGTGTTCATTAAAATGGAGCAATCTTAGAAGGATGCCCTATCTCTGTCTCTCATTGCTGGTGTTGTAACTGTGAAAAGACAGCAGCAGCATTGTACATTATCCCCTTTCAAATTTAAATTGCATCAATCAGTCCACTCTTGGGTCAGTTTAATGAGGTTCATGCATGTGTTGCAAGGAAGATCAACTGTTAAATGTTCAACGTCTATTATATAACTACACATCACGTTGACTTCAAAAGCCAGGAGGGAAAGTAGCCAGTGAAGCGATTCAATGAATCTGCCAGGGATATTGAGTCAGGAAATAAGAAAGTGTAAGTTGGTGTATAATGTGAAGAAAGATATGTTTGTGCCTTTAGAAATAATTTTCCTACGAGCATTGTATAAGGTAAATATGTGATTAAGCTGACGATACACAATGCGGATATTTCATGGCTAACATCACACAATCTGCTTAATTAATATATGTGAGAAAGTGCAGAACCAGTCAAAACATCAATTCTAAGTCTGAGATTGACTGAGAAAATATGATTTTTCCTTAGTTACAGAACACTTACTAAGTAGTAAGTTAGACCTTCAATCAATGCATATATAACAACCCAGCAAAGATCTTCTTCCCTTGTCCTGTTTCTTTTTTGGAAACTTAGCCATTTGATTTATTTACTTTTAAATGGAAATGCAGACATTCAGTTAGTTCAAGACTGGAAATTTCACTATTTTTTTACTTCTTCAAATACTATATACTGGTCTTTGTTCTAGAAACAAATTATTCACAGCTTTGGTGTTCTACACAAAGAATAGTACTTTTCGACCGCCAAAGGTCCATTTGTCTTTGTAATCACAAATGAATCAAATGATAACACTGGGAACTGTTTCTCTTTCCTACTTCCAAAGACCCGAGTCTCAAAGAAATGTTCAGATGTGATTTTAACAGTTTGGGCAAGTCAGGATTAGATGATGACATGTTAAACATTTGAGTTTTATTATTCTGAATATTAACAGAGTAGGAGTAAAGCATGTTGATGTTCAATATCCTGCTTCATGCCAAGTTCACATCCGACAATGAGGTCTGATGCAGTGGGCTACGTTTTATGTCTTGCCAATTTCTAACATCACTGGGGAGGAAAAGGAAATTCGCAGCACACAGCAATGCAGCTCCAATCCTGACCACCAATACTGTCTTTGTGGAGCTTGCATGCTTAGTTTATGTTTAGTTTAGTTTCCAGATACAGCATGGAAACAGGCCCTTTGGGCCACCAAGTCCATGCCGAGCAACGATCACCCATACACTAGTTCTATCCTGCACACTAGGGACAATTTACAAAGGGCAATTAACCTACAAATCCGCACGTCTTTGGAATGTGGGAGGAAACAGTAGCACCCGATCCGAAACGCCCCTTATCCATGTTCTCCATGACCTGCTGAATCACTTAAGCACTTTGTGTCCAGCATCTATAGTTCCTTGTTTCTACATATAGTTATTTCTCACTGTTTAAAATATCTTCGTTCTTGTCTTCTTTCCAAAGGTACAAATTTTCCCTTTGCCACATTATACACCACTTTATATATTTTTTTATCTCCTGCCTCAACATCCCTGGCTGATTCATTTAATCTCCTCACAGCTCACCTTCCCATCTAGCTCGCGAAGCATTAATATTTGCTCAGTTTGATTGGTATCCACATTGCTTAGCCATCACGACTGATGAAATTCAATGTGTTGCCCAATTGCTGAACTGAGTATGACTATGTCACTCATGTAACTTTTTTTAAATACAAAGGGTGGTGGAACGAGCTTCCGGAAGAGGTAGACAAGGTAGATGAGGTAGACGAGGTAATTGAGGCAGATATTATCGTAATATTGAAGAAATATTTAGAAAGGTGCATGGATAGGATAGGTTTAGATGGATTTAGCCCAAACACAGGCATGTAGGACTAGTGTTAAAGGGACATATCGGTCGGTGTGGGCAAGTTGAGCCGAAAGGCCTGTTTCCACACTGTATGACTATGACACATCAAGAGTCCTGCTGGGAATCTGGTCCATTAGACCAGGTATAATGCCAGTAACACCTTTACTTCGTGTGACCTGGGGGACTACTAAAATCAAAAGATGCAAGATACACAATCAGAGATATCACTCAAAACAACCGATAATGCAAAGAAACACAAGAGAGTGGTGGACACAGCCCAGTCCATCGTATGCACAACCCTTCGCACTTTCGAAAGCCTCCTACATGAGGCACTTCCCCAAGAAGGCAGCACCTATCATCAAGGATCTCCATAACCCAGGCCATGCCTTCTTCTCACTGTTACCATCAGATGGTGGGAAACAGAAACCTGAAATCGTACAACAATATACTCAGGAACAACCACTTTCCTACAGCTACCAGGTCCTTGAAACAACCCATGCATCCCTAATCCCACCTCAATAACGGAACACTATGCACAACCTCTTGCACTCCACAGGCTAGATAATGCTACAATAATTGCAGAGTATTACAGAAAATTTTGGACGCAGCCCAGACCATCGCACAAACCAACCTCCCGACCAGTGACTCCATTTATACCTCACACTGCCTTGGCAAGGCCAGCAGCATAATCAAGGACGAGTTGCACCCTCGCCACTTTGTCTTCATCCCTCTCTCATCAGGCAAAAGGTGTAGAAGTGTGAAAACACACACCTCCAGATTCAGGGACAGTTTCTTCCCAGCTATTATCAGACAATTGATTCATCCTACTACAACCAGAGAGCAGTCCTGAACTACTATCTACATCTCTGGGGACCCTCGGACTATCCTTGATCAGACCTTGCTGGCTTTACCTTGCACTAAACGTTATTCCCTTATCATGTATCTATACATTGTAAATGGATCGATTGTAATGCTTAGCACGCGACAAAAAGCTTTTCACCGTACCTCAGTACACGTGACAATAAATTAAACTAACGAACTAAGAAAGATTTTTAATTGTATCTGTACGTCTCAAAACTTGTGCATATGACCATAAACTCGACTTGATAACACATGTGTTAGCTGACAGAGATTAGGAATCAGATACAGCAGATTGGCAACTTCCTGCCAAAGAGAACACAAAATCGGCCCCTCTGTGCACATCCATAACAGGAAGCTGGCAATTGGGGTTAGGCTTTGTAGAAAACCATTCCCTTTTAAATGTGGAGAGGATAGGAATTGCAGGAAAAGATGCAAATGGTATGACCAAATAAAAACCTGGTGGTAAGGCAATTGATAATTTAAAATTGTTTTTACTTTGCTCTCAGTCCTTAGTTCTGCATTTTAGCTTACAATATTTTACAACGTAACACACACTGTTGGCCCTTTCCTGAACTCCACATACATGTTCTCTACAAAGGACAGTAGCTGTCTCCGTCAGCAGCTGACAGGTAGAGTAATTTTGTAAATAGCTTCATGTGGAAGCCAATCCATCCCTTTTCTTTGTTTGCCTGTATAGCTTGCATTTCAGGGCCTATAAAAATAATTACACAACACATCTCATTCACATATATCTCGCTTAGCGCACAGGTTGAGATGTAATTGGTCTCCTGGGATTAAAAATAGAGTTCAACCAAAGGATCTTTCCACATTACAATCATTTCAAATTCTAATATTTCATTGTAAAATGTCACAATGTCTTCACGTAGTTTTTGGAAGGAGTTGATTTATCCTTATTTTCTACAAAAAAAACCCAAAATAAAATGCAATGTACCAAGCCAAAATAGTTACATGTCTTTTCCCTTGTGACAATAAAAGAAAATTCAGTGTAAGTTTGGCTAAATGGATTTGAAACTGTTATGGACTAATGAGATAAACATATATATTTCCCTAGTTGGTAAAGGAAGATATCAGTAGCAATATTCATATTTCATCAGAGCATAATGAAGACATCATAAAATATAAAGAATAGCTGCAGATCAAAAATATGACAGGAACACCGCAGTAACTTGGCTTAACAAGTCATTGCAATAACTTAAAACATATTTCGAGAATACATCATCAGTTGACTGGGTCGGTGGATTTTACATTTTAAGTAGGTATATGGAATGAGCTGCCAGAAGAGGTAGTTGAGGCAGCTATTACAACAGCATTTAAAATACACTTAGACAGGTACATGGATAAGAAAGTTTTAGAGATATGAGCCAAATGCACTAGCTTTGGAGGGTCATCTTGGTCAGTGTGGACAAGTTGGGTGAAGGGCCTGTTTCCATGCTTTATGACTCTATACAACTAAGTTCAAATGATAGAAATTTGAAATAAAAAATGTAGAATGCAGTAATTAGTCATCAACTCATGGAGCATCAATGGAAAGATAACATTTTAAGTTTATCTCTCTCTCTCTCTCTCTCTCTACAGATACTGTGTGACTTATTCAGCAATTTTGCCATTCGCTATTTTTGTTTTCACTTAATCTATTCTTTTAGTTCCTTATAAGGAAGTATTAAATTCAAACTTCAACTAGCCAGTGACAAAAGACAAACTAATATGTTTAAAACGCACACGTTCTTCATAACTTGTGTGAAATTTGAATGTGGCACAAAGTAAAACATTTCCATTTTACTTTGATGACTGATTCATCAGTCATTGCATAGGTGCACACAAATGAAAAACAGAAACTCTCAGAGTAGTTTTGGATCCAGAAAGGTTAAACTAATCAAAGCCAACTCTTCCTATTATGGAAATTGGAAATAAAGCAGGTGATGCATTGTGCTGAATGCCATGTATAGAAGATACTCAAAGTATGAGTGGATATAAGTAGAACTCAACATAAACTAAATGTAAATAAGTCTGAAGAAGAGTCTCGACCCGAAACGTCACCCATTCCTTCTTTCCAGAGATGCTGCCTGTCCCGCTGAGTTACTCCAGTATTTTGTGTCTATCTTCGATTTAAACTAGCATCTGCAGTTCTTTCCTACATTAAATGTAAATAATTTCTACTCTAGCTGGTGTCCATTTATGCTTTATGATCTTACAATACAGGGTTCAGGGTGCCTCATATTAAATCAGAGAGCAAACAAAGTCACTTGAAGTATGAATTAATGTTCTCAGATTTTGAAGTTACACCACTGCTGCTGACTTCTGTAATCAGAGGCAGGACAGACGGCAAATGTAATAAGCCAGCCAGCCTCCAGTCTGGTCTTGCAGAAGCAGAGTTAAAGCTGTGCCACAGTATTGACATGTACGCTCAATAGAGCCCTCCAAGATTTTGATTGGAGACCCTCAGCAACAGTGGTGCCACTAATTGCCCGAATGAGAAGGCTGGATCATTGCTTCTTCAAGATGGTCTTTACCTGGTTTTGTGGCACAACTGCTAACTGTTCATAAAAGATCAGTTGACGTCCAGATCCGATGGAGTTTTCACAGCTGCTTTGCTAAGAAGTAAATTCTAAATGACTGAACACTATTGAATTAATTAGTTGCACTTTATGTTTTAAAGTGGAGGTAATGTGGCTGAATGGAGAAGACAAAAGGACTTTAAGGTGATGGCTGGTAATACAGAAAAATATTTAGGTCTTTGCGATCTCTTGTTTCTTGAACTGTGGACTCTTGATCATCGCCGACTTTGACAATGTCAATATTAGGACATGTGCATTAAGCACCTGCTGCTGTAAGTTCTGTCATTCTCCACCCAAACAGGATCATCTCATTAACCAGATGCGACAGTCAAGAAGGTACACCTGCACCTCTACTTCCTTCGGATACTATTTCTCTGGGAGAGGGATGTTGTGAGGTACGGAATAGTATTAGTGGGATTTTTCTCTATTACCAGCCTTAAAATCCTTTCTGCTGAGGAATGAAACTCACAAACCTCTACAGATGCACCATAGAGAGCACACTGTTGGGTTGCATCAGTTTAGTTTTGGAACAGCAAGAGATTGCAAAGAAATGTAGATGCAGCCCAGTCCATCACACAGAACAGACTTCCTACCATTGACTCGACATCTAGATTTCACACTGCTTGAGAAAAGTAGCTAACATGATCAAAGACTTGTCCCAACCCGGTTATTCCTTCATCTTCCTACTCCCATTCGGCTGTAAGTACAGAAGATTCAAATTGTGCACCACCAGACTCAGGAATAGCTTCTTCCCCTCTGTTATCAGGCTTCTGAACAGTCTTTCAATTAGCTGGGGTACAGTCCAATGCACCTCTACCTCATTGTGGATATTGAAATGTCCATGAAACGGCTGCTTTACAATGCTGAGAACTATATCCTGCACTCTGCATCTCTCTCTTTGCTTTATCTGTTGTTTAGTTTAGTTTAGAGATACAGCGCGGAAACAGGCCCTTCGGCCCACCGAGTCCGCGCCGACCAGCGATTCCCGCCCAAAAAAAGGTCATGGGGAGAAGGTACAAACTCCGTGCAGACAACAAATCTGTAAGGCAGTAACTACTGCTGCGCCACCGTGCCGCCCATGACTTGGTTGTATTTATGCATAGTATTGTTCAGGTCTTCCACGCTTGATTGTTTAACAATGACTCTTACTGGAAAGGATACTGACTTGGCTGTAATACCCTGATTGGATAGCATGCAAAACAAAGTGTTTCTCTGTATCTCGGTACACGTGACAATAATAAACATAAAACAGATTCCAATATCGCATTTTGCTGCTCTGAGTCAAATAGCAGTCCTGTGATTTGCCTTGGGAAATGTTACAACGGTGACGCATGATGCAGTCTGCTATTATTATTGTAAAAAGAGTTGAAGCCAAGATTAATCAACCAAGCTTAACAGAGCAAGACTCCTGCATTCAATCATCGTCAATACTGCCCTCAGCCAATCAGTGTGGCATCAAAACAAACCTTGGTTTCTTCCTAAATACAGATCAGGAAAATATTCAGGTCTTCCACGCTTGATTGCTTAACAATGACTCTTACTGGAAAGGATACTGACTTGGCTGTAATACCCTGATGAGAAGCAATCGACTGGCTGTAGGCACGAGCTTAACTTGACACAACATCGGAACATTCCCTAGTTATGATAGATTTCAATTACTGCAGGAAAAAACAGTCAAGAAATCTCAAATTTTGTTTAGTTTATTGTCACGTGTACAGTGAAAAGCTTTTTGTTGCGAGCGAGCCCATCAGCAGGAAGACCATACATGATTACAATCGAGCCGTCCACAGTGCAGAAAGTGACTGCTTTCTAAAAAGGTAACTCACAAGTGAGTAAGTAACAGCAACACACAAAAATCTTAGCATGTTTGTACCTCATTATACTTTTCTCAATTAAAGTTGTGGAGAAAATTGCAGAAGCCTTTGTAGAGATATTTGCATCATTTTTCACCACAGTTGAAGTTTCTGGTAGATTGGAGAGTGGCTAATGTTGTCCTGTTATTTAAATAGGGCAGCGAGGACAAGCTAGAGAACTACGGGCCTGACATCAGTGGTGGAAAAGCTGTAGGAGAGGATCTACCAGCATTTGGATAGGCATGGACTAATTAAGCTTTGTGTGGAAAATAGTGTCTCACAAATCTGAGAGTTTTTGTGAAGAGGTCACCAAGAGGAAAGATGAGGATGGGGCAGTGGGCTTTAGAAAGGCCTTGACAAGGTCCCAAATGATAAACTGGGCAGGAAGATTAGAACCTATGGGATCCCAGGTGAGTTAGCCAAATAGATTCAAAATGGGCTTGAAAGAAATCAAACAGTGGTTGAGGAGGGTTGTTTTTCTAATTAGAGAAATCTGATCCTTCATCATTCATTGTTCTAAGCAAGAAATACTCATAAAGGATGCAATAAACAGCATAAATGTGGGGTGCGTGTGCGTGTGTGCTTTCTCCGCAGAGTTGCTAATAAACATTATGGATTCTAATCACTATGTGTGAGTCTGATCATTTCAACATGGTGTCAGAAATTTCGGTCCCTCTCCTCGCCTAGTTGGTTTACATTTATTTTAGTTTGTTTTTTTGTTTAGATTGTGGTTTTACAATGGCTGCTTCTCTTCGCAAGCCTGAGCCTTTAGTATTTGACGGTGACCTCGCCGAGCGTTTGGCGCATCTTTGAGGAGGATTTCACTGTGTATGTTCATGTGGCTCATACTACCGCCGCTCCAGATGTTCGTGCCTCTATTCTCCTCAACCTGGCCGGTACAGAGGAGGCCACTCGACGTGCTAGAAGATTTAATTATGCCCCAGCACAGTTCAATGCTGCGGGTGTCCAGATTGTTCTGGCTGAATCTATTCAAGACCCTGCGTGCATACTTAATAAATTCAGACAACTATGTGAGTTACGCATTAACCTTGTGATGGAGCGGCATAATTTTTTTTTGCGAAGCCAAAGGCTGGGTGAACCTGTCGAAGCCTACATCAATTCTTTGAAGCACATCGCCAGTCAATGCGAGTTTGACAATTTGTGCGATAGTCTGATACGAGACAGACTGGTTTATGGAATTCCCAATGATATGGTACGGGATGAACTTCTACGTGATGCTGATCTCAGTCTGGAGAGGAGTGCTAAAAATCGCTGTCGTATTGCAGAATCTTACACCAAATCTTTAGGGGCAGGGTCCCCATTCTGCCGATAATGCTAATGTTGCCCACACGGTTTATCAGGCCCAGCGCCAGTTTTCTCAGCTGCCCGGTAGATCTGGTGTTAAGTTCATTAATAATTGTGTGAACTGTGGAGGTTCGCATGCAGGCATTCGTGAACGTTGCCCAGCTTATGGAAAACTTTGCCACTTCTGTAAACGCAGGAATCACTTCATTCGTTGTTGCCATTCGCTTGGAAACAGAATACAGACACAGAAATCTGTCCACCTGCTCCAACGTGAGAGCTTAGATCCAGAGCCTTCCCATGCGGCTCCCAGGCAAGCTTCTCTAACGAGGACATACTGCCTGCTAATGAGACTGGATATCAACATACATTCCTTGTCGGAATTGTCTCGTAAACATCAAGATCCCATGGTCATTCTCCTCATTAACGGAATTAATGTTATTGTTAAACTCGACACTGGAGCTCGTTGCAACGTTTTATCCTTATCTGAACTCAATAAGATTCGAAAAAATGAGGTCATCAATCACACGTCCGCAACTTTACTTCTATTTGTAGGTGGCACAGTCGGTCAAGTTGAGCTACGATGCTATCTTGATACACGTGTCCACATCCTGAGCTTCTTTATTGTCCGAGAAAAAGTGCCTTCTCTGCTAGGCATTGATGCTTGTAACCACCTGGGTCTGGTCACCTTCAGTACATCTGTCAATCAACCGTCTGCTACATGTGGCTTCACCCAACAAATCCTGACATTATACAAAAGTCTGTTCGACGACAAGCTGGGCAGGTTACCTGTCAAGTACACAATCACAACTGACCCCGAGTTACTCCCAGTTGTCCGTCCGGCACACCGGATTCCCCATGCTATGCGGGACCGTGTACAAGGTGAACTTGACAGAATGGCGACTATGGGTGTGATTACCCCCGTTGCTGACCCATCGGATTGGGTCTCGACCATGGTAACAATAATAAGAAAGAAATATGGATTTGCATCAATACTAAAAATCTAAACACTGCCATTAAACGGCCACCCTAACCCTAATGCGCACAGTGGAAGAGATTGCAGCGCAGCTGGGCAAGGCAAATGTATTCACAGTGCTAGATGCCAAGAGTGCATTCTGGCAGATTGCCTTGAATCACAACTCCTCCAAGTTAACCACCTTCAGCACACCCTTTGGACATTACAAATTTCTTTGTATGCCATTTGGCATAAGCTCTGCTAGTAAAGTATTTCAACATGCTATGGAACAATTGTTTGCAGGTTACCCATGCTCCATCGTAGTTGATGATATCCTTGTTGCTGGACAAACTATTCAAGAACACGACACAAACTTAAAGAAGGTTCTGAACCGGGCTAAAGAAATCAACCTCAAGTTAAACCCTCTAAATTGCAAATACAGAGTAAATGAGGTGAACTATGTAGGCCATGTGTTCATTAAAGGCCTCAAACCCGATCCATCAAAAACCATTGCTATCAACGAGTTACCAGCACCCACAGATGTGCTCAGCCTGCAGAGATTCCTTGGCATGGTAAATAACTTGGGGAAATTAATTCCAAACTTCAGTGAACTATCGGCTCCACTGCGCCAGCTAACCCACAAAAACACTGTTTGGGCCTGACATGAGCAACAGCAAAGGGTGTTTGACACTCTCAAACAACAGATGTCTTGTGCCCCCACTCTCGGCTACTTTAATGTAAAATTACCGGTCACACTGACTTGCTTGGAGGACCTGGTAGCCCACACTGCCGCTGACGATACCTTACGATCGCTCTCCTGTGTCATTAACGCGGGTTGGCCTGACAAGCAATACAATCTACTGCTTCCAGTTCTACCCTTCTTTACCCTTCGTGATGAGCTAGTACTACAAGATGGCGTTATCGTAAAGGGCCACAAAGCTGTAGTTCCTGCCTCTCTACACAGCAAGTATTTTGATGCTGTCCATGCGGGACACCCAGGCGCCGAAGCAACTGTCCTGCGAGCAAAAACATGTTTTTCTGGCCTGGCATGACAGATTACATTCACGAGAAATTGGAGTCCTGAGCAGTGTGCAACAGTTTGGCACTTCAACAAAAGCAACCACTTCTCTCACACCCGGTTCCTGCCCTCCCATGGTCCACATTGGCAACTGACATATTTGAGTGGCGTGGCAAACAATACATGGTTCTTCTCGACTCGTATTCTGGATTGTTTGACATCGATCTTCTTCGTAGCCCCACTTCTCATGGGGTAGTTCAGAAGCTGGCACGCTATTTCTCTGACCACGGAGCTCCATGTCAACCACTATCTGATAATGGCAGTCAATTTACCAGCCAGTACTTCAAAGACTTTGCTACATGCTGGGGTTTTCGTCACATCACCAGCAGCCCTGAGAACCCCCAGTCAAATGGACTAGCTGAACGTGCCGTCAGGAGTGCCAAACAATTAATGGAACAGTCCCACAGAGCAAAATCAGATGTGTACTTGGACCTGCTTAAATTGCGCAACATCTCCCGCGACCTGATATTGGGTTCACCCGCTCAGAGTCTGATGCCAAGGCAGACCCGTGGCACATTGCCTGTGGCGAAACAGGCATTGGTACCGCATGTATTCCCACCATCAGAAGTCCAGTCCAGACTACAACAAAAGTGCGACGTTCAGAAAGGGCGGTATGATAAGACGAGCAGACTATGGATTCTAATCACTATGTGTGAGTCTGATCATTTCAACACCCAGAGAGTTGTGAATCTGTGGAATCCTCTGCCACAGAAGGCATTGGATGTTTTCAAGAGAGTTAGATTTAGCTAAGGGCTAAAGAAATCAAACAAAATGGGGAAAAGCAGAAACGGGGTACTGATTGTGGATGATCAGCCATGATCACATTGAATGGCGGTGCTGGCTCGAAGGGCCGAATAGCCTACCCCTGCATCTATTTTTCTATGTTTCTATGGCCCCAACCGTCAAAGAAAGTCCTTTAGGCCAGACCTCTGAACGACCTCTGAATGATACCACTGCTGAAATGGTGCAGTGTAAGAATGTGTTTTTGCAAATTGACAGCGAAAGTACAGATCAAACTTGAGTAGTGCTCAGAAAAGTATTGAATATGAACATGTACTCACCTCAAACGAGCCAGAACAATCTGCAGAAATGTAAGTGCTGCATTTAATTCACATTCCCTGCAGGCACGGTAGAGCAGATCAAACCCTTGATTCAATAGCTTCTCCTCTGAGAGATGTAGAAAGGAACTGTTCTCAAATACCTCCTGCACAGCATCAATATACGTTAGTAGCAATGGCCAAAGGGTCACTTTCCGTGTGTGTTCGGTTGTTTTCAAGTAGAATTCTTTTGCTACATTCTCAAAATTAGTCGACAGTTTTGTAGCAAGGAAACTAATGTCAACATTTTTCTCCTCGTACATCAGAAGAAATGCAAAGTGACCTTTCCAAATCAATGACTGTTGGGCAATGGAGAGCAGACTGGGCTTTAAAAAGTCAAGGAGATCTGAAACACGGCTGACAACGTCTTCCATCCCTGCCACTTCTGCAAGGACTAGAAAAAGGCTGAGGAAATTCTGAAGGCCCAGTTCCGTGAGTTCCTGCATTTTTCGTTGATGGAACTTGGAATAAATCCTGCAAAATTAATAGGTTATATCACGTAAATGGAAGCAGGCAAAATCTTCCAATCCATTGCAATGTCTTCGCTAGAGTCAAATGTCAAACACCTGCAGCTGTTTTCATTAAATTAGAGCTTCACCCAACTAATTATACCAGCAGAATTTTAAAGTATTCACTAAACAAAGGTTTGCAGAAAACCCTGTTTGTTATTTCATTTTACCAATGAAAAGTAAAATTAATGACATAATTCAGTAAACTAGAATTTCATTAATGCAACCATTTGATTCAAATTCGTTTTTGTGATAGAAGTTCATAACATTAGTCATATTTTGTACTGCAAGACTTGATGGGATCGCTAAGACAATGAACCATTGCAGTCCTTCTGGTAAAGGTACTCACACAGTGCTGCTGGGTAGGACAGTCCAGGTTTTAGACTCAGTGACAATTAACTCATTTTCAAATCAGGATGATGCACTATACCTTCGGACATTTAATAAATGAACATCAATGGATGAATAATTACAAAACAAGGGACTTAACATTTGTCATTGAATAACAGGCCATATCAGTTTGATTTGTTAATAGTTAATGATTCCTATGTTTTTTATGCAGATAGAAACATAGATCTGCCAAACTCATACATTGTGTTAAGAAATGGATTATCTTTCCGTTCATCCTAGCTGGATAGGAAACCTACTGAAATAAGTTTGCGCATGCTACCTCTTAACAGCCATCCCAAACTCTTAACAAACTCTTAGGGACGACAGGTGGCACAATGGGCTAAGTGTTCGGCTGGCGACCGGAAGGTAGCCGGTTCGAATCCCGCTTGGAGTGCATACTGTCGTTGTGTCCTTGGGCAAGACACTTCACCCACCTTTGCCTGTGTGTGAATGTGTGTGAATGTGTGTGAGTGATTGGTGGTGGTCGGAGGGGCCGTAGGCGCAGATTGGCAGCCACGCTTCCGTCAGTCTGCCCCAGGGCAGCTGTGGCTACAGAAGTAGCTTACCACCACCGAGTGTGACTGAGGAGTGAATGAATAATGCGATGTAAAGCGCCTTGAGTATTAGAAACGTGCTATATAAATCCCATCCATTATTATTATTATTATTATTAACAGAGTTAGGTGGAAAAAGACTTTTGTATTCATATAGTCCGAGTCAATTGACTTATGTCTGGGCCCAAAGACAGGGTACCAGAGATATACAAAGCAGATTGGTATTCAATGGTTGAGATGGTGGCACAGAGCAACTGGTTTGACCCTTAGATGTTCCACCAGCAGGCCTAACACCCTTTTCACCACTGCCCTTCCAAATATAGCAATGCGAGTGAGAACATTATTTTAACAAGACATATGTTAATAAATGTAGTGAAAGAGTAGTCATTTTTTTTACTAACTTACACCATTTTTAATTACCTTCCTTTCAACTGTTTCCATGGATGTGTTCCACTTGCTTCCTGCCCTTTCGTAATTTGCAAAGCTAAAATTCTGAGGAAGAGCTGAAAACTATTCTGCGACTGGTACAAGTTGGAGCTTTGGTCACCTCGACAACACGCTCTTGTCAATTCAAGCATAGCAAAAGGTGATTTGCTCACAGTGGCCATTCCTTGTAAGCCAAGCCAAGGAATATTGAAGGGGCTATTCTGTGACAATAAACAGACATACACAGTGCAGTCAGCAATAATTCAGTCACCCAAATACAATCCATGAAATTAACATTTATTAAATCAATGATTTAGCCCTGCAATCTAAAATTGATAGAGACAAAATGCTGGAGTAACTCAGGGCGACAGGCAGCAGCCCTGGATAGAAGGAATGGGTGACATTTCGGGTCGAGACCTTTCTTCAGACTGAGAGTCAGGGGAGAGGGAAATACAGAGATTATGGAAGGGTAAGGTGTGAAAGTGAGACATCAAAGAGAGAAAGCAAGGGTTACTTGAAGTTAGAGAAGTCAATGCATCAGAAGGAACTGCAGATGCTGGTTTAAACTGAAGATAGACACAAAAAGCTGGAGTAACTCAGCGGGACAGGCAGCAGCCCAGTGGGATGAACATTGATTTCCCTCATTTCAGGTAGCACTGGCATTCCCTCTCTCTCTATCCCTCCCCCACCCAAGTCGCACTAGCATTCATTGTTCTTTATCTTTCCACATCACCGTCTATATCTCTCATTTCCCTTATCCCTAACCAGTCTGAAGAAGGGTCTGGACCCGAAACGTCACCCATTCCTTCTCTCCAGAGATGCTGCCTGTCCCGCTGAGTTACTCCAGCTTTTTGTGTCTATCTTAGAGAAGTCAATATTCATACCGTTGGTTTGGATGCTTGGCAGCCTGTTTTCCCTCTCCCTCCATCCCTCCTTCAACCTAGTTCTCCGGTCGGTCTGACTGTCCTCCTGGTTAAAATTTTATCTTTGTATGCTTCGTTGTCGCCGTCCCCTAGCTAACAATGATCTATTCGACATTTTCTTTGAGCTTTGTCCTCTTTGATGTCTCGATTTCACACCTTACTGTTCCATATCTGTGTCTCCCTCTCCCCTGACTCAGTCTGAAGAAGGGTCTCGACCCAAAACGTCACCCATTCCTTCTATCCAGAGATGGTGTCTGTCTCGCTAAGTTACTCTAGCAATTTGTGTCTATCTTCGGTGTAAACCAGCATCTGCAGTTCCTTCCTACACAATCTAAAATGATAATGCATTTGAAATATGGACACGTTCTTTCAAAGACATCCTCTTAAAATAGTTCATTGGTACTTTATTCCAATTATAGTCCAATTGGAGAATATCCGTACAGACATCATTTTAATAAATCTGCAATCGTACCTCCAAATTTTTCTGATTACGCGAGAATGCAATATGTGGCAGAGGTTTTCAATCAGGTTAATAAATGACAAACACCTCAAAACAGGAACTGGAGTCTCTCAAATTTGTATCTTGAAATGTTGCTGGAACTGCATTATTCCTCTTGATAATGTTACTCAATGTCAGGCTATGTCGATCGAAAAAAAAAGCATTTATAACTGGTGAATATTTACTACATTCAGGCTGTTGGTGTTGGGGCATCTACTGGAATATGGTTGAATAGCTGTCACAATGGCATGAGGTGGATGCTAGTCACACAATGCCAATCTAATGTCTTAGCAAAAGCAAGCAAATGCCGAAAGAATCTACCTGAAATTAGTTATTTTGTGTGCACAAAAAAAAATCCTGAATATTTTCTATTTCATATAAACAGGATTATTTGTTATAACGTCCATCTTAAAGCTCTGCGATCTATTTTGTTTCCAGATGTCTACTGTTATCTATGATCAAACGCGTTTTTAACGGGCCAGGAGCAGGCCATACTTGAAACTGATCCAACATTTAAGATGATTAAGGTTAAGCTAATGTGTTAGAAGGAACTGCAGATGCTGGTTTTAAACTTCAGTCTGAAGAAGGGTCTTGACCCAAAATGTCACCCATTCCTTCTCTCCAGAGATGCTGCAAATTCTACTACAGGCACTTCGCATTTACAATTGTTTGTTTTTAATGCGTTTCTGAAATAACGCGCTTCTTCCTTCAATACCAAAGTTTACACTGGTATTTTTAGAATAACACACTCAGATTTACTGCTGACAACATGGTCACGTAAATGTTTCATTTACGAGTATTTGAATTACATGCTGCTTTTCAAGCACATACCACCGTGTAAAATGCGAGGTGCCTGCATTTACTATTTCACAAAGCCATCTGTTTTAGGTTATTTTAACAGTCTGATCTTCCAACCATGAACTTTAAGAATTACTACCCGTTGGGCAAATGTTGTACTCACCAGGTGTTTACTGTAATAGTCCCACAATATGCTAACTGCATTGATATTGACACTCCAGAGGTCACTCAGAGTTAGGCAACACTGAAGGTGCATCCGCAATTGTTCTTCCAAAATTCCATTCTAAAATGTTCCAAACAGAAGATTTGATCAAACAACAACTAGAATCAATACTTATGGAACAATCAAAGCTTTTTGCTCATTGAGATTGGAGAAACATCAGGAACTGAGTGCCATTGCTTTGTTTAAAATGCTACATGTCTTTCCCGTTGCATCATTTATTGTGCGAGGATATGCTGTTTTCAGGAGGATTATAAGGTCACAAGGGATAGGAGTAGAATTAGTCCATTCGGCCCATCAAGTCCACTCTGCTATTCAATTATGGCTGATCTATTTCTCCCTCCTAACCCCATTCTCCTGCTTTCTCCCCATAACCCCTGACACCTGTACTAATCAAGAATCTATCTATCTTTGCCTTAAACATATCAACTGACGGCCTCCACAGCCTTCTGTGGCAAAGAATTCCAGATTCACCACCCTCTGACTAAAGAAACTTCTCCTCATCTCCTTCCTAAAATGACGTCCTTTAATTCTGAGACTATGACCTCTAGTCCTAGACTCTCCGACTCTCCACTCTATCCTAGCCTTACACTATTCTGTACGTTTCATTCTTCTAAACTCCAGTGAGTACAGGCCCAGTGCCGACAAACGTTAATTATAGGTTAACCTACTCATCTATTAGGCCAGTGAGTTTCTTTCCCGTTACCTCTCTATCCCATTGATACCACTAGATTTTGATCCATGCTATTAACCCTGTCTAGGCCCCTTATCATTTTAAACAATCATTTCATGGGCGGCATGGTGACGCTGTGGTAGAGTTGCTGTCTTACAGCCCCAGAGATCCGGGTTCGATCCTGACCACGGCTGCTTCTTTGTACGGAGTTTGTACTGTCTGCAGGTTTCTATCATTTACATTTCACATCATTAATATATACAACAAAAAACAAGGTAGTGGACCTTATGAAACCACACTGGTAACAGTCTACTAGTCACATAACTACCCATTAAGCTTTACCCCTTTGATTTCAGTCACTGAGCCAATTTTGAGTCCAACTTACCACTCTCCCTTAAATTCTATGGACTTTTACTTGCTTCTAAATGTGTCCCCATGAAAAACCTTCTTGAAATTACGTAAATTACATCAAATACACTCCTTTAATAACCATCCTCGTTATATCCTCTAAAAAAATAAAAATTAATAATTTAGGGAATTCCTTTAATAAATCCATGATGAAAGTCCATGATTAACATAGAAACATAAAAAATAGGTGCAGGAGTAGGCCATTCGGCCCTTCGAGCCTGCACCGCCATTCAATATGATCATGGCTGATCATCCAACTCAGTATCCTGTACCTGCCTTCTCTCCATACCCCCTGTTCCCTTTAGCCACAAGGGCCACATCTAACTCCCTCTTAAATATAGCCAATGAACTGGCCTCAACTACCTTCTGTGGCAGAGAATTCCAGAGATTCACCACTCTCTGTGTGAAAAATGTTTTCCTCATCTCGGTCCTAAAAGATTTCCCCCTTATCCTTAAACTGTGACCCCTTGTTCTGGACTTCCCCAACATCATGAACAATCTTCCTGCATCTAGCCTGTCCAACTGCTTAAGAATTTTGTAAGTTTCTATAAGATCCCCCCTCAATCTTCTAAATTCTAGCGAGTACATGTGCTTTTCTGAATGGTTTATATAATCCCTGAGAAATTATTACAACAATTTGCCCACCATTGGTTAAACTATCTTGCGTGTAATTGCTGTTTATCCCTTAACTTTTCAAACAACAGTGGAAAATTAACAACCCTTCATTGTTCTGGCATTATTCCTATGGCCAGGAAGAATGAAAATGTTGATCAGACCTCTTCAATTTAAATGTTTTAATAAAATGTGATATATTTCATTCAGACCTGGAAAGTTGTGCATTTTTGAATATGTTATAGACCTTAATATTTCCACTTTTAGCAGTTATATCCAATTCAATACTTCAAACCTGGTCTGTTTAACAACAGCATCAATATCATCCTTCTTTTGCGGAAAGACAGTCACAAAATATTCATTATGAACAGCACCCTCATCCTCAGCTCCATACAAAGGTTATCTTCTCTCTCCCCAATATGCAGTATATTTTCTTGAATTACCTTCTCTTTATGTACCTAGAAAACATCTGTGCTCTGTCTATGATATCTCAAGGCAGTTTTTTTTATCCCGTCTCTTTGTTTCCCTTCTTATTGTACTTCTTACACTTCCTGCGGTATTAATCTTCATGGGATTGCTAACATATTCAGGTCAATATTAATTGAAGGTTAAATTAACACCTTGAACCTTTCTGTAATAACGCATCAATACTTCATTTAAAAATATGGTTACATTGTTAGGATGCTGCAATGAAGATAAAAGGAGGAAATTTGATTAGTTATTTTGGTTTTGGCATGGTTAAACCTGCCTTGGTACAAAAAAGATTAAACCTGTCACACATGGAAACATGCCAAGGCAAGATAGTTTTTCACAGAGGTGCCAATTGGTCACTTGAGGAAGAAGCCAAGTGTCATTCAATTCTAAAACAAACATGTTGCATGATTTGCTCATATATACTTGACGATCAAGCTTTCTCAATTTAATGGGTGTTCTTCATAATTTTGCTTAGCTCTGGTAATTGTTTCAGAGGCAACTTATATTCAACATTTTCTAAGCACGAGAACACAAGCTGGAGTTTTAGGATGCAGTTCATCTGACGTGGAAGGCAATGTTAACAATTAGCGCAGTTAAGATTTAAAGAAAGTTATAGAGTTATGCATTGTTTCTGGCATTGCTGATATGCTCATCATGTTGCAATGCCTTTTCTCCCATCAGTGGTTCATTGTTCAAGGCATGCTTTCGGGCATTTCTGTCAGATGCACGAAATCACCATTGGTAACTAAAGCTGTTTTATCTCTACAAGGGCATGGACAACTTGAAAAGTTCAGGGTATACCTACCAACCCATGTTAAACAGGATCTACACATTTTACATAGCGCACAAAGATTTTTCAAGTTGCCACTTTAGCATCAACAGAAAATCAGATGCATTGGATAAGTCCATCAACCAACACAAAGCTACAATGATAAAGCAGAACTAAGTTACAATTCAGTACATAAACTGAGTTTCACAAAAAGGGTGTGTTTACATACCTGAACATTCACAGATAGTTTCAGAAGCTCTTCTATAAAACTCCAATTGTTTTCAATCAGTTTCTATATTGTACAAAAACATTAAAATATATTAGCAGTTTTTGTAAATGTGGAGTCAAAAGCCAAAATATATTAAGAGTACACATCTGGATGTCTCATATGTAAACTGTTTGCAGCTCAAATTCAATTGGAGGGAACTGAGGAGACCTGACATTTGAACCTTGAACTTCCTCATAATGCAAATGACACTGCAATCAAATACAGCACTAATTATTCTACAAACTTCCAGATAAGTAGTTAAATTAAATCAAGAATCCTGAAGCTGGAATGGATTGGCAATGGAATTGATGATTAAGATTCAGCGAAGTAATCCAATAAGCAAATCATGAGCATCAGCAATAATGGTAGTGAGTTGGAAAGTGAAATTCCACAATAAAGTAAGATTGTCAGTGGTCAGACAGAGATCGTAGGCTTCAGACCTGAGAAGTACTATTGGGAAGCAAGGAAAGTACCTCAGGAGTGGTGCGGTGGATGGGTTAGAAAGTAGAGTTGAGGGTCCAGATATCTCTGGCCTGAGGATGGGGACAGCAGATAAAAGAGGTCTAGTGCCTGGAGAGGTGAATGGCGATGGAGGCTCAGGACAGGTAATAGCAATGTTAGTGCCAAGTCCACAACTCATTTTAAGGAGAGCCTGCAGCTTGTTTCCCTGAAGTCAATCAGCAATTGTAATGGCAACCTCTGAAGCTGCAAGTGCCAGAATCAGATGTCTGGTCCTTTTTTTTGCATATGTAAATCATCTAATACCTGCACCCTGTTTGCTCTTGCCCAGTTGCCATCTGCCTCAATTCATAGAAATGTCCGTAGTCCATTTTTGATCAAAGTTTGTTAATGCGTGTGGTGCCTAAGTGATCTTTTATTCATTTGTTCCTGTCACATAACCAATAGAACATATGATGTATTGTATTCACCAGAGAGTAATATTTCCATGGATGAAAGAGTTGTTTAAATAATGAATTCTCAATCTTGGGTATGTCAACAGTGTGGAAGCTAGGCTTTTGTCTCATGGGATAACTCAAACTATCACCCACATACAACAGCAGCAATAAAGAGTGGCCGCACCTAAGCAAGGGATGCCACTGATGCCAGTGAAAAGTCCAACGGCTTCACAAATGCCTCAACTAAGCTGTACAATATGCAGAACAGCCTCATGTGTACAATATGTACGAAATGTACACTGCCTTACTAATTCAACTGCAGATCACAATGTCACATATAATTGAAAATAATTGTTATTTCCTTGAGAGAAACATGCACAATAATATTTTTGAATCATTTGTCTCACAAATTATCAGCAGAATACTGATAACTACTCACCAAAAACAAAGAGGGACCCGGTGTGGGGGGCTGCCGACAACAAAGAGTGATTCGGTGAGAATGAAAAGGGACAATCGGGGACTACGTTGAACTTTTTGTAACTTTGTCAGCATTCTATACGTGGCAACTATTTGCATACAGTACTTTGTGTGTGGTTTAAAAAACAAAGAATTTCATTGTGACATGTCACATGTGATAATAAAGCATCATTCATTCTCCCCGACTCCTTCATCGTGCAAATTCAGGAAGTCCCTCAATTCCCTGCTAAGAACTATCCAGGGATGCCAATTGATGCAGCACACATATCACTAATAAGCGAGTTTGGTATACCGACTGCGCATGCCCAGGTCATAGGTCACTGGAGTCTCCCACGCTGCAAACGCAATTGAATTGCTACTGGAGTTAGTGACATTAGTTCTCCCTTTTCTACTGGTCCCTGCAGAAATCTCAGCAGTGGCAATCTAATGAATCATGGTCGGCTCCCCCTCAGCCTGGGTGTATGGGTTTGATTCTCACTCGGGCTGCCCTCCCAGGTTGTACAGGGTTATTATACAGGGGCGGGGTGGGAGATTGCAACCTTCAAGTGGTCCACCCTGTTTCGACTAATGCAATCAACCCAACGTGCACAAACAAAAGATCAAATAGAACAAGTTGTCCTACAACATTAAACTGTGCACGCCAAACGCAAGAAGAAGATACAGGAGCGAACCACGCACCCACCTCCTGCATAACACAGGAGGCAGATTTGTGAGCGGAGTCTCATTACAATCCCCGTCCCCTCACGAGTGTCACATCCCTGTCCGTGGGCGGCCGGGCGTGCCCGTCCCTGTCCGGTGGCAGCCCCGGACTTGCAGCAGTGCGGGGGGAAAAGCACCTCTCCCGTTCCCCTGTCCCTGCTTCCTCTCTCCTGCCATCTATCCCTTTGACCGCCGCTTCTTTGCGGGAACCGCTGCTCAGCGATTCCCGTCGCTGCGCTGACTGAGGCCGGAGCTCCGGGTCTAGGGAGAATCGCACCTGCCCTCCCCCACAGTGAAAGGGACCCGAATCCCTCGACATCGTTACAGGTCACAGAGCGACCTCGGCTTTTCCAGTGGCTGTCGGTTGGCCCCTTCGGTGACAGTGGGTGCCGAGTGCCAGTCATCGGCGGGGATACACACGGGGTGCTGGAGAAGGGTCTCAACCCGAAAAGTCACCCATTCCTTTTCTCCGGGAAAGCTGCCTATCTCATTGAGTTGCTGCAGCGTTTTGTGTGTGTCCCCGTTGATGGCAGGTGCTCGGCTTCCGCCGGTGCGCTGGGGGGTTGGGCGGTGGCTGCTGGGTGGGGCGGGGGGTGCAGCTGGCGGTCCCCTGCCCATCGAGGAGCGGGTTCCCCTGGAGTTGGAGCGGGGATTGGCTGGAGTTGGTGCTTCTTCTCTGCACTGGCTGTGGGCCGCCGTTGCTCCGGGCCGCTGTCCCATCGGTCCAGGGTTGCCCTGGATGTCTCCTGCCACCCCTGGGCGGATTGGGACACTCGGGAGGGGGGGTTCAGTGGTGGTTCGGCAGCACTTGCGGCGCCGGGGACCCGGGTTCCATTCTGGCTGCGGATGAGGTGGGGATTCTGCCGAGAATTGTCTCTCCGCCGGTCCAATCTCTCCCGTCTCCCACTTGCATCTGCCCCTGCTTTCCTGCTACCTGGCACACCCGTTCATCAGATTAAATATATTTTTACACATTAATCATGAATAAAGATAAGAATTTACATACAGTTTATGCAGCCAGTGCTTCATTCGCTTTTTCTTTATAGCAAGTGACCTTTGACAAATCCTATGATTCCTTGTGTTTTTCGGAATACCGAACTCGATTATTATCTCAACACCACCATTTATCCCTGATGAAGAATGGGCGTGGTCCTCAGTCCCCTCCACATCTCACATCCCACACCTAAGCCCTCACAACAACTTATTCCATTGTTCAACCTACTCCAAAGCTACTTCATAAAATCCAATTCCTTCCTTCCCTCCCTCCTCTCTACGGCCCAAATCAGTCACAACATGTGTACCTTTCCTTCACCGACAACCTTCTCACATCTCCCTTCCCAAGGGCCAGAGAACAGCACACAATGACTCCCATGACACACAGCTCCAACCTCCTGAATGCAGGCCCAGCTAATGGATGGACACTTCCAATCTGAATAAGCTGCAATTCCCATTCAGTTATGCCCAAATGATCCAACTCCAATGCCCAACTCCTGCACTTTCGGGGTTCACAAGAATTAACTCTGGGCTTGGGATTTCAATCCATTCGAAAACATGACATGGAAATGTCCCTCAAAATTGCTTGGGATTTCCAATAGTTCCTGGTTTGGAAGTCACCAATTCGCATTCCCTGAGAGATACTGCCGTTTTATGTCGGAAATGGACAGATTTAAATTGAATCAGTGAAAGCGATTCTTAAAAACATTGTACTTGTCTTAGTGTTATTTCACCCAATTGTACCCTACCATTTCTTCTGGTGGACAGTCCATGCACAGCCTGTGTGTGAAAAATTTGCCTCTCGAGTCCTTTCTTGACCCTCTCATCCTAAACCTATGCCCTTTAGTTTTAGACTCCCCTATCCTGGCTATTCATCTTGTCAATGCCCCTATGTCCACTACACTACCAATTTTAGTGTTATCCGCAAGCTTACTAAGCATGTCACTTACATTCTTATCCAAATTTTCAACAATGACTGATCACTGTGGTATTATGATCCTTTAGTTATATTTTGCAATGTTTTCAGCGTTTTCTGTAGTTAATTTAGAGATGGATTGATTTGTAAGTGCGTCAGGGGTCATAGGGAGAAGGCAGGAGAATGGGATTGAGAGGGAAAGATAGATCATTCATGTTTGAATGGCGGAGTAGCCTTGATGGGCTAATTCTGCTCCTATCCTATGAACTTATTGTCCATATCCTGTGAAAATTCTGCTTTAAATATTCAATTTTCACAAGATTTTGCAGGCAGCAAATGATTAATTGAAAACTCCCACTCATTGAAAAGAAATCCCAGTGCTTTAAAACAGAATGACCATATTTATAACCAAAGCTGCCTAGTTAAGGCTTTATTATGTTACTGTAAGTAAATGGCCAACCCAGTTAAATTTCCAACTGGAAGTAAATGGCCAACCCAGGTAGTTTCAACAGTTCAAAGAAAAGGTTGATTCAGATCACAGAAAATATTATCTATGCACATTCCATCTGTACCTTCTCCTGAGTGTTTCCATTTCTATCGGATGTGTAAAGAAATGCAAGGTGGGTAACCAGCCACCAACTGAAACCACGAGGATCCTTGCATGTCGTAGCATCACTAAGACGGACTCCTTCTCCACTAGCCCGCTCTTGCAGGAGATTCCTGAGATGATTGTTCAAGCTGCTCCAGAAATTCTGCAAAAAACAAATACCAGTTATTCAATCCAGACAGGCTTAGAAAAGGGTTGTTGCAGAAAATGATATTTGGCAATATATCAACGGAACTGAAATATTGTCTCAAACAACATTAGCACAATATTGCTCAGCCAGTCGTTCATTAAGAAAGTTTTGCCCAGTGCAGCATCAAAAGTGCAAGCATTGGTGGGATTGATCAAGAATATACATTTCCACACTAAAATTGTGTGTGGCTTTGGCAGCAATATGTAGGTATTTTACTGCTGGCTTGGTGCTTAAGTATTTAAATGTTTTTATGGTTCTTTGTCATAGACAATAGGTGCAGGAGTAGGCCATTTGGCCCTTCGAGCCAGCACCGCCATTCAATGTGATCAAGGCTGATCATCCACAATCAGTACCCCGTTCCTGCCTTCTCCCCATATCCTCTGACTCTGCTATCTTTAAGAGCTCTATCTAACTCTCTCTTGAAAGTATCCAGAGAACCAGCCTCCACCGTCCTCTGAAGCAGAGAATTCCACACTCACAACTCTCTGTGTGAAAAAGTATTTCCTCATCTCTGTTCTAAATGGCTTACCCCTTATTCATAAAATGTGGCCCCTGGTTCTGGACTCCCCAACATCGGGAACATGTTTCCTGCCTCTAGCGTGTCCAAACCCTTAATAATCTTATATGTTTCAATAAGATCTCCTCTCATCCTTCTAAATTCCAGAGTATACAAGCCCAGCCGCTCCATTCTATCAACATAAAGTAGTCCCCCCATCCCGGGAATTAACCTAAGCTGCACTCCCTCAATAGCAAAAATGTCCTTCCTCAAATTTGGAGACCAAAACTGCACACAATACTCCAGGTGTGGTCTTTATTTTCATCAATCCAATATCTCAACAACCTCATTTCCATAGCCATTGGCAATGTTCTTTAATAAACATCAATATAAAGTTCTACTTCAGTGTGGTTTCTACATCTACAAGAAGAGCTCTAATTGGTTTCAGTTCCTCTATCAACCTGTTAATTAGAAGAACCAGCAAATCGAAATGTGCACAGCCAAAAAAGAAAAAAAATCAATCCACATTACCTCAGTTTGAGAAGTTTTATGTCTGTGATCAAGTAAATGGATGAGTAGTGTCCATAGTTCCTTGACACAGGTGCATTGATAGTGGCAAATGTTAAGTACTTCGGATGGTCTAACCTAACAGAAGGAAATAAATGGTGCATTCACAATGTAAAGTGGAACCACAAACAAAAATCAACCAGAGTACAATTAGACTATCAGTATAATTTTCTCTTATTTTTGTGTTAACTTGGGAGTGGAAACTGATCTTAGGTTGTTGGCACTAAACTAGCACCTCTTTACAAGTCCATTTACTTCAATTATGTCTAAACTATGCAGATTTTCACCAGATGCTAGTGTGTGTGTGGATAAGAGTTCCTGAAATCACTTTGCTTCATAACTGACCCAATGTCCAAGTGAGATGTTATATTGGTGATACAATAGGGATTATGAGCAAAGCCACACACCATTGAAAAATGGAAGTACCATGCTTTTTAGGAAGGGATACCCAAGGTCTATATTAAGCCGAGTGCCACGATGTCTTAAGGTGAGATCTATCCTGTTTCCCATTAGTGTTTCTACACCTCAGATTCTGTCACTGGTCGCAATCGCCCCCAAAATAAGAGGCAGATTCCATCTCCAATAATCCAGCATCCTTAAAATGCTGGTAGTGCTAGACTATCACATTTTCTGGGCTACTGAGTATTTCTCTTACTTAAATCCCAACACACTTTCAATTCACTATCTTTTTGGATAATACACAGTGCAATATGTTTTCCAGTGATGTCGAAGGAAGCACTGGAAAGAGGCCAAGGTAAATTTAAAAGAAGCGCCGCGCCCTTGTGAGTTTAAAAGGAGCACAGAAACCAAGGTTCAAGTGAGTTTATAAAGAACTCTGGAAACAGGGTCCCAACACGATTAATAAGAGTGTGGGAAACAGTCCCAGTTGAGTCCCTGAGATCCCCAAGAACCAAATAATGAATTTTCAGGATTTCTGAACAATCGGATCGTAGATTATCAGAGCAAATGGGTGTTTGATGGCCAGTGTGGACTCAATGGGCCAAAGGCTGTATCTCTCTCTATGACAAGCATGAACTGGATTGTGTCTTGCAAACTGAACAATTTCCTCTATTTTTATGCCCAAACAAGGACATCAACATTGGTTCGTAAGGCTGTGTTTTGATATCAACACTCACCAAAATCAACGCTCACATGCTTGATTAGTAAGGGTGTCAGAGGTCATGGGGAGAAGGCATAAGAATGGGGTTGAGATGGAAAGATAGAACAGCCATGATTAAATGGCGGAGTAGACTCGATGGGTGAATGGCCTAATTCTGCCCCTATGACATGAGTATAAAATTCCAGCAATTTAAATAATGACGACATTTTTTCAAACAAACTACTGACAGGAGAGCCAAACCATACAGTTTTTTTTAGCATCTGATTGTTAGACATGTCATTTTATCACATCATACTGAATTAGGCAACAAAAAGGGTTACACAGTGTATTTAATGTACAGAAAGACATTCTCTACCTTGGTAAACTTGTTCACTGCTAAAACAAGCAGGTCACGTAGAAGGTTACCACAATGATCGTCAAACAGGCTCACATTAGTCAAATTTTGACCGGTCAGATTCATAAACTGATGTGCATAAATTACCTGTCCTAAAAACAACACAAAATAGAAGAATCGTCAGAATATTTAAACAGAGGATATTACAGAAGAACACAGGGAGTTACATTTACTATTTGCCAGATGCAAAGGTCATGTACATTTACACGGTTTCAAAAAGCCACAAGGGAGCATAGGTTAATTAAACATATATTGGAAAAAAGTTAAGAGGCTGTCAAAATATGTTATTTAAAATTAACTTTGCATTGATTTTTTTTACAATTTGGCTTAGCTGGGAATTAAATGTTGAATCTAGAGCCTTTAAAATGTGCCTCGATTATTTTCTTTTTTGCTTTTTGCATTTTCGTGATTTATTTCTAATCAACTTGAATAATCAACACACAGCTGCTTCTGCATTTCACTAGCCAGACCCCAAAATATTATCCCACATTAATCAACACATTAAGCCAAGCAAGGCTGACCAGGGATGAATTTCCAGCCTCTTTGTTTCGCTGAACACCTCCGGTCAGTCCGCCTAAACCTACCTGATCTCCCAGTTACACAACACTATACTCCCATTCCCACACTGACCTTTCTGCCCTGGGCCTCCTCCATTGTCAGAGTGAGGCCCAGCACAAATTGGAGGAACAGCACCTCATATTTCGCTTGGGTAGCTTACACCCCAGCGATATGAACATTGACTTCTCTAACTTCAAGTAGCCCTTGCTTTCCCTCTCTCCATCCCCTCCCCTTCCCAGTTCTCTGACCACCGTCTTACTGTCTCCGACTACATTTTATCTCTGTACCACCCACTCCCCTGACATCCCTGAAGAAGGGTCTCGACCCGAAACATCATCCATTCCTTCTCTCCAGAGATGCTACCTGTCTCGCTGAATTACTTCAGCATTTGGTGTCTATCTACGATTTAAACAAGCATCTCCAGTTCTTTCCTATATTCTTTGAGCAATCTGTTCCACCAAGTTGCTCTAGCACCTTCCACCTTCAGTTAATACACCAAACTGCAGGTTTTGTGGCAATCATAAACATATTCTCATGGTTCAACTTACCCATTTCCTTAAAACTCTTGAACATTTGATCACGAATGCTCCCCACTCCCCAATCAACCCAAAGCTTTCAATCCTCCATCATAAATGGCAGAGGGTGCAACGGTACAGTTATTGCCTTAGAACGCCAGAGACCTGGTTTCGATCCTGACTATGGGTGTTGTACATAAGGAGTTTGTATTCTCCCTGTGACCGCGTGGTTTTTCTCCGGGCCCTTTCCCACGCTGTATATCTAAACTGAACTAAATATCCCCAGGCTCCTTAACATGTAGCTTCAAGTAAATATGGAACTAAACGAGTTTAATTTTAGTTTAGAGATATAGCATGGAAACAGGCCCTTCAGCCCACTGGGTCCAAGCCGACCATCGATCACTGTTCACACATTTTCTATGATATCCCACTCTCACATCTACTCCCTACACAATTTAGAGGCCAATTAACCTGCAAACCCACACCTTTTGGGATGCAAGAGGAAATCGGAGCACCTGGAGGAAACCCAGATGGTCACAGGGAGAACGTGCAAACTCCACACATAAGGCACCCGAGGTTGGGATCGAACCCGGATCTTTGGCGCAGTAAGGCAGCAGTCTGCAAGCAGTGCCACTGTGCTGCCTGTACTTCAGGTATTTCATTTTTCAGGTCACCATAGCATATACATTTATTATATAGCCCTGAGTTTCATTAGAGGGATCTATAACTGCAAACAATCCCGTGCAGCTGTCGAACACTTACAAATCACCTAACTTACTACCACTCATCCAAACACACATGAAGCCACTTCAAATATTCCAGATGAACACAATCACAGGAATAAATAATGGGGGAAAAATAATTTTATCCCCAGCAAGTTAAAAAAGATCCTCCACCGACTTTATTCCCCTTGTATTCTTACCTGTTTGTGTGTGCTTTCACACAAGACCTGAACACATATATTAGGTCTGCCTGAAGTTACATCAACAGAAAGCAAAGTATCAACCAAGTGTTATTAATTGTCCCATGTTATGGAGAGCCACCATTACTTAGAAACATAGAAAATAGGTGCAGCAGTAGGTCATTCAGCCCTTCGAGCCAGCACCACCATTCAATATGATCACGGCTGATCATCCAATATCAGTACCTCGTTCCTGCTTTCTCCCCATAGCCCTTAATTCCGTTAGCCCCAAGAGCTACATCTAACTCTCTCTTGAAAACACCCAGTGAATTGGCCTCCACAGCCTTGTAGCTGAGAATTCCACAAATTCACAACTCTTTGGATGAAAAGGTGTTTTCCTCATCTCAGTCCGAAATGGCCTATTTTTTATTCCTAAACAGTGTCCCCTTGTTCTGGATTACAGCTATCCATCTTTTAATAAGGTTTTCACAGAACATGGACATTGCTGACAAGGTATCATTTATTGCCCCTCTTTGAAATGTGATCATGAGATAGGCCAGGCTAAAACTGCGGCCTTCCTTTCTCAACAGCATAAGGGAATCGGATTGATAAATGTGAAAATATGGTCACTTTGTAGTTATGAAAACAAACTTTATATAATTAACAGCATTTACGTTTCTCTGCTGCTATGATGGGATTTGAACTTTGTACTCAGGCTTTTTGTTGCTAACAGGGCCAGTGTTCAGCTGAGGCCAAAGAAACTTGTCCATACAAGTCTGCTACCGCCCTTCAAAGCTATGATCCATTTCATTAAAAAATTCTGTTCATTGACACAAACACAATACATATGCTTACCCAACATTTTCTCGCCAAGCACGTGCAGAATCTCAAGCACTGACCATTGAATGTCCAAATGCAAATGCACCAAATGCCAGGAGGGTGGAAAGACCTAAAACAACAGAGTAAAGGCTTTACCAATAATTGCACTGACAATGGAACCTCAATTTATGAAGCACCATATCATTATCTTACATATATTCATTCTGCTTGTCAGGAATTAACTTGGGTATTCAGTGACTTATAAGAATTACCTGTTACACAGAGAAAGGTCCAACAATACAGCAGAGAGATGTTAATCAACAAAGATAAAAGCAGACCAAAGCCTTGAAGTCTGATAACTGCCCTCCCGAGCACCCCGATTCCCTGCCTTAGTCATTCCTCTATTATTGATCTCCCAGATCACAACTATCAGCACTGCCCCCCCCCCCCCCCCATCTCCCCAACCTGAGAATTGAGGTCCCAATCAACCCTACACCCCAACTAGGTAACAATCTCTACCTAGACAATACTGCCCTGAGTTTTCCACACATTGAACTTCCTCACCAACATACTCTCCCACGAGGTAGGCCCCAAATGAGCTTCCAACTACATCTGTTCCATGACCCTGCCCTCAGTCCCAAACACTCGATTTTTTTTTAGCAGGCTGAACAGTGAGCTGATTAAAATAGCCAATGGCTGTTCAGTAGTGTCTAAGGCCTGAGTCACGAGACACTGAGTAAAGTTTACTACGATGCATCTGACAATGGTATAGTCTTGGTTTATTGTTATGTGTGCCGAGATACAGTGAAATGCAGGTCAGCATGCAATGCCCATCCTTAATTGGCCGTGAGACTGTTTTGGTGAACTGCAGTCACAACTGCAAGCTATTCCTTCTACTCGTGTTAGTTTAGTTTAGTTTAGAGATACAGTGCGGAAACAGGCCCTTCAGCCCACCAAGTCCGCACCGACCAGCGATCCCCGCACATTAACACTATCCTGCACACACTTGGGACAATTTACATTTGTAACCTACAAACCTGTATGTCTTTGGTGTGTGGGAGGAAACCAAAGATCTCGGAGAAAACCCACACGGTCACGGGGAGAACATATAAACTGGGTACATACAGCACCCGCAGTCAGGATCGAACCCTGCGTCTCTGGCGATATAAGGCAGCAACTCTACCGCAGCTCCATCGTGCTGCCATTAAAGAATAAATCTATCCCTTCCATGGTTATATCCATGCACATTATCGTCCATCCACATTTTGGTACATTCAAGTTAAACATTCTTTGGGATGGCACTAACCTTTCCTTGGTTGCTAATGGAGAGGTTGGCAAGGATATTGGTGGGGCGTTGATGGAGATGGCCAATGAACAGAGTAAGTGTGTGTAATTCCTCTACTAATACTGAAGGCAGCTGAGCTTCAAGTTCCTCATACGGATGGGGTGGTTGTTCATCTGGTTCTTTGGGAGGCTCTAGATACCTGTTTAACAAAAAAAGTTTCCTTATTGGGAATTACTTCCTCTGTATCAATTTGTGATATAAAAAAAAGATACCACTAATGCAAAATAATCTGCCTTGAAGCGAAAGTAATGGATCACAACGATTCATCACAACATTCTGAACACATTCCGCATTTTAATTAAAGGATGAAATTTGAGTCTAAATGGACACAGAGAGTCTAATGCTTACACATTACAACAATGACTACCTCGCCTTTCATTAAGAATGCCATGACCAACTTCATTAGAAATAATTCAGCCTTAAGAGTTACAGTTCCTCCCTGGGTTACAAACCCCCAACTTATGGACATCTTGAACATGTGAATGAGCATTGGGGAGACTGAGACATCTAGGTCATCATGGATAAGTTGGGCCAAAGGGCCTATTTCTGTGCTGATTTGAGTGTATGGCTGGCTTCATAGTAGGTGGTGGTTTTACCGGCTGCTGTAGGGTTGCAAGCATCCTCTGCTACGTGCCTTCTCAAGAGAGTCAAGGGTGTTTAATTGTCACGTGTACTGACAACACAACTGTGAAATTCTTATTCACTGCAGCTTAGCAGCCCCATAAACGCTATGCACACAGATAATACATAACTTTTTCAAAAATTAAATAAAATTAATAGCAGTTAGACTAATGCAACAAAAAAAAACCAAGTCCTTAGTGTAACCAAAGAGAGACCAATAGTCGTTCATTGCTGCTGAGGTTAGTGTGGTGCAGCGTTCAAGAGCGGTAACAATGGGATCATGCGGCATCAAGCTGAGCAGAACTGGGAGTGCAGTTCTCAAGAGAACTGGTGAGCCCAGCAGGTGGCAGCTCTTTCCCCGTCTGCCCGCTCGCTCTCCCACCACAGCTGTTACTATGATCCTCTTCCTCATGCTGCTTTTATTCATTTCCAACTTACGAACATTTCGGGTTACAAACAGTTCTCTGGAAAAGAACCCTGTCATAACCTGGGGATTTATGTACTGGAATCAAACCAGCATTATTATGACAGGCAAAGGAAAATAACTGTATAAGGTGCAGAAAAAAATAATTTAGGCAGTACTAAAATAAAATGTTTGAAGTTATGCAAAGTTTTATAGTGTAAATGATGAATTACTAAACATTTTACTAAACGGTTGCGAAATACTTTAACTCCCCCTCCCATTCCCACACTGACCTTTATGTCCTGGGCCTCCTCCACTGTCAGAGTGAGAACCAACGCAAATTGGAGGAACCGCACCTCATGTTTCGCTTGGGCACCTTGCAACCCAGCGGTGTGAACACGGACTTCTCTAACTTCAAGTAACCCTTGCTTCCCTCTCTCTCCATCCCTCCCCCATCCTAGTTCTCTGACCAGTCTGACTGTCCTGCTTACATTTATATTTGTATGCTTCCTCATAACTAACAAAGATGTCACCTTCCCCATAACTAACAAAGTTACATTCTATATTTTCCTTGACCTTTGATGCCTCATTTTCACACCTTATCCTCCTTCTCCTCTGACTCTCAGTCTGGTCTCGACCTGAAACATCACCCATTCCTTCTCTCCAGAGATGCTGCCTGTCCCGCTGAATTACTCCAGCATTTTGTGTCTATCTTCTGTGTAAACCAGCATCTGCAGTTCGTTCCTACACAATTACTATCTTCGCTGGTTTGAAGTAGGATCATATTTTATTACTCAGAATGATCATTTATGGGAGTCGAGTTGCATTGCGTTCAGCGATACAGCATGGAAACATGACCTTCAGCCCACTTTAGTATGAAAAAGAAAAATGCTTTCCACATAAAAGTATTAAGATATGGAATGTTTTCCCAAATTACTGAAGGTTGGTCGATCAAGTTGAGAGAGAATTAGATAAGTACGATAATATCAAAGAGTACAGCAAAATGGAACTGGTTCTGGTTGAGAAAGATAGATTCAAAGCAGGTTCAAAGAGTTATTCTGTGGCAAATTCCTGGGATTCTGTAATGACTGTGTCTAAAGTGACCATTCAAGCTTCAGCCATTCAGAAGAAATACATATTTTCTGGATTGGTTTAGTGGTTTTCTATTATAATCTATGGAATTGTACCATAAAGAGATTGTTATATTACCTGAAAATAAACACTTTGATATACTGAAGGAAGTTAACACACTGTTGTCTGATTTCATCAGCTTCAATAGAAATGCTCGAAATATCCCCTGTTTTTAATAAATAACATAAAAATAAACAAGTGTTATATGAAAGTACATTCAAATCACTAGATTTTGTCATGAAATTTCCTTGATTGTTGTATTGGCATAGATCTTTGAGGTTATGGTGGTTAAATATTCACAAATGGCTTGGGTCTGATTTGGGGAGAAATTAAAAACACAAAATATTCATTTCGACTTGAAAATTAGAAATTATATATTTTGAAATCTGATTTTGAAGCACAATACTTCCAATTATTTTGAGTACCTACTTGAAATAGTGTCACCTGATTATGCTGAAGATAGTCCAAAAGGAGCTTGCTCTAAAATCTTAACTGAACACAGAAGCTTTTCCTCGATTTACAGGTCCATTGCGGCTTAACTAGTGGACCATAATTGACAGTTCGAGGTCATGGGCTAAAATATAAGCTGCATTTTGTTCACTGATATTTAAGTGGAGCTGAAGTCTGGGTTTGGGCTAAGACAACAATAGTTTTTCTGGGGTTCCAATTCCTCAACTACATCTGAAAGTTTCTTCAAGTTGGGCGAGATTTAGCTTAGTGCTGCACATTTTCCGAGTTAATTATTGAAAATTTCATATGACATCCCAAATAAAAGATAAACAGCTAAGCCACTGCAGAATTGTCAAGTAATTACTAACAATCAGAACATACTAGCAAATTATATTTGTTTAAACTGAAGGAGGGAAAACAAGTATCTGGCAATTGTTCAAGAAAATTAAGGCACATATTATAGAATGTTTTACAATAAGGAAATCAAAGACTAACAATAAAAATCTTTAAATCCCCATACTAAATTTGTTAAATATGTCTCAGTCCTTCCATTATAATTTAGCCTTTAAATTAAATTTGGCAACAGTACATGTTAGTACAAGTTTGGATATTTTAACTCAACTCAAAATGGTATGGCTATCGAGACTGGAGAGGAAGCGATTGGGGAATGGAACCATTAAATCTTATACTTGCCAAAATCACATGAACCTCTCTGTGCCAAATCTTCCAAATGGCTGATTTGTTGTCTGAAAAATAAATTTGTTTTAAATAACGTCATGTGCACTTTGCATTTCAAAAATCAATTTAAAAGGAGCTGATCCTCAAAAAGTAGAGCACGAAACTGGATTGCTGAAGATCTGCTTTGCTGAATTATTTGACATCAGTAGGTTTGCAGATATGGAATGCAAGCTATTCTTATAGCCACACAAGAACACTTATGCCCCATCTTTATCGCCCTTTTTACAACCTTCCTTCTCAACAACCACTTAATTAAGTAAATAATTTTACACCTATCGGTCCCCTGAAATTAAAAGCCATTTGCCATCTCCTACAATTCAAATTCACACATGCAACATCATGTTTTCAAAATATTAACCCTGAAGATATGTGGGTCACGAGAAAGGCTGCTTTTTATCGATGGCCCATAGTTGCCCTGTGATGGTGGCCATGGTGATTTATTAACTGTAGGCGAGAAAAAGGCCAGAACAAATCTGGGCTTGGCAACCGATGACTTCTTTAATTCTGAGGCTATGGCCTCTGGTCCTAGACTCTCCCACTAGTGGAAACATCTTCTCCACATCCACTCTAAGCAAGCCTTTTACTATTTGGTAAATTTCATTGAGGTCCCCCTCATCCATCTTAACTCCAGCGAGTACAGGCCCAGTAAAACGCTCATCTTATGTTAACCACCTCATTCCTGGGATCATTCTTGTAAACCTCCTCTGGACCCTCTCTGGAGCCGGCACATCCTTCCTCAAATGTGGTGCCCAAAATTGCTCACAATATTCCAAATGTGGTCTGACCAGCGCATCATAGAGCCTCAGCTTTACATCCTGTTGTTGTATTCTAGTCCTCTTGAAATAAATGCTAGCATCGCGTTTGCCTTCCTTACTACCGATTCAACTTGCAAATTAACTTCTTGGGAATCCTGCACCAACACTCCCAAGTCCCTTTGCACCTCCGATTTCTGGATTATCTCCCCATTTGGAAAATAGTCTACGCCTTTATTCCTACTGCCAAAATGCATGACTCCACACTTAGCTGCATCATATTCCATCTGCCACTTCTCCGCCCACTCTCCCAACCTGTCCAAGTCCTCTGCAGAGTCCCTGCTTTCTCTGCACTACCTGTCCCTCCACCTATTTCCGGATCATCTGCAAACTTGGCCACAAAGTCTTCAATCAACCTCATCCAAATCATTAATATACAATGTGAAGGGTAGTGGCCCCAGCACCGACCCCAGTGAAAAGGGCAGAACATTTCCAAAAGCAAACAAATTACATTATCTAGGTTCCATAAATTGAAGAATAGAATTTTAACATTTTTGTTCCCAATAAAGTCACATTTCTTGTCATAATTAAAGTTGAATGAGTTATTAAATAATGGTTAGGTGCCGTAGTTAAACAATAAACTGGTGGTAAAATTGATTTGTTGTTGAAATTCAGCTTAGAAAAGACAGCTAAAATTGCAGTTTTAACGTTAAATGCATTGTTATGCTGAAAATAACTTCATACAAAGTATCATTTCTAGTTTACGAATCACCAGTGGAATCAGTTCTGCAGCATTACCATTCCTCAAATAACAGAATCCACAATAATGCTGACAATCACGGCATTAATTCATTGAGTGCACAATATAATGGTGAAGGTTTAATCACAATGGTATTACAAGCATTTATACCTCAGTAAGCCAAACAGAAGAGTTGGTGATTCGACAAGTGCCATTTCAGTCACCCACTGAAAACCAAATATATCCACCGTATCAGCGTCATATCCAGTCGGGGAAGGATCCAATCTTAAAAGCAATCTTAAAAGAGCATATGGTATTAAATTAATTCTTTCTTCCAGCATATCAGTAAAAATATATGTGGGGAATCAAGTCATAATCATGTTTCAGAAATATGCACAACAAACCCAATTAGTAACTGTCAAGCATGATTACTGAAAGCTGCAGCAGTTGTGAATCTACAGCAAAATTTAAAGTCACTGGTAATTAAAATGCACTTTTTTCTACAGTGAATAATTATGGCAATTCTTAATGATTCTTAAAACGGGAATACAGGGACAATCATCACCTCCATTCCCTGGATAATAATCCGTTGGAGAAAATTACCCGTTTAATGTAGAATCGTGACTGTATTCATCCTATTAACTTCGTTTCAGACAGGTTTCATAATGGGCAGCTGATCTACTCTACTCAGGGATCAATGTGAAGATTACCCCAATAAAGGGCAACTATAGCAGCAACATTTACCATTTTAAAATATTTTGCTGCATGAAAATTGAGAGAAGTAATTGTGTCTGCTAATTGAGCATTACTGCACCAGAGAGTCATTTAGAAAGTTTGGTGCAATTCAGCGCCAAATTCTAACTGAAAATACTGAACTTAATGAATTTCAAAACAACTTCAGTTTGCAAATTCTCTGCAAGAAATAAATAGTGCCAGTAGCACAATAAAACATAGCAAGCTGATGAATTAAAGCATTTATATTTTTGGCAATGGTGAAAATGATCTACTTTTTTAACTTATTTCACAGCTTCACACCCAATGGATTCCTTCTCGAATTGTGTGCTCTGTTATAATATGGGAAATGCAGCAGACAATTGTCAAACAAACCCAACATACAGCTATGTGATTATAATTGGATAATCTGTCTTAGTGGTATTGATTGAAGGATAAATATCGGCAAAACACCAGGGATAGTCATCCTGCTTTTCTTCGAAATAAAGTCATGGGATCATTTAACTCCATTTGAAAGAGCAAATGAAATGTGGCGTTGGTTTACACCAGTGCATTGCCGTACATTTTGCTCTATAGTCTCCAAAGTGGTATCTGGAGTAATGACAGAAAGACATGCATCAAGTGTTTTATAGACACTGATTCTTAAAACATTTGCAATCCATATAACCATATAACCATATAACAATTACAGCACGGAAACAGGCCATCTCGACCCCTCTTGTCCGTGCCGAACACATAATCTCCCCTAGTCCCATATACCTGCGCTCAGACCATAACCCTCCATTCCTTTCCCATCCATATAACTATCCAATTTATTTTTAAATGATAAAAACGAACCTGCCTCCACCACCTTCACTGGAAGCTCATTCCACACAGCTACCACTCTCTGAGTAAAGAAGTTCCCCCTCATGTTACCCCTAAACTTCAGTCCCTTAATTCTCAAGTCATGTCCCCTTGTTTGAATCTTCCCTACTCTCAGTGGGAAAAGCTTTTCCACGTCAACTCTGTCTATCCCTCTCATCATTTTAAAAACCTCTATCAAGTCCCCCCTTAACCTTCTGCGCTCCAAAGAATAAAGCCCTAACTTGTTCAACCTTTCTCTGTAACTTAGTTGCTGAAACCCAGGCAACATTCTAGTAAATCTCCTCTGTACTCTCTCTATTTTGTTGACATCCTTCCTATAATTAGGCGACCAAAATTGTACACCATACTCCAGAATTGGCCTCACCAATGCCTTGTACAATTTTAACATTACATCCCAACTTCTATACTCAATGCTCTGATTTATAAAGGCCAGCACACCAAAAGCTTTCTTTACCACCCTATCTACATGAGATTCCACTTTCATGGAACTGTGCCAGTTATTCCCAGATCCCTCTGTTCACCTACATTCTTCAATTCCCTACCATTTACCATGTACGTCCTATTTTGATTTGTCCTGCCAAGATGTAGCACCTCACACTTATCAGCATTAAACTCCATCTGCCATCTTTCAGCCCACTCTTCCAACTGGCATAAATCTCTCTGTAGACTTTGAAACTCTTACTTCATTACCCGCAACCCCACCTATCTTAGTATCATCTGCATACTTACTAATCCAATTTACCACACCATCGTCCAGATCATTGATGTACATGACAAACAACAGTGGACCCAACACAGATCCCTGTGGCACCCCACTCGTCACTGGCCTCCAACCTGACAAACAACCATCCACCATTACTCTCTGGCATCTCCCATTCAGCCACTGTTGAATCCATCTTGCTACTCCACCATTAATACCCAACCATTGAACCTTCTTAACCAACCTTCCATGAGGAACCTTGTCAAAGGCCTTACTGAAGTCCATATACACAACATCCACTGCTTTACCCTCATCAATTTCCCGAGTAACATCTTCAAAAAATTCAAGAAGATTAGTTAAACATGACCTTCCAGGCACAAATCCATGTTGACTGTTCCTAATCAGACCCTGTTTATCCAGATGCTTATATATTATCTCTAAGTATTCTTTCCATTAATTTGCCCACCACTGACGTCAAACTAACAGGTCTATAATTGCTAGGTTTACTCTTAGACCCCTTTTTAAACAATGGAACAACATGCGCAGTACGCCAATCCTCCGGCACTATTCCCGTTTCTAATGACATTTGAAATATTTCTGCCATAGCCCCTGCTATTTCTACACTAACTTCCCTCAATGTCCTAGGGAATATCCTGTCCGGACCTGGAGACTTATCCACTTTTATATTTCTCAAAAGTGTCAGTACTTCCTCTTCTTTGATCCTCATAGTTTCCATAGCTACTCTACTTGTTTCCCTTACCTCACATAATTCAATATCCTTCTCCTTGGTGAATACCGAAGAAAAGAAACTGTTCAATATCTCCCCCATCTCTTTTGGCTCTGCAGATAGTTGGCCACTCTGACTCTCTAATGGACCAATTTTATCCCTCGTTATCCTTTTGCTATTAATATAGCGGTAGAAACCCTTCGGATTTACTTTTACCTTACTTGCCAAAGCAACCTCATATCTTCTTTTAGCTTTTCTAATTTCTTTCTTAAGATTCTTTTTACATTCTTTATACTCCTCAAGCACCTCATTTACTCCATGCTGCCTATAACTATTGTAGATCTCCCTCTTTTTCCGAACCAAGTGTCCAATTTCCCTTGAAAACCATGGCTCTTTACAATTTTTACGATTTCCTTTCAACCGAACAGGGACATAAAGATTCTGTACTCTTAAAATTTCACCTTTAAATGTACTCCATTTCTCTTCCACATCTTTCCCATAAAACAAACTGTCCCAATTTACTCCTTTTAAATCCTTTCGCATCTCCTCAAAGTTAGCCTTTCTCCAATCAAAAATCTCAACCCTAGGTCCGTTTTGTCCCTCTCCATAATTATATTGAAACTAATGGTATTGTGATCACTGGACCCGAACTGTTCCCCAACGCATACCTCTGCCACCTGACCCATCTCATTTCCTAACAGGAGGTCCAGTACCGCCCCTTCTCTAGTAGGTACTTCTATGTATTGTTGCAAAAAACTATCCTGCACACATTTTACAAACTCCAACCCATCCAGCCCATTTACAGAATGTGTTTCCCAGTCTATGTGTGGAAAATTGAAATCTCCCACAATCACTACCTTGTGCTTACTACTAATATCTGCAATCTCCTTACATATTTGCTCTTCCAATTCTCGCTCCCCATTTGGCGGTCTATAATACACCCCTATAAGTGTTGCTACCCCTTTCCCATTTCTCAGTTCCACCCAAATAGCCTCCCTAGACGAGCCCTCTAATCTATCCTGCCAAAGCACTGCTGTAATATCTTCCCTGATAAGCAATGCAACACCTCCACCTCTTGCCCCTCCAATTCTATCACACCTGAAGCAATGAAATCCTGGAATATTTAGTTTCCAATCACAGCCCTCCTGCAACCATGTTTCACTGATCGCCACAACATCATACTTCCAGGTGTCAATCCAGGCTCTAAGTTCATCCACTTTTCTTACAATGCTCCTAGCATTAAAATATACACATTTAAGAAACCCACCCTCTCTTATTCTCTGATTATTTTCTTTTTCTTCTCTCTCCCCTACATTTTGGGTCAGAGTGCTACCATTCTCTGCCCCCTGCTTCACACACTGACTGCTAGCTTTCCCAATTTGAGTCCCTCCCCCCAGCCATACTAGTTTAAAGTCTCCCCAGTAGCCTTTGCAAATCTCCCCGCCAGGATATTGGTCCCCCTTGAGTTCAAGTGCAACCCGTCCTTTCTGTACAGGTCGCACCTTCCCCAAAAGAGGTCCCAATGATCCAGAAACTTGAATCCATACCCACTGCACCAGTCTCTCATCCACGCATTTATCCTCCACCTCGCTCCATTCCTACTCTCACTGTCGCGTGGCACAGGCAGTAATCCTGAGATTGTTACCTTTCCAGTCCTTCTCCTTAACTCTCTACCTAACTCCCTAAATTCTTCTTTCAGGACCTCTTCTCTTTTTTACCTATGTCGTTGGTACCTATATGCACCACAACCTCAGGCTCCTCTCCCTCCCATTTCAGGATTTCTTGGACACGTTCAGACACATCCCTGACCCTGGCACCAGGGAGGCAAACTACCATCCGGGACTCCTGTCTGCGTCCACAGAATCGCCTATCCGACCCCCTGACTATAGAGTCCCCTATTACAATTGCCCTCCTCTTCTTTTCCTTACCCTTCTGAGCAACAGGACCGGTCTTTGTGCCAGAGGCCCGGCCGCTGTCGCTGCCCCCAGGTAGGCTGTCTCCCCCACCCTTACTCAAACATGAGTACTTATTTTCAAGGTGTACAGCCACCGGGGTACTCACCAGTCCCTGCCTCTGCCCGTTGCCCTTCCTAACTGTGACCCAGTTTTCTGTCTCCCGTGGTCTTGGAGTGACCACCTCACTGTAACTCCTTTCTATGACCTCCTCGCTCTCCCTGAGCAGACAGAGGTCATCGAGTTGCTGCTCCAGGTTCCTAACGCGGTCCCTTAGGAGCCCCATCTCGACGCACCTGGCGCAGATGTGGACGTCTGGAGAGCACTCAGAGTCCTAGTAACATTGTAAATATTATCTGCACTCTTTCCAACTTAATGACATCCTTCCTATAGCACAGTGACCAAAACAGAGTGCAATACTCCAATTGCAGCCTCAACAGCATGTTGTATAACTGTAATGTAACATACTAACTTCTTTACTCTAAACCCTGACTGATGAAGCCCACGCCCCAAACCCCTTCTCGACCACCCTATCTATCTCTAATGCCACTTTTACAGGAACAATTTATCTGTGATCCTAGATCCCTCTGCTCCACAAAACTCCCGGGCCCCTATCATTCACAGTGAAGGTCTTGCTGTGATCTGACGTTCCAACATCTAGCACCTCACTTGCCTGCATTTAACACCACTAGCCATTCTTTAAACTGATCACTGTGACTAATCAGGTAAGCTCTCTCCTTTTAATCAGACCTTTATGTTCAAGCCTAACTCAGCACATAATGGAGTATTTTGAATAATGGAATACTCCACACCTGGAGTATTGTGTGCAGTTTTCATCCCCTAATTTGAGGAAGGACATTCTTGAGGGAGTGCAGCGTAGATTTACAAGGTTAATTCCCGGGATGGCGGGACTGTCATATGCTGAGAGAATGGAGCGGCTGGGCTTGTATACTCTGGAGTTTAAAAGGATGGGAGGTGATCTTATTGAAACATATTAGATTATTAAAGGTTTGGACATGCTAGAGGCAGGAAACATGTTCCCTGATGTTGGGCGAGTCCAGAACCAGGGGCCACAGTTTAAGAATAAGGGGTAAGCCATTTAGAAGGGAGACGAGGAAACTCTTTTTCTCACAGAGAGTTGTGAGTCTGTGGAATTCTCTGCCTCAGAGGGCGGTGGAGGCCGGTTCTCTGGATACTTTCGAGAGCTAGATAGGGCTCTTAAAGATAGCAGAGTCAGGGGATATGGGGAGAAGGCAGGAACGGGGTACTGATTGGGGATGATCAGCCATGATCACATTGAATGGCGGTGCTGGCTCGAAGGGCCGAATGGCCTACTCCTGCACCTATTGTCTATAATGATCTAATATTACACTCCTGTACTGAGGATAATGGGGTGGATTATTTAAGGAGAGCTCATCCAAGGGCCAGATCAGTCTGCTCAAAAAAGTTTTTCCAAAGGTGAGTGTGAATTCTCATGTCTTTCTGGCCCAATAGTCACTCTTAAATTAACATAAAGAAAAATAATGATCACACTGATCAGTCTCATTCTGATGAAGGGTCTCAACCCGAAACATCACCCATTCCTTTTCTCCAGAGATGCTGCCTGATCCACTGGGTCACTCCAGCATTTTGTCTATCTTCAGTGTAAACCAGCATCTGCAGTTTCTTCTTACAAATAATGATCATTTATCTGAATCGCCCCTTCCAGTATTTGCCATTTGAAAATCAATTGTTGCACGTTTATTCACAAAAAGAGCGAGATAACTTCAAATTACTTCACAAGTTCTGATGTCTTTTGAGACATCCAGAAGATGTGGAAAGGACAACAATGAAATGAATTCTGCCTTCAAAATTTACTTCAGCATCTTAGAGATTACAAGGTGACCCAAATTTAATTTCTGAATCTAGATTTGTTTCAGCTTATAAATGTGATTCCATTTTTAAAAACACTTATAAAAGAGCCTTCTAAAAACAGAACAACTCATCCAACAGAACACCAGCCAAGTCTTTTGCACTTCATTCCAGATTAGATTGAATGGTTGAAATTACTCTTCAATTCACAGGAAATTGGGAACACAGAATTTATTTTCTCAGTCTTTCTGTGTTTTGGTTAGATCACATTGCAACTCTATTTACACTGAAAAAAAATTACAGTGGAAGAGATGGGAAATAGATTGTTCTGCAAGGAAAGCTTATATGAACTAGATGGGCTGAATGGCCTCCTTCTGATGTGTAACCATTTTGTTATTTTATAACTGACTTTGCTACATTTTTAATGGATACCGTTACTTAATAAAAATCCTTCAATCCCAGTGTTACATTTTTCAAATGTCCCTATACATTTATAGCAGTTCTTCTCAGATTTCCCCCGTTTGAAAAGTTCTTCTCTAATTTTTCTACCAACATTTTGATTACGTTCAAAGGAAATTGTTATTTTTTAATGATCAAATTCTGAAATCATTTAAAGCATTTTATAAGTGATAGGAGCATAATTAGGCCATTCGGCCCATCAAGTCTATTCCCCCATTCAATCATAGCTGATCTAGCTTTCCCTCTCAACCCCATTCTCCTGCCTTCTACCCATAGCCCCCTGACAATTCAATTAGATTACCTGAGAATTAAAAAAGAAAAAAAAAATGTAGCAAGCCAATTTTATGTAACCTATAGTTGTAAATTAATCCATGAATGGCAAACACAATTTCAATTTACTTGCACTCCACCATGCTTTCCAATGGTCCAGATTTTGCAGTGAGTACAGACTCACAACTGACCTTGCACAAAGAAAAATATCTACAATAGCAACAAAGATCCTCCCAGCTATAACTTCAGGCAGCTGCCGGACAATTACATAGTAACAAGGTTCTGAGGTCTTCCTGCATCAGAAGAAATTCCACCTGGTGACAAACCTGGAAATGGGGATTGGGGGTCAAAAGAGTGAAAACACACACCTCCGGATTCAGCGATTGTTTCTTCCCAGCTGGTATCAGGCAATTGAACCATCCTACCAACAACTAGAGCAGTCCTGAGCTACGATCTACCGCTGGACTTTATCTTGCACTAAACTTTATGCCTGTTAACCTGTATCTATACACTGTGGACGGCTTGATTGTAATCATGCATAATCTTTCCACTGACTGGATAGCATGCAACAAAATACAAGCTTTTCACTATACCTTGGTACAAGTGGCAATGAACTAAACTAAACACTTCCTCCACGATTTAGCAGTCTTTAACCAACAGTAATATAACAGTTGCACAACACTAGTTTATGTATGTACCGGTTTAGTGATCCACTTGCTACATAGCCTTCAGCAGAAAAGGGATTTCCTGCATCTTGTTGGCCCAAGGAGCAGGAGAAACAAGGAGGTCTGCAACATTGCACATCTGTCTCCATTCCTTCTATTTCATATGGAGAGACAGGAGGAGTCAGCGATCCTCCAAAATCATCGTCCATTTTCCTGAAAAACAACATTGAGGTTGAATACGAATCAAAGTGCAGGAGTAACTCAGCAGATCAGGCAGCTTCTCTAGAGGACATGAACATGCAAGATTTTGGGGCGGGACCCTCCTTCAGAACGATTGCAATGGGGGGAGTTGAAAAAGAAGAGGTCAGGACTTACCTTGACTTTCACTCATCTGGACGCCCGCAGCGGCAGCTGTGGAGGGTTGAGGTCCCAACCACGGGGGAAAATGGAGGAGGACTGGCCAAATTTTGTGCCTTCCACCACAGTGATGAATGCTGTGGTGGATGTTTATGTTAAATTTTAATTGTGTTTTTGTGTGTTCTTTTTCATTGTACCGCTGTTGGGAAATTCATTTAACTTCAGATTCAATTTTAATTGTCATTGTCAGTGTACAGTACAGAGACAACGAAATGCATTACAGTGACGAATAAAACTGATTGTACTGATTGTATTGTATTGTATTAGGTTGAGACAAGACCTGGTAAGTGATAGATAGATACAGGTGAGGGGTCTATTTATTGGTCGATGGGTGGACAAAGGCTGGAGTAGATAAGGGGCGTCAGATAAGGAGAGCAGAGGTGTGGAGTGAAATGTATCACCAGAGGGTGGGATATGGGTGAAAGGGGACAGGCGGCGAGGGGACAGATGAGGGGAGTGGGAGAGGTGGGTGCACACTGGTGGGGGAACACAGGAAAACGTCTGGGGTGAAAAGGGAGAAGTGTTACCTAAAACTGGAGAATTTAACGTTCATACCATTGGGTTATAAGCTACCCAAGTGGAATACGAGGTGCTGTTCCTCCAGTGTACGTGTGGCCTCACTCTGTCAATGAAGCCCTGGACAGAACTGTTGGTATGGGAATGGGAAGGGGAGTTCACGACCGGGAGATCCAGCAGGCCTTGGGGCACCGTGCGCAAGTGTTTGGAAAAATGATAATACAGCTTTCAATTGTTTTGGCCTCCAGCTCAGACACAGGTTTTTTTTTACAACCATCAAGCTACAGAACAGGGAATAATGTCATAAACATGAAATGATTCCAATTACAGTACCAACTATGAATGAACTTATCATGTCAAAATAGTAGAGATAGGCAAAAGATAATTTTCAGATAAAATATTTACAAGAAATTCTGCATGCTGCAGGCTTTTTCCAGATTACACTTACTGATACTAGAGTTTTGGTGGCAAAAGCAAGTCACTGCCTCACAATCACAATCTATTTCCCTTACTAGAGCTGATCACCTTCCCTATAAAATCCAGGTACATGGATAGGTCATAAGGTCATAAGTGATACGAGTAGAATTAGGCCATTCGGCCCATCAAGTCTACTCCGCCATTCAATCATGGCTGATCTATCTCTCCCTCCTAACCCTATTCTCCCCATAACCTCTGACACCTGTACTAATCAAGAATATATCTATCTCTGCCTTAAAAATATCCACTGACGGCCTCCTCAGCCTTCTATGGCAAAGAATTCCACAGTTTCACCACCCTTTGACTAAAGAAATTTCTCCTAATTTCTTTCCTAAAAGAACGTCCTTTAATTCTGAGGCTACGACCTCTGGTCCTCGACTCTCCCAATCCTAGATAAGTTTTGGACGGAAGTCTCCTTGACTCTCCTTGACAGGTTTAGAGGGATATTGGCCAAATGCAGGCTGGAGAGGCTAGTGTAAATGGGACTTGGTTGGTGTGGGCAAGTTAGGTCAAAGGGCCTGTTTTCACGCTCCATGACTCCAAAACGCACCTACTTCTATCTTCTATATTACTAAAAGTCTGTTCTTGACCGGTTTTGGCGATCTGTGCTGCTATTTCCGAGAGAACGCCGCCACCTATGGCCGTCATTTATGGCCACCTCGCTCAGAGCCCCCCTCCGCCGCATGTGTGCCGAGGATTTTTCCAGTCGATGAAAAATGACAGAGATATTAATGATTTTACAAAATTCCTCATTCTCTCTGCTGCCCCCGCTGGCGGCAGGGGGGATGGACTATAAAACCAGGAAGTGGTGTGCCTCAATTAGTCAGCAAGCTGGAGGAAGGCAGAGGGTCACGTTTCTCTGAGCTGTGAATAACACTGAACACATGTTCACACAACTGTGAGTAAGTACCCTTAATGTGGTTTGAAAATGAAAATACGGTTAAAGTAAAAAAGCACTGCCTGCAAATGGTTGTTTGGGGTGTTTGGGTTGAAATAAAAAGGCACTCTCTCTCCCCCCCTCTCCTCTCCTCCCCCCCCCCCATCTCCTCTCTCCCCCCCTCTCCTCTCCTCTCTCCCCCCCTCTCCTCTCTCCCCCCTCTCCTCTCCCCCCCCTCTCCTCTCCCCCCCTCTCCTCTCCCCCTCCTCTCCTCTCCCCCCCTCTCCTCTCCCCCCCTCTCATCTCCCCCCCTCTCCTCTCCCCCCCCTTATCTCCCCCCCTCTTCTCTCCCCCCTCCTCTCATCTCCACTCCCCACCTCTCTCTCCCCTCTTTTTCTCCCCCTCCTCCCCCTCCTCCCCACCGTCCCTCCCCTCCACACACCCGTACCCCATTCCCTCCACCTTCCTTGCTCCCCACCTCCCCCTCCCCTCACCCCCCTCTCAGCACACCCTCTCTCCCACCCTCTCCCCCCTCTCTCTCTATCCCCTCCATCCCCTCCCCCACCCTCCCTCCCCTAAACCCCCTACCCTCTTCCCTCCCCCCTCCATCCTCCTTCCCCCTCCCTGCCCCCCACCTCACCCCCCTCTCAGCACCCCCTCTCTCTCCCCCTCACTCTCACCCTCTCTCTCTCCTCCCCCATCTTTCCCCCCTCACCCACCCTCCCTCTTCTCCTCCTCTCCACCCCCTATCCCTCTTGCCCCTCTCTCTGTGTGTGTCTCTCTCTCTCTGTCTCTGCCCCTTCTCTCTCTACACCCCCCCCCCCCCTCTCTAGATGTGACTGCAAGTTGGGGGCTATGCATCAGTAGATAGGGTTGTTATGGGGTAAAAGGAGCAAATTAATGATATTAATATAATATCAAGGGGGGTAATTAGCGTGAGTGCGGGGGGGGATAGTTAGTGTGTGTGACGCTGCATGCCGCCTCCCCCTCCACAACTGCACGTTGGGGGAACAGACCCAACGGGTCTGCACTTGGTCTAGTATATTACTAAAAGTCTGTTCTTGACCGGTTTTGGCGATCTGTGCTGCGATTTCCGAGAGAACGCCGCCACCTACGGCCGTCATTTTTGGCCACCTCGCTCAGAGCCCCCCTCCGCCGCATGTGTGCCGAGGATTTTTCCAGTCGATGACAAATGACAGAGATATTAATGATTTTACAAAATTCCCCATTCTCTCTGCTGCCCCCGCTGGCGGCAGGGGGGATGGACTATAAAACCAGGAAGTGGTGTGCCTCAATTAGTCTGCAAGCTGGAGGAAGGCAGAGGGTCACGTTTCTCTGAGCTGTGAATAGCACTGAACACATGTCCACACAACTGTGAGTAAGTACCCTTAATGTGGTTTGAAAATGAAAATATGGTTAAAGTAAAAAAGCACTGCCTGCAAATGGTTGTTTGGGGGGTTTGGGTTGAAATAAAAAGGCACTCTCTCTCCCCCCCTCCTCTCCTCTCCCCCCCCCCTCTCCTCTCCCCCCCTCTCCTCTCCCCCCCTCTCCTCTCCCCCCCCTCCTCTCTCCCCCCTCCCCTCTCCTCTCCCCCCTCCCCTCTCCTCTCCTCTCTCCTCTCCCCCCCTCTCAATGATGGGCCTTTGTCCCAAACATTATGGAGGCCACTGTATATAAAATATAAGAGCCATGGATAGGGTTGACAGTCAGAAGCTTTCCCCCCAGAGTGGAAATGCCAAATACTAGAGGGCATAGGTTTAAAGCGAAAGATCAAAGGGCAATTTTCTGTTATCGAGACTGGAACATGCTTTCAGGGATGGTGGTGATAGCAGATATGACGGTGGTATTGAAGAGGCGTTTTGACTGGCATATAAATAGAGTATGCAGGGAACAGTGGAATATGAATCACATGCAGGAAGAGGAGATTCATTTTGTATTATTTTCTGAGACGGAAGAGCTTGTGCCTGTGCTCTACTGTTCATTGTCTGTTATCTCTAAACTGCACCATTCTCTGCCCTTTATTATTATTCATAGTCATAGAGTGAAACAGTTCGGAAGCAGGCCCTTCAACCCAACTTGCCCACAATAATGTCCCAGCGACACTAGTCCCACTTGCCTGCTCTTGGTCCATATCCCTCCAAACCTGTCCTATCCATGTACCTGTCTAACTGTTTCTTAAACAATGGGATAGTCCCAGCCTCAACTACCTCCTCTGGCAGCTTGTTCCATACACCCTGACCACCCTTTATGTGAAAAAGTTACCCCTCGGATTCCTATTAAATCTTTTCCCCTTCATCTTGAACCTATGTCCTCTTGTCCTCGATTCCCCTACTCTAGGCATGAGACTCTGTGCATCTACCCGATCTATTCCTCTCATGATTTTGTACACCTCTATAAGATCCCCCTTATCCTCCTGAGCTCGGAGACCCGGGTTCGATCTCGACTGCGGGTGCTGTCTGTACGGAATTTGTACGTTCTCTTCCAGATCTTCAGTTTTCTCCCAACTCCAAAGATGTCCAGGTTTCAGGTTAATTGGCTTGGGTTTGTATACTTGGTATGAGTGTAAATTGTCCCTCGTGTGTGTAGGCTTATGTCAATGTGCGGGGATCGCTGGCCGGTTCGGACCCGGTGGGCCGAAGGACCTGTATCCATGCTGTATCTCTAAACTAAACTATAATGTCACAACCCCTGCGCACATATCCAGTTATTGTACACATGGTATGTATCCCCACCACAGTCCCCTGTGTAGAACTATCCCTTCAAGAGGAATATGTACTCAAATGCCAAAACTTCATGGCATTACCCATCTCCTGTCTATGTCAGATACTGTATGAACACCAGCAATCTAATTCATGACTTTTGATCCCAGCCCCTGCCTAAATTAGATTGAATTGATTCAAAGATACAGCATGGAAACAGGCTCCAGCCATCCAAGGCCATCAATTGCTCATTCATTCTAGTTCTATGATATTCCACGTTCATATCCACTCCCTACACTAGGGGCAATTTCCAAAGGCCAATTCACCAGCGCCCTGGAGAGGAAAAGATTACAAAAAGTAGTAAACACTGCCCAGTCCATCATCGGCTCTGACCTTCCTTCCATCGAGGGGATTTATCGCAGTCGCTGCCTCAAAAAGGCTGGCAGTATCATCAAAGACCCACACCATCCTGGCCACACACTGATCTCCCTGCTACCTTCAGGTAGAAGGAACAGGAGCCTGAAGACTGCAACAACCAGGTTCAGGAATAGCTACTTCCCCTCAGCCATCAGGTTATTAAACCTGGCTCGGACAAAACTCTGATTATTAGCAACGACTTTCTGTTATTTGCACTACCAGTTTATTTATTCATGTGTGTATATATTTATATCATGGTATATGGACACATTTATCTGTTTTGTAGTAAATGCCTACTATTTTCTGTGTGCTTAAGCAAAGTAAGAATTTCATTGTCCTATACAGGGACACATGACAATAAACTCACTTGAACTTGAACTTGAACTTGAGAGCACCTCCTTCGAATGTATGAGGAAATCGGAGCACTTGAAGCAAACCCATACAGTCAAACTTCACACAGCCAGTCAGGAGACTAAATTAGCTAGGCCTGTCGCATCAGACTTTCAGAGTTATTATAACACTTTAATGTGGCATGGGATGGTGAATATTTTTTAGGTACCTCAGTTGGTCAGAACTGTCTATATAATCAACCATCCACTACCTGCATAGAGATCCATCTCAGGCCTTGTATAAACTGAACTGAACACTCACCTCCATTTAACCAGGTTACCATTTCCATTTATGTGTCCTTTACCTTGACTTTAATCCATTTAAACAGACAGCCCTTGGATGTATGACTGGTCTCCTATCTATCTGACCTATCCTTCCTAATCCCTGAGTATTGACCAGCCTTCTGAAGAAGGGTCTCGACCCGAAACATCACCTATTCCTTCACTCCATAAAATGCTGCCTCACCCGCTGAATTTCTCCAGCTTTTTTGTCTACCTTCGATTTTTCCAGCATCTGCAGTTCTTTCTTAAGCCTTCTCCAAATGCTCACTTTCTCTGCCTCTTTCTCAGGATTTACCAGTATGGCCAGCCCATATCTATCTCAGTACTTACCAGTATGGCCAGCCATTGTCTATGCCTACAGGGCAACTCTCTCTACCTCCAATCCATACAATACAATTAACCACAATTAACCCAGAAATTCATTTAGAGGTATATAATTTAGTTTTAGTTTAGTTTAGAGATACTGTGCAGAAACAGTTCCTTTGGCCCCCAAGTCCAGATCGATCAGCGATTCCCCGCACACTAACACATAAGAGCCATCAAGAACACCACGGAGGCAGTGGAGAAAGCCTCAAGATGGCTCTGGATCAGGAGAGGAGGTCCATGGGGAGGAGCGAATACCACCTGAACACAAGTCGTGGTCTGATCAACCACGGCCGGGTCGCCTGGGTGAGGGTGTCTGATGTTGAAAGACCCGAAACATCCAATGACCCCAGGTTACATCACTGATGATGTGTTCAGGAGCATCAATAGATGTATTTTTATCAATCTATCCAACACACACTCGGAACAATTTACAGTTATACCGAGCCAATTAACCTACAAAGCTGTACGTCTTTGGAGTGTGGAAGGAAAGCAAAGATCTCGGAGAAAACCCACGCAGTCACAGGGAGAACGTACAAACTCCGTACAGACAGCACCCATAGTCGGGATCAAACCCGGGTCTCCGTCGCTGTAAGGCAGCAACTCTACCGCTGCGTCACCATGCCGCCCTATAAGATCAAAAGGGTAAACGCACAGTCTTTTACCCAGGGAAGGAATCAAGAACCAGAGGATATGGATTTAATACGAGTGGGGAAAGATCTGAGGGGCAACCTTTTTACTAAGAGGGTAGTCAGTATAAGAATGAGCTGCCAGGGGAAATAGTTGACCCACGTTCAAGAACAACATTTAAAAGACACTTGGACAGGTACATGGATTAGGAAGGTTTTGAGGGATATAGGCCAAATGCAGACAAATTGGTCGGCATGGATGAATGGAGATGAACGGCCTGTTTCCGTACTGAATGACTCTATAACTTACTATAACTATTTACATTATGGCCTGCCCTTTCTCTATAAGGCTACACCTCCCCTCACAAACCTTCATGTATATAACCCACAGCTTTGCACATGTCAACATGACCAACTCCCATGAATAACATCTCCATTGCCACTTCTGCTTTTGTCACCATGACCTGCCAGTAATTTCATCACAACCACCCCTTTCTAAAATAATCTCCTCTTTATCATCTTAATGACATCCTTCCTATAGCAGGGTAACCAAAACTGAACAGAATATTCCAAATGTGTAGGAAGGAGCTGCAGATGCTGGTTTAAACCGAAGATAGGCACAAGATGCTGGAGTAGCTCATGGGGACGGGCAGCATCTCTGGAGTAGTGTCTCGACACTAAATGTCACCCATTCCTACTCTCCTGAGATGCTGCCTGTCCCACTGAGCTACTCCAGCATTTATGTCTATCTTTACAATATTCCAAATACGGTCTCACCGCATTCTGGTACAAACATAACATAATATTCTGGGCAGTGAGCAGGTGCTATAGACCTGCACGGGAAGAGAGACGCTCCCGCCCCCACGAGTCTCAGGCAGTTGGGGCTCGTCAGCCTGGGAAGGCAGTCCAGCTAGGAGAGGTCCAGCTAGTTTACGCCAAAGGCAGACACAAAATGTTGGAGCAACTCAGCGGGTCAGCGAGCATCTGGATAGAAGGAATGGGTGGCATTTCATGTCGAGACCATTCTTCAGACCTACATTAAAAACCTTTGGTATGGTCTGAAGAAAGGTCTCAACCTGAAACATCACCCATTCCTTCTAGACACATAGAAAATAGGTGCAGGAGGAGGCCATTCGGCCCTTCGAGCCAGCACCGCCATTCATTGTGATCATAGCTGATCGTCCCCAATCAATAACCCGTGCCTGCCTTCTCCCCATATCCCTCGACACCACTAGCCCCTAGAGCTCTATCTAACTCTCTCTTAAATCCATCCAGTGACTTGGCCTCCACTGCCCTCTGTGGCAGGGAATTTCATAAATTCACAACTCTCTGGGTTAAAACGTTTTTTCTCACCTCAGTCTTAAATGACCTCCCCTTTATTCTAAGACTGTAGCCCCTGGTTCTGGACTCGCCCAACATTGGGAACATTATTCCTGCAGAGATGCTGCCTGTCCCGCTGAGTTACTCCAGCATGTTGTGCCTATCTTCGATTTAAACCAGCATCTGCAGTGTTATGTGTTGTGGTATTTTATTTGTCACATGTACCGAGATACAGTGAAATTCATTTGCGTAGACAGTTCAGTACAAGTATCACTATCCATAAACACTTAGATACATCTTGGATAAGCATCTCAGATACAGTACAAGTGTTTGCCGAGACAGTGTGCACTGAGACTGTGCATTGAGACAGTTACTCATTATCAACATAAAAAACAGCCACTGGCAACACGAGCATGGCGAGTCTATGTGATTTTCCCCTTTGGTAAAGCAGCATCTGCATTCCCCTGTGTCTACATAATAATAATAATAATAATAATAATTTGTTTATAGGGACAGTGCATATTAATGAACATTTGCATGTAAATATGCGAGATTGTAGCTAATTTCCGTCTCTAGTCCCAGTACCTCTACCTTTCGTCTCCTTTCTGCTGTCTGTCCTTTTTCTGCTGTTTGTCCTTTTCCTGTTTCCCGCGCTTCCGTGACCTGGGACCCGCATGCGCACTGGCATCGGCCGACCGGCCGCCCCCGGCCGCTGATTGGTCGGGGATTTGGAATGCCGGCACCAGCGAGTTTGTGATTGGCTGGAGCTTCAGATTGCTACATTTCTGAGACGTTCCCTGCAGCCAGGGACCGTCTGTATTGACCCGCTCTACTCACACAAGAAAAATGACCGTCCCTCCCACCCCCCCACACAGAACAAGGTACAGACATACAGAGAGATGTGTTCAGATATGGATTTTTATTCGCATTTTTCCATTGAAATTTCGCTGGTTTCATATCGGTGCTTGAAAATTAATAATTTCTTCCAGTATTAATGGTGTACTCACGTACCTTTTCATCTTGCTTTTGTGGCGTGATCCCTAAACGGAAAATACACTCAGTAGCAAACTCACTGAAGTGTGTTTTTACACCGATGCGTGAAATATCTAATTTTATCCTCGGAAAGTATGATTAAAAATCTGCCCCCTCCTTTAAACATCCCACCTTTTAAAAAAATGTACGTGGCTCAGAAGGGTGCCTATTTTTCGGAATGAATTGGTCAGCATCAATCACCTGAAATCAAATAAATCGTGCTTGTTCAGTGATTAAGACCAACTTGTAAATGCGGGAGTGCATACCTTTCGCTTTAAAAAATGATAGTCGGAATCTTCTTGAAAGGTTTATTAAATTGAAAGCTACAGTATCTTAACAAAGATATTATAATTGCAATATATTTGTAAATATTAAATTATAGATTTTACCGCTTTTACATATTCTATATAATGATTTATTTAAGAATGCTGATTTTATGAAACTAGACGCAAGAAAGCTAAACTTTTGTTGTGCCTCTGATCAGTTATGCACGTCTTCAAAAGCAGTGATGCTGAACAATACTATAAGGATGTGAATGTAAATACTGGGTTAACAAAGAATTTCCATAATTAGTATTTTTTTCCCCCTTGAAATCAAAACAAAATGCGGACCGGGGACTTAAATGAAGTACGCTTAGTTTGTGTGACTCCGCCTGAGATGAAGCCGGTTGCTGCTTCTTGCTGGGGCTCTCTCTGTCTGTGTGTGTTCTTGTCTAATTAAAAAACAGTACATCACAGTTAAATAAAATTGCACCCAGGATAACCCGTATTTCCATATGCAGATTTATCGGCACTGACAGCCCTCTCTCCCTCTCTCTTATTGTGTCTGCATTCCCCTCCTTATATAAAAAAAACCGAGACACAGAGAAAGAGAAATCTGATGCAGCTTCCCTCATTTCACAGTGAAAGAATCCTTCACCTTTTGCTGTAATGTCTACAATGTGTTTTTCCCCAGATGTCCTGTCAGCCAGTGGTTTGAGGAAATCAGCCGGGACTTTTTCAGATTTGCAATGAGCAACATCAACATTCCGTGTTTTTTCGGTTCATATCGCCGAAGGAAATGGCACAAAGATTTGAGACAGAGGGAATCAGAGAGAGAGAAAGAGTTCTCCAGAGGGGAAATATATTTTTGTTAGTATTGATAATATTTTTTCTGACAGCTGGGAGCATTTGGTGAAGATGCTGTTACTGTATGTGCGGTCAAGTGGACTCTGTCCCTGTCTCTGGGATTTAGAGGAAATCCGCAGAAATAAATCTCAACATTGTGTGGAACTGAGGTAAGAGGTACTGTATGACCTAATATATATTTAAGGCCTTACTTAGATTTGCAATGATTGATTTTTTTTCAGTACATTTATGAAAAGCCTTGGGGAGCAGGGTCGTTAGGTGATGGGGTTTTTTTTTTGCCAGCAACCAGCATAGAAAAAAATAAACGTTTGTTTCTGACTGTGTAAAATAAGAAAATGTTTGTGTTAATTTAGGAAAGATATTACATGGGTAAATGCAATGTGATTTATTGTCAAGAAGCGACCCTTTATATATATATATATATATATATATATATATATATATATATATATATATATATATTGTATTATGTAACATTTCTCAGAATATTTCTATTGTTTACATTCCAGTATCATTCATATAATTATCATAAATTGATTCATTACCTTATGCAAAGTAGAATTATTTTGCTAACCATTATTGACAAAAGTATGTTCTTTAAAATAATAGGTTGATTGCAATTCCAATGGAACCTACGGGAAATAGAAATAGAGTGGACATCCACTGAAATAAGACAATTATATTTAGTTTTTGCAATGCATTCTAAAATTGTTCTTTGTGCCAACTGAGTAAGAAAATTGCTGCACCCATTAGAATTTCTAATTTCACAACACAGCAATGACAAATAAGCTCACTTGGTGAATTATTCACATCTTTAATTTCCTCACTTAATGACAGTGCTCTGTAATCAGAGTGCAGAGGCTGTTATACATGCATTATGTATGATGCGTGATACTTAATGCAGGACATTATGGAGCTCTTAGTGATTCAGTAATTAGTTTTCCATAAGGCAGTACTTGGATGTTAAACTGCTGGAACACATATTTCAAACACAGTATATGGTGTAACTAATGAAATTGCATCTTCTTGGATGGTCCATTGAGACTCTCAGCGAGCTTGTGCTGTTTCAAAAACATTATTAGGTTGTAGTTGTTTCATCTGAAATTGCAGAGACTTGGAGTGTCTTATTATGCAGTTTAATGCTGCTTTACCAAACAAATTACATGCGTCTTGTGAATATGCATTGTCCTAAGGTTCCAACTGGATTGTCCGCACTTAATGTGATTCCAGTAAATTTGTTTTCCTGCTGTTGATAATCAATTTTTTGTGGCAAGGAAATCAGACTTGTTATTTACCTTTCCTGTAAATGAAAAAATTTCATCTTACAGAATTTAATCAAGAGCGTGACAACAGTTGCATTACATGCTGCTCTTTTCCCATAAGCACTCTGTACTTTCCAAAAGGTTGCTTTCACCAAACCACAACTATTGGAATTATATTCTTGAACTCGTTTGTGGACAACATAAGACTCCTTCCTGCCTGCCTCTCACTGACCTACGATATAGTCATATTGTCACGATGACGGATATATTTTATATATTTGCATGGATCCAATTAAGTGAAATTGAGCAAAACCTAGACTGACTTCAAAAAATGACAAGGAATTTTATCAACCTCCAGAACTAAAGTTAGGAAGGCAAGCTTTTATTGAATAAAAAATTAGACATTTTCAACAAAGTATTATAGGAGAAGAAATAAAGTCAATACATTTATATTTTTTCTCTACTATTTCTATTGAGGACCTATTAAAAGAAAGATTAAAGGAGCACCATATTTAGAAAGCAGTAATTCTAATGCTTTTACACATAATGAGTCTTGCAGAGTTCAAACTAAATCAAAACTAAATCAAACTAAACCCTTCCCCTCCCCTCCCCTCCCCAGCTCTCCCACAGCCTACTCTCCACTTCTTCCTCCCCCCCCCCCCCCATCCCCACCACTGACATCAGTCTGAAGAAGGGTCTCGACCCGATATATCGCCTATTCCTTTGCTCCATAGATGCTGCCTCACCCGCTGAGTTTCTCCAGCTTTTTTGTCTACCTTCAAAATAGTATAACATCAGTTTTACACTAGTTTTGGCTCTGTGTTCTTGGGAACGTAAGCTGAGGAGTGAGGTATACTGAAACTTTTCCTTGCAAGTCTGCACTTCACGTGAATTGACCTCGTGGTCTCTTTAATGTAGAATAACACATGATTTAAATTGTCAGAAAATTGTCAATTTTTCAAAAATAGTAAGCAAACCTCACATAAAATAAGACAACTGCTAAGGAGTGAATGATTTGATAATTTTCCAACATAAAATATATATATTTTAATACTATTGTGAAGTTCTGTGTCATTTTTGAACATCCTTTGCACATCCAGTTATCAGAGAGTACGATTGTGAAAATAATATAGGTGATTTTCTTTCATGCCACCACTGATAATAAACCTGGGAATTAGTCAGATACATTGGACATTCAGCTCTATATGACCTGAACTTGCCCAGATTTTCAGATTCAGTTTGATGAACCTGACACAGACCATGACCTCAATAGGCTAGGATTATGATGCTTGCCATTTTTGGAACTTTCTGTCTGCAGCTGGACGGAAAAAACTAAAATGTTAACTGGACTGTGAATGTTGTCTCCTACATGTGAAGAAAGGGTACTTATTAGATTCCAGGTTTCATTTCTCATTTAATTATCTAAGAATGATTGGGTGCTGGATCCATAGACCACATCTTATAACAAACCTTCAACCTCCCAGAGAGTATCAGCTGACATCACTTTATTGGAAGGGGCCATTGCAGCTTGCTCCTATTTCACATTCATTACTATGCTTTCATGAAGACCCTTGAAATTACTGGACAGCATAGAAATAACATAAAAGTAGCACCCAGCAAAGAAGAGAAAAGTAAATTGGAGTAACCTAATAAGTCAATCGAAATGTCCTATAATTCTAAATTCTATAAAGAACAATATCTGTAGTAAATGTTAGGTTTTATGCATACTTTTTTCAATATTTTGAAAAATAATTCTTTTGATTGGAGTTCCTAAGGAAGCAACAATTTAAAACCAGGGTTCTCCAATGGTAATGGTGGCCAAATGATCAATTCCTACCATGTTTTGAAGTTGAAATTTGAGAATTTCCACTATTACTCAACGTAGAAAACTTTAAATAAAATACAAAATGCTATAGTTACTCATTGGTTCAGGCAGCATCTCTGGAGGGAATGCACAGGTGATATTTTGCGTTAAGACCCCTGAACATTAAACTTGCCTTCATGCTGTGGCTGTGCTGTTTTTCAGCCTTCTTTTCTGCAATCAAGAGAAATGAATTGCATTAACAAATTTTGTGAACCACATTTGCCATGATGATCTGAAAACAACATGCCTTTTAGCTTAGGTACACAAAATTGCTGGGGAAACTCAGCGGGTGCAGCAGCATCTATGGAGCGAAGGAAATAGGCGACGTTTCGGGCCAAAACCCTTCTTCAGACGGTTGAAGCCTGTGAGAATCATGAAAAACATGTCACAAGATCACAAGATCAAGAAATCACCAGCTACAAGATTCCCCCCCCCCCGCTCCTTGGACAATGGTCAGCTGACCAACGACCTGAACGAGTTCTACTGCAGTGTTTAAGAAAGAACTGTAGATGCTGGAAAAATCGAAAGTTTCAAAAATGCTGGAGAAACTCAGCGGGTGAGGCAGCATCTAAGGAGCAGAAGAATAGGCGACGTTTTGGGTCGAGACCCTTCTTCAGACAGATGGAGGTTCGATACTACTGCAGGTTCGATAAACAGAAACATAACCCTGGTACCCCTCCCCCCCCCCACCCCCCAATCACCACTTCACACCTACTCACAGCCTGTCTCCAGTCTGCAAAGACTGGGCCCTCGTCCACTACCCACCCCCTCCTTGCTGCCCAACATCAGTCTGGCCACTTCTCCATCACCAACAATAGAAATTGAGGAGGTGGAGAGTCTATTCAGAATACAGAAAGGCCTGAAATCTCCTGAAATCTATGGTTCCCCCTCTACCCTCAAGCTTTTTGCCGAACAACTGGCACCGGTCCACATAGACATTTTCAAACAGTCCCTGCAAACCTGTACTGTCCCTGCCTGCTTCAAAGTCTCCACTATTGTCCCAGTACCCAAAAAGACAAGGATTACAGGTATTGAGACTATAGACCTGTCGCACTGACCTCTGTAGCCATGAAGACCCTTGAAAGGCTTGTGCTGGCCCAGCTGAAAAATATCACAAACCCCATGCTGGACCCTCTGCAGTTTGCATACCGGACCAATGGATCAGTGGATGACGCAGTCAATCTAGGCCTGCACTTCATCTTCCAGCATCTAGACCGCCAGGGGACCTGTGCAAGGATTTTGTTTGAGGATTTTAGCTCTGCATTCAACACCATTGTGCCGGAGCTACTACACTCCAAACTCTCACAGTTGACTGTGCCTGAACCCGTCTGTCAGTGGATCATCAACTTCCTGACAGACAGGAAACAGCATGTGAGGCTGGGAAAGCACATCTCGGATCCGCAGACCCTCAGTATAGGAGCACCACAAGGCTGCGTACTCTCCCCTCTCCTTTACTCTCTCTACACCAATGACTGCACCTCCACAGACTCCTCTGTCAAGCTTCTCCAGTTTACGAGCGAAACAACCCTGTTTGGACTGATCCAGGATGGGGATGAATCTGCCTACAGACAGGAAGTGACACAGCTGGCATCCTGGTGCCTTCGTAACAACCTGGAGCTCAATGCTCTTAAGACAGTGGAATTGATTGTAGACTTTAGGAGAGCTCCCCCTCCCCTCACCTCATTCACCATCAACAACACCATGGTCACATCTGTGGAGTCTTTTAAGTTCCTTGGAACCATCATCTCCAAGGACTTTAAATGGGGGCCACCATCGACTCCACAGTCAAAAAGGGTCAACAGAGGATGTACTTCCTGCGGCAGCTGAGGAAACACAATGGTTTCGACCTGAAACGTTGCCTATTTCCTTCGCTCCATAGATGCTGCCACAGCCGCTGAGTTTCTCCAGCATTTTTTTATCTACCTGCCACAGGCAATGGTGGTCCAATTCTATACTGCCATCGTAGAGTCTGTCCTCACTTTCTCCATCATGGTCTGGTTTGGCTCAGCCACCAAGAATGACATCTGGAGGCTGCAGCGAATTGTTTGATCAGCTGAGAAGGTTATTGGCTGCAACCACCCCCCCCTTGACGAACTGTACACTGCAAGGCCCAGGAAGCGAGCGGGTAAGATCATCTCTGACCCCTCTCACCCTGGCCACAAACTCTTCGAATCAGTTCCCTCTGGAAGGCGACTCCAGACTGTCAAAGTCGCTACAGCCAGACATAAAACAGTTTTTTTCCATGAGCAGTAGCTCTACTCAATAACCAAATAACCAAAAGTCTGTAGCCTCCTTTTACCCTGGTATTTTATTTCATTCACATGTTCAAACTATAACATCTGGTATTTTGTTGGTTCACATGCTTGATCAATGGTGTTTTATCATTAATGTTTTATTATTATTAATGTTTAGTGTTTTCGGAGTCATTCGTAACTGTCACTGTATGTCATGTTGTTACTTGTGGGCGGAGCACCAAGGCAAATTCCTTGTATGTGAATACTTGGCCAATAAAATTACTTACTTTCTTAATGTTTTATTCTTAATGTTTTATTTTTTTAATGTTTTATTCTTAATTGTTTACTGTGTGTCATGTTGTTACTTGCGAGCGGAGCACCAAGGCAAATTCCTTGTATGCGTACATACTTGGCCAATAAACATATTAATTAATTCATTCATTCTAAAACTAGCGTGGCTTTTTTAAATTAAGGAGCCATCTATTTAAAACAGAGATGAGGCAAAATATTTTCTGGCAGAGAGTCATGAGTCTTTGGAGCACTTTTCTTTTAGAGATAATTGTTATTTGAGAGAGACTATTCCCATTTGTAGACAATTTGAGAACTTTGAGGTCACAGATTTTAGTTTTTTTAATTACAGAACCAAGGGACATCTGAGGAAGGGATCTGTGAATCAAGTACTGATAAAGGGAGTGAATATAGATGGTACGTGATAGATGGTCAAAGGACCTGTTACTGGGCTCTCTGAAAACTTTCACATTCTGAATTATTTGGGTTTGCCTGAGAATGGTGGATGCAGATTAATCAAGGTTCTCAAGGAGTTTGATAAATAATAGAAAACCCAAATATTACAAAGCAGCAAGGAAAGAACAAACAGAATTGCTCCACAAATAGACAGATGAATCTGATGTGCCAAATGGCCTCCTTCTGGGATGTAATGATTCTAAAATTCAATAATTCTAAATTATTCTTCTCACTTTTTGCTTTGCTATCTATGAAAAATTCTGATGTGATGCAAGAATGGGTGCCAGGGATCCCTTTGAAGTGACATGTGATATTCAATGTCATCTCTAAAGAGGTAGATATTAGTTCAACACTGCTCTCTGGTTGTGGTAGGATGATTCAGCTGCCTGATAACAGCTGGGAAGAAACTGTCCCCGAATCTGGTGGTGTGTGTTTTCATACTTCTATACCTTTTGCCTGATGGGAGAGGGGAAAAGAGGGAGTGGCCAGGGTGTGACTCAGCGGCTTGGTATAAATGTAAATTGTCCCTTGCGTGTAGGATAACATTAGTGTGCAGAGAACACTGGTCGGCGCAGACTCAGTGGGCCATTTGGCCAGTTTCTGTGCTGTATCTCTCAACTAAAAAACGAAACTAAATTCAATATCAACTGTAAGTGCTTTCAACTCAACCACTGACCACAGAATTGAAGCCATTATCTACCTTACTCTAAAGTAACCACAAAGTTATACCAGCACAATTCCACCAATAAATTGCTATTTCTAATATTTAATGAAATGTGGATGAGTCCTGAGGAGCATTGTCATTGATTGGCTGAGGGTTTGGGATGGGGGTTGTGGAAAGATAAGAAGAACCGAGATATTCCAGACAAACTTAACAGAAGGTGGAACAGGAATCAGCCATTCTGTTTTAGCCCAGTTTGTGCTGAAGCCACATTTATTCCTCAGCTACTGTCTTGGCCAGCCCTACAACCGTTACACCAAGGTTTATTTGGGCTCCCATCACCTAATACCTCAAATTTTGAAGAAGGATCCCAACCTGAAACATCACGTGTCTTCTAGCTGGTAGACCTGAAGCCTCAAAACACTAGAGACCTGGTTATGGTTCTGAACCTGGGTGCCATCTGTGTGGAGTTTAAATGTGTGGAGTTTGACCATGTGGGTTTCCTTCTGGGGCTCTGGTGTCTTCCCACGTCCCATAGACACGCTGGTTTTTAGGTTAATTGGCCTCGGTAAATTGTCCCTAGTGTGTTGGGTATGGATGCAAAAGTGGGCTAACATAGAACTAATGTGAATGGTGATCAATGGTTGGTGTGGACTCGTGGACCAAAGGGCCTGTTTCCATGCTATAGAGCTATGACAATGAAGTGAAAGTACAGATGCTGCCTGACCTGCTGAGTGCATCCTGCATTTTGTGTTTTTCTCAAGATTCCAGCATCTGCAGTTACTTGGGTCACCTCAAGTTATTTTGTTAAACTTTCGTTTGGTGTGGTTTCTTAAACCCTTTAACTTTGTTGTGCTTTCTTGGCTGTTGCCGCCATATGGCTGGCCCAAGGCAAGTTGCTGGTAACATTTACTCCTAGGAACTTGTAGCTTTCAACCATCTCTACTTCGGTGCTGTCATTGTATACCGGGGTATGTGCACTTCGCTTCCTGAAGTTGGTCACAATCTCCTTTGCCTTGCTGACGTTGAGGGAAAGGTTGTTGTCTTGGCACCAGGTTATGTGATTCTCAATTTGCTTCCTGTGATCCATTTTGTCATTATTTAATATTCAGCCCACTACGGTGGTGTCGTCTGCAAGTTTGACATCTTTCCGCTGACTGGATAGCGCGCAACCAAAAACCTTTTCACTGTACCTCAGTACACGTGACAATAAAACGAAACTACACTATGCTACATTCATGTTGCCTTTCCCCTTAACCATCTCCAGGCCTGTAGCATCCTAGAGCTCATGCATGGGAATAGTTATTTTAACATGCCCCCGTCTCACTATACTGAAGTGGTTGAATGCCCTTAATTACCCTTAATTACCAAAACTTATCTTGGTAGCGAGCGAGGTTCGCACTGATCCTTTTAGTCTAAAACTTTGATTCTCATGCTTGTGCAAATATATCAATGGTTGGCCGCTTTTCCATTCTCTAAACTCCTTCAGCCCAACAGTCTAGCAAGTTTTTTTATATTTCAAAATTAACTTTATTCATAACAAAAGATATATTTAAACCATTCTTAATACATTCTAAAAGCCCTGTCCCACTGTACGAGTTCAAGAGCTGTCCCGAGTCTAAAAAAAAATCAAACTCGTGGAAGCATGTAGAATGTACGTAGCGGGTACGTCGGAGCTCGGGGACGTCTCTTAGCGGCTCGTAACGCTAACGGCAGGTGCTCGGGAAACGCGGTAAGCTCGGGAAGACTTGTAAAGATTTTTCAACATGATGAAAAATGTCCATGAGAGCCCCGAATACCTACGAGCGGCCATTACTGTAAATCTCTGACAATCAGGACAAACTCGGGAGAACTCTTGAATGAACTCGTACAGTGGGATAGGGCTTTTAGTGTGTCTAAGCTTTTGATATTTCTTGTGTTATACACAGTTGTGTTAGCACCTCTCTTTTTATTTACACCTTCGCAGAAATAACAAGGAAATGCAGATTCTGGTTTATACCAAAGATAGACCCAAAATGCTGGAGTAACTCAGTGGGTCAGACAGTATCTCTGGTGAAAATAGGTACTCCTCCGCCGTGCATATTTTGTAGTCAAAACTGGTGCAAGTGTGCACCTTTAAAGGCACGGTGGAGCAGCGGTAGAGTTTCTGCCTTACATAGTCCGAGACCCGGGTTCCATTCTGACTATGGGTGCTGTCTGTACGGAGTTTGTACATTCTCCATGTGACCGCATGGATCTTCTCTGGGTGCTTTGGTTTCCTCCCACATTCCAAAGATGTGTAGATTTGTAAGTTAATTGGCTTCTGTAAATTGTCACTCATACAGAAACATAGACAAAAGGTGCAGGAGGAGGCCATTTGGCACTTTGAGCCTGCACCGCCATTCATTGTGATCATGGCTGATCATCTACAATCAGTAACCCATGCCTGCCTTCTCCTCATATCCCTTGATTCCGCTAGCCTCAAGAGCTCTATCCAACTATTTTAAATTCATCCAATAAATTGGCCTCTACTGCCTCTGTGGCAGAGAATTCCACAAATTCACAACTCTGGGTGAAAAAGTTTTTTCTCATCTCAGTTTTAAATGGCCTCCACTTAATTCTTAGACTGTGGCCCCTGGCTCTGGACTCCCCCAACATTGAGAACATTTTATTTCTTTAAGGACTGGACAGCAGTCCTTTTATAATTTTATACGTTTCTATAAGTTTTCCTCTCATCCTAAATTCCAGTGAATACAAGCCCAGACTTTACAATCTTTCCTCATATGTCCCGCCATCCTGGGGATTAACGTTGTGAACCTACGCTGTACTGCCTCAATAGCAAGGATGTCCTTCCTCAAATTAGGAGACCAAAACTGCACACAATACTCCAGATGTGATCTCACCAGGGCCCTGTACAACTGCAGAAGGACCTCTTTACTCCTATACTCAAATCCTCTCATTATGAAGGCCAGTATGCCATTAGCTTTCTTCACTGCCTGCTCTCGTTGCACTTCCCTTTTCCCAGGTCTCGTTGCACTTCCCTTTTTCCTAATCTGACACCATTGAGATAATAATCTGCCTCCTTGTTCTTGCCGCCAAAGTGGATAACCTCACATTTATCTACATATTACTGCATCTGCCACGCATCTACCCACTCACTCAACCTCTCCAAGTCACCCTGTAACCTCCTAGCATCCTCTTCGTATTTCACACTGCCACCCAGCTTTGTGTTATCTGCAAATTTGCTAGTGTTACTTTTAATCCCATCATCTAAATCATTAATATATATTGTAAATAGTTGCGGCCCTAGCACCGAGCCTTGCGGCACTCCACACGTCACTGCCTGCCATTCTGACAGGGACCCGTTTATTCCTACTCTTTGTTTACTGTCTGCCAACCAATTCTCTATCCATTTCAATACCCTACCATGTGCTCTAATTTTGCCCACTAATCTCCTGTGTGGGACCTTATCAAAGGGTTTCTGAAAGTCCAGATAAACTAGATCCACTGGCTCTCCATCCATTTTACTTGTCACATCCTCAAGAAATTCCAGAAGATTAGTCAAGCAGGATTTCCCCTTCATAAATCCATGTTGACTTGGACCAATCCTTTTCCTTGCTATCCAAATGCGCCATTATTACTTCTTTAATAATTGACTCTAGCATCTTCCCCACCACCGATGTCAAGCTAACCTTTACATCATGCATTGTCACAAATACTGTAACCATGTTCCCCCGCATCCTCCCTCCATGAGTACCTGTGTGTCAGCTCTATACTTTGAGCATTTAGCTTATGTTTTGAAGTCCTTTCCCTGAAGCTCTCAACAGCCTTTCTGACTATCATTAAAACGTATCTCCTTGACAAAGCTTATACTTGGCGTTTGGCTGATCATACGTACTCCTGCAAGGACCGTCGGATGATTTTGTATGTTAACAATGCTGTATAAATACAAGCTGCTGTTTCACTTAATTTGCTATAATTACCGTGCATGGATCAACTAATTGCTATACATGGAACAACCTGTTACATCGCTAACTTTATTGCAATTTGTAATGCTTGTTACACAACGTTTAGCAATTAGGATTATGTTGAATGTTGCTGACAAATGCTATTTGTTGAAATGTTACAGTCTGCAGCAACTGATTAATAACATTATAGGCAAAAGTACAACAACATTGAGATGTGGGTCTTAATGTAATTACATTCTGTTTTATCAAGGATAACTAAATAAATAATTACAATTGTGGAAGCATTTTTTGAGATGTCCACATTTGCCCAATTTGATTTTTAAGTTCCTCTGAGACATATGTAAAACAAGCTTAGGAAAAGTAAAGTTGGAGAGTCTTGGATTATTTTTCCTGGAACATCGGATTTGAGAAGCGACCTGATAGAACTGTATAAAATCACACCTATCCATGTTCTGAAGAAGGTTCTCGACCCAAAACGTCACCCATTCCTTCTCTCCAGAGGTGCTGCCTGACCTACTCAGTTACTCCAGCATTTTCTGTCTTTCCTTAGAACATAGAGCAGTCCAGCACAGGCCCAACAGCCCACAATGTTTGTGCCGAGCGTGATGCTTATCTGGACAGATCTGCCTGCATATGATTCACATCCCCCTATTCCCTGCATTTCCATGTGCCTATCCAAAAGCCTCTTAAATGCAATTATCTCCTCTACCTCCACCTCCAAGCCCGGTGATATGTTCAAGGCCCCCCACTACTCTGTGTAAAAAAAAACTTGTCCCACACATCTCCATTAAACTTTCTCCCTCTCATCTCATAGCTATGCACTCTAATGTTGGATATTTCCACTCGGGGAAAAATATTTGGATTGTCTACACTATCTATGCCTCTCATAATTTTATATACTTCTATCAAGTCTCCCCTCAAACTCCAAAAGAGAAAACAATCAAAGTTTGTCCAACCTTTCCTTGCAGCTGAAACCTAATCCAAGCAGCATTCTGGTAAACCTCCTCTGCACCCTCTCCAAAACTTCCACATCTTTCCTGTAATGTGGTGACCAGACCTGCAGGCAATATTCTAAATACAGCCTAACCAAAATTCCAAAAACTGTAGCTGCATCATGTCTTCCTGACCCTTGCACTCAATGCCCCTAGCAATAAAGGCAAGCATACTATATGCCTTCTTTATCATCCTATCTATTTGTGTTGATATATATAGTGAGCTATGAACCCTTTGCATGTTAATGCTGTTAAGGGTCTTACCATTAATTGTATACAATCTCCATAAAATTCAACCTCCCAAAGCGCAACACATCGCACTTGCTGTGAGTAAACTCCATCTGCCATTTCTCCTCCCATTTTTGCAGCTGATTGATATCCTGCTCTATCTTCTGACAGCCTTCCTCACTGTCTGCACCTCCTCCTATGTTGGTGTCATCAGCGCATTTACATCTGGGTCATTTATATATATCTCACAAACAGCAGAGGTCCCAGCACAGATCCCTGCGGAACTCCACTAGTCACAGACCTTCTTTGGGATCCCAACATCTGTAGTTCCTTGTTTCTATAATGCAAGGGTGGGACCTCGGTTTGAGATTTTTTTGTGGAAGAGGTGCTATCACTTATCCTCCCTGGTTGTGGTCTGTGGGTCAGAAAGTTGAGGATCCAATGGCAGAGTGGACTGCTGATTCCTAAATCCAGGAATTTGGAAATGGGATTATGGTGTTGAAGCCGAATTCACGCTGACCATTGGGAGGCCTATATATTAAATTTTACTCATATTGCCTGACCTAACGATTCCCCAACAACATCCCCTCTGCGCGCTGGTCCTAAAAGCAACCACTCCTGCTGTCTTTCCTGCATCTCTATTACGCCTGCTGCACCTATACCTTGGAATATTGATCCACCAGTCCTGCCTTTCTCTTAGTCATATTTCTGTTCGGGCCAGATTCCAGATCCCCCAGCTAATCCACACCCTAAATTCATCTGCCTTTGCAGTTAAACCTCTAGCATGGAAATAAATACAGTTTAAACCACTGGTCTTTCCTCTACCTTAACTGTGAACTTGTTTTTCCCGTCTGCTAATCTTGCTCTTTTTACCATCACTATTTGTCACTAATCTCTTATCTACCTCCTTTCTGCTCTGGGACCCTCCCTCCTGCCAATCCAGTTTAAACCCTATTGAGTAGCAAAGATCCTATAGGATCTTTGTTGAGTAGCATGAACAAATCTCCCTCAGGATATTGGTTCCCCTCCAGTTCAGGTGCAATCAATCCCTCTTGTACAGATCACCTCTTCCTCTCAAGAGATCCTCATGATCAAAATACCCAAATAAAATGTATTTGGAATAAAGCACCAGCTCCTCAGAAAGTGTGTATCTGGTATTTTCTATTCCTGCCCTCACGACCACATGGCATAGGGAGTAATCCAAAAAATACCAACCCTCGAGGACCTGCTTTTTAAACTCTTTCACAACGCTATATTCACTCTGCTTGATCCTATCCCTCTTCCTCCCTTTGTAGTTGGTATTGATATGTACAATGACCCCTGGCTGCTTACACTCCCCCTTGAGAATAGAAACAGAAACATACAAAATAGGTGCAGCAGTAGGCCATTTGGCCCTTCGAGCCAGCACCACCATTCAAAATGATCATGACCGATCATCCAAAATCAGTACCACATTCCTGCTTTCTCCTCATATCCCTTGATTCCATTAGCCCTAAGAGCTAAATCTAACTCCCTCTTGAATACATCCAGGGAATTGGCCTCCACGGCCTTCTGTGGCAGAGAATTCCACAGATTCATAACTCTCTAGGTGAAAACGTTTTTCCTCATCTCAGTCCTAAATGGGTTACCCCTTATTCTTAAACTGTGACCCCCAGTTCTGGACACCCCCAACATCAGGACCCCAACGTTTTTCATGCATCTTGCCTGTCCAATAACTCAAGAATTTTATATGTTCCTATAAGATCCCCTCTCGTCCTTCTAAATTCCAGTGAATATAAGCCCAGTCGATCCATTCTTTCATCATACTGTATGTCAGTCCCGCCATCCGGGAATTGACCTGGTGAACCTAAGCTGTACTCCCTCCACTCCCAAGAATGTCCTTCCTTCAATTAGGAGACCAAAACTGCACACAATGCTCCTGTACAACTGCAGTCAGACCTCCCTGCTCCGATACTCAAATCCTCTCGCTATGAAGGCTAACATGCCATTTGCTTTCTTCACTGCCTGCTGTAACTGCAAGCTTACTTTCAGTGACTGCGGTGAATGTTCTGCAGCTGCCCTGAGAGATCCTGGCACCAGGGAGGCAAAACACCATCCTGGATGCAGCCACAGAGTCCCCTGTCTGTCCCTCTAACTATAGCCCACTGGCTTTACCCTACCTTGGTTTGCCTGGTACAGACCTGCCACAGACCAGCCTGCTGCTGTTGTCTGGTGTTCAAGAAGGAACTGCAGATGCTGGAAGATCGAAGGTACACAAAAATGCTGGAGAAACTCAGCGGGTGCAGCAGCATCTATGGAGCGAAGAAATAGGCAACGTTTCAGGCCGAAACCCTTCTTCAGACTGATGGGGGGTGGGGGGGAGAAGGAAGGAAAAAGGGAGGAGGAGGAGCCCGAGGGCGGGGGGATGGGAGGAGACAGCTCGAGGGTTAAGGAAGGGGAGGAGACAGCAAGGGCTAGCAAAACTGCTGCTGTTGTCTACTGCGGCGACCTCTCCCCTCCACAGTATCCAAAAGGCTTTGCTATACAGTATTCTGTATTGATGTGGGCACACAACTAAGCCTACATTGGCAACTGAACAAAGTCATTATTTTTATTTGAGCCAAAAATTCCAGCCATTTTTTAATTTAGTTTGATGCCGTAAATAGGGGAAAGGGGTGCATTTGCATCAATTATGCAGCTAGGCTGACATATGTTTTATTAAAATAAGTGCCTAGTTTTAATAAACAACCCGCGCACCAGCTTTTATCTGCAGTATTTTACAGTTGCCAACAATGCCAATGTAAATTATTGGGGCGGTAGCGAGGAAAGGCTGCAAATGAATTTGATAGTACTTCTGATGTATTTGTATTAAGTGGACTGCTGTGACAACAAGCAGACATTGATGGAAACTCAGGCTTCACCTTTGAAAAAGCAAGAGGCCTCCTGGGAAGCTGATGTGATGGTGGCTCTCTTTTTCCACCCACTGGTTGTCAGATTGTTTGAAATTATTGGAGTCTCATTATAATAAACACATCCATTAGATTTCCATAATTTGTCTGGTGTCTAAAAGCATTTTTTTTTAGGCATTGCAATTATTTAAAGCAATAATCTGGTCTGGTAAATTAATTTGAAGGACTGTTACCCGGAACAGTATGCATATGATGAGATTTTGCAATGGAGCAGATGGAATATGTTGGAAGGAATTGCAGATGCATATGATGATGTTGTTTTCACATCATCGGTTAGGCGACAGCATCATTACATGAGGATTCCTACCAGCTTGGCTTTATTGATAGCTTTCTTGTCTTATCTTAGTGTGCGACATGGTGGCGCAGCGGTAGAGTTGATGCCTTACAGTGCAAGAGACCCGGGTACGATTCTAACTATATGTGCTGTCTGTACGGAGTTCGGACGTTCTCCCCATGACCGGCATTGGATTTCTCCGGGAGCTCCGGTTTCCTCCCACATTCCAAAGACGTACAGGTTTGTAGGCTAATTGGCTTGGTAAAATTGTAAATTGGCCCCAGCGTGCCAAATAGCGTTAATGTACGGGGATTGCTGCTTAGCACGGACTTTGTGGGCAGAAGGGCCTGCTTCTGCACTGTATCTCTAAACTAAAATAGCACTAAACTATAAGGAGGCTCAAGAAGCAAGAGGATATTGCTCTGGGCCTCTATTGACGTCTTCACTTGCACCTGAGGCCCTAGGGTTTGGCAACAAGTAACTGGGCATTGCACATGCATAAAAATCTAGTGGTTAAGCTTAAGAGATAAAGGTTTAAAAATTGAACCCCAGTATGAACTTAAATTCAAGTTACTAAGAATGGAACTTTTAAAATGTCAATATCAGCAATGGTAGCAATGAAACAACCATACATCATTACTTCCAGTATTGTTCACTATTCTTCGTCATGGGAGAAATCTGGTGAATATGTGTCGCCAGATTCATCCATCTGATGAAATGTTTATCAGTCCTGGGGCAATTAGTAATGGAAAATTGCCTGCACTGTCCACATCTCTGTGAATAAATTAAAATAAAGAATGTGGAGTTCTGAAATTCCATTAATAAACATCATCAAAATAAAAAGTAACAAGCCTTTCCATTAATGTGCAGTTTGTGGGGAGCCTGCTGTGCTTGTGTGGCACAATGTCAACATAACAATGGTGACCGGCTAGCCTTCAATTTTAAAGTATTGCATGTAAAGCACTTGTAACACCCTTTAGATGATTGACCTAATCATATATTTCAACAATACTGTTAAAATTGAAAATAGCATGTTCCCAAAGTTGGCAGCTTAGCCATACTAAACACAGAAAACAATCTGAATAACAACAGAGAGACAAATATTTATGTGTGCTTCATAAACACAACAACCAATTTCACACTTCTGAAATGTGAATCATTGTGGTAGATCACAATATTAAATCAAAACAGTTTGTTGAACTACCTGGACTAATTTACTGAAAGGTGTTGCAAATAAAACAGGAGAATATGTTTCAATTATAAAAATGAGCAGATGCTGGAAGTTTGAAAGAGCGAGAAAATGCTAGAAACATCTACATGGTCAGGCAGCAGCTGTGGAAAGACCTATAAAGGTAAAGCACAGTCCAAGCAGAATATTTGGTATTGTTTCAGCAAATTCACAGTGTTCAGGCACTTCCCTGGCAAACAAAGCTCCTGGATCAACCAGAAACATCCTGCTGATCTTTTATGTTCTTAAGTCTATTTAATAGTTTGTTATAGTAAGTGCAGTGCATCAAAGGTGAATATGGTAACCTCTGCAACATGCTCTTGTCCTGTTTTTGAGTAAAATGATATACAGAGATGTCGGTCTACCCTTAAGAGAGAAATCAGGAGGGCAAAACAAGACACATGATAGTTTTGGCAAATCAGATAAAGGAGAATCTAAAGAATCTACAAATATATTAAGGGCATAAATGTAACTAGGGCCTCTTTAAGTTCACCAAGGTCGTCTGTATATAGAGGCACGGGAGATTGGCAAGATTTTATAAGAATATTTATCATCTACTATAACAGCATCTAATTAAGCGAGTTCGGTATTACAACTGCGCATGCCCAGGTCAAGGGTCATTCGGGATAAACATTCTCGCCAGCTGAGCTACTGTATGTGTACGGACCTGCCTATTCATTTCGATGAGATTTATAAATAAATGTATCCATCAAATATGTCAGCAGCAGGCCACAGCGTACTGCAGACTGCACAAATCCACAATTGTATCTACTTAAATTATTGACTCACTACAGCACCAGCCTTGAAAATGCAAGAATGCCTGGAACGAACCTGTCAATTATCAAATTCCTGGCATTAGCCTGAGTCACAGCCATTCAAATTCGATATTGATTTACACAAATTACAAGTTGTGTGGTCAACCAATTTGAGACAGTCCTTACATTCCTATCTAAACAACCTTCCTGGATTGAAGGAAACGAGGAGAACATGCTGGAAAGTTCTGATTGGAAAGTTCAGACTGGCTGGTTAAACTTTCGAGGTGGGTTGGCTTAAATAAAGATGCTGTCGCTTTAACCTCTGGGGTTGGTTCCAGTCTGTCAGGGCACACAATTGGGGCCTGGTCTGGGTGATCGGGCGGTGATAACTATAAGAATTTGCAGCCATTTGAACCGCAGCCAAACTAGAGGCTTCACTCAGGAGTGGGTCGTAGCTCCCCAGCTGATGGGACCTGTTCTCGCTCTCTTTGAAAGAGGCGCCACCCGCCCCAGCGAGTGGGCAAACATGGAGCCAACCCGTAATACGAGTGGGAGCATTTTCTCAGTCAGACTTTGTCGACAGTTGGGTGGGGATCTGGGAGATAGAGAGAGCTGGCGATGCCGCACAGATGGAACAGTTTAATAACAACCAATTAAAATCCGCCCTTCGGTCACTCAGCAACCTGGGCTGATCTGATCTGACAGCCCTCTCGCTAGCTTGCTGCGTGCCCGATCCTAACGCAGAACCTCCACGAAACCTTTGTACTTTGGGTAACACCTGCACAAAGAGCCTCTGCTAGCAAGGGCTGGCGAACTGTGCTGGTCAACGTGCACTGGGCGAGATGACTGGGGGGAAATGCACCGCAACTACCGCAAACTTGGAACAGCACAGACCCCCCACTCAATCTATCCAATACTAAAGGGCAGGCATTTTGTGGTTAAATGTCTTATATCGGATTGGCGGCTCCTTCACAGGGCCAACCCTGTACTCAGTTTTCCTCGGAGATGAATCTTTGCCTCAACGGTACATTCACACCACCTGCAGGTGAAGCATCAGCCCACATCACACTGATACAGTCGCTGCCTGCCTAAATTAAATGTATTTTTACACATAAATTATGAATAAAGATAAGAAAATGTTTCAAACACAAGTAATATCTTCTTATTCCAGTAGAAAACACATTAAGGATTAAATGAAAATAATAAATGTTTTAACTTTTTGAATATCTCATACTTGCAGATTAATGAACTGAACTAGAACAGGGACTGTGTACGTAGTGTGTGAACAGCAGAACAAGAAAGGACGCTTTTGAATCGACAGAATTCTAGATTAATTAATTGGCAGAATAGTTAACAATTTATACACCATTTATACAGCGCTGCGTTCGCTTTGTAAAATCCCGAATGACCTTTGACAAATCCCATGATTCTTTGCGTTTATCGAGATACCAAGCTCGCTTATTGCACTTGGACAGGTACATGGATAGCAAAGGTTTAGAGAGCTATGGGCTAAATGCAGGAAAATGGGCTTAGATAGGCGCGGACAAATTGTGAGTGGTTGGCACGGATTTAATTCCGCAGGAGGGCCTATTTCCATGCTGCATGACTCCTGGCTCTATGACTATGACATGAATGCGAGGGAACTCGGTGAAGGTAATAGTGATGTCTTGAAGAAAGTCTACATTACAGAAGAGGAGGTGCTGGAGATCCTAAAACACATAATGGTAAATACCTGATCAAGTGTATTCTAGGACATTGAGGGAAGATAGGAAATATATTGTCAGGCTACTGATGGAGATATTTACATTATCAGCAGCTACTGGGAAGATGCTCAATGACTGATTGAGAACTCCTTCGACCTCCTTCGACTATGTTGAAGACTAGCTACGACGAGCTTCGGGAAAATTGGACACCGAATAGTGGAAAGTGAAGACGACCTCCTTCGATCTCATTCGACCTCCCTTCGACTATGTTGAAGACTATCTCCGACTACCTTCGACTACCCTCGATTACCTACGAATAACAATAGCCGACCTACTACGACCTACTTCGACTAAACCTACGAGTAAAAAAAGTATAGATTTTTTCCATGGCGACCTTTTTTTACTCGCGTGCATTTTTCAACATGTTGACAAATACGCCGCGATCTAGCTGAGGCCTCGAGTACGTGGGGACTACCCTCGAGCATAAAGAAGAGTTACAAATACCTCCTAGAACCTCGTGTCGACCATGCTACGAGTATGAGTCGAGGGCAAACTCGCCAGAACTCACGGATTAGGTCGCCGCAGTGGGACAGCCCCTTTACCTACAAATATGGAAATAATGGCCCATCATTATTATATGTTAAGGATTGTTGAGTGAAACTACATTTAGTTAACTCATCACTTCCCACCTAAACCACCCCTTCCCCAGGTACCTTCCACTGCAACCGCAGGAGATGCAACACCTGTCCCTAAACCTCCTTCCTCGACTCCGTCCAAGGACCCCAACAGTCCTTTCTGGTGAGGTAGAGGTTCACTTGCACCTCCTCTAACCTCATCTACTGTACACATCAACTCTAGCATTATTTACTGTATAAACCAGCAGCCAATCATTCACAAAGAGATGGGCTACACCAGGTCATCCTGCCTGAGAAATCAGTTTTGATGTACAACAAAGCAACTAATATTATTGATGAAGGGCAAGGCAAATTGGAAGAGGATTCATACATCATCTAAGGTGCCCTGGTCATTGCAGCAGCCTTGTGACTGATTTTGCATAACTTAATTATCTAAACAACCGTAATAATTATCCAAGCAACAGTAATAAAGTTCCTCTTTCCTTTGCACGACTAGAAGTACATGGAGAAGTATGATAGGTGGATGTGGAAAGAATGTTTCCACTGGTGGGAGAGTCTCGGACCAGTCATAGCCTCAGAATTAAACGGCGTTCTTTTAAAAAGGAGGTGAGGTGAAATTTCTTTGGTCAGAGGGAAGTTAAACTGTGGAACACGTTGCCACAGAGGGCTGTGGAGACCAAGTCAGTGGATATTTTTAAGGCAGAGATAGACAAGTTCTTGATTAGAATAGGTGTCAAGGGTTATGGGGAGAAGGCAGAAAAATGGGATTAGAAGGCAGAGATCAGCCATGATTGAATGGCGGAGTAGACTCAATGGGCTGAATGGCCTAATTCTACTCCTATAACCTGTGAACGTGTGCAGTAATAAAACATGCCGCCTTCTCCACCAATTTCACGCCCTATTGCAGCCAGTTGATCATCACGTAATGGCACAGCAGATCCTTTGCACGTTCATGAAATTTGTGATTAAAATAAAAGAGATCTTTGAATGACTTAAAATAAATAATCTAACCAGTACTTCAATGGCTTGGATTTGTATCTTAAATTAATTTACTGCAGACATTCTGTAATATCAATTTGGAATAAGTGTAAACTTTAACTTGGTTTATTAAGTTCTGGTATCTTATTTCACTTTCAGTGATACTTCTGATTGCATGCTGTGCCAAGCTGTGTACAATAGTTTATAAAATGGGATAAAAATCCATTAGGGGATTTTGTGATAATGCACGGTACATTTCTATATGTCTGTCTCAGTGTGGTTCTTTCTTCGTAAAATTGCTTAACACACTTCCTTGTAGTGTAGGAGGGAACTGTAGATGCTAGTTTACACCGAAGATAGACACAAAATGCTGGAGTAACTCAGCGGGTCAGGCAGGATCTCTGGAGAGAAGAAATAGGTGACGTTTTGGGTTGAGACCCTTCATCCGACCCCTCTTCAGACTGAATAGCCAGCCCCGTTGAGTTACTCCAGCATTTTGTGTCTATCTTCGGTGGCGTTTTAGGTGACGTAGGTGTACGTAAAGTTTTGGGTCGAGACCCTTCCTCAGATTGAGTCTGAGTCTGACGAAGGGTCTCGTCCGAAAGGTCACCTATTCCTTTTCTCCAGAGATGCTGCCTGAACTGCTGAGTTACTAAAGTTTACTTTATCTGCAAGATTTCGTATGACAAAGATTACATGAGCCAAAATAAAATTGTTTGGTTGAGACAAGCAGCGACTGTAAACAAGGATTCCAATTTAAAAAAAGACACAAAGTGCTGGAGTAACTCAGTGGGTCATGTTGCATCTCGGGTGAAAATGGATAGGCAACAATGTCGGCTGGGTCCCTTCTTCAGACTGTGTCATTGGGGGGAGAAAGCAGGAAGAGAGGTTGGGGCGGTACAAAGTCAGCGTGATGGGTGGATGCAGCTGAGTGTGGGGTTGATTGTCAGATGGTTGGACAAAGACCAGAGATCGGAAGTAGACAAAAAGCTGAGAAATGAGGAGATAAGGCGTGAAATGTGAAATCAAGGAAGGGATGTAGTAGGAATGGGGCTGGGGTAGGGGAACGGATTGTTGTTGGAGAATTAAATGTTCATACCATTGGACTCTGTTCAATGTTCATACTCTGAATAAGAAGGAAAGGAAAGACATAGAACATAGCTCAGTACAGCACAAGAGCAGGCCCTTCGGCCCACAACGTCTGCGTCGGACATAATGTCAAAACCATCACTTATCTACCGGCACATAACCCATATCATAAGATCAGAAGATCAGAAGTGATAGGAGTAGAATTAGGTCATTTGGCCCATCAAGCCTACTTCACCATTCATTCATGGTTGATCTGCAGTGCCCTCCATAATGTTTGGGACAAATATCCATCATTTATTTATTTGCCTCTGTACTCCACAATTTGAGATTTGTAATAGAAAAAAATCACATGTGGTTAAAGTGCACATTGTCAGATTCTATTAAAAGGTGTTTTTACACATTTTGGTTTCACCATGTAGAAATTACAGCTGTGTTTATACATAGTCCCCCCATTTCAAGAATCTATCTATCTCTGCTTTAAAAATATCCACTGACTTGGCCTCCACAGCCTTTTGTGGCAAAGATTTCCACAGATTCACCACCCTCTGACAAAATAAATGTCTCCTCTTCTCCTTCCTAAGATGAATTTTTTGGGAATCCTGCACCAGCACTCCTAAGTCTCTTTTCACCTCCAATTTCTGGATTCTCTCCCCATTTTGAAAATCGTCTTTGTTTTATCCTGAGTTCCAATAAAATGATTACATAGAGCTTATACCTAGTCTGAAGAAAGAAAGAAAGATGTTTTGAGAGATGCTTTGAGAGCTAACAGAAACTGTCACTCCATGTGTCTATAACCCATTGTGGGGTACTATATCCTCATCACAGTTAGAACACATTGCATTTGAGACATATGAGGCAACCAGCTTTACAAATGTTTATAATATTTTATACTCAGTGCCTGAAGATCATTGAATTACAGATTATGAGACACAAGTCCAGGCATGCCTCTGTTTTAACGATGCAGATTTTGCTCTCTGCATCCTAATTTGGGCACACACAAATTTACAGGCCTTATTGCTTCCTTTATTTGTTTTTTCTGGGTTTCTTGATTCTTTTTACTCTTGCAGGTTTAATGCTTGCCAAAAAACAATTGCTCAAGCAATTTGTCAATAATTGCAATGAGATCCCTGATTATCTGGGATATCAGTGCACTGATGGTATAGCTTATCCCTATGATGTACCTTTAGTTCCACCAGCTCTGTAGGGGGCGCTCCTCTGTGTGCAGCCATGTCAGCAGCGCGTCAGTTTTTACAGCTTTTTTTTATTTTTTAGTATGTTTTAAAGTGTGTATTTTGTGTTTCTTCGTGTGTTTTGTGTGGGGGGTGGTGTGGGGGGGTAAGGGGGAAACCGCTTTGGTCGCCTCCTCCATGGAGAGGCGACTTTTTCCAGGTCGCCTCCCCCGTGGCCTAACATCAAGGATCGACGCGGCCTTTCCCGGAGACATGCCCGGGGCTTCAGCGGTGGGCGCAGCGTGGACTCTTGGCGTGGAGCGGGCGACCCTCGCTGGGGCTCGCTGGAGGGGAGCGCTCCGTTTCGCCTGCCCGGGGCAGCCGGCAGCCTGAAGCCGCGGTCTGCAGAGCTCCAGCTGGTGCGGCGTCTTCAGCCCGGGATCCCTCGTGGGGGACCCGGGGGAAGAAGAAGCCATCACTGCCGGCCCGCGGCCAACTTCTACCGTGGGTGCGGCATGGACTTACCATCACCCCTGGAGGGGAGCTTCGACCGCCGGCCCTGCAGTCTACGGTGCTTCTGGCTGCGGCGGGGACTTTAAATCTCGACCGCTGGCCTGCGGCCTACAACAATCTAAAGCCGCGGTCTCCGGTGAGGAAGAGCCGATCCTGGACTGACTGGACTCTGGTCCTGTACACGGGGGGGGGGGGGGGTGGGGGGGGGGGGGGGGGAATGGAGGAGGACTGCCCAAATTTTTGTGCCTTCCACCACAGTGATGAATGCTGTGGTGGATGTTTGTGTTACAGTTTTATTGTGTGTTCTTTATTATTGTACTGCTGCTGACAACCCAAATTTCCACCAACCCTGGTTGTGTGGCAATAAATTATATCTATCTATCTATCTATCTATCTATCTATCTATCTATCTATCTATCTATCTATCTATCTATCTATCTATCTATCTATCTATCTATCTATCTATCTATCTATCTATCTATCTATCTATCTATCTATCTATCTATCTATCTATCTATCTATCTATCTATCTATCTATCTATCTATCTATCTATCTATCTATCTATCTAGTTGCTTGAAAGGGAAAATGAAAGAACCTTATAGCAATGTTCAAAATGAAACAATGTTAGATTCAATGAACTGTAATGAATCTGAATTAAATTAGAACAAATACATAAAATATTTAGTGAACGTTTTGTGCTTTGCTTGTAGTTAGTTAGAAGAAATAGTGCTTTAGTTAACTATAAAATACTGCATATTCAGGAAAGCTTAAACAAAAATGATGCAGAAATCACAGTCGGGCAGTCATCCTCTGGGGGGAGATTAGCATGATATTAATGGCATCCATTTCAATAACTGATGATGGCTCTTCTAATTTTATATTGTGTGTTTTATACTGGAATTGGAAGAAAGTAAGAAGGTGGCTTTGTCCAGGCCATTTCTGAAGCGTATTTCATTTCTGACTACTACACCTTAATCAGCTTAGACCTGTGTATACTCAAGGAAAATCTCTTGGTCAACATTCAGGCCCTTTGTGATGATTTCTATTAGTTCATCCCAGCATCGCTCAAAATGGTATGAGTGGTATCGACAGGGTAGACAGTCAAAAACGTTTACCCAGGATTGAGAAATCAAATTCCAAAGGGCATAGCTTTAAGGTGAGAGGGATAAAGTTTAGAAGAGATGTGCAGGGCAATTTCTTCACAGAGAGGGTAGCGCATACTTGGAACACACTGCTGGGGTGGTGGTTGAAGTAGAAACGATAGTGGCATTTTAAAGTTTTTTGGATAGGCATACCCATGAGACCACAATTCAATTCAATTCAATTCAACTTTAATGTCATTGCACAAATACTAAGTATGGGTACAACGAAATGCAGTTTTGCGTCAGTCCGTAGTAGTAGTGCATATAGAAATTAAAAAAAAAAAAGAAGATACAGTATAATCAAAAATACAGAATAATTAAACAATGGGGACGGAGGGACCGGAGAAATCTATCGGCGGGACTCCGAGTTCAGCAATGTGATGGTATAATTGTAGAAGCTGTTCCTCATCCTACTGGTACGAGACCTGAGGCTCCTGTACCGCCTCCCTGATGGGAGGAGGGCAAACAGTCCATGGTTGGGGTGGGAGGGGTCTTTAATGATCTTCCCAGCCCGTCTCAGACACCGCTTTCGGTGGAGGGCATCCATGGCAGGGAGCGTGGCACCGATGATGTGCTGCGCGGTTTTCGCCACCCGTTGTAGTGCCTTCCTGTCCGCAACAGTGCAGCTGCTGTACCATACCGTGAAGCAGGTGGTCAGGATGCTCTCGATGGTACAGCGGTAGAAGTTGGTCTGGATCTGGGGGGACAGGTGGGCTTTCTTGAGCCTCCTCAGGAAGTAAAGGCGCTGCTGTGCCTTTTTGATCAGCTTGGAGGTGTTGAGGGACCAGGACAAATCCTCCGAGATATGTACCCCGAGGAATTTGTAGCTGGAGACGCGCTCCACCTCAGTCCCGTTTATATGGATGGGGGTATGACTGCCTCCTCTGACCTTCCTGAAGTCGACAATAATTTCCTTCGTCTTCTTGGAGTTGAGGACGAGGTTATTGTTGGCACACCAGGTTGTCAGGTGCTGGACCTCCTCTCTGTAGGCTGACTCATCGTTGTCACTGATCAGTCCTACCACCGTGGTGTCGTCAGCAAACTTAATGATGGCGTTGGATCCGTACTTAGGGATGCAGTCGTGGGTGAAGAGGGAGTAGAGGAGAGGGCTGAGCACACAGCCCTGTGGCATGCCGGTGTTCAGTGTTATAGTGGAGGAGGTGAGGTTGTTGACCCTAACAGACTGTGGTCTGTTGGTGAGGAAATCCAGTGTCCAGTTGCAGAGGGAGGTGGAGATGCCAAGCCCGCTGAGTTTGGTGATCAAGCTGGCGGGGATGACAGTGTTAAAGGCAGAGCTGAAATCAATGAACAGCAACCTGATGTAGGAGTTGTTGTTGTCCAGGTGGGTCAAGGCAGAGTGTAGGGCCGCCGATATGGCGTCCTCTGTAGACCTGTTGGCCCGGTAGGCAAACTGATGGGGGTCCAGTGTGGGGGGAAGGCTGGCTTTGAGGTGAGCCAAGATCAGCCGCTCAAAGCACTTAGCAATGACAGGGGTGAGTGCCACTGGGCGGAAATCGTTGAGGCTCCCTGTGGCTGACTGTTTGGGCACTGGCACGATGGTTGATGTCTTGAGGCAAGTGGGGACAACACCCTGGGCCAGTGAGAGATTGAAAATGTCGGTGAAGACTGGGGATAGTTGTCCAGCACATGCCCTAAGCACCCGGCCAGGGATGCCATCGGGGCCGGCAGCTTTGCGCTCATTCACCTTGCTCAGTGCATCTTGTACAGCAGTGGTGGAGAGACTGAGGGGTTGTTCATTCAGGGGTGGAGCAACTTTGATGGCTGGGGTTTTGTTGTCCCGGTCGAAGCGAGCATAGAAATGGTTTAGCTCGTCAGGAAGGGTGGCGTTGTCTTGGGGAGGGGTGTTAACTTTATGGTAATCGGCAAGGGATTTGATTCCTTGCCACATGCGCCTGGGGTCAGAGTTGTTTTGGAAGTGCTCCTCAATCCGCCGTTTGTGATTGAGTTTGGCATTCCTAATTCCCATTTTCAGATTGGCCCTGGATGAGCTGTATCCCTCAGCGTTGCCAGATCTGAAAGCGGCATTGCGAGCCTTCAGTAGGAGTCTGACCTCCCTGCTCATCCACGGCTTCTGGTTAGGGAAGGTCTTTATCTCTTTGTGGGTAATGACATTATCGGTGCAGAATTTTATATAGTCCATAACTGTTGAGGTGTATGAGTTGATGTCCACTTGTGAATTGAAGGTGGACTGAGTAGCAAACAGACTCCAGTCTGTCTGCTGAAACTGCTCCTGTAAAACAGAGACAGCCCCCTCAGGCCAAACCTTCACTGTCCTCATGGTAGGTTTCACACGTCTGATCAGAGGTGTGTATTTGGCAAGGGATACAAACACATACTCTGTTCCTTTGCCCAACCTGGATCACCTTCCTCCAATTCCCCCTCCCCCTGAAAGATGAAAACTAATAAATTAATTATATTTAAAGGTTTAAATATGTCCCTTTCTGAAATGGATATGTTGATGTTTCTTTGCTTTTCCTAGCTTTGTTCACACTGATTCACATTAAGGAAGATTTTACCACCAGGGGGCACCGTACGATTGGCAGCCCCGCCAACAGTCTGTTTTTTCTCGTCTTTTATTTTAATTTTTAGTGTGTGTTAAAAGTTTGTGTAAATGTTCTCCGGTTTGTGTTATGTAGGGGTCGGGGGAAACTTTTTTTTCAGTTTCTTACCTTGCTGGAGATGCGATTAATTTTCGAATCGCATTCTCCGGTCACTCTGCAGCCTACCATCGATGGAGCTGGAGGCCTCCTCGCACTCACCTTGGGCCCCGCCGCAGGGCATGGACTTACATCGGTGTCGATCCCTTGCCTGGGATCGCTTCAACCACGGCCTGCGGTCTTTACATCCGGAGCTCGCAGTCTCGGGAGAGGCCGTGGATGTCGGGAGCTCCAACATCGTAGAAGGTTCGATCAGCCCCGACGGGGGGTTCGATCGCCCAACGAGGGGGAGCTGAAATCCCCTCGATGCAGGAGAAAATCGCCTTGACACAGAGGGCCTGCCGCCGGCTACGGAAGTCAAGATCATCCCGTCAACGGAGGGCTCGAGGCCCACGACTGTGTGAGAGCAAACAAGGGAAGAAATTGAACTTTTTATCGTCTACCATCACAGAGAGGAGTGTGGAGGAGTCTCTGTGAAGGATGTTTATGTTAAAATATATTTTGTGTGTTCCGTTCCTTTTATTTGTATGACTGACTTGGCAAATGAAATTCCTCGTATGTTGCAAAACATTCTTGGCTAATAAAGTATTATTGTGATTGTGATTGTGATTGTGATTGATTGGTTTTAGTGATCATAGCAAGCTCATCAAAGTTAGCAATATTTAAGTGTTAGCTTGGATACTAGACTGTGGCTGGTTGTCCATCACCGTGGATCCTCATGATCAAACAGCTAGCACACATTGCTGTCAACAATTACATGCTGACTATCTGCTCCTAGTTTTATTATGTGGTGGATGATTCCATATGTTCTGTACATGCTTGGAAATACTCAGTCTCTGCAATTGACCTGCATCCCACTTTCGAATTGGAGTTGTCCATTTTATATAAGCAAATTGGATGAACATGGTGATAAAGGAGTTCCCACAAATTTAGAAAATATCGACCAACAAGCCAGCACTTTGAAATGTAAAGATGTTCACCAGCTAGAGTACTAATAGAAGCAAGAAAGTGAATTGGAATTATTGAATAGAGAGATGATACAGGTCAGGGCATTGTTTGAAGGCATATATCTTGATTGCATTGTGTACGCTATCATTATAGTCAAACGGCAGAGGACATGGGATACTGCTGATTTGCTGAGGAGATGGGATATGGGATATGGCAGAGGACATGGGATATGGGATACGGCAGAGGATATGGGATATGGGATACGGCAGAGGACATGGGATATGGGATATGGGATACGGCAGAGGACATGGGATATGGGATACGGCAGAGGACATGGGATACTGCTGATAAGGATAATTGTCATGATGATTAATTGGAATGAAACAATCCAAAAGATTCTTCACCAACATCATCGACTTAACAATCGAGAAAAAAAGAAGTTAGCAGGATGTTTTTTTTTCACTTCCCATCCCATGAGCAGATGATAATATTCTCAAGAAGCACCGAGAGAAGACAGGAGGAATTGTAGCAGTTTGAAATACAACAAGAAATCAGAATGAACAGCTTCTGGGTGGCAGGAAGAGAACAGCTGGTACAGATCTCAGTGAAGGCAGAGGGTACGTCAAACACTCAAGATACCTGAGATACTTGAGAATAGTAATTCATTGATAAATGCTACTGGATCTCTCTGAGGTGGCAGATGGTGAAAAGAGGGTGCCGACCAGCGATGACCCATACACTAGTTCCGTCTGACACACCTAGGGATAATTTCATAGAAGCCAATTAACCGACAAACCTGCACATCTTTGGAGTGTGGGAGGAAACAGTAGCACATGGAGAAAGCCCACGTGGTCACAGGGAGAATGTACTCCACACTCCACACAGCCAGCACCCGTAGTCAGGATCGAACCCTTGTCTCTGGTGCTGTAAGTGAGCAACTCTACTGCTACGCCACTGTTCAACTCAAATTTTCCTTAAAAGAAAGATGTTAAATGGAGACTGTGAACATGCGCTCCATAGTCATTCTCTGAGAGTAAGGGGGCCTCATTAACACAGCTTTCACATCTGCAGATCTCCTTTGAGGAGAAATAAACAAAGCATATCCACAAAGGTACATGATGTTATCTTGCAAACTGCAGTAGGCTTCCACTGGAGACTAGGCTGAAACCTCGCTCCTATAGCAGGGGGGAATTAATGCACAATTCAAAAGAGATGAAGCCAAATTTCCATGAGAACAGAGCTGCTATGGAAGTAATGACAGATTGAAGGAAATAGCAAAGAGTAATGAAAGAACCTTGAATGTAAAGAACTGCAGGGTCAGGGGGAGTTCCCCCCTCCACGGGTACCATGTAATCCTGTGCTACCTGCTCCATGGTCGGATAGTCGGCGACTAAACCGTCTCCCCCACCTGGTTTGCCAGGTGAGGAGGGGGCTGTGAACTACCAGAGGGACCAAAAACAAGACCTGTCAAAGGGCGGATGAGCTTCTAGTGAGCCAGTAGAAGTTGCGATCACTGTTGTACATGGCATTGTAAGGAATGATGATAAAGCACACACACCAAATTCCTATACTTCCAGCGGCAGAAGTCCGCAGGAACTGGAGGACAGAGATGTGTGGTGCGTCCATCACCGTTCCCGTCCGAAACCAGCACCACTGCATCGCTAATGTTTTCAACAATGATGAATGATTGTTGGGGTCAGTCTTGTGCATCCATGGGATATTGTGGATGTTCAGATGGTACTTGAAAGTTATGTGTGGCATGGAATGGGGAGAAGATGCCTTAAGATCAGTGGCTTTTGTGGTGTAGGAAGCTGGTACAGCTCAGACAACATGTGAGCTTTAGTGATATCTCCTTTCTTGACATCGTAAATAAATACATTTGTGAGCAGGCACTTTTCACATGTAGTTTGAAGTAGCTCTGCAAAGCAGCATTAATGTAAACAGTTAACTATACCAAAGAACCAAGTTTGATCACAGAAACACTGAGAAAGAAAACACTACAGAAGATGCAGCAAAATGCAAAAGAAAAACAGGTGAAGTGATGATGAACAAAAAAAAATTGGGTGTAGAAAAAGAAACATTGTAATGCAAAAGTAAGAGAGATAGTGAAAGAAATTAGCACCAAAGACTGGGAAAATGTATCACCCACTCGTGTCCCCGATTTAAATTCTTAAGAGAAAATAAACAAACTACCCAGCACATATGTTTACTTTGAACTTGCAATGATTTGGCTGGGGGAAACATCTACAAACTATTAAAAAAAACTAGAATAGATCTCTGTTCAAGTTATGCGCGACTGCATTTAATATTTTCAATTATCTTCTTGCCACCTATTATTGAGCATTGGATTCCCTTCTTTAGATCATTATACAATGGCTCTGAAACCAGAATGCCTAGAAAGATATGGTAATTCATCTAGTTACGGCAGCTGTTCAGAATTTAGAAAGAATACTCACTTGGGATAGCTCAGTCATTGCCAGATGTTTCATAAAAGTCCTAAATATTTCACACAATTTCTATCACGATGTTATGACACAACTGTTACAACAGAGATTCTTAAGTCTGAGTATTATCGTAGGCATGCCCAATTACCCGCAGATCACTAAGAGATGTGTACACCAATTGGATAAAACACTCATAGGAAGTTGCACGTATAAAAGAAAGATAGCTGCAGGGGAAGTCAATTAATTTTAAATATAGGTGCAAGACTGCATACTGAGTTAAAGCTTATGCAAGGTTTTTGCAATTATGACAAAAAGCCCCATCATCAGCTGGCCCTTATAATTTGAATCGGAGCATTTATGCAACAAAATTTATATTGGGGTCCTATGAGAATGAAGATGAATTTAAAATAATTAATTTTAATACGCTTCTCATTTTTATTGCTGCTCATACTTCACTTCCTGAAGTCTATATTTGAGTAAACTTGGACACAAAGTGATGTTTGAATGGTTTACCATCCAGGCCATCAAAAAGGCCAAAAGGGACTTCTGCTCCAAGCTGAAGGATGAGACGGATGTTCGGCAACTGTGGCGGGGCTTGAAAGCCATCACCTCCTATAAGGCGAAATCAGGAGGCAGCTCAAATGTCAGCGAAGCATCACTCCCTGACGAGCTCAATGCGTTCTACGCACGCTTTGATAGGGAGAACACTGATGTGCCTTCCCGAGCCCCCATTCGCCGTGATGGTATTTCGGTCATAGTCACAGAGGCCGACGTCAGAAGATCCTTCAGTGGGATGAACCCTCGGAAAGTGCCTGGACCTGATGGAATACCCGGTCGTGTTCTAAAAACCTGTGCGAACTGGCTGGAGATTTTACGGACATTTTCAACCTCTCACTTCTGAGGTCTGAGGTTCCCACTTGCTTTAAAAGGGCATCAATAATACCGGTGCCCAAGAAGAGCAAGGTAACATGCCGCAATGACTATCGACCAGTGGCATTAACGTCTGTGGTGATGAAGTGCTTTGAGAGGTTGATTATGGCGCATATCAACTCCTATCTCGACAAGAACCTCGACCCACTGCAGTTCGCTTACCGCCGCAATAGATCAACGGTGGATGTGATCTCACTGGCTCTCCACTCCGCTCTGGACCACTTGGACAACAAAAACTCATATGTCAGGCTGTTATTCATTGGGGGAATGGGTGAGTGGTGGAATATTGCATTGGGGAATGGGTTGCGTTGGGGGACCAGGCCTCCCGTGTGACAGGAACCCAACGGGTTCCACTTAGTCTAGTATCCCTCTAAACTTGTCTTATTGATACATGAAAACATAACCATTGACATGTGCCCCTACCTACATTAGTCTGATGCAGACATATATCTCCAGTCCTTAGACACAAAAAGCTGGAGTAACTCAACGGGACACGCAACATTTCTGGAGAGAAGGAATGGGTGACGTTTCAGTTCAAGACCCTTCTTCAGACTCAGTATATTATCTCCAGTCTTTCATTGTCACTGAATCTAAACCCTGGAAATTCTATTAAAAAGCAAAGAGCGAGTACTTCCACCAGCAATGTCCAGATCTCTGAAATGAAAGATAGAAAAGATGTCTTTATTGTTATTTTGTTGGGTCGGAGACTGTTGTGGTGTACTTGCCTTTCAATAATGTAACTTGGTCACACGCAGTTCCACAGACATTCACTATGCTGCAAGAACTCACTTACTTAATATTTACTGTGTCGCCTTGTATATAAGCCTCTAACCTCTTTGGATGTATCTTTGCTACATTCCTATGCAGTTATAAAAAAAATTCCAGAGCAAATGTGGAGAAACCCTCCCCAATTGTTGAAAGATCATTTATTTAAAATTATTGGCATAAAGATACCTACTTGGAGATTGCTTGAAAATCACGTTGTTATGATCAGGAATGCATTGTCTGAATGAGCAGTGGGAATGGATTCAATAGCAACTTTAAAATGGACATACACGTTGCCATTACACACACATTAAGCGGGAAAAAAAGAAGTTGCCTAATTACTGACAAAGATTAATGGATAGTACTGTAAAGAGCCAACTCAGTGATGGGAGTAAAGGCTTTTTCCTATACAGTTTAACTTGGTAGCTCTATTCACTTACACATGCAAAAGGGTGGTGGTTAATACATTGCCTTTAATTGCACAGTGGTTGGAAATGTCAGTCCGAGTGACATGCTTGTAGAATAGTCTAAAACTCAAATTGTTTCAGGTCAGTTACTTAATTCAATGTAGTCTCACGAGAGTGACCTCCAGTCGATTTTCATCAAAACAAATTGCACTTGTGCCTCAGGTAATGTTGTCTTGTGAAAGAACTACTTTGTAAGAAAGATGTAAAGCAACAAGATGATTTTTTTTTGTTTCTCTGAGGCCATTGTATTCCCTGCTGCATGGTTTAATGTCACGCAGGAATTTTGATTGTAAAACTCTGCAGAGCCCAAGGTCTATGGCTCACACTTACCAATTTGGCTTCAATCTCTGGTGTGATTAAATGGCTTTCAGAGTGTTAGGTAACTCTTGCAATCACCAGAGATGCAGGGAAATGCAGATGCTTGAATCTTGAGCACAATATCAACTGCTGAAGGAACTCAGCGGGTCAGGCATCATCTGTGGAGGGAATGGACAAGCAACATTTCGGGTCAGGACCTTTCTTCAGACCCGAAACATCATCTATCCATTCCCTCCACAGATGTTGACTGACCTGTTGCATTCCTCCAGCGTTTAATGTTTTGCTCACACTATCAACAAATTGGTTGATGTTATAACATATGTATTCCTTGCATGTGCCAAAAATGACATTTGATTGAGACACCAATTCTTGGACAGCAAAAATGCATTGTGGAGAACAAGTTAATGTCATAACTTAAGCATGTTTGGCGAATCTGGGATTTAAAAGCACAAAGAAATCCCTCCAGCTCCCTATGCTCGTGCAATCTTCTAAAAGATTCTCACTTAACTTTCAGTTTTTTCTTGAATGAATGGAAGGGAAATGTGATTGCTGGATAACACTGCAGTTTAAGAAGTGCTTAAAGTGAAGTTCATCTTGAATTTATCCCAATTCCAGGCAGGCATGAGCGCTGTGGTGCCTGCACAAAAAGAGAAGGAGAAAATCTTCAGAGCAAGGCTCGTACATAGACTAGACAGTACAGTGCAGGCTCTGTGACCCATAGTGTCTATGATGCAAGAGCAACCCTTATAATCCATTATCCTCCATTCCCCGAATATCCATGTGTTTATCCAAAAGTCTCTTAAATGAAGACTGTCACATCTGCTTCCATCACCACCCCAGGTTTCATGCGTTCCGTACAATCACCACTCTGTGTAAAAAAAAATTGCCCTGCTCATCTATTTATATATATCTTATATTACTAAAAGTCTGATCTTGACCACTTCCTGTTGTTCTGTATATTGATTTTAGAAAAAACGCTGCCACTTACTCTGTGATTTTTGGACATCTTACTCAGAGTCCCCCTCCGCTGTGCAGGACAAGAGGATTTTTCCCATCGATGAAAAATAAAAGAGTTATTAGTATTTAAAAAATGTTGAGATTCTCTCTCCTGAAGGCCACGCCCCTTCCGGAGGGACTATAAAACCTGGAAGTGGTGAGTGCCTCAGTCAGTCTCTGCAAGATGGGGGAGCGAGAGGGTCGCGTCTCTCAGTCTGAGCTGTGAATAACACTGAACACATGTCTACTAAACAAATGTGGAATGGTCTGGAACAGGAGATAAAACTTAGCACAAGCATAATTCAGTTTAAAAAGATGTACAAAAACACTTGTTTAAAAGGATATTGGGATGAGGATAGGTGATTGTGATATTTGTTATACTGATTGTATTGGGAAGGGTGATTATAAAGTGATGGGTTGTAAATATGACTAAGATACTGTATAGTATTTGTGGGTTTTTTCTTTTCTTTTTCTTTTTTTCTTTTTTGTATGGCTTTGTAAATATTTGATTAGTGTTCAAATGTAAATAATTTGGTGTACATATAGTGGCTGGTGTACATATGGTGTACATATAGCTGCTAAATTTGTATGGGATAATTACAAGCAGTTGAATAAGGGGTGGGAATTAATAAGCTTTGGCTACTTCCTGCTCCTTTTCGGACACATATGATTTCATTTATTTATAGATATTGTTTGTGACACTTTATAAATATTTTTGTTTTGTTTTTTGTATGCTGTTTCACATTTGCTTTTTATTCTTTTATTCTGTCTGAAATAAATAAATAAATAAATAAATAAATAAATAAATTGTGAGTGGTTTTACTGACCTGTCAAGTGCCCTTAATGTGGTTTGAAAATATAGTTTGGCAATGCTAAAGCTGTGTTGCCTTTGGTTTGGAAATGCTAAAGCTGTGTTGCCTTTGGTTTGGAAATGCTAAAGCTGTGTTGCCTTTGGTTTTGAAATGCTAAAGCCGTATTGCCTTTGGTTTGGAAATGCTCAAGCTGTGTTCCCTTTGATTTGGAAATGCTCAAGCTGTGTTGTCTTTGGTTTGGAAATGCTAAAGCTGTATTGTCTTTGGTTTGGAAATGCTAAAGCTGTATTGCCTTTGGTTTGGAAATGCTAAAGCTGTGTTGCCTATGGTTTGGAAATGCTAAAGTTGTGTTGCCTTTGGTCTCTGCAAGATGGAGGAGGAAGAGGTCACGACTCGCTGTCTTTAGTGGCCTTGCACCCTGCTTGAAATGGTATGAAACTGCACTTGAATTTGGTGGCCTTGCACCCTGCTTGAAATAGAATTTCAAGGGATAGCCGTGAGTCAACTGCCAGCCCACCAGCCATGAGTGAGTGAGCTGCCAGCACAACAGGCTTGAGTGAGTGAGCCGCCAGCCCAAGAATCCATTCGGCCCACAGCACCCATACTAGCGCTCCAGAACCTCCCCCCCCCCCCCCCCGCACTGGCCACCAATATTGTGATTGGTGGAGAGGTGGAATATTGCATTGGGGGACCAACCCTCCCGTGTGATGCTGGGACCCAACTTAGTCTTGTATACTATTAGGCTGTGAGCCGAGGAGCTTTATTCTGCAGTTTCGTGACCCAAGTCACCAAACTACATGAAATTTTCACATATTGTGTAAAAATATTTATATAAATCACCCCTGAAACTCGATATGAAGAAGACTTGCACATTTTTATTAAATTAGAGAAAAACCGGAAAAATGTCGGGTATTTTTTAGTCCAATCAAAGCACGTTTAACATTGAGTTGTCTGCCAGTTGGCCAATCACGCGCTTTGTTTCAGGCTAACACACAAAATGGCTGAGGTGGCTTCACAGATGCCTGTTTTACTGGAGATTCCGATTTGTTGTTCTGTGGAATAGATGTCGTGGAAACTTGCAGCAGGTTAATTGTATTTAGTGGGAAAAGCATTAAAAAGGCTGAAGAAAGTGCTGCGGTGGATTAAAGTGCAAGAAAGCATTCAAAGTCCCTGCTGATGTGCTGGAACACAAAGAAGGCCCCCATTAATCAACTCTAACTGAAAGGTAAGACTAAAGTCTGGATTTATGAAAATCTATCTGTATGGACTTTAATTAATTTAATATAATGTGAATAAATTCATTCATTCATTCATTCCTTATTCATTCATTCACTCACTCACTCACTCACTCATTCATTCATTCATTCATTCATTCATTCATTCATTCATTCATTCATGAAATTGAGGGCCTAAACTATAACAGTCAATTAATCATTGTCACTAATGCCAGCCTGTTGTAGAGTAATAAGTCTTTAACAACTAATCTCGGAGCTGCCTGCGAAAACTTACCGGGAAAAAGTGCTCCGATCGCGTGACCTAGGTACACGCGGTAAAGAGCGATCGATATCCCTCCGTTTTTCTCCCGTTGTCGGGGTCTGAAAACGACCGCTACAGACGGCACTATGTACAGCCTCCCCCCCGCCCGCGGAGATGATCCGCGGCTCCGCGATCGCGAAACGGCCGCTTATTAATTGAGACCGCGGCTTCACTTTACCGCGAGTACCTAGTTTTTGAGATTTTCAACTTTGCAAAAATCACTTTTCAAACCGCTTTTCCACTTGCCCTGCCGGTCAACCGCGTTCGACGTCACAATGACGTCACAATGGGATCCCGAATCTCATTTACATAAAAAATGTGAGTGGTGGAATATTGCGTTGGGGGAATAGGGCCCAACGGGTCCCAATTGGTCTAGTCTCCTTTAAATTTTGCCCCTCTCAACTTAAAGCTATGTCCTCCAGTATTTGCTATTTCAATCCTGGGAAATAGGTTGGTTCTGACTGTGAACCAAAACTATGCCTCTCATAGAGGTGATGTTTCGGTTCGGGACCCTTCTTCGGAGGTGATTGTAGACTAATTTTCCCGCCCTCCTCCGCCCACCACCACAAACAGTCGGAAAAAGGGCCCCAAACTGAAACGTCACATATCCAAATTCTCCAGGAATGCTGCCTGACCCGCTGAGTAACTCCAGCATTTTGTGTCCTTTTAGGGCTCCATTATATGGATCTATTACATTGTTGCGTACTCCTTAGTCCCTTTCAAATTTTCCAAAAAATAAGGTAAAATTCTAAACAATAAAAATCAATTTATAAAAGCCACCAGCAATTCTGATATAACACTTGGAGAGTTCATGAATTTATTAAAAGTATGGTTCTTGAACTCAACCAAAATAGGTCAATAAATATTGTGGGGAGAATTTTCCAAAATTCGTAAGAAGGCATTCTATATGCAAATTGATAATTCTGTTATCTCACACACCATCGTAATCATTGGGTTGCAAGTTTCTATTATTTGTGGTTTTCAAAACGTAAATAAACACTAATTTTCTAATTAGCTAATTATCATATGTAAATTAGATCTAATTAGTAGAACTAATATCTTATTTAGTCTGTAGCTAAAGTAATTATACTTTCTGGATCTCATAAAAATAATTTTTTGGGAAAATGATTTTCATATCACCTTAATTTACATATGTAAATGTAATTTAATTAGTGTGAATCATTAGCACGTTATTCCTGCTAGCCTAGTATAATACCCTTCATGCCTCTTAATGGGGGACGTGGATTTTGAGTTATTAGTACATTTGTGCTCCCTGTTGCCCAAAGAGGGCAAAAGATATGTGGGGAAATTTGAAAATATATAAGGCTTACAGTAAGTGAGTACATCCTCCTTTGTTTGGTTACAACAATTGAGAACAAGCAGCCCTGTGCTATCCATGTACTGTTTTACACACAATCATAAACACAGAATGTGCAGGAATGAACTGCAGATGCTGGTTTATACCAAAGATAGACACAAAGTGCTGGAGTAACTCAACGGATCAGGCAGCATTTCTGGAGAAAAAGGATGGGTGACGTTTCGGGTCGAAACCCTTCTTCAGTCTGAAGAGCATTCCGATCCAAAACATCATCCATCCTTTTTCTCCAGAGATGCTGCCTGACCTGTTGAGTTACTCCAGCACTTTGTGTCTATCTTAAAAACACGAGCTGAATATGTGCCAATAAATGCATTGTTGTTGATATATTTGAGTTGTAGGTGTTTGATCGCCATAAAAGAATCGTTAGACTGCTTAACACAGATCATGGCTAATTGTTGAGAATTGCAACAACATTAATATGCACTCCATGGCTATCCTGTTGATAAAATGTATTCGGCGGCAAGATGGAAGTTCAATATTAATGGCCATAAGACCATTTTGCTCTGTCCTCAAATGGGGCAGGACTGCCTTGTAGAATGTTCAATGTTCAATGTTCGGTCAAGTTTAAAGCATAGTAAGCAGCTCAGAGTATCTATTTTTCAAACCTATTCCCATGTATCTATCTCATAAGGCAGACTTGGCTGTAGCCTCATGGAAAATAGTTTTCCTTGTTGAATTCTAACATATTGACGATTGTTTCAATGCAGACCAACATAGAATTTTTCCCAAAAGAGTGGATGGTACTGGAGTTGAGCTGTTCATATTAAAAATGCATGCTAAAAATATATATACACTGGCCCCAAGCAAATCTATGTACTATTCATGACAATCTGACTCTGTGGATTGAGAGGGAGATAGACACAAAGTGCGGGAGTAACTCAGCGGGACAGGCAGCATCTCTGGAGAGAAGAAATGGGTGAAGTTTTGGGTCGAGACCCATCTTCAAATTTGTTATTTTTATAGTGAGACCTAAAGCTTACATTAAGCCATGGATGCAAACTATAGTGGGATTCAAAGTCAACTTTATATTTATAGACCATTTATAAACCTTTGGAATATCTGATCTGGAATATCTGAACCTGGTGCTGTTTCTTGCTTTTGATTTGCAAATGGCTGCCTGGCATAGATCATGTAACACATTAATCTACCATCCCAATCTTCAGTGTTTATAAAACAGTTACAAATCCATGGACTCAAACACGGTTGTTCTCTTCTGCAGCACAAAGAGGATGCTATCATTGGAGAGCATTGGATAAAAAAGTAAATTAACATTTATTTATTCTTATTTACAGACTGTGAGCAAAACATTTGTCATTATATGGGCAATAAATGGAAAAGGAAGATTGTTAACCTTTTGATATCGGTTCGATATTATTTGCTACGTCTAAATTAAACAAAAAAACCCTATAATATTTAGTGCTATACGAATCTGGAAACAATTAAAAAAGACATTAAAATTAGATAATTTATCACTTTTTCTTCCAATTGTGAATAATCCTTTGTTTAAGCCTTCATGGTTGGACGGGGGTTTTACACAATGGAAGAATTATGGAATTAAAAATATGGGACAACTTTACAAGGAAGGCACTTTTCTGACATTTCAGGAATTGCAACAGACTTATGGACTTCGAGGAAATGATTATTTCAGATATCTTCAACTTAGAGATTATGTAAAATCGAACTCCCAAAATTTTCGAATTAGAAATTCAGAAATTCTTGATGAATGTTGGAACAAACATCCTAATACAGAAAAATTAATATCTTATATATACAATATCTTATTAGACAGTGACATTCCCTCGACGGACTTACACAGACAAACATGGGAAAAAGAATTAAATCAAGTAATAACGAAAGATACTTGGGAAGAAAGTTTGCAACACATACATCAGTGTTCACTAAACGCCAGACATTCTCTAATACAATTTAAAGTAATACATAGGTTACATTATTCAAAAACAAAACTACATAAAATTTTTCAACATATCTCACCTATATGTGATAAATGTCAACATTTAGAAGCTACATTATCTCATATGTTTGCAAACTGTATAAAAATTAAAAAATTCTGGGTAAATATTTTTAGTATAATATCTAAAGTAACCAGCACACAATTGGACCCAGATCCAAAATTAATAATACTCGGAATATTAGAATTAAATCAAACACTTAGAACAACACAAAGAAACTTTATTGATTATAGTTTAATAACAGGAAAAAAATTAATTCTAAAATTTTGGAAAGGCCCTACGGCCCCCACAATCAAAATGTGGATTATAGAAATGACGGAGACCTTAAACGTGGAAAGAATCAGATTTTCCCTGTTGGACAAACAGGAATTATTCGTTGGAACATGGTCTCCTTTTATTGATTACTTAAAGGGTCAGAATGGTTCAGCACAGGAACCTGACTAGCACGCGGGCTAAAGAATGGATGAAATACTATACTCTGAAATGTACGAATATATCTCGAATGAAGTCTTTTTTATTTTAACAAATTTTTCCATTCTTCTTTAACTACCTTTTTTTTTGTTGTTTTTGTTTTTTGTTTTTCTTCTCTTTCTTTTCTTTCTTTACTTCATCTATCTCTTTAGTTCTATCTAGTTTAAAAAAAAAAAAAAGGCAAAAAGTATTGGAGACAATGTAATAATAATTGACAATATTATCAATTTAAAAATGTAAGACTGTAATGATGTATTTTGGTTATGTACCTATCTCCAATAAAAAATATTTTCAAAAAAAAAAAAAAAAAAAAAAAAAAAAAGTAAATTAACATTTATTTATTCTTATTTACAGACTGTGAGCAAAACATTTGTCATTATATGGGCAATAAATTCAAGTTTAGGCCATTCTTGGAGCTCATTGCAAAAGTTGGCAAGATTAATAACTGGTTTGAGATTTAATTGATATCAGATTCAGATTCAGATTCAACTTTATTGTCATTGTGCAGTGTACAGTACAGAGACGACGAAATGCAGTTAGCATCTCCCTAGAAGAGCGACATAAATATAGTAGAAGGACCATTTATCAAAGCACTGAAAAAAATGAATGAAAGTATTTTTTTAAAACAGCAGTATAATGAAAGACATGGATTAAATGAGCATTTTCCTGACTATATTATTAAGCTTGGTGTTTCAAGCCAGTTTTCAGAGTTTTATCTTAATTTACACTGTGAGCAGTCTTAATTATAATGGTAATATTTACCAACCAAAGCAGCTGGGAATTTTCTGGGGTCTTTCTTGTCTGGGAAAAGATTAATAAAATGTTGAGATTTGGAGCATCTTAAAAACGCAAATACTTCATTTTTAAATGAATGGATTAGTTACTGTCTATATTCTCTTGAGTAAAAGTGTTATTATTAAACCAAGATAGACAATCAGAACTTCAAAGAGTACTAACCATGGTTCAGGTTTCACAGGAAATGTAATTTTCTGTTCTGCGGCAATTTTTAATCCAAGCAAACAGCTGCTTTGAGAATAATGGCACTGGAAAGAAACATGTCTGGATCCAAAGACATGCTGGCAGCCTACAGCCTTATTGGATGAAATTGACCTTGGGCTGCAGATTAGGGTAGATGGGGTGGAAGATATTTATCATATTTATTTTCCTCAGGGCTGTGATTTCAGCATTTTTTTAAAATCCACAAAGACAAACTTTAATGCTTGCATTAACATTTATTTTTAAATACTGTGACATTATTTTGATTCTCTTTCCTTTGTGCTTGCATTTTCTTCACCCCGATTTTCTTTCTTAAAGGAATACTTTACTGCAGAGAAATAACTGTGTACAAATAGTGAGGCCAAGGTGTTGCATGATGTCTCATTGCCCAGGCAACGCTGCAGTCTTTACCTGCCCTTTATTAGATCTTCTTGATTATCATCAAGGACAGGACCATGAATTTAAGACTCTCCACTGACAAGTCTTAGACAGAACAGGATGTTCAAGTAGAAGTGAAACCCACTAAATCATTGCAGAAGTAATACAATTAGATTACATGGCTCAGTGGTAGATCTCTTTGCTCTGAACTGGTTATGGATTCAGACTTCATTCCATGCAAGACTTAAGCTCCAAATCTTGGCTGATATTTCGATTCACCTCTGAAGTCAATAGTATTGTCAAACACTATCTTTACATTAAGGGCGGTGGGTGTATGGAACAGCTTGCTGGAGGAGGTAATAGAAACAAGTAATATCACAACGTTTAATAATCATTTGTACAGGGACATAGATAGGGTGGGTTTAGAGGGATTTGGGCCAAATGCAGGCAGGTGGGACTAGTGCAGATGGGCCATGTTGCTCGGTGTGAGCAAGTTGGGCTTAAGGGCCTGTTTCCACGCTGCATAACTCTGTGACTACATGATTCTGTGACTACCTTTATATACTGTGGTTTATGATATTTGTGTTTCAAAGACAATCAAATACTTTAGAAGTGCAGCTACTTTAAGAGTATCGCAAAATGTGGCACCAACTGACTTCAAATAGTCACACCAGGTTTTACTAAAAACAATGAAATACATATCATTTCCAAAGAGCAATGAGATGTTAGGTGGAAACAGGTCCTAACTCTTTCAGATGTTTTAAATGATATAGGGCCTATCAAGGAAGGTTTAAAGAAGAGGTACAGTGCAAGTTTTTTACATAGGGGGACTGGTAGGAGCCTGGAATGCGCTGCCACGGGTGGTGGTGGGAGCAGATACGATTTTGATGTTTAAGAACCTGTTGGATTGCTACATGAATATGTAGGAAAAGGAGGGATAGGCATCACGTTCTGACAGAAAGGATTCATTTAATTTTACATTGTGTTTGACACTGACATCATGGGCTAAAGGGTCTTTTCCTGTGTTGTGCTGTTTGTTTAGTTTAGAGATACAGCATGGAAACAGGCCCCTCAGCCCACTGAGTCCGCGCCGACCAACGATCACCCATACTCTATCCTACAGGCAAGGAGCAAGTTACAATTACCGAAGACAAATTAACCTACAAACCTGTACGTACATCTTTGGAGTGTGGGAGGAAACCGGAGCACCCTGGGAAAACCCACATAGTCACGGGGTGAACGTACAAACTCCGTACAGACAACAGCCGTGGTCAGGATCGAACCTGGGTCTCTGGCGCTGTAAGGCAGCAACTCTACCGCTGTGTCACCATGCCACCCTAGAACATCTCTCATTCATATTTTGCTACTTACACTTGTCCAGGTAGATCAGTTGTGATTCACAACTATTCTGTTCTCTTTACACTCCATTCCCTCCACTGATACATCATTGACCTGAAACGTTAACTGTTCATCTCTTCATTGACGCTCTTTATCTTCTGAGCTTCTCAGCATTTCTCAGTCTTGTAATGACGCTTCCTCCATTGTGCATGAGCTAAATAATAAGAGTGGCAGCAGTAGTGAAATGCTGGGTGGATGGGTTTCGGAGATGGGATATTATTGGTATGCGCTGAAAACTATATTGACAACAGTTGGATTGTGAGTTTCTGTAAATCTTGAAGTCCTGCACAAACAAGTGGCTGATATTACTCATGAACAATATTATAATGGGATTGACCCAGGAAATTAATGAGAAGTAATTTCCTTCTGTTCGGACCTCAATGTAATACCAAGGGAGTACAAATTACATTTTGATAACTTTCTGACAAACTCGTGCCTGTTTAAAAATTGCTGATCCTCTTCATCGTAGAATCTCACCCCTGTGAAGAAAATGTCCAAGTTATTTTATTTTAATTGTCAATCAGAAATGTTGACAGAAGCCTGTTCAGGAAAACTGACTGAACAACAATTTAAATTAATGTGCCACATTTGTGTTCGTTTCAGGAAAAGTGTTCATTTCTGGTTGCTCCTTTACAGAGAAGGAATGGAGGCTTTGGAAAGGATGCAGAAAAAGTTTAACGTTGAACATAGGATATAATAATAATAATGATTGATGGGATTTATATAGCGCCTTTCTAATACTCAAGGCGCTTTACATCGCATTATTCATTCACTCCTCAGTCACACTCGGTGGTGGTAAGCTACTTCTGTAGCCACAGCTGCCCTGGGGCAGACTGACGGAAGCGTGGCTGCCAATCTGCGCCTACGGCCCCTCCGACCACCACCAATCACTCACACACATTCACACACATTCACACACAGGCAAAGGTGGGTGAAGTGTCTTGCCCAAGGACACAACGACAGTATGCACTCCAAGCGGAGTACACAGCAGCGCAAGAACAAGCCCCCTCGCCCACAATGTCCATGTGAACATGATGCCAAGTTACACCAGTCTGACATCGGCACAAGCAGGCGGACCTCTTGTGCCAATGTATCTGTCCTTTTCCTTTGTAAATGGGGCCAAAATATGGCGACTGCGTTTGTAGTCTGTGCGAGACAATTTCACTGTGCTGTGCATACTGGGGAATTAGACAGAATTAGCTATAACTAGAGGTTGGATTGTTTTCTTTGGAGCCTCAGAGGCTGAGGGGAGACCTGATATAAGTATATAAAATTATGGAAGGCACAGATAGGGTAGACAGTTAGAATGTTTTTCCCAGGGTGGAAATGTCCAACACTAGAGGGCATAACAATAAGGTGAGAGGGGGAAATTAGATGTGAGGTGCAAGTTTTTCTACACAGAGAGTGGTCGGTGCCTGGAACGTGTTCCTGGGTGTGGTGGTGGAGGCAAATATAACAATGCCATATAAGAGGCTTTCGGATATGCACACGGATATGCAGTGAATGGAGGGATATGGATCACGTGCGAGCCGAGGAGATTAGTATATTTTGGCATCATGTTCAGCACGGACATTCACTGTGGGCTGAGAGCCTCTTCCTGTGCTGTACTGTTCTATGTCCTGTGTTTAAGTACCAAACCTGTTAAAATATGACGATTATGTTTTAATGGTGTTTAACGGTCTTAACTGCATAATGCCCCATGCCCAAATGATAGGGCAGAGAGTTACATTTGTTCCTGAGGTTACTGAAGGGCGGGATTCAGGGACAGCAGAGCATAAAGGGTGCGCTCATGTTCCACTACTGCTTCCCTCAAGAGGAGCTACATCTGCAAAGGTGGCTCCCCTGAAGGCTCAGTAGAAAGTATGATCCTGCCTCAGGGGAAATCAATTCAAGGAACCCATGCCCTACCACTCTAAGGCACTATTGTTAACTTCACAGGGGTCTCCTGAGCATATTATATAAAATCGTTATACCCGGCATGTAAAAGAATAATGTTATATTGTTTTGTATAACCCTTAGATTATTAGAACAGCCAATCACTGACTGAATTGTACTGCTGCCTGTTTATAGTATTTGCATAGACACTGAGTGACAATTTCTGTAAACAGTCATGAAATCATCTCATTTAATACATAGTATCCTTTTCAGATGCTGTCAGCATAATGTTGTTTTGTGTGTTTGAAGTGAATGTTCAGTGAAATTCAGATCTGCCTTTTTACAGGGAATTGACAAATTTAGTCCTAATACCTCTTCTGCCTATTTGTTACTTGCTATTCTCAAAGATTCATTTTGCATCTAGAGCATTCAAAATTTTCTTTTGAAGAAACGTTTCCAAGTCCATATTTTTTCAGCTGTCTGAAGGTTACTATAGAAATTCCCTCAGCATCTGCAGTATTGTTTTGTTTCTCTTTAAAGTAAGTGTCTCCAGGCTGTGGCTTGAGGACCAGGAAATTGAGTGTAAAATCCATTTGAGGTTCGAATCTCAGGATAATCAAATGTTTGCTATCTGTTCAGAAAGTTTTAAGTGCAGCAAACCCAGAATAGTTCTTTCTATATTTTCAACACTGACAGTATTATAATAATATTGGCTGCATCAAAACTTTTAAGGACGATTAAATATCCCAAGGGATTGAATGGGGTAAATCGGTTGTTCAGTGGGTGAAAATTCCTGGGTCTTCTTAAAGGATTATCTGGATAGTATAATTATCAATAAAGTGAAGATAGCCACAAAATACTGGAATATCTCAGTGGGACAGGCAGCATCTCTGGAGAGAAGGAATGGGCGACGTTTCGGGTCGAGACCCTTCTTCAGACCAGCGAGCTGAGGAAATTGTCCCCTCACAATAAAAATGATGTCATATTCCGAGGGGGAATTTTTCACCTTTCCCAATATCTTCTCTGTAGTGCTGAGGGAAAGCATCTGGACATTAAAAAAAGATGGAAAAAACAGCTCACCTTCCCGATTTCCCCCCCATATTATTGGAGCATAGGATTAATATAAAAACAAGACACAAAGGTGATGGAGAAACTCAGCGGGTCAGGCAGCATCTCAGGAGAAGGTGGATAGGGGACGTTTTGGGTCAGATTTGTAGGTTAATTGGCCTCTATAAAATTGCCCTTGGTGTGTGGAGAGTGGATGAGAAAGTAGGATAATATTAAACTATTGTGAAAGAGTGATCAGTGGTTGGTGTGGACTCAGTGGATCTGTTTCCATATTGTGTCTCTAAACTAAACTAAACTAAAGTAAAGTAAACTAAAACCTCACCGGGAAGTCGAAATGAATGTTAGCGGATGTTTTATGGTCAGTGCAGAGTAGATGATAAGATCATGTGATAGGAGCAAAATTAGACCATTCAATCATGGCGGATCCCCATTCAATCATGGCGGATCCATCTCTCCCTCTTAACCCATCCTCCAGCCTTCTCCCCATAACCTCTGATACCTATACTAATCAAGAATCTAATTAGCTCTGCCTTAAATATATCCACTGACGGCCTCCACAGCCTTCTGTGATAAATAATCCCACAGATTCACCACACTCTGACTAAATAAATTCCTCCTCATCTCCTTCCTAAAAGAATGTCCTTTAATGTTGAGGCTTTGACCACTTGCCCTGGAGTGATTGTAAAGGAGGGCCTGTTTCTGTGCTCTATGACTTTATGACTATGTCTGTGATGTGCACAAAGTGTACAGGAGAGTGGAAATAACTGTTACATTGCAGACCAGGAAATCCTTCCAGGTCTTTCTCAGGTCGCCAAATGTTGTGCTGATGTACTGAACATAATTATTGATGTCTGCCTCTAAAAACATGAACAGTAGTCCACATTTTTCATATTATATTACGAATAGTTACATTTGCCTTCACCGACCTCACATTCCAAATCAGGGAAATATTTTGTTTGTTCAGGGAACATGGTATAGTAAGTATATACTTAATTGCTATATGGGCAGAATTTAAGTCATAGCGAGGAAACAGGCCCTTTGGCCCAACTTGCCTCCACCGACCTATATGTTTCATCTACACTACTCCCATCAGCCTGCGTTTAGCCCAGATCCATCCAAACCTGTTCTATCCTTGTACATGTCTAAATGTTTCTTATAATGTTGTGATAATAACTACCTCAACTACCTCCTATGGCAGCGCGTTCCATACACCTGCCACCCTTTGAGTAAAAAAAAGGTTAACCCTCTATTAAATCTTTTTCCCTCATCTTAAACCTATGTCCTCTGGTTTATTGCCTTCCCTCACAGTGGGAAACATTGATTCTGCTGTGGAGGATGTTCATGTTAAATTCTATTGTGTATTGTGTTCTTTTTTATTCGTATGGCTGTATGGTTGCTCAAATCTCACTGTACCAATTGGTGCATGTGACAATAAATGTAACTTGAACGTGAACTTGATTCCCCTACTCTGGGCAAGTAACTGCGTTTACCTGATCTCTTTCTCTCCTTATTTTGAACACCTCTATAAGATCACCCCTCATCCTCCTACGTTCCAAGGAATAGAGTTTTAACCTGCTCAACCTCTCCCTATAGCTTAGGCCCTCAAGTCCTGGCAACATTCTTGTAAATCTTCTCTGCACCCTTTACAGCTTGACAATGTAATTGCTATAACATGGGTTAATTGGAATTACATAATATTCTAAATATGGCCTCACCAACGTCTTATATATCTGCAACATGACCTCCAACTTCTATCCTCAATACTCTGACTGATGAAGGCCAATGTGCCATAAACAATTTTGACCTATCTACCCATTACGCCACTTTCAAGGAACTATGCACTTGCATTCCTAAATCCCTTTGCTCTTCAGTACTGCTCTCCAGAGCCTAAAGGGCTTGTCCCACCAGCATGCGATAGCATGCGTCTAGCGCGACCAAACGTGGTCGCTTGCGGCGTACGGCCTTACGGGGCCGGTCCCACTTCGATGTGCGGGGCTGGTCCCGACATCGCGCGGGGCTCCAAAAATCTTGCACTGTCCGAAAATTCCGCGTGCCAACAGCCTGTCAGCCCGCAGGCGCATTGAGGGCATACGCAGCGTCTCGATGGCGTACGCAGCGTCTTGACGGCGTACGCCTAGCGCATGGCGTTGTGCGATGACGTCGCCGTGACGTCGCGCTAGGCGCATGCAATCGCATGCTGGTGGGACAGGCCCTTTACCATTTCACTGTGTAGGTTCTCCCATGTTAGACTTCCCAAAGTGTAACATCTCACATTTCTATTTATTAAATTCCATTAACCATTCCTCAGCCCACCTGCCCAACCGATCATGATCCTGCTACAATTTTTGACAGCCATTTTCACTATCTACAATACCACCCACTATAGTGCCATCTGCAAACTTGCTAAATGTGTTATGTATATTCTCATCCAAATCATTGATTTAGATGACAAACAGCAATGGGCCCAACACCAAACCCTGAGGCACACCACTAGTCACAGGCCTCCGGTCTGAGAAGCAACCTTCCACCATCATCCTCTGCATCCTTCCATTAAGCCAATTTTCTATCCAATCAGCTATCTCTCCTTGGATCCCAAGCACTCTAACCTTAAAGAGCAGCCTACCATGCAGAATCTTGTTGAATGCCTTGCTGAAATCCATATATACACACCATCTACAGCTCTGCCCTCATCAACCTAACATCTTCAAAAAACTCAAACAGATTTGTGAGACATGACCTCCCACATACAAAACCATGCTGACTATCCGTAATCAGCTCTTGCCCATCAAAATGCATGCAATTCATGAAAGATAATCAGAAGTTATCACCCAAAAACAATAATAGATATAATTTAATGTTTACCGGCTTAGTTATATGGTGTAATTGCTATTTATAATTATGAATTATTAAAAATTAGACAAAATCCCAACTACATTTTATCCTGTATGGGATAATAAATTGGTTTTGATTTGTAATAATAATGTAAATAAATGTTTGATTCCTGTATTTTTTTCGATTGTAGTAATCCTGTGAGATAAGCTCATCATAATATTCTCCCGTTTCTCTTACCTTATCATCCAAGAATGTGTTGAACTTCAATCTGAGCTAAAGAAAGCTGCAGACAACAAATACTGGCAACAAACCAATGAACACATCAAAGACAGGAAAGTTGAACAAACTAAATTCAAAACCATGCCATCAACTGCCTTTCTTGCCATGTCCGATCGAACTAAGATCTTTCCACATATTACCTCCATCTGTGGTAAGTTCAATTTCAGATTTATGAATGTTGTTTTGATTATTTCTAATAGATGTAATAAAATGTCATAACTTTAGTTTAGTTTAGAGATACAGCGCGGAAACAGGCCCTTCAGCACACCGAGTCCACGCCGACCAGCGATCCCTGCACATTAACACTATATCTTACACACACTAGGGATGATTTACAATTATATCAAGCCAATTAGCTTACAAACCTGTCCATCTTTGGAGTGTGGTAGGATATTGGAGATCCCAGAGAAAACCCACGCAGGTCACAAGGAGAATGTACAAACTCCGTATAGACAGTACCCGTAGTCAGGATCGAACCTGGCACTCTGGCGCTGTAAGGCAGCAACTCTACTGCTGTGCCACCGTGCTGCCCAATTCAAAAATTACATCATCGATTGCCTGTTTAGATTGAATTATCAAGCACATGTTGGAATCAATGGGTCCTTGATGCATTTAAAACTTGATTATATGGAACTTCCTCCTATGCATTTGAACAATTCCATATTTTTCTTTAAGCGACAATATTGATACCATCAGTACCAAATATTTAGATATTTACAGCAAAGTTTGGTGCGTACCTTTTAGTTTTTCTGCATTCTTTGATGTTCAGAATGTGTTTAAACTTGTGTCTAACCATATAGAATTTTATACTAATAATGTCACCAATGCACCAGAATGGGCAGAGCTTTTCAAAGATGATAGCACATAGAAGTGACTCTGGTTTCACAAAGGAATTAATTTGAATATTTCTGATCAAATGAGGCTGATTACATTTGCATTTAAAGTAGTAATATTTAAAATTGCCTCCAGTGCCTCCAGTTGTTGCCTTCTAAGTTTAGCGTATCCACCGTCAAAACTTGTCTGCACTATAAGAAGGGTAAGAAAATGTTCACACATCTTTTATTTTGATTTTAATATGTTTTGCCTCTTGTTTGGCAATGTAACTCTACCATTCTTGTTGAGTAAAAAATGACTTCACTAAACTGGATGAATGCACAGTGAATAGTTTAAATAAGATTATATCAAAATGAATTTTACTGGACGTTGAAATGATTACAGTGCAATCAAAATAGGATTTGGTTTGCTGGAAATGTAGGCACTTATGAGATTAAATTATTCACACTAGTGCCATGGATACCCAATATACAGAACCCAGTCTATTGATGACAGTGCCAAAATAAACTGGCTTGTCCCTAATTCTCTGCTGTCAGATTAAAACCAGCAGTTATAGGAATCTGGGTCTAGATTTGGGCAAAAAACAATCAAACAATCAAAAATGAAGTGTAAGAAGGAACTGCAGATGCTGGTTTACACCAAAGATGGACACAAAATGTTGGAATACTGTAACTCAGTGGGTCAGGCAGCATCTCTGGAGAAAGGTCTCGACCTGAAATGTCACCTATTCCTTTTCTCCAGAGATGCTGCCTGATCCGCTGAGTTACTCCAGCATTTTGTGCCTATCTTCAATCAAAAAGAAAGGTTCCATGCAAAGCTCTTGTGTGGGATGAGGCTGTGGACATGTTAAGCATTTTCTTGGTAAGGCAGGTAAAACAAAAGTTGCAAAAGTGTCTTCTATCCTTTGGTCAGGAAATCGTGGAGATTCAAGGGCTGTGAAGATCAGGCAGGAAATTGACATTCAGTCCAATGATCAAGTCTCTCATGAGATTTTTAAATTGCAGCGCAGATTTGATGGTTTGTCCATTGCTTTCCTTCTACTTATGTAGAGTTGCTTTTTTGATTGAAGGTCTGTAATTTCTGTTTAATAAATAGTACATAAGCACATATACTACTTTTCTGCTTATTAACTAGGTGCCTCCAGTAAATGTGAATATGACGCCCCCTTTCTTGGAGTTTTTATGCTATTTGTAATTAGGATATTTTCATGTAAGAAAATAAAAATCTCTTACCATGCAAACTAAAAGCAAAAGCATCAATAATGTTGTAGAGCATTGAATAGATTCAGTGAAAAATGTCAAGTCCGGCTTGTGATTCTATTTACAATCTGTATGCCCATCACTGTGTAGCTGGGAGTATGTTGTGGTTGATTCATTGCTGGGTAATGCACAAAGTTGTTGATTGGTTAGTTTTAGGATTACATTTTGCATGATTTATGTTCGTTTAACGGACAATTAATTGCAATCTATCTAAAATATTCCAGCACGTTATTCCCCCCTTTAAAAATGAAATTACCTTGAAATCATCTGCAAATGTAGTAAAAAACAGCATTTAAAAAAAAAGACTTTGCATCTTTTGACATGATTTCAATCAAGCCCTGTGCAGGTTGCCACACCTAATGCAACATAAGTAAATGTTTTCCCCTCTCCCATCAGGCAAAATGTATAGAAGTGTGAAAACACACACCTCCAGATTCAGCGACAGTTTCTTCCCAGCTGGTGTCAGGCAAAGGAATCATCCTACCACAACCTGAGAGCAGTCCTGAACTGCTATCTACCTCATTGGTGACCCTCGGATTATTCTTGATCGGACCTTGCTGGCTTTGCCTTGCACTAAACGTTATTCCCTTATCATGTGTCTATATACTGCAAATGGCTTGATTGAAATCATGTATTGTCTTTCCGCTGACTGGATAGCATGCAACAAAAGTTTTTCACTGTACCTCGGTACACGTGACAATAGACAAAACAAAACTAAACTAAATAAAAGTGGGAAGGGATAAGCATTAATTTTAGTACATTTGAGAGTTCAGTTTATCAATATATTTTAAACGCTCAGGGTTAGGCTGGCATTATGGATTATATGGAGCGACACGGTGGCGCTGCTGGTAAAGCCGCCAACTCCGAGTCATAAACCCGGGTTTGATCCGCAGCCTCAGATGTTGAGTTTGCATGTTCTCCCTGTGACTGTGTGGGTTTCCACCGGGTGCGTCGATTTCCTCCCACATCCTAAAGACATGTGGGTTTGCAGGTTAATTGGCTTCTGTAAATTGGCCTTAGTGTGTAAGGAGTGGATGCGAAAGTAGGATAATATTGATCAATGGTGATCAATGGTGAGCATAGTCTCGGTGGGGCGAAGGGCCTGTTTCCATGCTGTATCACTAAATTAAACTGCATTAGGAAACATCTTATGGATCCACACAGACACAGTTAAGTTAGGCCTAGACTGATATGCGGCAAGTCACATTTGTGCCATATACGTACAAGATAATGACCATCTCTAACAAATAAAATCTGAAGAAGAGTCACAACCCGAAACGTCAAGCATTCCTTTTATCCAGATATGCTGCCAGTCCCGCTGAGTTACTCCAGCATTTTGTGTCTACAGTGTAAACCAGCATCTGCAGTTCCTTCCGACACAAATGAAATCTGGTCGCCCACTTTGACATTCAATGGAATCACCATCATGTTGTTCTCCCACCATCAGAAACAAAGGGCAGGGGAGCGTTGAGAAGCTATGTGTTTATCATTGACCAGCCATTCAGCTGGACCAGCCACAAAAAAGCTGTGACTCCAACAGATGCTCCAGACTGTGTATCCTATCTTGAGTGACTCATTTCCTGATACCCCAAAATATTTTCCACCACTTGCACAGGACAAGTCAGAAGTGTGATAGAGTGTTGACCTCTGCTTGGATCCTCCCAATAACTCTCACGAAGATTGTCAACATATGCGACAAAGCTATCGGGTTGACTGATGTCCCATCAACCACCGTTGAGATATTATCAGATAAGATAGTATCTATAGATAAGTTGAATGGCCGCAGTCTTTCCCCCAAGGTAGGGGTGTCTAAAACGAAAGGATTTATGGTGAGAGGGGAAAGTTTTAAAAGTGATAAAAGAGGCAACATCTTCACACAGAGGGGTTGTGTATACAGACCAGGCTGCCAGAGGAAGTAGCAGAGGCGGGTACAATTATGACATTTAAAAGACACCTGGACAGGTGCATGAATAGGGAAGGTTTTTTTAGCCACAAGCAAGTGGGACTGGTTCAATTAAGCAACTTGAGCAATTTGGGCTGAAGGCTGTTTCTTGCTGTTTGAATCTCTGACACCCTGCACTTCTTTCAGTGCAAACTTTAATGCAGTTACTAGCCTCAGCTATTCCAATGCATCTCTCAAATCTGTTACCAAGAAGATCTAGGGCAGGATGTGCATGGGAATATCACTACCTGCATATTTCTCTGCAAGTCAGACAGCGTCCTGATTTATAATTAGAGATTCACCTCTATATTGTTGCTGGGTCTACATCAGGAACTCCCTTTCAGCTGTATTGTTGGGGCATCTTTTCCAGAAGCACTGATTCAAGAAGTTAGCTCACAACTACCTTCTCAAGGTAGGAATGGACCAATAAGCATTGGCCTGTCTACCATTGCTCAAAACCAGAAAAATCAATAAACTAAATAAAATGAGGATTTTGTTATGTAACTTGACCAACACATTCACAAGCTATGCTAAAGAAGGATCTCTGTAAGCGACATAAGATGGACATTAGTGTGAAGTAAGTTGTTGTTCAGTAGATACTCAGAAAATGTCAGGGCCTGTCATTAATATTGTTAAAAGTACATTTCTAACAATATTAAGTCTTAATTATTCCCAGTCAGTGGCTCTGAAAATAAACTTTCAACAATGTCCAGCCTCACTCCTGCAAATTTTAATTATTATTGGAGATTTACAAATAAAATAAAAATAACTTACATTTTTTAACCCATATGTATGTATAGACAGAAAGATAGAAAAGTGCAAGTTTATTATATATATATATATATATATATATACACGTATATACACACACACACACTCTATATATATATATATACATACACTATAAAAGTGATAAGGCAAAAACAATGCCCCCCAAGTCTATAGTTCAGAGCTTATTTGGAGGTTGTGGTGTTTATTAGTCTGTTAGTTGTGGAGGTGCAGGATGAGGATCTATTGCAGAGATAGGACTAGGGTTGTGTAGATTGGTTCAAGGAGAGGTGCTATGTGTTACTTTTATCATGTCATTATGACAGGCAGCTGACCCATTTGATTCCATTCATATCTCTATAATATGTGCCTGTGAACAAATAGGAAAAGGCTTGCCAAGCGCCTTCTCTGTAGAAAACACTTGTGTAAAATGCAGTGTCAAATAACTTTCAAGTTACTGTGCAATGATGGCTACCACCTTAGGTCATTCCACAGAGTCCTTTTACTGTCCGTTTCAATTTCCCAGTCAAAGTACAACAATAGATAGGAAGTGACAATAATAGGTCTTCACGCTAATATGAGTCAGTTTCTCCCACAGGATGGGAATGATCTGACAAAAACAAGGAAGAATTACTGTGGTGCAGAAACATTGAGCTACAATGCAATCTCTTTGCAGCAAGTCTGAATTCAATTTTGTTCAAATGTCATTGCCAGTGGAATAGTGTTCTGACACCACAATGCTTGACTGGGAACTAACCTTTGCAGTGGAAAGGATAGCTCAGTTATATCCATTTAATACTTCAAACAAATTGAACCGGATATTTTGCCCATGGACTACAAACAAATGAAAAACATAGTGCTTTTGTATGTGCACTTTGTTTTTTTAAATTAACAACAAACTAGACACAAAATAACTAGATGGTTTACAAGCACACTAATTTATGAACATAATTAATTGGTAAGCTCCAAAAGGAATAACAAATCTCTTCTAACATTTCTCATCTATAACTACTTCAAATGGATTATGTGGTCAGTATTTTATACCACATAATTTTATTTTTACCCTCTCAGTTTTATTTCCATACCCTTTGCAATGCTTGAGAATGTACTGGTGAGGTCCTCTCATTTGCCAATGGTTCACATAACTAGCTGCTCAGAGTTGCATGAAAATGGTCAATCTTGACATCTTGTTGGCATGCGTCACAAACATCTGATTAAGGCCAGTATTCATGTGGGATCAGTCCAATTGAGGTACGACACGTATCTGCTCCATCTTCTGGTTTCTTTAGACTCTGCAACTAATCGAATTGTGGTATTGTCCTGAATGAATGAATTACAGCAGTTCCAGAGGTGAGCCACCATCTCTTCAAGAACAATAGTGTGTTTGTATTAAACATTTGCTTTGTCTGTGATGTCCACATCCTAAAAATAAATGTTTTAAACTTGTACAATGTGATACTCATCTCAGGGGCAGGTCCAGGGGCAAAATCCTGACTAAAACTTGAAAAACCAAAGAATTCCACAACACAAAATGAGACCTGTATCTTTTCTTTCTGTGACAGTTCTTTGCTTGAAGGAATCCAGACCCAGCATAATTGCCCTGTGGTTTCTTTGTAGATCCACACCTTCCTCAACTGCTTGTGTATCCAATTGTTTTATGAAAAATGCATCAGTAATCTGTAAAACCTGGAACCAAGCTATTTAATTGGAATAAGGAACAGGCAATAGGAAATAGATGCTAATTCAACTTTTTTGACATAGGAAACACCCAAATCAAATAGGAAAATATATTACAAAATGTAATCTTAATCTTCAGATCTTCAACAGTGTTCTACCATTAATTTCTTGCTAATGTACAAAATATCAGAATGAAAATGTTCTTCACTGCATTTCACTCTCTGCTTTGCGTGGGAGGACATGAGGCTTTAAATTGTCTGATGATGTAATAGTCCCATGTAGTTTAGTATATTGTCACATGTACCGAGGCACTGTGAAATGATTTTGGTGTGTGCTAACCAGTCAGTGGATAGACTATACATGGTTACAATCGAGCCATCCAGAGTGTACAAATACATACTAAAGTGAATAACGTTTAGTGTAAGATAAAGTCCAGTGAAATCCAATTAAATTTAGTCTAAGGGTCCATAATGAGGTAGATATTAACTCAGGACCGCTCTCTAGTTGTTAAAAGGATAGTTCATTTGCCTGATAACAGCTGGGAAGAAACTGTCCCTGGAGGTGTGTATTTTCATACTTCTGTAACTCTTGCCTGATGGGAGAGGGGAGAAGAGGGCGTGACTGGGGTAAAACTTGTTTTTGATTATGGTGGTGGCCTTGCAGAGGCAGCTTGAAGTGTAAATAGCATCACGCAATGTTATTTTCTCATTTGAAGACATGTCCCCTCTAACCTGCTGGTGAATATGGCTGAGAAGTTTTGAATCAACAGCAGAGAAAAGATCTGTTTAGATTATTTTTGAGCTGGAAAATGATCTGTGCAGCAACAAGCAATTGCTAGCTCAATATTCTGCAGAGAAATGCCTAGAATTCAGTGAATCATCTTGCAACCTTCACCAAATACCTTTATCCTAAAGCTATTTTTAAGAACAATTAGGAAGAAAGAAAACAATCAACAAAAATAATCTACCAAAACAGCATGTCAGAAATAGATTGATAACTTTGTCATGTCATATATTCCTATCAACACATGAAAAAAAATATCAACGGAATGATTCATCAATGTATACCATGTGATCGCAGTCTTGCCCATATTCTTAGAAAATAATCTTTCATTAAGAATCATGTGGACAGAGATACGATTTTGTAAGCTTAATAATTTGAGTTGATTATATGGAAAAATATGGAAAAAAGATTATTACAATGACCTCCTGTCTCATTGAGCTCATGCAGATAAGCAAATAAGTGAGATATCATTTGAAGCAAAATGGGAGATAATGGGGAACATTTATTTCTCGGCTAGCATAACTGAAGGTTTTAATTGGACTGCTGACACTGGAACAACTACATATTCAGATTGTCATGTAGCCCTGCGTTACTGACACATCATGAGTTTTTCAGGAAATGATATGTTTAATTATTTTTGAGATAGAGCATGGAAACAGGGCTTTCAGCCCACTGTGTCCACTCCTACCATTGATCACGTCTTCACACTAGTTCAACGTTATCCTAATTTCACATCTATTCCCTACACACCAGGGGCAATTTACAGAGGCCCCCCATCTTTGGAATGTGGGCGGAAACCGGGGCACCCAGTGGAAACCCATGTGATCACTGGAAAAGTGTGCAAACTCTACACAAGGTCAGGATTGAATCCGGGTCTTTGGTGCCATGAGGCAGCAGCTCTACCAGCTGCGCCACTGGGCCGCACTATAAACTCAGATTAGTGAATGGCAATATGTTAAGGATTGCAAAGCCTAGTCCTACTTCTATTCTTTACTGTTTTACTTCTGTAATATAGAATCATACAGCATGGAAATAGGCCAGCATGCCCCAACCATACTAGTCCCACCTGATCCATTTCCCTCTAAACCTGTCCTATCCATGTACTTGATCAAATGTTTTTTTAAGACGTAATGTTAGTACCTGCCTTAACTACATCCTCTGGCAGCTTGTTCCATATACCCACCACCCTTTATATAAAAAGGATGCCTCTTAGGTTCCTATTAAATCTTTCCCTCCTCATCTTAAACCTATGTCCTCTAGTTTTTTGATTCCCCTACTCTGGGGAAAAGAGTTTGAGGAAACCTGAGGTAGTGAATGCAAGTTATTGTACTTTTTGGTGAATCCATACTTAATTGACTTTTTCTATAACTATTTTGAAAACTGATGCAATCCCATGGCACTTTTTGCATTGATCCATTCTCTCATAACAACAGATTTTTTTAAATCCACAGTCGCTTGTGGATAAGCATCGATTTGTTTTGTGCCTGAATTGATTACAGTTTTATTAGCTTTAAAATAGTTATGGATAAAGACAGTGTGGGACCATTGTTAAAACTCTGAAATGGAGGCAAGATCAACTATGACAGTTTTAGATGCCATTTGATGGTAAAAGTCTGATGCATGTTCCTGTTAGAGGGAAGAGCACAAGGAAGCCTGGATGACAAGACAAATTGAGAGTATGATCAGGAAAAAGAAGGAGTCATGGGCTGGATGTAGGCAGCTGAGATCAAGTGTATCATGGAGGAGTTTCTGGAACTGAGGAGCATACCTAAGAAGGAAATCAGGTGAAAAGGGGGGCAGGAGATGGCTCTGGCAGATAGTATCAAGGAAAATCCCAAGAGATTTTATGGACATTAATGGAAAAACGGTTACCAGAGGAAACATGGAAACATGGAAACATAGAAACATAGAAAATAGGTGCAGGAGTAGGCCATTCGGCCCTTCGAGCCTGCACCGCCATTCAATATGATCATGGCTGATCATCCAACTCAGTATCCTGTACCTGCCTTCTCTCCATACTGTTGATCCCTTTATTGACGAGGGCCACATCTAACTCCCTCTTAAATATAGCCAATTAACTGGCCTCAACTACCTTCTGTGGCAGAGAATTCCACAGATTCACCACTCTCTGTGTAAAAAAATGATTTTCTCATCTCGGTCCTAAAAGACTTGCCTCTTATCCTTAAACTGTGACCCCTAGTTCTGGACTTCCCCAACATCGGGAATGATCTTCCTGCATCTAGCCTGTCCACCTCCTTAAGAGTTTTGTAAGGAAGAACAGAGCCCCTCAGAATGCAAAGAAGCCATTTCTGTGTGGAGCCGCAGGAGATGGGCAAGGTGGTCAGTGAGTATTTTGCCTTTGTTTTTATTGTGGAGATAGATATGAAGACTGGGGAACTTGGGGCAGTTAATGGAGATATCTTGAAGACAGTCCGTGTTAGGTTCGAGGAGGTGATGGATGTTGTAAGGTGAAGCATGTGAAGGTAGATAAATCTCCCAGGCCTGATCAGAAATATCCAAGGACACTGTGGGAAGCTGGAGAATAAATTGCAGGAATCCTGGCTGAGATGTATGAATCATCATTAGACATGGGTGGGGTGCTGGAAGACTGGTGGGTGGCTAATGTTGTGCCTCGATTTAAGATGGGCTGCATGGAAAAACTTGGAAACTGCACACCAATGCAGGGAAGTTACTGGAGAGGATTCTGAAGGATAAGATAGATATGCACTTGGATAGACAGGGGCTGATTAAGGATAGTCAGCATGGTTGTGCACATGAGAGATCATGCCTTACAAATCTGATTGAATTTCCTGAGGACGTTACTAAAAAGGTTGGTGAAGGTAAATCCGTAGATGTTGCTTATATGGACTTATATGGATTATATATAGCAGGCCATTCGATAAGGTTCTGCATAGTAGGCTGTGTTGGCAGATTAGATCACACGGGATCCAGAGGGATATAACCGACTGCATAGAGAATTGGCTATATCGAAGGAAGCAGAGGGAGATGGTGGAGGGTTATTTCTAATGTTGAACATCAAATATAATGCTGGAAATGAAGTACTAGTTCTCAAATGGATCGGCTGGGCTTATATTCACTGGAATTTAGAAGGATGAGAGGGTATCTTAGAGAGACATACAAAATTCTTAAGCGATTGGACAGGCTAGATGCAGGAAAAATGTTCCCGGTGTTGGGGGAATCCAGAACCAGGGGTCACAGTTTAAGAATAAGGGCCAGGCCATTTAGGACTGAGATGAGGAAATCTGTGGAATTCTCCGCTAAAGAATGCAGTGGAGGCCAATTCACTGGATGTATTCAAGAGAGAGTTAGATATTGCTCTTAGGGCTAACGGAATCAAGGGGTATGGGTGGAAAGCAGGAACAGGGTATTGATATTGGATGATCAGCCATGATCATATTGAATGGTGGTGCTGACTCGAAGGGCGGAATGGTTTACTCCTGCACCAATTATCTATGTTTCTATGTTTCTTTGGATGCCCAACATCAACAGGGCTTTCTGTAAGAAAGAACTGCAGATGCTGGTTTGAAGGTAGACACAAAATGCTGGAGTAACTCAGCAGGACAAGCAGCATCTCTGGAGAGAAGGAATGGGTGACTTTTCGGGACGTGACCCTTCTTCAGACTGATGTCAGGGGAGTGGGCGGGACAAAGATAGAACGTAGTCGGAGACAGTAAGACTGGTGGGAGAACTGGGAAGGAGGAGGGGATAGAGAGGGAACGCAAGGGCTATTTGAAGTGAGAGGTCAATGTTCATACCGCTGGGGTATGACCCCGAGCAAAATATGAGGTGCTGTTCCTCTAATTTACACTGGGCCTAACTCCATTGTATAAATGGAGGAGGCCCAGGACAGAAAGGTCAGGTTGGGAATGGGAGGGGGAAGTTGAAGTCCTGAGCAACCGGGAGATCGGGTAAGTTAAGACGGACTGAGCGGAGGTGTTCAGCAAAACGATCGCCGAGCCTGCGCTTGGTCTCGCCGATGTAGAGAAGTTGACACCTGGAACAGCGGATACAGTAGATGAGGTTGGAGAAGGTCCAAGTGAACCTCTGCTTCACTTGGAAAGACTGTTTGGTTCCTTGGATGGAGTCGAGGGGGGAGGTTAAGGGACAGGTGTTGCATCTCCTGCGGTTGCAGGGGAAAGTACCTTGGGAGAGGGTGGTTTGGGTGGGAAGGGACGACTTGACCAGGGAGTTTCGGAAGCAATGGTCTCTGCGGATAGCAGAAAGGGGTAGAGATGGGAAGATGTGGCTAGTAGTGGGATCATGTTGGAGGTGGCGAAAATGTTGGAGGATTATATGCTGTATGCAATGGCTGATGGGGTGGAAGGTGAGGACAAGGGGGACAAGTCCTTATTACGAATGGGGGAAGGGGTAGCAAGAGTGGAGCTGCGGGATATTGAGGAGACCTTAGTGAGAGCCTCATCTATAATGGAAGAGGGGAACCCCTGTTTCCTAAAGAAGGACTTTTACCAGGTCAGGTTGCGTGTGGCATAAGTGCCCTTTTCATTTAATCTTTGTGTCAATTTGCACCCAACCAATGATGAGGATTCACACCCAAAAGCATCATGTTCTGTTCAACCTGTTTTAAATAAAACTGCACATTTTACTGTTTCCCGTGCACCTGTTTTCAGTATAACCACCATGCAGATACATTGTACTCATATTATGCAAAATATAGATAAAAACAATTTCCTGATAATTTTCACCATCTCAATTTGCTTAATAATTAATCATTACTGAGAATATTCAATTGATCCAAAGTACATCTGGATAAAGCTTTTTGCTTACGAGAACAATGTGCAACTGTGTTTTATATTCATTATGCACTGTAATCGCAGTGGTGCGATTTATACTTCTATGTGAAACAAAATTATAGAATCATGGAAGTGCAGAGCACAGAAATATACCATTGGTGTCCATATCATAGAAAGGAGATTGTCTGCCTTTCCCACAGAATCAGTAAAATGTCTGACAGTAGCCTAAAACTATAAGATGAGGCTAGAGCCACTGTGCACTTCAGCCTTTTAAAAACATTTCTGAATGTTTCTGACACATTGAAAAGCATTCTGTAAAATCAAAAGTAATGCTGGTAAACTAACTTCCGAAACATTTAAAAAACTTCCTGAAGTTCCGGAAGACTGAAGGGTGAGTAATGTTGTCCCATTATTTGAGAAGACCAGCAAGGCCAAGCCAGGGAACTACAGGCCGATGAACCTGACGTCAGTGGTAGGAAAGTTGCTGGTAGGGATGCTGAAGGATATGATCTACCAGCACTTGGAGAGACATGATTGATTAGGGATAGTCAGCACAGCTTTGGAACAATTACTCATTCGTCCTTCTCGCCAATGTCAGATCCTCGTCTTGATCCGAATGTAATAAACACACTTCAAGGACACTGAACATAAATGCTTTGATTTAAAAGGCCTCCATTCCTTTACACGCTGGCAACATGTGTCCTCTCACCTTTCTGACTCATAGTATCACGTGATACATTTGAATAAGACGTCATTCGCCATGACAGGAAATCATGTCTTACAAATCTGTTTTTTGAAGAGGTCACCAAGAGGATATCTCTTGGATATATAATTGGCTTGACGGTAGGAAGCAGAGGGCGATGATGGAAGGTTGTATTTTGGATTGGAGGCTTGTGACTAATGGTATGCCACAAGGATTATTTTTAGTTTAGAGATAAAATGCGGAAACAAGCCCTTCACCCCACCGAGTCTGCACCGACCAGCGGTCCCCGCACATTAACACTATCCTACACACACTAGGGCCAATTTACATTATTTATTTATTTTTTAATATATATTTTATTTTAAAAGAGGGATTGCAATAGGAAGAAGGAGAGACATGTCTCTCAATTTAAGACTGAGCTTCAACGGTTTCCAGATACGAATAGTACCATGTATTATAGGAATATGATCATACATTGACTTATTCAGGGATATTGGAGACAGGACAATCGAGTCTATGGAGAAAGGCAAGCAATCTTCTCTTTCCATTTTTAGCCAGTTTGCCTGCTGGTGTGAGTCATCCAGCCAGAAAATTATGGTTTTAATATTTGTTGCCCAATAGTAAAAGATGGAAATTTATGAAATCTATTTTATTGGAAGGTTAGAGTGCAGTAAAATCAGGAATGCCATATAATGCAGAGTTCGCACTCACTTTTCACAAAATGTCACATAGCTATTGTGAGGCGCTGCTGTGTTGAAAATCTTTTTTGAGAATAGTTAAGCTTATAATTGCCCAGAAAGTAGACGATTTAATGAAATCTGCAACTTAGCATTTTGAATGTAAGAATCACATCTCCAAACGTGTGGCTTTGTGTGAAATGCATGCCACCTGGGAATTTCCTGGGAAGGTTTGTAAGCCTTTGGATAGACACTCCATCAATTTTAAGTGGCTAGTAAATAAAGTTAGATTGATAATCAACCCACAACATTTCATAATGATGTTCCTGATGTGTGTAGGTAATCATCAGATCTAAAAAAAATTTAAACCTTTCCTCACAGCTCATATAACCCATGCAATTTTGTGCTGTGCACAGTGTGAAATTAGTGTTGCTTTAAAGGCTGCACTCTTTGCTGGAGTAAATAAAATAAATCTTGGACTACTCCTCAACCCTCCCTCGCTTCCAGTTCAATGGTGTTGCGAGAAGCGATTGCACTTATGACAATGCAGAGTGTGCATGCAATGTGATGCTACAAGGCAAGGCTACCATCATGTCAGAACTTGGAACCTTGTCATACCTGGAGTTGGTTAAAGCAATATCAAGACTGTTGGGGAAATGTAATAGACAGAGTCACAGAGATCTACAGCCCAGAAACAGGTCCTTCTGCCCAACTTGTCCATGCCGACCACGATGCTCCATCAAGCTAGTCCCATTTGCCCATATTTGTCCCATATCCCTCGAATCCTATCCATGTACCTGTCCAAGTGGCTTTTACCTGCCCTAACCACTTCCTCTGGCAGCTCGTTACATATGCCCACCACCCTCTGAGTAAAAATGTTGGCACAGGTTCATATTAAATCTTTCCCCTCTGACCTTAAATCTATGTCCTCTGGTTCTTGATTTCCCTATCCAGGGTAAAAGACTGCACGTTCACCCTTTCCCTTCCCTTCATGGTTTTATATATCTTTATATGATCACTCATTACCTTCCTGAGCTCCAAGGAATAAAGTCATAGCTTTCCAAATCTCTCCCTATAGCTCAGGCTGTCGAGTCCTGGCAACATCCTTTTAAATCTTCTCACACTCTTTACAGGTCAAGTGAAATATGATTTAAGACATTTTGTTCAACATGAAATTGAAAGAGATCTGGAAAATCTTTACCAAGTTGACAAGTTCAATTGTATCATTTTCTAACACTTATCTGGCCAAAACAGCCCAATAAAAGTCAGAGGAAAAATTGATCAAAGTTACAGTGTTAATTCACACCCCAATTTGAATGCTTGTACCATCCGACCAACAACGAGAGAGCAGTCCTGAACTACTATCTACCTCATTAGAAACCCTCTGACTATCTTTGATCGGATTTTATTGGATGTTATCTTGCACTAACATTATTCACATCATGTACCTATGGATGGCTCGATTGTAATCACGTATTGTCTTTCCACTGACTGGTTAGCATGCAAGAAAAGCTTTTCACTGTACCTTGATATACGTGACAATAAACTAAACTCAAACTTCTGGACAAAAAAATATATATATTTGAAGGGAAATTGTCATAACTTCCATAAAAAATCATTGCAAAGAAAGATACAGCAATGTTAAATATATCATTGAGATGGTCAGAAAAGTTGCATCAATTACAGGATAGATAACCAGATATGACAGCTTTGAGCCAAAACCTATCCTATCACACCCTGAGAACCACAGATTACCGCGGAGCAGATGACTGCATAATTAGTTTTTCTTTAAACGGACATAACCAATTAGACAATGGCAAACCAAAGTTTGAAAATGGCAGTGAAATTAACTTCTGACTAACTACAGTTTTCAAAGTTGTAATAAATAATTGTCCAAAACATTTCCATAGCACAATTGGTGCAGTTTGTTAAATAATATTCTTTACTTTTTCTTCCCCTGTATTGTTGTTTTTCTTGAACAAATGAGATGTAAAACAGGATTCTTCATTCTGTGGCAATATTTCCTATACAAAATGTATTCCTCCTTCCAGCCACTTCAATTCACATTTAATTCACTTTGAAATCTAGCACCCACATTTTGCAATCTACTCCAAGTTTGCAATCCCCAAGAATCCAAGAGCCTTTGTTGCATTTGGTTAATCTAGTTCCTCTGCCTATCTGAATTTCTCTTATTAAATCCCTCTGCTTCTGAACATATCTCTTGTTTAAGATCCCTCTAAAATCTATCATGGTGGCCAAACACATTCTAATATCTCCTTCTCCATTGTTGTTCTGAAATAGTTCATCAACTTGAAACAGTAAATTTATTTCTCTTCATAGATGTTGAAAGTTACCAATCTATTTTAAATTTCTAGAATCCATGTTATTTACTTTTGTGTTTCCCTCTTTGTGTGACCTTGCCTTTGTGAAGTGCTTTACAATACTTTTTGTAAGGAGTCAAGTTTTTTTTTACTGTACCATGCTGATTAACCTAGCATTGAGGTTATACATCAATATATATACAGATGCAATTATTTAATTTGCTGTTTGGTCCCAACATGAAACTGCGGAATGCAACATTAATTACTGGCTGACTTCATTTTCAAGACTGCCATATCAGATATCTGCTTGAGAGAATATCTAGCCAAATTAAGGATACCAAACATTAAAGCTAACATCAATCCTAAATTGCATTATATTTAATTATATCATATTTATACCAACCCTTGTACATTTTATGTCCAAGTTATGTGTGTTTATTGGACATAAATGTACGAAGGGTTGGTTAGTAAGTTTGCAGATGACACCACAATTGTTGGAGGGGGGGGTCACGGACTGTGAGGAATGCTGCCAAAGTACACAGTGAGATATAAATCGGCCACAGAAATTGACGGAGAAATGGCAGCTGGGGGTTAATCCGTGCAGTGTGAGGTGTTGCACTTTTGGAGGTCAAATCTATGAGGAAAAATGCAGTTAATTGCAAGACCCTTAACAGCATTTGTGTACAGAGGGATGTTGGGGTTCAAGTCCATAACTCCTGCAAGTGACAACACAAACAGATAGAGTGGTAAAGAAGGCATATGGTATACTTGTCTTCATTGCTCAGGTGAGATAGTTGATAGAAGTATATAAAATACTTGACAGAGCTATATAACATTATGAGAGACAGATACTGTATAAGATAGACACTCAGAACCTTTCTCGCAGGGGGTGGAAATGTCCAACATTAGGTGGCATAGATACAAGGTGAGAGGGGGGAAGTTTTGTGGAGATGTGCGGGGTACGTTTTTTACACAGAGAGTGGTAGGGGCCTGGAACACGCTGCCATGGATGGGATGGGGGCAGATACAACAGCGGCATATAAGAGGCTTTTGGATAGGCACATGCACATGCAGGAAATAGAGCGATATGGATCACATACAGCAGATGAGATCAGTTTAACTTTGCATCATGTTCAGCACAAACATTCTGGGCCAAAGGGGCTGTGCTGTAATGTTCTATGTTCTTACCGCTTATATTTGCAATAAGCCAGTTAAAGAGCCAAATTGCACCTGCACCCAGCTACAGGCCTTTAACAGAAATATAAATGAGACAGAAAGGGGCTCTGATTCTTTCCCAATTTCCTTTCCTCAACAAAGATTTCTCAATTGGAGCAGCGCTCAATAATGTTGGTGTGATACTAGTTTTGCTGTACGATCTAATAGTTGTTGAGATGGTGTGTCCAATGTTTCAATGGACACTTGTTTTTCTCGTCACTGCCACCTATCCACCATATGCTGGAAATTTGTGTGGTCAAGGGACCTTTCTGGAAAGTAGCAGACACAAACTCCTCTGACAGCAACTAAATATGATTATCATCTGAAAGAGTCAAGCTTATTTTTACCCGTGTTTCGTGATAAATCAAGTCAGGGAGGGAACTGTGCCTGAGGTGATCCAGGACCTGTTACCAGCCCAGGACAAACAAAACCATCCAAACAACATGTCGGAATGAACTGCAGATGCTGGTTTACACTGAAGATAGGCACAAAATGCTGGAGTAACTCAGCAGGACAGGCAGCATCTCTGGATAGAAGGAATAGGTGACGTTTTGGGTCGAGACCTTTCTTCAGACTAACAACACACCCTCTCTGCACTGTTCCTGTCAACTGGTAAAGCAGAGGTGTTTGGGGCTCAGAGATAGTCTGCCCGCATGGTTTTATGTGTAAATGGAAACCTATTTTTGACAATTTCTGTATCTTTTTTATTTATTTTACTGGCGGTGAAGGCCACTAACGTGAGCCAATGTATAATCAAGAAAAGTCTGGATTAATCCGTTATTGATTTTTTTATGTGAAAGTAACGGGCAGATTGGACAATGTACAATTGATATAATCCATCTAGATTTTTGAAAGGTCTTTGATTCATGAATCTCAGAGGATGTAGAGTCAGGGGATATGCAGAAGGATGGATTGCAGGCTGGCTTCAGAAGACACAGTGGGAGTAAAGAATGGATATTCACAGTGGAGGAAATGAGTAATGACTTTCCATGAGGATCAGCAAAGGGATCACTGCTGTTCACAAATTAAAGATTTGGACTAGAATCAAAAGCATAATTTAAAAATTTGCTAATGATATCAAATTGGTGATGCTGGGGGGTAGGGGGGGGGGGTAGGAGGGGTGGGTGGGAAGTGAGAAGGAGAGGGTCGTGACTGAGATAGACTGCAACAAATTACTAGGGATTAATAAACTTGTAAAACAGGCAAATAATTGGCAAATAAGTTTAACCCAGGTAAATGTGAGACAGTGGATTTTGGTCGAATGAAAAGGGAGGTAATTTATCACTTGGAAGGTGCCAGTTTAGGTGGGAGAGAGGAACAAGGAGATTTTGAAATAAAAATCGCCAATCCCTAAAAGTTGAGATCTTAATTAGCAACACCATAAATAGAGAAAACCAAACAGTTGTGTTTTTTTCCTGAGGGATGCTTTTGAAAAGTAAAGAAGTGTTAATGGGTGGCGTAAGATGGCAGCCTCACCAACAGCCTGTCTTGTTCTTTTGTTGCTTTTGGTCGGTTGTTAAATGTATGTTTTAGTGTATCTTTAGTTTTGTATTATATGGGGATGTGGGCGGGGAAACTTTTTTTAAATTTCTTTCCCCGAAGGAGGTGCAACTTTTTCCATATCATATCTCCGTCCGCACTGCGGCCTAACATCGTGGAGCTGGCGGTTCCTTTGCTGGGGATCGTAGTTAGGAAGCTACAAACGTGGGAGCCTGCGGACTTAACATCATGGAGCTTGCGATCCCTTTGTTAGGGGTCGACGGGAGCTCCAACTTCCGGAGCCTGCGGGCTTAACATCGTGGAACTCTTGGTCCCTTGGTGAGGGACCGACATCGGAAGCTCCAACCGCAGGGTCTTCGACCGCCCCGATCATGGGAGCTTCGATCGCCCCGACGTGGGAGATTCGATCACCGGCCGCGGGAGCTTCGATCGCCCTGACTGCAGAAGGTTCGACTGCCCCGACCATGGGAGAATATGAGGGAATAATAATAATGATGGATGGGATTTATATAGCGCCTTTCTAATACTCAAGGCGCTTTACATCGCATTATTCATTCACTCCTCAGTCACACTCGGTGGTGGTAAGCTACTTCTGTAGCCACAGCTGCCCTGGGGAAGACTGACGGAAGCATGGCTGCCAATCTGCGCCTACGGCCCCTCCGACCACCACCAATCACTCACACACATTCACACACAGGCAAAGGTGGGTGAAGTGTCTTGCCCAAGGACACAACGACAGTATGCACTCCAAGCGGGATTCGAACCGGCTACCTTCCGGTTGCCAGCCGAACACTTAGCCCATTGTGCCATCTGTCGTCCCGAAGAAGATAACACGTTATTGCCTTCCATCACAATGTGCTGTGGTGGACGTTTATGTTAATTTCTATGTAGTTGTGCGTCTTGTTGCTTTTTTGGTATGACTATGGCAAATCATACATCCTTGTATGTTTTTACATACTTGGCTAATAAATTAATTACAATTACAAAACTGTTCAGTGTACTGTCAAAATAAACCCAAAGGTAGCAGATGACATGGATAGTAATGCCCCTGTCCCACTTAGGAAACCTGAACGGAAACCTCTGCAGACTTTGCACCCCACTCAAGGTTTCCGTGTGGTTCCCGGAGGTTTTTGTCATTCTCCCTACCTGCTTCCACTACCTGCAACCTCTGGCAACCATCTGCAACCTCCGGAAACCGCACGGAAACCTTGGGTGGGGCGCAAAGTCTCCAGAGGTTTCCGTTCAGGTTTCCTAAGTGGGACAGGGGCATAAGGGACCACCATACGTGCAGAGGCCTAAAATTAGGAAGAATTTTGGTTGAGTAGATGCAGATTGGTTACACTTGTGAGGAAGAACATAACGGTAGGTTATTGATGTAAAGCAGTCACTGAGGGATCCTATAGGGAATTCAAAAGTGACTGCTTGATGCAAAGGATGCCGAGAATGTGGAACTCGCTATGAGAGGATGGTTGAAATAAGCAGTATAGATACATTTGAGGGAGAGTTTAGACAACATATGATGGAAATAGAGAACTACTTGATTTGGCTGACTACAGATGCAAAGAGGCTTGAGTGGATGGTTGGGTTGAATGGCCTGTATCTGTTGGATTTTCTTTTTAACATGGATGCTTGCATATTGTTAATTGAACACTAGATGACCTCTGAAGGAAGTATGTTATGTCAGTGACATTGCAAAGTTAACTCTTGTTCTAGTTTGTTACTTGTTGTTATAGCAATCTGATGGTCACGTTATTTTGAGGCTGACATATTTAGATGTAAAAGTCTGAAAGGAATTGAATAATAAAGATCTGGCATTAGCCTCTTTGGCAAGGACGTTGTTTGCCAACATTATTTGAACAGTTACAATGATTTCCAGCAAAGTGTATATTTAATGAGAAGATAGACATAAAATGCTGGAGTAACTCAGCGGGACAGGCAGCATCTCTGGAGAGAAGGAATGGGTGACGTTTTGGGTCAAGCTCCTTATTCAGGTTGATGTCGGGGAATGGGCGGGACAGAATGGAGTCGAAGACAATAAGACTGGTGGGAGAACTGGGAAGGGGAAGTGATGGAGAGAGAGAGGGAAAGCAAGGGCTACTTGAAGTTAGAGAAGTCAATGTTCATACCATCGAGGTGTAAGCTACCCAAGCAAAATATGAAGTGCTGTTAACTCCTTAATGAGGATGTAATGATTTGTGGTTTGTGTCATGTGCTGCAGATTCATAAACATTGTTCACAAAACTAGTGTTTTTCTCAGTTGTAAGAAATATGTGAGAACCAGATGCACCGCCGTGTGTTTATTGTGAAAATAAACCAGATCCCCAGGTGTTTATTGTGAAAATTATATCATAAAGCTGTTTACTGTAATGAAAATAAAGTTGAACAGGAAGGGATACCCTGTGTACAATGTCACTGCCCTGACTATGTTGAAATAAGCTGTGGTGAAGTAGGCTGTATTAAGGAAGAATGAATGAAGAAGGAACCAAACCTCATGATCTGATGCTGTTGTGGCAAAGCAATGAAAGGCGGCCACGCTGTTCTCCATTGGACAGAAACAAACCAGAGTGCTTATCAGGCTAGTTCAAGCAAGACTGAGAAAGGCCTGAGAAAGGCATGAGAAAAATTAACTGTCTAAGGATGGTGGGATGTATGTCCATGGGATGCAAAAAGGAAGAAAAAAAAACATGAGGATAAAATTGGAAAATACATTTACAGGACCAAAGCAGAACTCCAAAGAGTGTAGTTCTAGTGTTTTCAATTGTTTATGATAGGACAAACTGCTCATTCCAGCAATTAATCCAGTGAATCTCTATGCAGCTGTTTCCAATATATTTTCTTAAATAAGAGAACCAAAAGTGTGTGAGGTACTCCAGGTGTGGTCTCACCAGATCCCTGCACAATTGTAGCAAACTACCTTCATTCTAAACCGATATGCTATTGCTTTCTGCACCTGCCTGCTGACTTTTTGTGATTTGTGCACAAGAACACATAGATCCCTTTGTGCTTTGCTCACCTGCACTCTTTCTCCATTTAGATCATTGTCTGCTTTTAGATTCCTTTCATTGAAGTGCAGGATCTCACAACTTCCCACATTAAACACTATTTGTCCCGTTTTCAGCCAGTCAGTTTGCCTAACTATGTACTATTGCAGAGTCCGAATATCCTTATCAGAATGTACCCTCCCATCTATTTTCATGTTGTCTACAAACCTAGATACCTTGTATTCCGCCCCTTCCTCCAGGTTAAATAATTGAGGTCATTGGGTACGTCCCTCAGCCTGAAAAAGACTTGCTTATTTTGGCACACTGATAACCAATCTTCAATTCATGCTAACACACTTGTCAAATACCATGTTCTTATCGTGCGCACCTCCACTTTTATGTACCACTTTCACAAATGCCTTCTGAAAATCCACAAATACTGCAGCAACAGATTCTCCTCTAATCACTCTGCACGTTATGCCCTTGGAAAAAAAACTTGGTTTTGCAATATTGAGCTTCTCCAAATGACTAACCATTTCTTACTTGATTACATGAATGATCCAGCATTTTGCCAACAGCAAAGTAGAGAAGGAGGTTCAGCAGCAGATAATTCCCTGAGCTCATGTATGAACTAGTTTATACAAATCCATACCAATTTATAAATTATCCTTTACCAGGATGTTACATTTGCATAAAAGATATGCTGATAAATGAAGATGATTGGAAGCATGAGAATCTATGTTGACTGAGTATGGGATTTGCAAATTGTGAGTCATGACTATAAGATTATAGCACTTTGCTTAAACTAACATGACTCTCTGTGGGTCAGCTCATCCAAAAATTATGACGCAATTTTTGTAATACAATGCCGTCGACATTGGATTGTGTAGAGCTGTTTTTTTTCACTTCTAAGCAATTCAATGTGTCGGAAGGATCTGCAGGTACTGGTTGAAACTGAAGATGGACACAAAAAAGCTGGAGTAACTCAACTGGTTCCTCTCGTTGAGTTATATACAATTCAATTTTGATCTTACCTCTTCAGGACTGTCCTAATGACCATTTCGTGATGAAATTGCACTAATATGTTTGGGGGCCCTTGCACCACGAGCTGAGGTGATGTGTAGATTTCATTGTCATCTCCCTCATTTTGTACAATCTTGCCAACTAAATTTTAAAGTTTTAGTTTCGAAGATACAGTGTGGAAACAGGCCCTTTGGCCCACCAAGTACGACTGCACCAGCGATCACCCGTACACTCGTTCTATCCTGGACATGAGGGACAATTTACAGAAGCCAATTAACCTACAAACCTGCACGTTTTGGAATGTGGGGGGAAACTGGAGCACCCGGAGAAAACCCATGGAGAACGTGCAAACTCCATACATGCAACACCCATAATCAGGATCAAACCCAGGTCTCTGGCGCTGTAAGGCAGCAACTCTATGACTGTGCCGCCCAAGTTATCGGCCACTACCAGAGAGTGATGCAACGAGACCCAGAGATAAGCTCTACAAAATGGGATCCTGGGAGCAGTAGAAACAAAAAAAAAATAAGAGGAGGAAGGTGGCAACTGTTTTAATCAGCATACACAGCCTCGTCTCCCATTTGAGTAACAGAGATAGGCACTGATTGCATGGGGCGTGTAGAACCCCTTGGTGCACAGGTGATTCTTATAATTAATCTGCAAAAGAACTTGTGCACACTAATGGACCCAATTAACATGACAGTCTTAAACAGCACCCAAAATATCCCAATAAACAGTTGGAAGGGTTTATGCCAGCACTCAGGTCAGTCCCATCATTATATTACCCAGTTTATTTCCTTACATACAGTAAGCTAATAACTTACTAATCAGCACATCTATTGGATGTGAGGGGAGACCAGAGCTCACTTGGAAAATCCACTGAACACAGGGACTGTACTAACTCCACGCATATTGCACTGGAGGTCAGGATTGATCCCTGGTTGTGAGGTGGAGTGACTACCTGTTGTGACACAGATAGTAAAGGAGCAATAGAAGTAACGTGTCATTGCCACAGACATCTGTGGAATCCACGCCAGTGGATTTTTTTTAAGGCAGAGATGGACAGATTCTTGATTAGTAAAGGGCCTGTCCCACTTTCCCGAGCAGCTCACGAATTCTCCCGAGTTTTCCCCTTGATTCAAACTCGGAGAATGTTCATAACGGGTCCGTAGGAGCCCGTAGATATATCGTACCTACGGCTGACATAACGAGCCGCTACGATATATCTGCGGACTCCTACGGACCCGTTACGAACATTCTCCGAGTTTGAATCAACGGCAAAACTTGGGAGAATTCGTGAGCAGCCCTTAAGGGTGTCAGGATTTATGGGGAGAAGGCGGAAGAATGGAGTTAGGAGGGAAAGACAGATCAGCCATGATTGAATGGCGGAGTAGACTTGATGGGCTGAATGGCTTAATTCTGCTCTGCAAACTTATGAACTTAGAATGTGTTTCCCTTAGCTTGCTATAAATGAACATGACCAATGCAGTGTTAAACTCTCGTGCAAAAGTTGTCACTTTTAACAAACTTTCTCTCACTTCATCTTGCTGCCTGGAATTGTCTGCATAGAGTTGGCAGGAAAGTTACTCCTGGAGAGCAGATGTTTCATCACACCCAGTCACCTCTAATACACATTTCTGCTTCCCAGAGAGCTCTTTCCTCTGTGGTGAATCAAGGCTCTGGTGTGGGAAGATGACAATGACATTAATTAGTGCTCACAGTTTCAAGGGACTGAGTAAACAAGGGTGCAATGATCCGTTGACATAGACTGTAGTACCATCATTTCAATCTGACCGTCCAATAGGTCTAACTCAGTGGGACTGGCAGCACCTCTGGAGAGAAGGAATGGGTGATGTTTCCGGCCGAGACCGGGGGTCTGAAGAAGGGTCTCGACCCGAAATGCCACCCATTCCTTCTCTCCAGAAATGCTGCCTGTCCCGCTGAGTTACTCCAGCACTTTGAGTGACTCTTTGGTGGAAACCAGCATCTGCAGTTTCTTCCTACACCATCCAATAGGTCTGTTGTTGCTGCTGCCTTCATTTTTCTCCTTCTAAAAGATGCTTTTAGTTTTCACTCCAGTTTACATTGAAAGCTACAACCTGCTTGTGAATGTTATCCCAGAGGAGGTTCATGTGGTTCCCGTGTGTAATAGTTGAGGCTGCACTGAAGCAGAAAGCATATGTGTGGTTTCCATCTGTGCCTCCACACGTTGCCATCTACATCAGATGCACTGTCATTGTTACCCAGCAAAGTAGTGCATCTGACCTCCGGTGTGGTCATTGTAGATTGATAGTGCATGTGAGCCAATCACACACAGGCCAGCACCACTAACTCCACAATACCCATACTAACGCCCCATTCCGGCACTTCGGTTTGAGCAGCTAGGATGTATTGATAACCTGTTGTCCTAAGTGCTGCTAAGTGCTCATTGAAGATGTGTTTAAAATCACACAATGACTTTGGCTCGTGTTTACAGTCATGGTCCCTTGACTCTGCCCAACATGAAAAAGCATGAAGGACCAGCGTGGAAACAGGTCCTTTGGCCCACCGAGTCCACGCCGACCAGCAATCACCTGTACACTAACACTTTCTTACACTCCAGGGAATTGTTTTTAATTAGAAGCCAATTAACGTACAAACCTGCATGTCTTTGGAATGTGGGAGGAAACCAGAGCACCCAGAGAAAACCAATGTGGTAATACTGAGAACGTGCAAACTCCGTACAGACAGCACCCATAGTCAGGATCAAACTCGGGTCTCTGACGGTGCAAGGCAGTAACTCTACCACTGCGCCAATGTTTCGCCGCCTTTTTGTCAGGCAAAGTTGAAAACACATTAAAATATTTCAGTGCTGAGCAGAGCTTCTCTCGCCTGCAGCCCACTGGTGCCAGGTTATTCGCCCATAGGGATATCTCTCTAGCCGTATCTGCACAAGCCATGCTATGACAGTCTTTGAAGTGGCACTGCAGGAGGTCAGGTACAGGTTGTAAAGGAGATGAGGAGGAATTACTTTAGTCAGATGGTGGTGAATTTGTGGAATTATTTGCCACAGAATGCTGTGGAGGTCAAGTCAATGGATATATTTACGGCAGAGATAGATTCTTGATTAGTATGCATGTCAGTGATTTTGGCGAGAATGGGGTTGAGAGTATGAGATAGATCAGCCATGATGGAATGGCGGAATAGACTTGGTCCGAATGGCCTAATTCTGCTCATATAACTTATCAACATAAACTTATGTGCTGACACATTTCGGTCATTTTCATCATCGTCTCATCCTCCCTCCTTGCTCTTGCTTCCTTCTTTTCTTGCTTTGATTCATGCTGTTCTGAGGAGAAACCTGGCAGTGTCTCTCCTTATACCCTGAAAAGACAAAGCAATATTTATACAGTGAGCCCAAAGCAACTTTATGCTGCAGCAACACAGTGGTAAGGAGGATTTTTTTTTTCTCACAAAGATGAAATTAAAGGGGATTGATGATTACGATGAAATGTTGTTATTGAGCACAGCTGACAGATTCCTGTATGCCTCTGCTCTTGAAGTAGTCTGTGTCTCCGTGGTCCTTTTATCCCATGAGTTGGAGGATGGTCTCCTCAATCCAGACAAGGAGCTGCAGATGCTTTCAATTATTGCTGGTCTGTTGGGAATTGAACTGGCTCTGTTTTAGTGTTTTATTTTGGGTATAACCCTGCGTAGCCCCCACCCTCCATCCACCTCACCCTCCCCATCCACCTCACCCTCCCCATCCACCCCCACCACTCCAACCCCCCCATCCCACCCCATCTCCCCCCATCCACCTCACCCTCCCATCCACCCCATCCCCCCATTTACCCCATCCCCTCATCCACACCACCCCCCCCCCCATCCACCCCAACCACCACATGCTACAATAATGCCTGACTGGGAGGTAGGTTGTATCAGGTTATGCTAAAGGCCTTTGCACAATGGTTTTTCTGCTGTTGGTACCAATCTAAGTAATTGTTCAGAGTGTCTCATTGTACAACCAGATTAATCAAATGAATCAAAGGCAAAGAGCTAATATAATGATTAACCTTTCAGAATTCTTTTTTGCCATATTCAAAGGTAAATCATCTTTTCTTACATTAAAGTTAAATTTTCTTAAGGCTTTAGACAATTAGATAAAAAGGCTGATTAAAAGACATAGAGCAGAGTGGGGTTGGAAACTCCGCAGTTCTCTGCTTCAGAACCCAAACCTCCAGTTGCCTCAGAGATCCGCTTTTCGACATAACTTCTGGACTTGTATAGTTGGCTACATATAATAAAGGAAAGTCAGTGAACTTTTTTTTTAATAGACAAGCTGGTAATCAATTGCATGAATTCAGCAAAAAGAAGGTCCGAGATAACAAATGTAATTTGATTTCCCTAATTAACTGGAAGTACTTGAACTTTATTTAGCCTTCCATCACACTGAGGAATGTGTAGGAATCACTGTGGTGGATGTTTATGTTAAAATGTGTTTTGGGTGATCTGTTGCTTTTTATTTGTATGACTGACTTGGCAAATGAAATTCCACGAATGTTGCAAAACATACTTGGCAAATAAAGTACTATTCTGACTATTCTGATTCTACACTGATTAATGTTCTTGTTCTTTGTTGCAGAGAAATGCAGGTATGTTTTTTCCTGACGATGGTGCTTCTGCAGCGATGCCTGCATGCATCCACCAGAGAGCAGAGCAGCACTGGGTCCCATACCTATTACGCTGCAGAAATTGAGGGAGACAGCACTGTAGCCATGGCTTTGGCCAAACGCTATGGAGTAGACTTCATTGGAAAGGTCAGTGCATATTTATGTTTGGTTACATTAGCTTTATCCTTTTCTCTGACAAGACATCTTACCTTTCACTCTGTGTTTTCATTAGAAGGGTTTTGAAAAATGACCCACAGCCAGATCTATTAAAATGTTGAACCCTTATTGAAGTGTTGATTATTATTTTTATTTAATACCACAAAGCAATTCAAATTTAAGAGAAACACATTTGGAATATTTCACACAGCTCTGATTTAATGCCTATATTTGTGGCTGTTGGATAATTTCTCAGTACTTAATACTTGGATTTAATATTTATACTTAGGAAATTAAGGAAAGCAAATGGCTCTGCCTTTCATAAGTTTTTAACAAATTAACAAAATATTAGGAATAGCACCATCTGTGGTGGGAAGATTACAAATAATAGTACCAAGCCATCCTGTAGAGAACAAATCATATTACAATGGAGGGTTATGTAGCCCTAATAGGAAGGAATATCGGGTTTTTTTTGTATAAAGCTTTTGTATGAGTTCACTGATCTCACATTCCCAGTACTTGAGGTGTGTCCAGGTCAGGATTAAAGTGAGCTGGTGTAAATCAACTCCCTGACCTGTGCCAACCAGGTCAAGGTCATCTGAGATTCTGAAGTGCGTCATGGGACTCAAAGGTTAATCCTGCCTTCCTCTCCCTGCAGCAGTTATCAGGTCAGTCTGAAGAAGGGTCTCGGCCCGAAAGGTCACCTGTTCCTACCGTCTGAAGATGCTGCCTGTCCCGCTGAGTTACTCTAACATTTTGTGTCCATCTTTGGTGTAAACGGGCATCTGCAGTTTTGTTCTACACATGAATTGTTTCTGGCATGTTTTGATTTTATCTTTGGCCTGTGTCTTATTTGTGCATAGTTACTCAGAGCGCAGTGAAACTACTTGCTACATCATGCTTTCTTTAATATCGCCATGCCGGCTGGGGAATGAGTGCTTGAGTGGGACATTAAAAACTGTGCGTATGTCCATATCCATGATACTCTGCAGGATGGTGTCACATTGGATGAGACTGTAATCATTTAGAGCTTTGCTTAGCTGATTGCCTCGAAGTTTCCCCAAAATATGTTGTTATGATATCTAATTTTTTTTCTTGCCTTTTTTTATTTTTTTAACGGTGTGAGTCATACTGGCTGTAAAAAAATGCCTATGCATTTTGATGTGTGATGAAAGATTAATAACTGACCCAAAAGCTTATGAACAAATAATTCTAATTCAATACCTGGGCACGTGTGAAGGGAAAGATGAGAATTGTAAGGATTATTTCAATTATTTTTCCCAGTGAATTTTCATCAGATTTTTATCCAATATCAATTAGCTGAGTTTGGAGCGGATGCCTGATCACCTCATGCTGGGTGGATTTCTTTTATTAACTGTAAGAAGATGAACAAGTTACATTCCTATAGTGTAATAACACCACTAACAGGTCACCTTCCTCTGCCAAGTCAATGTGGGAATGGGTGGAATTAAAGTGGTTGGCAACCAGGAGAACCAAGAGGCCACAGCAGAGAGTGTGTGGCTTGTCAAAGCCGTTACGTTGTCTGCGTTTGGTCTCATCCATGTAGAGGCCACATGAAGAGCAGCAAATGTAATAGATGAGATTGGAGAAGATGCAAGTGAATCTCTGTCTCACCTTGAAGGGCTGTTTCTGTCTCTGGTGAGGGAGGAGATTCAAGTTTGGAGATACAGTATGGAAACAGACCCTTTGGCCCATCGAGTCTGTGCCAACCAACGATCATTCCGTACACTAACGCTATCCTGCATCTACATGCTAGGAATTGTTTACAATTCTACCAAAGTCAATGAACCTACAAAGCTGTACTTTGGAGTGTGTGTGGAAACTGGAGCACCCGTAGAAAACCCAGGTGGCCACAGGATAAAATGTCCAAACTCAGTACAGACAGAATCCGTAGTCAGGATCAAACCTGGGTGGATGGCGCTGTAAGGCAGCAGCTCTACTGCTGTGCCACCCTAATGCCACTGTGCCATCCTATGTGCCACTGTGCCACCCATGGTGACAGAAGGTGAAAGGACAGGTGTTACACCTCTGAAGGTTGGATGGGAAAATAGCCAGTGGCGGGGAGAGAGAGAGGGATGAGTGTGGAGGGATGAGCGTGGAGGGATGAGTGAACCATCGAGTCGTGGAGAGAGCAGTCCCTGCTAAAAGGGGTGGGGAGTGAAGATGTGATGTGTGTGGGTTCAGTTTTACTGATGATCATGAGATGGATCTTCTGCTTGCTGGGCCAGGTGTAAATGTGTTGCAGATCAGCTGACTAGTACATTAAGTACCCTGAATTTCACTTCACTGGAGAACTGAAGGATAGAAACTTGCAGTCAATGATCTTCTGATGTGCGAGACCAGTTTTATGTCCACAGACACGAAGTTAAAAATTTACTCCCACCTCTTTCGGGTAACCTTGCTAATGATACACAAAAGGCAACATCTATTTTGTTTTCACGTATAGTAGAACGTTTTAATATTGGCAAAAAAATAGCACGAGTCGTTTTTCTTTTACTGTAAGCATGCATGAAATGTTGTTTGAAAGTAATTAAATAGAGGTTCACTCATTTTCATGAAGAAAAAGTCTCAGGCAAGCTGTGAATCATGGAATGTCTGGGCAGGATTCCATCGTGCTGCACAGCTTTGCCTTTTGTTTCACACTTGTGAAAATAATGAAGAAGTTACGAGTATAACTGGGCCCAATTTTACTTTGTAGTCAGTGTTGCTGGTGCAGTGCTAATTGTAGCTTTCCTTACATATGTGCAAACTCTGAATTTAAATCCGAAAATTGGTTTACGCAAGTTAACTGAGAGATATATTTCTGGAACTCTTCTGTGCAGTACAGCCCAGGAAGTACTGTGATCCCACCCACAAGACCCAAAGAAATATTCAAATGTTATGTAATTTTGTATTGGAGGTCCAGTTGTTCTAAGGAGTTGTACTTCCTTGAGGAGTCTTGCTGAAAGAGGTGTCATCGAGTCATAGAAGCCTCTTGACCCAACAGAATGCTTTAATTTAAAGTATTTTAACGAACAGCGGCGCAGCGGTAGAGTTGCTGCCTTACAGCGCCAGAGACCCGTGTTCAATCCGGACCATGGGTACTGTCTGCACAGAGTTTGTATGTTCCCCCTGTAACCACGTGCGTTTTCTCCGGGCGCTTCAATTTTCCATTTGAGGCAGTTGGCCAAAATAAAGCCAATTCTGTCAAGGCAGCACTTTGAGACGGTAATCCATGCCTTTGTTACCACTCGGCTGGATTACTGCAATGCACTGTATGTGGGGGTTAGTGGGTCCTCCATCGCCCGTCTCCAGATGGTACAGAATGCAGCTGTACGTCTTTTAACTGGCATACGTAAACATGAGCACATTTCGCACATTTTAGCCTCACTCCACTGGTTGCCTATTCAGTTTAGGATCCATTTTAAAATTATTTTATTTGCTTTTAAATCCCTGAATGGTCTTGCCCCGCCCTATCTATCTGAGCTTCTACACCCTTATACACCCGCCCGCTCTCTCAGGTCAGATAATCAGCTGCTCCTGAGTGGGCCTAAAACTAAGCTGAAGCTCAGAGGGGACCGTGCCTTTGCTGTGTCGGCACCCAAATTATGGAACGATCTGCCTCTCCACATTAAACAGGCCTTCTCTGTCTGTTTTTAAATCACTTCTTAAAACCCATCTCTTCTCCGTGGCCTTTGATACCCAGTAAGATGTCGACTTTATTTACTTGATTTAATTTCTTATTTTGATTGCTTTTATTGCGTGGCTATTATTTTTACTCATGTTTTATGTCTTTTAATTTATTGTTGTATTTCATATGTAATTTTTGCGCCTCATGTGAGCTGTTATGTTGTCTGTTTATGATGTCTTGTTTATTCTTCTGTACAGCACTTTGGTCAACATTGGTTGTTTTAAAGTGCTTAACAAATAAAGTTGGATTGGATTGGATTGGAAACTCCAAAGGCGTCCGGGATGGTAGGTTAATAGGCTTTGGTAAGTTGTGAAATTGTCCCTAGTGTGTAGGATAGTGATATTGTACGGGGTTATCACTGGTTGGCTCGGACAGTGGGCTGAAGGGCCTGTTTCTGCGCTGTATCTCTAAAGTCAAGAGTCAACAATCAAGACTGTTTTACTGTCATACTAGACTAAGTAGGACCTGTTGGGTCCCAGTCACATGGGAGGCCTGGTCCCCCAAAGTAACCCATTCCCCACTCCACCAATATTCCACCACTCACCTGTTCCCCCAACGAAACGGCAGGAGCGTTCTGTAGCTTCAGGCGGGGGCTGGTGGGGGGGGGGGGTGTGGGGGAGGAGCAGTGTGTGGGGGGGAGGGGGGCATGTGGGGGAGGGGGGTGTGGAGGGGTGCTGTGGGGGAGTGGGTTGGGGATGGTTTGGGGGTGGGGATAGGGGGTTGTGGGGGTAGGCGGGTAGGGGGGATTGTGGAGGTAGGGGCGGTAGGAGGGATTGTGGGGGTAGGTGGGGTGGGGGTTGTGGGGTTGGGAGGCGGGTTTGTGGGAGTAGGGGGGTTGTGGGAGTAGGGGGGGTTGCAGGTGTAGGGGGTTGTGCGAGTACGGGGGGCTGTGGAGGTGGGGGGAGGTTGTGGAGATAGGGTAGGGGTTGTGGAGGTTGGGGAGGAGGTGTATGTGGGAGGGGGGAGGGTGTGTGTGCCTGCGGCATCACACACACTCACTAACCCACACACACACACACACACACACACACACACACACACACACTAACCCCCCCCCCCCCCCACACACACACACACACTAACCACCCCCCTTCATATTATATTAATACTAGATTAAGTGGGGCCCGTTTGGTCCCCGACGCACAGGTGGTCTGGTCCCCCAACGCAAACTGTTCCTCCAAAGCAATATTCCACCACTCACCCGGAGCCGGTGTGACCGGGGGGGGGTGGTGGGAGGGGAGGTGTGTATGTGTTGTATCTCTTATTGCGTTCTTCAGGCGGGGGGAGAATCCTGCACCTGGAGGAGGGGGATGGCTTCAGGTGGGTCCTGTCGGGGGCTGGTGGGAGGTGTGGGGGACGCACCCTGCTCTCTCCCCATGCTGCTCACTCCCCACCATGCTCTCTGCCCATGCTGCTCTTTCTCCACGCTGCTCAACACACTCTTCTCACACTGTTCCTTCAACTTTATTCTCCTCGCCGCTGGTGATTGACAGCGGGTGCCGGAAGGGACAGTTTTTACGATATTTAAACTTTCATAACTGTTGTACTGTTCTACCAATCGTAACAAAACTTGTTGCACTTGCAGCACAGGAGAATGGCGTGTAAGGTGGCAAAAATCGTAGCACTATCGGGTACCGTTTTTGCGCAAATTTAAAAGCAATGCAAACTTAAAGAGGACAAGATGAGAGTTTTATAAGTATATAGATTATTCATTCGCTCCTTTTACCCCATCCCCGCCCTATCCACTCACGCATAGCCCCCAACTCACAGGTGTGTCTAGAGAGTGAGAGGGAGGGGTTGTAGTGAGAAAGGGCAGAGAGAGAGGAGCAGAGACAGAGAGAAGGGGGGCAGAGACAGAGAAAGAGAGGCAGAGACAGAGGGAGAGGGGCAGAGAGAGAGGGATGGAGAGAGGGGGGGGGAGAGAGGGGGGGGGAGAGAGGGGGGAGAAAGGGGAGAGAGATGGGGAGAGAGAGGGGTGAGAGGGGCGGGATTGGGGGGGAGTGAGAGGGGGGAGAGAGAGAGAGATGGGGAGAGAGAGATAGGGAGGGAGGGAGAGAGAGGGAGGGTGTGGGAAGGCCCGGGCCGAGCTGAGGACCGGAGCCAAATCAGGCCGAGGACCGGAGCCGAGCCAAGGCGCGAGAAAAAAAGTTCAGTGTGTATATATTAACATCCACACATACTCAATAAATAAACAAATATAATGCAATAATAATAATAGTCTGTTGTAGTCCAGAGCTTATTTGTTGTCGTGTTCAATAGCCTGATGTCTGTAGGGAAGAAGCTGTTCCTGAACCTGGACGTTACAGTTTTCGGGCTCCAGTACCTTCTTCCCGATGGCAATGGTGAAATGAGTGTGTGACCAGGATGGTGTGAGTCTTTGATGATGTTCGCTGCCTTTTTGAGGCAAGTCTTTGTTCAGAAACAAGTCAGAAAGATATATTTTGTCTTGTAGAAGAAATGCCTGGCATTTCAATTCGAACAAAGATAACAAATAAAGTGTAAAGTATACGTTCCATTCACAGTCATATTTTGAAAGTGTTAGAGTGGGATGTTACACCAACACAGAGTTTTGGCGGATATAAAAGATGACTGGACATTATATTGAAGTAGTTAAATGAGAGTTGTCCTTGACCAACATTTATTCTCCTAGCAACATAATTACTTGGAGAAAGAAAGAAGAAGTGAACATTGTAATTTTGTTGTTTGTGTCACCTTCCATTGGGAACATTGGCCGCTATGTTGCTGGAACTGCAGCGGTGGCATTAATTTGCAGCTCACCTCATGAATAGTTCAATGGTTCAATAGTACTTTATGGTCATCTGGCCATTGTGATGTTCTGAGGCCATGGAAGACTTCACAGGACAGACCATGCTTGTTGAGTATCTCATGACGATAATAGTTATGAGATGCGACATATTCCTTTGGAAGGATTTGTCTGGGCAGTAATGTAAAAGCTTTTATTTCTGGTCTGTCGTGGGATTTTCTGCTAACCTGCCTAGCTGAAGGCCTTTATTTAAATTTGTTGTCACACATGGAATTATACAGCACAGGAACAGGCCCCTCAGCCCAAACTATCTATTCGGACTGAGATATATACCTGAGCTAGTTCCATTTGCCTGTGTTATATCCCTCTAAACCTATTATATCCATGTACCTGCTCAAATGTATTTTCAACATTGTAAGTATACCCACCTCTATAGCTTCTTCCAACAGCTCATTTCATATGCACACCAACCTCTGTGTGAAAGATTTGACCAGGTACATTCCCTTCTCACCTTAAACCAATCCCTTCTAGTTTTAGACTTCTTTACCCTGGGAATATGACTCTGACCATCAGTGGCGGACTGGGTCTAGAAATATTGGTTGCCAGGAGACAAAGGGGGCCCACCCACAACTACAATGCTATCATTTAACAGGGGCCCACTTGCCATCACTTGCTATCACTTCATTAGGGGCCCACTTGCCATCGGGCAAGCTGACACCCTGGCCAGTCCGCCACTGCTGACCATCCTTTCTCGACTTCCCTTATGATCTACAAGGCCACCCCTACACCTCTTAACACCCAGAGGGAAAAAGTCCCTGCCTAGTCAGCCTTTCCTTATAATAACTCAAGTACTCCAGTCCCATTAAGTCAATCGAGCTTTATCTTTGACAAAAGCCTTGCACACACCTTCATTCATATTGTGCCATTGCTGCAGAAACTGGGGTGTTGCCAGACATTGGATCCAAACTACAAGTTCCCACACTGGCTCCAATAAAAAGCTTGTCCCTTAAATGTATTTTTATCCAAATAGAGAAGAATATGAAATATATGACTGAGGTTTGCACTGTCAGCTGGAAGTCAGGTTGCTACTCTGGCTCGTCCTCATCTCTTGCTGAGCAGTGAGTAAATCACAGGACAATGCTTGGGTATGACTTGCATGCTAGCCAAAGTCACCAGTTTTACTGACTGGTGCACTAAGCTTAAACAAATAGTTGTAGATATTTATTTCATCAAGGTACATTCAACTGTTAATCTCCCTTTGGCATGTAGAGTTATGATATATAACCAACTTTGGAAGCATGTCAAATTAATATGTTATGAAATACAACCTGAATATTGGATATGTGACATATTTTCCTCATTTATATTTTGTTGACATGTTCAGTGGCTGCAGGATGTTCTGAAATTTGTGCATTACAGAGCAATATGTTTTAGTTTGATGTGTAAGTCACGTCTTGCTGCAGGTTTTAATTTATGGTATGTATCAGGATTTTGATGAGCAGAGCAAAATAAGTTACAAATCTTTTTTTATTGAAGTGACAATAAAATACTAACATAAACAGGTGCAACCAACACTAAATTTAAGCACAAATAATTGGAGAGGGACATTTCTCTTACTTTTACTATCAAAACGCACTAACTAACTCGAGCAGAGAGCATATGGTGCATATGAAGCAGTAAAGTACTAAACACCAGCCCTCACCGAAGTATATTTGAATCCTGACTCTGCAAAAAGAATATGTGGCAGTGTCTTGGGTATAGAATCGTCTGTGGATTACTCTGTGTAACAAAAGGAAAGCATTGTACTTGGAGTTGTTGCTTTCACATTCAACTGCAATAGCGTTCCCTGTTTCAGCTCTTTGGTTCTTGTGTTAAAGGACATTCTAAGGCACTGAGGGATGGGTTTGTGTGATAGAAATGAAGTGCTATGCGAATTTTATAACAAAGCTATTTGCTTCATCAGCTAAAAATGTTAGTTGTTCAGATTGTGTAAGAACAAAAGCAATTTCCCCCATACTGAATACATGAATTTATATTTACATCCACAGACTAACCGATGTCTGTGTGACATAACTAAACCAATGATCCCCTGATATCACCTACCAAAAAGAGAAACAAGAATTGTGCATAGTTTTGTTTTGGCTTGTTTGAGTGTTATTGAGGTGTAATTCTGCTTTCGATCTATTAACTTGCTGACAAATCAGGATTTGCACATTGTTCAGCACCAGCCTGTTAGCAAGAAACCTATCACTCTATATAGGACCCTTGCTTTCTCATTTTACATTTCAATTGTGTTCTGAAATGCTGCTAATGTCTGTGCCACTGTTGATACACCCAATAGATTATCTCAAATACTGATAATGCTTTGGGTCAAGAAATTATTCTTAAAATATTTTAAAGATAAATTAACCTAGTTGATAATTATATCACCAGATGTGCTCTCCTGGTTTTAACTGAGGAAATATTTTGGCAATGGTTTAAATGAGAGGTGAGAAAGCCTATTAGTTTTCTAATGGGATAAAAAGAAAAAAAAACTGTTCCTCTTTACTGAATCTTTTACAGAATAATTTGGCCAGATGTATCCAGAAGTTGCATGCAGACAAAATTCTGTACAATATTACAGGAGACAATAAAGCCAGTTCAGAGATCTTACCAGAACTTGTGTTGTGCATGCAATTAAATCCCAAGGTCAAACAATTTACAGACAATTACTTTTCTAACATCTTTAGAAATGGCTGCTTATGTGTCTTTAATTTTAAATTATACTGATATGCGAATTCTCCCCAAAGGTTAATGCTGACTAAATCCAGCTGTGACCTGACATGAAGCGACAGCGCAGGGCTTAATTATCCTCTGGATAGTCATTTACTTGGAACCATTAAAGAAAAATGCACTGTGGAGAAGATTTGGGAGGGGGGGAAAAAAAAGAGGACCAGTTTATCTCCAACTCTCAATCTGATGTCAAGAAATATGTGGGAGGAAGGTGGGGGGGTGGTGGGAATTGGGGGTAGGTGGGTGGAGGGAGAAAGAAAAGGACATTTTATTTAAGAAAAAAAATGCGGTTAGCTATCTGGCTTAATGACAGAAAATTGTTCATCCCACTGTATTTTTTAGGAGATTAAATTACAATCTAGTTCATTTTACCCGTTGCCTAGGGGTGACGTTAAATGTCAATGACAAATGTTATACTTGTCAAAAGGATGAATTAATGTATGTGTAAAAATAGTGCACATTTTAAAAGCAAGTGATACATTTAAAAATGGCTATTCTTTTAGAAAGCCATCATTTGGATTAAGGGTCTCCCTCTATTGTGGATGTAGACAGGTAGTAGTTTAAGGTACTTTAGGATCCACCTCCAGTGCTTTGGAAGACAAGTCCTTTACATTCTGAGCAGGTTTGTCATTTTTATGAAGCTTGATTACTAACTTCAAAAAGTCAGCAATAATGAGCTTGGCATAAAGAGAGCTCTTCCCAGATCCATTAGTTATAAATACAGTACTGCAGTGAAGTCTTCTCATTCACTTTCACAATAAACTCTTTCTTACCACACCAAAAGATTTCTAGCTTTCTACATTTTAAATGGAATTTGTTTATTCGCTATGTTTATTAATTCACAATAGTTTTGATAGAATTTTATTTACAATCAATTTCAGACTGTTGCAAGTACGGATTTCATTGTTTTGTTGTCAATACACATGACAATCACCCACTTTTATCTTGACTTGCTAATTGATTGCAGTATTTTTGTTTGGAAGCAGCTTTTGGTACTCTTTCTTGAAATTATATAATTAAATAAATAGCCGGATGAGGTTTATTGTGAATTTTAATTATTTTAATTTAGCAGGAAATATTGGAAGCAAGACTGATTGACAGGCACTGAAAATAACCTGAGCAGAAGAAGGGATGTGGGCAGGAATTTAAAGTTGCCAGCTGGTGAAGGGACATCTCCACAAGTGTGCATGCACAACTGTCAGCATGCTTTACTATTTTTTAGACTATTGTCGTTATTTGCCTCCATCTTGTGTATGCTCTATACAGCCTGAACATAAATAGCTGTTTCATTTCTGTACTGCCTTTCTACCTCCACAACAGAGGAAGAGCCTTTATCTAAATTATGTATTTCTAAAAGATCAGCAATTTCTAAATACATTGGCATGGAATTTTTAAACCACACTAGACTAAGTGGGACCCATTGGGTCCCATGTTCACACGGGAGGGCTGGTTTCCCAACGCAATATTCCAACTCTCCACAAATTCCAATATTGGTGGCCAGTGGGGGTGGCGGGGGGGTGCTTTTTGGAGCGCTAGTATGGGTGTTGTGGGCCAAAGGGACTGGTTTCCAGAGGGCTAGTATGGACATTGTGGGCCAAATGGATTCTTGGGCTGGCAGCTCAGTCACTCAGGGCTGGTGAGCTGGCAGCTCAGTCACTCAGGCCTGGTGGGCTGGCAGCTCAGTCACTCAGGCCTGGTGGGCTGGCAGCTCAGTCACTCAGGCCTGGTGGGCTGGCAGCTCAGTCACTCAGGCCTGGTGGGCTGGCAGCTCAGTCACTCAGGCCTGGTGGGCTGGCAGCTCAGAAACTTCCAGAAATTCTGCCCAAAACAGGTGAGAGACACTGGGAGATAAGGGTGAGAGGGTGGAGAACCAATTATAGACATTGTTCATCTTTTTCTGCAGATAACAGCAATGAAGGAGGAAAGTCTACCCTGGCCTGGATCTCACAGGGACCCAATGAAGGGAGGGAGAATATATACAGGGGGAATACTTACTGATAGGCCGAAGAGACTCCCACCTGGGCTAGTACAGGCCTGATGGGCCATAGGGGCTCTTCAAAAAAACCATCTGAGTGAAATCTCAGTGAAAGGCACTTTTTCTGGACTTTTCCTGGCCTGGCACGGGTCCTTTGTGCCAAATTGCTCCTCCTTGGCTAATATGGGCATTTTGGTCTAAAGGGACTGGTTTATCTGCTAATAGGGGCCTCATGGGCCGAAATTAATGGTTTCAGGCAGGCCAAACACCTTATTTCATTTCCATTTCCATTTTGCATTTCCGTTTCAAGCACAGGGCAGGCCAAACAACTCATGGCATTATCATTTCCATTTCCATTTTGCATTGCAGTCTCAAGCACAGGGCTGGCCAAACAACTCATGCCATTGTCATTAAGGGCTAACAAATCATTTATCGCAAGTACATTGCAGACTCACAATTCAGTTGATTCACAGCTTAGAATCACAGTTGTGGCCTCTCCCTTGTGATCTTCCAGAGTGACTGACTCATATCCAGGCATCCAGGGTTTTAAAGTCCTGCCCCCCCCCCCCCCCCCAGAAGGGGAGTTACCTTCATCATGGTGATTGACAGGCGAGAGGACCAATCAGCTGATCTCAAGATTTTTTAAACACTCATAACTTTTTTATTTTCCATCGATCGAAAAAATCCTCGGGGCTGTCTCAGCGGTGGAGGACTGTGAGTAAGATGGCCATAAATCATAGCGATGTAAGGTAGCGTTTATTCTAAAATCAATATGCAGCGCAGACAGGAAGTGGTCAAGATGAGACTTTTAGTTATATAGATGGAAACACATGCTAGAGAGATTCTGCCCCTGTAAAATCTATCTGGATTATTGTAGGACCACGAAGGATCATTTCCTTGCTGGGATGATGTGCATGTAAGCTTTGTGTATCCCATGGTGGCATCAGTGTCATGAATAATAACTGAGATCATAAAGTACTGCTAACTCTTTTGAAATTTGTCAAAAATCCCAAATGTAAATGTGTGGCTGCTCTGAGTTTTCAATGTTGTGGTTCATGGAGGGCTCTGCCACTTCCAGTGATGGGCAAAGTAGCACACGCTTTTCTTTGGAGCTGCAGAATGGAGAAGGTGGTGGGTACCACGCATCTTCATCAGACAATGTGGCAAAGGTAGGTGACGCTTTGGGGAGGGTCTCTCCACCTCTACTGTCACTTCCCATCCAACTCTCCTCACCTCTCTCCACTTCCCATTGGAAATAGAATGCTTCACTTTAAAACATTAGAACTTCAAGGATGGCACAGGAGTTGGTTCTGCCGTTGTCTAGGTCCAGCAACCCGGCTTCAAACTTGACCTTGGTGCTGCCCTGTGTTTAGTTTCTTTTAGTTTAGAGATACAGCACGGAAACAGGCCCTTTGGCCCACCGAGTCCAAGCCGACCAGTGATCCCCGCACAGTAACACTATCATATACACACTAGTGACAATTTACACATATAGCGGAAAGACAATACATCATTACAATCGAGCGATCCACAGTGGACAGGTGCACAATAAAACAAATAACATGAATAACGTTTAGTGTAAGATAAAGTCCAGTAAAGTCCGATCAAAGATAGTCCCAGGGTCTCCAGTGAGGTAGATAGTAGTTCAGGATCGCTCTCTGGTAGGATGGTTCAGTTGCCTGATAACAGCTGGGAAGAAACTGTCCCTGAATCTGGAGGTGTGCTTTTTCAAACTTCTATACATTTTGCCTGATGGGAGAAGGGAGAAGAGTGGCCGGAGTGCGATTCATCTTTGATTATACTGGTGGCCTTTCCGAGGCAGCGTGAGCTGTAAATGGAGTCAATGGAAGGAAGGTAGGTTTGCGTGATTGACAGATAGTTGTGTTTCTCAATAGCATTTAAATTTCCGGCCTTTCTCTTAATGCATTTAGAAACATAATTTAGTTGCTGGCCTCCAAGAAGCAGTTTACAACAAAAACAATAAGCTGTTTAATATGTTTTTCTAATTTTGAGAGCGTTTGTTTTCTTTTATTATGTTCATTGCATTTTAGACATGGCATCGTTCAGAGTACTGCACTGATTCCCTTTTATCTGAATAATCTTTTGCCGTTGCTGCTGCAGTGTGATACCACTTTAAATTAGAAGACCATTATCCTGCAGGGCTGTAATTCCATTCTGCCCATTGTATTGGTGGGCTCTGCCAACAGTGAGGCTTTTCAAAAGGGCTCTGTCATGCTGAAAGTCTTTGCCTATGTGGGCAATGGTGTCCATATTGTAGAAACAGGCCTACGCCAGTCTCAGTCAATTAGAATGTGAAAGTCCATGCTCACAGTTGACCCCCGACTCTCTCAGAACGAGGACTGCTGCTAACAAATTACAATAGACATTGAAGTTGAAACCCAGCCAGCTCTCACCAGTCCTCTTCAAAAGAGACTATGAGCGGCTCTGTTCCATTTTTCTTTCCGTTGTTGCAAACTCTCTCCCCTACCCCAAAGCTATCAGGGTGGACAAATTGCACGCTCTTGCTTTGGCAACCCTGAAAGTTTATCAATTAGAACGTTTTGTCACAGGGAGAAAACAAAAGGTGTCTGACAAGTGTAAAAATAAGGGCTCCCGAACTCTTAAGCTCATGAATAATGCGAGAGCCAAGCAGTTGCTGTGTGTCTTAATGAATAGTCAGTAATTGCCACAGATCTTGAAGCAGAGCAGCCTGGATCATTTTCAGATTTCAGTTTTCCCTGTGATTGTGATCCATGAAAAGTAAAAGCAGATCCCTAGAACCCAAATGTTCATCTCCATTCTTGGTGAAAAGGGAGAAAATAAACGCTACCGTGGTGTCTGGTATAGCTGTGGACTGTCTAGCTGTAAACAAAAAAAGCAGAACAGACACCTTTATTTTCTTATGCTGGCAATATTTTTTATAGGATCTTGGGAATGCACCTAAATGACTTTCCTGATCATTCTCCATTCTCTGCTGATACTCTGCCAAATATGCTCTGACCACTTGTGACAGATTAAACTACATTTCGAGGAAATTACCATGAGCCAGTCATCACCGTGCCTAAATCTTTAATAAATTTCTCAGTGATATTAAATTACAGAGCAGTGTGAGGTATGAAATGCACAGTAATCAGTAAGCGAGGCAGAGGGCCATTCATCAAACGGTAGCCAGCTTTAGCTCTGATGCACCCTACATCTTATTGTTTGTTGTATGTATGTTTAACCCGGATGTTCAAAGAAACCTATTTACTCTCCAAGGCACAAGAAACTGCAGATGCTGTTTTATACAAAAGGACACAAAATGCTGGAGTAACTCAGCCGCTCAGGCAGCATCTCTGGAGAACATGGATAGGTGATGTTTCAGGTCGAGACCCTTCTTCACACTGTCCCATCCCAAAACATCACCTATCCAGGTTCTCCAGTGATGCTGCCTGACCAGCTGAGTTACTGCAGCATTTTGTGTCCATTTATACCTCAGGCTGCCTTGGCAAGGCCAACAGCATAATCAAGGATGAGTTGCACCCTGGCCATTCCCCCTTTTCACTTCTTCCATCAGGCAAAAGATATAGAATTGTGAAAACGCACACCTCCAGATTCAGGAACAGTTTCATCCCAGGTGTTATCAGGCAACTGAATCATCCTACCACAACCAGAGAGCAGTGCTGAACTACTATCTACCTCTTTGGTGACCTCGGACTATCCTTGATCGGACTTTGCTGGCTTTACCTTGCACTAAACACTATTCCCTTATCGTGCACCTATATACTGTAAATGGCTCGATTGTAATCATGTATTGTCTTTCTGCTGATTGGATAGCATGCAACAAAAGCTTTTCACTGTACCTCAGTACACGTGACAATAAACTGAACTGAGGTTAGAACTGAGGTCCTTTTGTGTAAACCAGCATCTACACAAAGTCAGAGTAGGTGTTGAGGATGGATGTCAACGCTTCCATTAACGGCTTTGGTGGGTCACTGGATCAATGAATAGAGCAAGGCAGGGGGATGATTAGGAGGATGGGGGGGGGGGGGGGATAAATAGAGGCCTGGCAAAAAAACATAATTGGTCCATTCTTCTCCACAGATGCTGCCTGACCCACTATGCCCCACCCAGCAGTTTGTATTTTCTGTTTCCTCTTGCTATGCAATACTGATAAAGCTTTGCCTACCCAACTGCTGCTCTGCCATTTTGTAAGTGTGATTTGTCTTGTGTAGAAAGGAACTGCAGATGCTGGAGTCTGTAGAAGGGTCTCGACCCAGAACGTCACCATTCTATCTAGAGATGCTGCCTGTATCGCTGAGTTACTCCACCATCTTATGTCTATCTGTGATTTATCTTGAGTTTTAATGCATTTGTCATTTTAATGCATTTTATGCATTTTAAGTGATTTGTCTTGCATTGTTGGATATATGTGTACAAAATCATGAGAGGAACAGATCAGGTAGATGCACAGTCTCTTGCCCAGAGTAGGGGAATCGAGGACCAGAGGACATAGTTTCAATGTGAGGGGGAAAGGATTTCATAGGAATCCGAGGGGTAACTTTTTCACACAAAGGGTGGTGGGTGTCAGAGGAGGCAGTTGAGGCTGGGATTATCCATCGTTTAAGAAACAGTTAGACAGGTACATGGATAGACAGGTGTGGAGGGATATGGACCAAGTGCGACTAGTGTAGCTGGGACATTGTTGGCCGGTGTGGGCAAGTTGGGCCAAAGGGCCTGTATCCACACTGTATGACTATGACTTGGTTTTATTTATTCCTGAGTGGTCTGCTTTTGCACCCCTTGTATGCAAAGATATTTTTCAAAGAAATAGATAATCAGTTAAAAGTGAAGCACGGATTTTGAAGAATCCTGAATTGGCCTTGGATGAAGGTATTCTGAAGAGTTTCTGTCTGCCAACAATTGACTGCTCAGTTTCAAGCCCATCAGATTGAGTTCTGTCTTAAATTGGCCCCTAGGTGGCACTGTGTGGCTGGAGCTCACACTGACACTGAGCACTTCCAACTTTTAACACTATCCTCACCACCAGTCCTTCTCCACATGATTAAAGGCTTGCTTAAAAGAAACAATTTTCACTCAACTTCAAGGTGCATTTTTAAAATTCCAGGAAATGGAAGATGTATGGAAGATGTGTGATGGGATATACCATTGTAAGATAGTGTAAAAACGTGGAGGACTACAATCAGTCTGAACAGGAGTCCCGAGCTGAAATGTCACCTATCCATGTTCTCCAGAGATGCTGCCTGTCCTGCTGAGATGCTCCAGCGCTTTGTGTTCTTTTTGGAAGAAACGGGTCCTTTTCAGAATGGCAGGCAGTGACTAGTGGGGTACCGCAAGGCTCAGTGCTGGGACCCCAACTATTTACAATATATATTAATGATCTGGATGAGGGAATTGAATGCAACATCTCCAAGTTTGCGGATGACAAAGCTGGGGGGCAGTGTTAGCTGCGTGGAGGATGCTAGGAGGCTGCAAGGTGACTTGGATAGGTTGGGTGAGTGGGCGAATGCATGGCAGATGCAGTATAATGTGGATAAATGTGAGGTTATCCACTTTGGTGGCAAAAAAACAGGAAAGTAGACTATTATCTGAATGGTGGCCGATTAGGAAAAGGGGAGATGCAACGAGACCTGGGTGTCATGGTATACCAGTCATTGAAAGTAGGCATGCAGGTGCAGCAGGCAGTGAAGAAAGCAAATGGTATGTTAGCATTCATAGCAATAGGATTTGAGTATAGGAGCAAGGAGGTTCTACTACAGTTGTACAGGGTCTTGGTGAGACCACACCTGGAGTATTGCGTACAGTTTTGGTCTCCTAATCTGAGGAAAGACATTCTTGCCATAGAGGGAGTACAGAGAAGGTTCACCAGACTGATTCCTGGGATGGCAGGACTTTCATATGAAGAAAGACTGGATAGACTCGGCTTGTACACGCTAGAATTTAGAAGATTGAGGGGGGATCTTATAGAAACTTACAAAATTCTTAAGGGGTTGGACAGGCTAGATGCAGGAAGATTATTCCCGATGTTGGGGAAGTCCAGAACTAGAGGTCACTGATTAAGGATAAGAGGGAAGTCTTTTAGGACCGAGATGAGAAAATCATTTTTTACACAGAGAGTGGTGAATCTGTGGAATTCTCTGCCACAGAAGGTAGTTGAGGCCAGTTCATTGGCTATATTTAAGAGGGAGTTAGACGTGGCCATTGTGGCTAAAGGGATCAGGGGGTATGGAGAGAAGGCAGGGATGGGATACTGAGTTGGATGATCAGCCATGATCATATTGAATGGTGATGCAGGCGAAGGGCCGAATGGCCTACTCCTGCACCTATTTTCTATGTTTCTATGGTAATAACAGTTCTGCAGGAATTTACAACACACTTTTATAAATTATACATATAAATCATCCGTAAATTCCTCTCATATCCGAGGACATGGTCCATTTTCAAATCGTTAATTGTAATTGAAAATCCTTCAGAATTTGGTATGGAAAATTTGGACAGGTTGGGTGAGTGGGCAGATGCATGGCAGATGCAGTTTAATGTGGACAAATGTGAAGTTATCCACTTTGGTGGCAAAAACAGGAAGGCAGATTATTATCTGAATGGTGTCAAGTTGGGAAAAGGGGAAGTACAGCGAGATCTGGGGGTCCTTTTTCATCAGTCGCGGAAAGTAAGCATGCAGGTACACCAGGCAGTGAAGAAAGCTAATGGCATGTTGGCCTTCATAACAAGAGGATTGAGTATAGGAGCAAAGAGGTCTTTCTGCTGTTGTACAGGGCCCTAGTGAGACCACACCTGGAGCAACGTGAATAGCTGGAGACGAGAGTAGACCAGGACCAATCAGAGCCACAAATGACCTCAGGCAGGGCGGTGCCTGGTAAATCCATTGTTGATTAGGGAAGGTGTGAGCACAAGAGACCATTATTGATTAGTCCCCCCCACTCCCCGAATCCTTTACTTTCACTCTTAAGGAGGGTTCCGACCCGAAATGTCACCTATCCTTTTTCTCCAGAGATGCGGCCTGACCTGCGGAATTACTCCAGCACTTTGAGTTTATTTTTGCTGTAAACCAGCACCTGCTGTTCTTTGTTTCGTCATTTGGTCAAGCAAGAATCCAGGGCAGATTAACACCTTTTAAATAATAATTAGATTGTAATTTTCAGTTCTGTTATCAAAACCATGGAATTTAGTGAGGCACGTTCCCTGCAAACCTAACAGTGGCTCAACTGCAAATAATTGTTCAAATTCAATTAAAGCATAATTTGGGGCACAAATTGGCACAAATCCTCAATCTGCACCTGATTTTCCTTTTCTCTGTGCTGCAAGATAGGCTGTTTCACTTTAACAGGGGGCACCCTGCCCAGAACTCCAGCTGGGAGAGGAGCCAAACATCTTCACATGAGTTTGGAGGATTTTATGTGCTGGATGGCATGGGGATCACAAGAGCAGAGTGAAGTGAACACTCCGATTGCTGCATCTTGGTTTGCATTATCTAATTTGGCCAAAGTAGATCTACATATCAGCCATCGCGTTTTTTTTTTTACACAGAGAGATACAGCGCGGAAACTGGCCCTTCGGCCCACCGAGTCCGCACCGACCAGCGATCCCCGCACATTAACATTACCCTACACACACACTAAGGACAAATTACACTTATACCAAGCCAATTAACCTACATACCTGCACGTCCTTGCAGTGTGGGTGGAAACCAAAGATCCCAGAGAAAACCCACGTGGTCACGGGGAGAATGTATAAACTCCGTACAGGGAGCACCCATAGTCGGGATTGAACTTCGGGTGCAGGCGCTGCAAGCTCAGTAAGACAGCAACCCTACCGCTGCGTCACTGTGCCACCCATGCGCCAATTCTCTCAGGTAACATTCAGACGAGTTTCAAGCAACAATTAAATGCTTAGGAAGGAACTGCAGATGCTGGTTTACACCGCGCTGCATCTCTAAAACTAAAACAAAAAAAAACTAAAACGGAGAGGAAAGTTTAGAAGATTTTCGGTAGGTTTTCTTCCTGGAACAGACTGTTCTGAAAAACTTTGTTCACCACCTTGGTTGCCAGCCAAAAGCCACTGCTGCTGCAACTGATAATGTTTTGCATATGATCATTCTTTCACGTTTTACCTGCTTGAATTTACTTCCTGGTGATAAATGTCGCCTTTTTGGTGGAACATTAAATTAGGACCTTGCCTGCCCTCAAGTGGATGTAAACGATCATATGGCACTCTTTGTACTGGGATCAATCCCACAGACGGCATCAGGAAAAGCTTTTCATTATGTTTGCAATCCGTGGCATCCTTGCTGTGCTACAGTCACCAATATCTGGTGACAAGACTTCAGAAGTATTACTGATACTGACTGCTGTACCACACCTTTGGACATCCTAAGGGTGATAAGTGCAAGTGAGAAATCAAAAATAATTCATTTTAAAGCTATTTATTGTTACCCACTGCTATAGCCATGAAGCAGTACCACAGAAATGTATTACATTGAGAAGGCCATTCAATTGATCATATTCAAGCCAACATTATCCCACCTAAATTCTCAATCCATTAATTTTGGAATATAGCCACGTGTATCACAATAATGATATAATAAATATCACAATACTTTGAGTGCATATCCATATTTAAATTTTCCCCTGTCATAGACAGGGGCGGCATGGTGGCGCAGCGGTAGAGTTGCTGCCTTACAGCGCTTGCAGCACCAGAGACCTGGGATCAATAAGGGTGCTATCTGTATGGAGTTTGTACGTTCTCCCCATGACCGCGTGCATTTTCTCCGCGATCTTCGGTTTCCTCTCACACTCCAAAGACGTGCAGGTTTGTAGGTTAATTGGCTTGGTATATGTGTAAATTATCCCTAGTGTGTGTAGGATAGTGTTAACGTGCGGGGATCACTGGTCAGTGTGGATTCGGTGGGCCGAAGGGCCTGTTTCCGCACTGCATCTCTAAACTAAACTAGATGGAGACCATTCAACCCATTGACACTATGCTGGCTCTCAGTGCAATCCATTCCCCCACTTATTTCCTTTAACTTTTTCACAAATCCCCATCAACTCCACCCTGTTTCTCCAACAATCCTAATATACGAAGGGGTATTTTACAGTGGCCAATTAAACCATCAACCAGCATGTCTTTGGGATGTAGGAGGGAAGTGGAGTTCTTGTGGATAACCTGTATGTCCACAAGGAGAATGTATATATTCTGCACAGGCAACACTGAAGATCAGGGTTGAACCCAGGTGACTGGAACTGTGAGGCAGCAGCACTGCCAGCGAAGTCACTGTGCTGCCCAGCTATATATGTTTTACGTGAGATTAAGATTTCCCCCTGTTCCATTCCTTTCAAGCAGTGAGTTCTAGTCCTCGAGGCAGACTTCCTTTTGGCTGGTTAGACAATAATTCAGTTGTTTTACTGCACCACTTTAAATTGATGCAAGATCACAGATAGACTTGCAAGCGGATGATGAAGATATAACAAATTTTAAATTACACAAAATGCACATAGGTATGAATGAATTTGCTTTTTAGACTTTATACTTTAGAGATACAGTGTGGAAACAGGCCCTTCGGCCCATCAGGTCTGCACCGACCAACGGGACAATTTACTATTTTATTGAAGCCAATTAACTTTAAAACCTATACGCTTTGAAGTGTGGGAGGGAAACGGAGCACCTGGAGAAAAACTACGGGGTGACAGGGCGAATGTACAAACTCTGTACAGACAGCGTCCGTAGTCAGGATCAAACCTGGGTCTCTGGTGCTGTAAGGCAACAACACTACCGTTGTGCCATTGTGCCACCTTTTCCTCCACTTAAATATTAATGAATGTAATAATAATAATAATAATTGTTGAATGCGACAACTGGTCTACGTAAAAATACAACAAATACTTGGGAGATTAAATTATTGAAGATGTTGTTTTGAGCAGGATGTACAAAGTTGGTCCAGATGCACCTGCAAACAACTGTGCTGTTAAAATTATTTATAATAGGTTCATGATTGGGTTTTTTTAAGACATAGTTATTAAGGGAGACAGAGCCAAACAATAGATAGAGCTAAGAACAAGCTTGAGGGGCTGAATGCCTATTAACACATTGGAAATAAGTTTATTTTTCAACTCTCCTCCACTTTCAGGAAGGGCAATCCTGTGTATACCTGATTTATAGACAAAAGATTAATTTGTTACATGACCAGAGTTGGAATGAATAATTTTCATCACTATAGGGGCTTTGGAAAATGTGATTGTTATGTAAATGGAGCTTGGTAGCTTTCAGCAAGGTGTATCGTAAAATAACAATTCTACATTATAGTGGTTCTGTTCCTGGACCAATTGGGAGACGCAGTAGCTTGTTTTCTTTTCCATTTTCTTAATTAGTTTTTTAATGTCACCATCTTTTGGGAGAAGGGCATTGATGCTAAGGCCAGCATTTATTACGTGGCCCCATTTGACGTGGAGACATGGGTTGTGAGCTGCCTTCTTGATCTACTTATCTGATTAAGGCACTCCCTGAGATCAGTTAGACAGAGAGTGCTGGGGTCATGACCCAATGACAATGAAGTTTATTGTCGTATGCTCGAGCACAGTGAGGTACAGGTAGGATGCAAAGTTTGTTTGCAACAGCCGTAAGCCCCTGTCCCACTTTCACGACCTAATTGGCGACCTCTGCTAGGTTTGCCCTTGACTCATACTCGCAGCATGGTCGCCACGAGGTTGTAGGAGGTCTTCGTAACTCTTCCTCATGCTCGTGAGTGGTCTCCGCGTACTCATGGCCTCAAGTAGGTGGCGGCGTTTTTTTCCAGCCTGATAAAAAATGTCCACGAGTAAAAAAAAGGTCGTCATGGAAAAAATTGATACTTTTTACTCGTAGGTAGGTCGTAGGTAGGTCGTAGTAGGTCGTAGTAAGATCGTAGGTAGGTCGTAGGTAGGTCGTAATAGGTCGAGATGGTAGTCGCAGTTCGGTAACTGGCCCGAGAAAAAAAATGCAAACATTAAATTTAAATTTAAATGTCTTTATTTATATAGCACATTTTTAGTCAACTTGCATTGACCCCAAAGTGCTTCACATAATTACATCCACACACACAGGCAAAGGTGGGTGAAGTGTCTTGCCCAAGGACACACACAGGCAAAGGTGGGTGAAGTGTCTTGCCCAAGGACACAACGACAGTATGCACTCCAAGCGGGATTCGAACCAGCTACCTTCCGGTTGCCAGCCGAACACTTAGCCCATTGTGCCATCTGTCGTCCCTTTTATCATTTTATCATGTGATCATTTTCCACTCGTAGCTAGTCATAGTTGGTCTGAGGTGTGGAAGTCTGAGGTTGCGGGGGGGTCGTAGGACGTCATAGACATAGTCGTAGGAGATCGTAGACATAGTTATAGGAGGTCGTAGACATAGTCGTAGGAGGTCTTTTACTTCGGCTAGTCAACACGACATTGACATTTTTTTCAACTCGTCCAGGGTCTTCTAAACTCGTGGATTAGGTCGCCCAAGTGAGACAGGCCCTGTACAGGCACACAGATTGTGACAAAAAAATAAAATTATACATACATTGCACAAGACATGGAAAACAAAACAATCTGTGAAAAAACAAGACATTATTGTAAATGACAATCAGAAAGCAATTCCATGGTGGTGCGAGAGGTGGTCCATTGTGTTCCGATGTTGAGGTAGGATTAGCATGTGTAGGTCAGTTCAAGAACTTGATGGTTGTAATCCAGTGACTGTGACCAAACCCGGTGGTACAAGTCTTCAGGTTCAGGAACAGCTGCTTTCCTTCCACAATCAGCTAGTGATATTAGCTAATCAAACAAAGAATAGCATGATAAACAATACATAAACTATTTTAGTGATGTTTCTTGAGTTGGTTATTATTAGCCATGCCATTGGGAAAATGTCCCTGCTATTCTTTGATATTGTGAAATCTTTTACCTCCACCTTGGAGAACAGACATGGACTCCATACAATGTTTCATCCAAGATCTAGCTCCTGTGACAGTGCTGTATTCTCTTGGTCCTGGACATTGACAATCAAGTCTCTGTTGTGTGACAAACTCCCAATGCAAATAATTTTGTGCGAGCCCTTGAAGTATATTTCATTGCTTTTGATAACAGATGCATACACTCAGATTTTACATAAAAAGGGAAGAATATTGTTTGAGTAACGGTAATTTTTAAACTAAATGTGAAAGGATCTTTAATCCCAGTAAGGATCTGGCACTGTTAAAAAAAAATGCAGCCCCTCTGGCATGTTGAGGTGGCATCGACCTAATGTACAGTGTCCCATTAGGGCTGTAAGCCACATCATTTCATTATAACAGGATTTCTCAGCAGTGTCTCTGGGGTGTGGGTGGGGGAGGGGAGAGGAGAGTTGCTTTATGATGTACTGATTATCCCTGCAAGTCCGACTACTTTTATTTTTCCTGGGCTGATGAAGGGATTATAAATAAAGTCCAAGGCCGAGCTTCAAAAATAATTTGCGTGTTCTCCGAAGTTTTGTTCCATGTTTTCAGTTGCCAGAGATTTCCACTGAAGAAATAATTCACAGGATATTACAGATAATTTGATTTTGTGAATTATTGCTGTGGAATTCCATGCTTCGACACTCACTTAGCACACAAGCATTACGAATGACACATGCAGCCTCTATGACTTCTTTACAAGTGGCGCACAAGCCCTCGTGAAGACCTAAGTGCTGAAAATCACAAGATTGGATCAGTGCAATGTTGAGCCCTCACTGGAGAGCCAGCATCAGGATTGTATTTTAAACCTCTGTGTTTTAACGGACACCTTTCTCCATTTGCAGTTTATTTGTAACAGTTAGGGGAGAAAACAAACGTCCTTGTGATGGATGAGGACTAAATCTAAAAGTTAAGTTCTCACTTAGAGGACATACATCAAAAGGCTGTTGGAAATGCCCGCCCAGAGCAAACTGCAAAATACACAGGGAGAGCATTCACATGATGACCTTCGCTGCTTGGTTAGGCAAAGGTTGTCACTTTCCAGGGCAGCTGAGCAATTTCTGAAGAATGGTCCCGACCCGAAACTTCACCTTTTACTTCTCTCTAGAGATGCTGCCTGTCCCGCTGAGTTACTCCAACATTTTGTGTCTATGAGCAATATCAAACCTGTTTTTAACTAGATTTTCAAATCTCCCAGCGCATAATTAAAATCATTTCGGTGCCTCAGATTTACAACAGTACTGTAAACAAGGAAAACAAAATTACTTTTCTCCCGCCCATCCATCGGCAGAAGAAGGCTATAATTAAAAAATAACCTTTCTGAACAGTAACATCCATACGGTAATTATTTAGATACAGTGACATGCAAATCATTCATGAATTGGTAAAATAGATGACATTTGGAAAGTCTAAGCAGTCTGGGCGATGATGCTATATATGGTCTCCCTCTGTTCCTACTTCCACATGCCTACCTCCAAGCACACGCTAAAATGGGGTGACAGTTACACACAAATGAAATGAAAGTTGGCTGGCTGACTGTGCACAGTTGGCAATTGTTGGCCTCAAAAAACAAAAACATTCATCATCCTTTTAGGGAGTCCTTTGCCTCCGAGGAAACCTTCCTTCCACATCAATTTAGTGGGTTCTATGGTGGTGAAGGAGGCCAATGTGGGAATCACAGAGATAACCGCACACGGAGAAGCATGACAGGGTGGGTTTGAAGGTAGTTTGTGAAGTGGTGCACTTCTTCCATGCTTATGTAGAGCATCCGAGTGCTCCTCATGCATAGCTGTGAGGTTGACAATGGTACTCCAAATGTTTTGCCTTCAGTTTGAGTGGTCAATGCGGAAGTTGTGCTTTTTCAAGGAAACTTAGAGCACATCCTTGAATCTTCCCCTCTGTCCACAGTGGTTTCTGAGTCAAGATGTCCTGAGTTCAAGTTATACTTCATTTCCGCATGAAGTCCAGGCAAACACTCTCTGCAGTGCTGTACTGTTAGAGGTATCTTTGTGCCTTTGTACGGGGCGGGGGGGGGGGGGGGGGGGGGGCTTCAAGTCTAAGACCCACCAAGCTGATGTGAAAAGGCAATGAAGTATACTTGAATAAGACGAGGATAGGTTATCTCATAGCCCTTTGTCTGCCTTTAAATTCTGGCCTTTGCCCACCCATCTGCCACTCAAACCCCCCCTTTCCCCTCCTCCTCCTCTGCTCACCTGTAGATGCTGGTTTACATAAAAGAACACAAACAGTTGGAGTAACTCAGCGGGCAGTATCCGAGGAGAACAAGAACAGATGATGTTTTGGGTCGGGAACCTTCATCTGTTTGAAGAAGGGCCCCAACCCAAAATGTCACCTATCCATGTTCTCCAGAGATGTTGCCTGACCAGCATTTGTGTCCATCAATCACTTGCCTGGCTTTGTCCCGTCCCTTCTCTCTTCTAGTTTTCTCCACCCTACTTCAGTCTAAAGAAGGGTCCTGACCCGAAACAGGCACCGATGCCTGTTCTCCAGAGATGCTGCTTGACCCACTAAGTTACTCCTGCACTTTGTGTTTTTTTTTGCTTTCTTGTTGTTCTTGCCAGAATTTATTTAGCAACCAACAGCAGTGCATTTTGCATATTGCTGGATGTGTGTTCTTGCTTTGCACAAATAAGAAAACTTGGGGCCCTATATTCAATTGATTCAAATCCTGGGGATGTACGGGTGCTTTATCAATACACTCCCCTTTGATTAATCTTATCACAGCCCATTGTGCAAGTAAGGTTAGTCACTGGAGGTGTTGTTCACAATTGGAGATACCTTGATATGAGGGAATGAGGGAAGTTTTTAATTGCATTTTAACTTTTGTAATGAAATGGAACAGAATGTTTGCACAAAGTTGTAATTGGGAATATGATGGCACAGTTTCTTCACAATTCATACCATTGAGCATCCTTCAGGATCAATCTTTGTAAAACAGCCTACTCTTTGTGCAACTCCTTATGAGGTGACAGTGTCTTTTTAAAGTGCTTTGTGCTAACAACAAAACCCAACCACTTCAATTATTCATTTGTGTAGATTCTTCCTCAATCAACTGCCGAGATAATTTTAATGATCTAATACACTCACTGCTCAACCTATGTCAATGCAGAAATGGGTATGCATTGCCTTTTATTTAACGAGATGAGATGCAAACGTCACATTTTCAGTGTGAAAGAGCAGTATTTTTAACTCGAGTGTATGAATCATGTCAAGATAACAATTTCTTCAAAATTTCTAATCGTGTTTGGTGATGTTGTTTTGCAAAATCCTAAGAAATAGTAACGTTCAAAATACTAAATGTTACTTCAATGTTGTTAATTCACACTTATCAATGATCTATTGATCCCCACCATCCCCCAATTAGAGGAGGAAATAATACCAACTTAAAAATTATTGGTGGCATTTAAAGTATGGAGTCTGATAACAATTATGGGTCAGAATTTGCTGCTGAATGTAGGCAATTTGCACGGGCAAACAGAGATGTCAAGAGTCAAGAGTGTTTTATTGTCATATGTCCCAGATAGAACAATGAAATTCTTACTTGCAGCAGCACAACAGAATATATAAATATAGTACATTGTAAACAATCTAATAAACAAGAATAAAAGTTCAGTGTGTATGTATACACATACCCTCTCACACACACACGTTGTTCAGAGCTTATTGGAGGTTGTAGTGTTTAATAGCCTGATGGCTGTGGGGAAGAAGCTGTTCCTGAACCTAGACATTACAGTTTTCAGGCTCCTGTACCTTCTTCCCAATGGCAGAGGTGAAATGAGTGTATGACAAGGGTAGTGTGTGTCTCTGATGATGCTAGCTGCCTTTTTGAGGCAGCGATTCCAGTAAATTCCTTCCCTGTTGGGGAGGTCCGAACTTGTGATGGACTGGGTAGTGTTCACAACTTCTCTCAGTTTTCTTCGCTCCTCGGCATTCAAGTTGCCGAACCAGGCCGTGATGCAACCTGTCAATACTCTCTTTACTGTACACCAGGAGAGGTCCTGACTTTGATGGCAAATTATTTTCCAGTATTTCTTTAACTGTGCATCAATGCTGAAACTGACAATGAAGCCAACAGTGGGTTACAAAGCTGCAACAATCTTCTACATACACTGAAGCATATTATGTTTTCATGTGTTATATGTTTTTAAAGGTTAAAATATATTTAATATGCTACAAATCCAACTACCACACACCTAAGAAAACACACCAGTAAATAATTCCGTATAATTATGAGTCATTTTCAATGATTTAAAATCAGGTTACTCACAGGTGGTTGACTAGATTATTAAGAATGTTTAATTTTTGTAATAAATCTACTCGTAGCTATAATAATAAACTTGCTCCAGGTTAACACTTTATAACATATCTATGAATCTCTTTTAACTGCAAGGGAAAGATTAAAAATATTAGCATTCTTTCATGTTGCTTGATTGCATGTGAGATTTTACAATTTTTAATTTTTTTTTTTGCAAAAACGTGAACCAAATATTCACTTTGGAAAACCTGTACGATTTCAAGTAGAATTTTGAGCTCAGGTTTCCAATTGTACCCAAAGAGCAAACTATCCGAAGAGCAAACTATCTGGTGGGATGAGGAATGGTTGATGGAATTTAATACAGAAAACTGTGAGGTGTTGCATTTTGAGACGTCTAACAAGGACAGGACCTACACAGTGAATGGTAGGCTTCTGGGAAGTGTTGAAGAGCAAAGGGATCTCGGCGTGCAGCTGCATGGTTCCTTGAAGGTCGTGTCGCAGGTAGATAAGGTGGTCAAAAAGGCTTTTGGTACATTGGCCTTCATCATTCAGTGTATACAATATAGAAGTTGGGAGGTCATGTTGCAGTTGTATAAGACATTGGTGAGACCGCATTTAGAATATTGCGTTCAGTTCTGGGCACCACGTTATAGGAAATATATTGTCAAGCTTGAAAGGGTTCAGAAAAGATTTACGAGAATGTTGCCAGGACTAGAAGGTCTGAGCTTTAGGGAGAGGTTGCGTAGGCTGGGTCTCTATTCCTTGGAGCGCAGGAGGATGAGGGATGATCTTATAGAGGTGTACAAAATCATGAGAGGAATAGATCGGGAAGATGCACAGTCTCTTGCTCAGAGTAGGAGAGTTGAGGACCAGAGGACATAGGTTCAAGGTGAAGGGGAAAAGATTTAATGGGAATCTGAGGGGTAACCTTTTCACACAAAAGGTGGTGGGTGTATGGAAAAAAGCTTCCAGATGAGATAGTTGAGGCTGGGACTATCCCATTGTTTAAGAAACAGTTAGACAGGTACATGGATAGGATAGGAGGGATATGGACCAAGCGCAGGCTGGTGGGACTAGTGTAGATGGGACATGTTGGCCAGTGTGGGCAAGTTGGGCTGAAGGGGCCTGTTTCCACACTGTATCACTCTATAACTCTATTCCTGTGTTGGTTCAGCCTTGCAACACTGCCAGGCTATGCTTCATGATGTTTTTTTAATCTTTAGTTTAGAGACACAGAGCGGAAACAGGCCCTTCAGCCCACCAAGTCCACACCGACCAGTGATCCCTGCACATTACACTATCCTGCACACATTAGGGACAATTTACACTTATAATAAGCCAATTAACCTACAAACCTGTACGTCTTTGGAGTGTGGGAGGAAACCAAAGATCTCGGAGAAAACCCACGTGGTCACAGGGAGAATGTACAGACTGCGTATAGACAGCACCCATAGTCAGGAGGGAACCCGGGTCTCTGGTGCTGCTAACGTTGTAAATCAGCAAGTTTACTGCCGTGCCACCGAGTACATTGCAAACTATCTACGCAGTTTGCAGCCAGTGGCAATAGGTCTGGCTAATACTGCCCCTCAAGTGTGTTACAAATAACACATATCCTCCATTCAGTGGAATAAGTTGTTGGTCCTTGTTGGCTGCTGATAATGTTATCCTGCGGTGGATACAATAAACCAAATACCATTGCCAGGTTATAATTTTCATATTTAAAGTCTGATCTTGTTCGTCTATATATGTATATATGTGTGTGTATATGTGGTTGTCTTTACATCTTCGCAAAAACACTACGCAGTACCGATTACATTTTTACATATTCCGATTGACATTTTTCCCGTTGAGGCCGGGAGCACCTTAACTGAACATTTCATGCTTTATTTCTCTACTTATTTTCATTACTGATTAAAAGTCTAAAAAAGTCAAAAGACTTTAAAATTAAAACCAACAGCTTCAAATGATGACGTCACAATGGCTTAGCTCGCAGTGAAAAGCCTCAGTGAAGATTTCATCCTATATTTGACACGTTATTCGCGATTAAAGATTTAAAAATACCAACTCACACAAAATTTTACATATTCTGATTCACATTTTTCCCCTCGAGGCGAGATCACTTGCACAGAACATTTTATGCTTTATTTCTCGACTTATTACTGATTAAAGTTAAAAAAAAATCAAAATACCTTTCATTTCAAACCAACCAGCTTCAACTGATGACATCTTTGAATTTCACACCGACCAGCTTCAACTGATGACGCCACAATGGCTTGACTAGCAGGGGGAGGGCGAATTGCTATTGCAAACCGCAGGGCAAGTGCAATTGGAATTTTCTTTAAAGATCACTGCTGAGGAAAGGAAGTGCTGAAATCTTACGTTCGGGAACGACTTGAGTTGGAAGACCACGACTCCCGTGGGGGCTACGGACAGGGAACGGGTGCTTTGGGGGAGCAGACCCAACGGGGACCCAACGGGTCTGCACTTGGTCTAGTATATTTTTAAATATGGGGATTGTGGGGATTGCCAGAAATTTTTTTACTCTCTTCAAGAAAACTAACTTAAAAAGGAAGAAAAAGAATTACCTGACCTGGGAAATGTTAGCATGAAAGATGCCTTGACATTTTGCCTCATCTTAATTGGTTCTTTTGAACAAATCTAACAATTATTGGTCAGAATATGCTAGTGAATACATAGGCAAACGATTAAGTCCTGTATTTGATGATATGTTGGTGTGAAATGAGGGCGAATTTATAACATTGTTGTAAATTTAATGGGAATAGACAGTAGACAATGGACAATAGGTGCAGGAGTAGGAGTAGGCCATTCAGCCCTTCAAGCCAGCACCACCATTCAATGTGATCATGGCTGATCATCCACAATCAGTACCCTGTTCCTGCCTTCTCCCATATCCCCTGACTCTGCTATCTTTAAGAGCTCTATCTAACTCTCTCTTGAAAGCAACCAGAGAACCGACCTCCACCGCCTTCTGAGGCAGAGAATTCCACAGACTCACAACTCTCTCTGTGATAACGTTTTCCCTCATCTCCATTCTAAATGGCTACCTCTTATTCTTAAACTGTGGCCCCTGGTTCTGGACTCCCCCAACATCGGGAACATGTTTCCTGCTTCTAGCATGTCCAAACCCTGAATAATCTTATATGTTAGAATTAATTTGACTTAATTTAACTACTGAAGAGTAGGTGAGAAACTGGAAATCTTAAACTGCAGCACGGTGGTGCAGCAGTAGTTGCTGCCTTACGGCAAATGCAGCGCCGGAGACCCAAGTTCGATCCTGACTACGGGTGCTGTCTGTACGGAGTTTGTACATTCTCCCCGTGACTTGCATGGGTTTTCTCCGATATCTTCCGTTTCCTCCCATCCTCCAAAGGCGTACAGGCATGTAGGTTAATTGGCTTGGTAAATGTAAAAATTGGCCCTAGTGGGTGTAGGATAGTGTTAATGTGCGGGGATTGCTGGTCGGCGCGGACCTTGTGGGCTGAAGGGCCTGTTTCCGCACTGGACCTCTAAACTAAACTAAACTAAACTACACATATAACTGGACTTGATTTTGTACTAAGTTTTCTCCCATTTTCTTTGTAGGTTGTTGACACCTTGCTGTGGTCTTCCTTCTTGCTATGCTGAATGGCTATTCTTTATGTCCTTGCCATTGTCAGCACAAAAGCAAAATGACACAGAAATATCAGGCAGAGCAAAGGGAGAGATCTGGCAACTTCAGCAGTTCAAGGGAGAAAATGACAAAGTTCATGTCACAAAGTTAATGGATAGAGAGGTAATCAATTTGTTAATTGCACTGTGTATAACAAGCAATCCGTCAGCATAAGGACTGAATTAAAATCTGTCCATGCCTGATTGTCACATGCTCATGAATGCATTTGTTAAACATAGTAGTTACTGTTCTGGAAGTTAAGATTCAGATTTCCATTTGATTGTTGTGCTCAATAACTAAGAACCTAAACCAAAACAGTTGATTGAGCTGTGAGGACGTCGTTCAAAATTGGAGATGTGACATTTTGACTGCGTGCATAAATGGCCAGTCCCTCTTCTCCCCTCTCCCATCGGGCAAAAGGAATGGACAAGTGTGAAAACGCACATCTCCAAATTCAGGGACAGTTTTTCCCTGCTGTTATCAGGCAACTGAATTATCCTACCACAACCAGAGAGCAGTGCTGAACTACTATCTACCTCTTTGATGTTCCTCGGACTATCCTTGACCAGACTTTGCTGGCTTTACCTTGCACTAAACGTTATTCCTTTTTATGTATCTAAGCACTGTAAATGGATTGATTGTAATCATGCATTGTCTTTCTGCTGACTGGTTAGCATGCAACAAAAAGCATTGCACTGTAGCTCGGTACACGTGACAATAAACTAAACTGAAGCTGAAACTGAAATGCACTCAACGCATGCAAGAGAGCCTCATGTATTGTTGACACTGGAAGCCAATGAACTGTTGGGTTTGTACAACAGTCAGAAGATCCTGTCACCAGCAACTGCTCCCCTCCTCCCTATGGTAGATGTTGAGTTTTCACAACATTTCTAGATAGGTATTCTGTGAAATAGAATTCTGAGGACAACGATAATGACCTGCAGCTTGAAATTGCAGCCAGGTCAGATTAAGTTAAATGCTTGAATTACGTCCATGCTTTTCTGAAGGAAAAGAAGGAAGTTCCTTCATCATCACAGGGTCTAATTCCTAAACACTTCCAACCCAAATTATTGTGGAAGCACCTTCACCAGAAGGACTGCAGCTGTTCCAGATGTTGAATGAACATCAACTTCTCAAAGAAAGCGGAATGAATGGCAGTAAAACAGCATACATAAAATCACCACAACATCTGTTTATATTGGCTATTTAACAGATTTGACAATTAGTTGTGATGGTCATCATCAGCAATGGTTAAGTTCAAAAACACTTCCTCTGCTCTTCCATTGTCTGTCTTTTCCAAATATATATATCATTGGTAAGGATAGAGGGATACAATCTCCACAGTGCAAACCTCCAACCTGCCCTTGAAGCCATATTATTTGTGAGGATTCAAATTAAGGATCCGGTCAATAACTTCCAGAGCGTTGATGATGGGGATAGATGGGGTAGAAGGTGGGGTGAGAGGATTAGAAGATGGTGAGGCCATTGCATGTTAAAGGTAATTTGAAGTTGGTTGTGAATGCCACAGTTTCATTTTAGAGAAGTAACAAATTCTGCTTATTAACAAAGCAAAATGTCCCAACCAGAAGCATCAGCTGTCCATTTCCATCCACAGATGCTTCCTAACCTATTGAGGGGTTCTGAACCCCTCTGAAGTCTGAATAAGAGTCTCGACCCGAAACATCACCCATCCCTTCTCTCCAGAAATGCTGCGTGTCCCGCTGAGTTACTCCAGTATTTCGTTTGAGGGGTTCCTCCAGCAGTTTGTGTACTGCTGAAGATCTGGTTAAGTTGTTGATAACAACTGTATATTACTATCCAAGTGACAGCAATAAAGACATAAGTCTTAAGCTTTCCTCCAAGGATGCAATTGGGAAAACAAGCCCAATATAACATCCCAATAGCGAGATGCAATTGTGCACGTTTCCACGTAAATATGCGCTTAATAATAACTTCCCATTCACATTGTAATTGTTTTGCAGCTGAACCAGAGTCAATAATGCTAGGATGAGCTTATGGCCTAAGTAACAAGGATAAACATCTCTTTCAGAGTGAAGCTAGAGCCTGCAAGTAGCCTCTCGGCCTGCAGTCCTGAAAGCATTTCTGGAAATTAATATATTTCTTTTAAGTTTTTTTAAAAACCAACTTTTCACTCCCTGAAGGTAAATGAGGAAATAATGGAAAGCACTTTTTTCTAAAGATGTGGACAAAAATGCCTGAGGTTTCAATTTACTGTTGGTGAGTGGATCTGTGCTGGATTAAAATGACTGTGTATACAGAATGTCTGTGCCTGACAACCTATGAGCATTGAATTGGCCCAACCCTTCCACTCACTGAACAAGAACTTGCCCTGAAGGGAAGGTTAATTTTAACGTTTTGTTGAAGGGTTTAGAGGAGGGATTGGTTTTTTAAGGTTTTTTTTTAAACTTGAGAGTATTCGAGTTACAAAGTAACTTTTTTCTGCTCAATATTTAAAGATCTTTACATTATTTCTCATTGTCCTGCCTCGATTAAGCTGCAGATGCAGGAGACTGCAGATGCTATAATCTATGTCAAGTTGGATAGCACAGTGGGACTGGCGCAGCAGTAGATTTGCTGCCTTACAGCGGCAGACCTGGGTTCCATCCTGACTATAGATGCAGTCTGTACTGAGTTTGCACGTTCTCCCTGTGACTGCATGGGTTTTCTCCGGGTGCTCCGGTTTTCTTCCATACAACAAAGATGTACAGGTTTGTAGATTAATTGGCTTGAGTAAAAATTGGCCCCTCGTGTTTGTAGAATAACATTAGTGTACGGGGTGATTGCTGGTCAGTGCGGACTCGGTGGGCCGAAGGGCCAGATTCTATGCTGTATCTCTAAAGTCTAACATCGAAACAGATTGTTGGAGGAACTCAGGATCGAACAGCATCTGTGGATCTAAAGGAAATGCCGATGCATCAGGTCTTCCCCTCATTTCAGTTAAAAAACAAGTAACATTTACATTGTACCTTGTCATATAATATCCTAAAGGACTGTGTCAAAATAAACTCTCTTGATGCTAGGCTACTATCCTTTGTCATACAATACCAGGCTCAGGAAATCCAACAAAATGATAGCCCAAATAATCAGCAAAGTTGAAGATAGACACAAAAAGCTGGAGTAACTCAGCGGGACAGGCAGCATCTCTGGAGAGAAGGAATGGGTGACATAGAAACATAGAAAATAGGTGCAGGAGTAGGTCATTCGGCCCTTCGAGACAGCACCGCCATTCAATATGATCATGGCTGATCATCCAGAATCAGTACCCCATTCCCACTTTCTCCCCATATCCCTCGATTCCGTTAGCCCTAAGAGCTAAATCTAACGCTCTCTTGAAAACATCCAGGGAATTGGCCTCCATTGCCTTCTGTGGCAGAGAATTCCACAGATTCACAACTCTCTGTGTGATAAAGTTTTTCCTCATCTCCATTCTGAATGGCTTACCTCTTATTGTTAAACTGTGGCCCCTGGTTCTCGACTTCTGTTAGCTTCAGTAAAAGACATTTCGGGTCAAGACCCTTCTTCAGACTGGTTAGGGATAAGGGAAACAAGAGGTATAGACGTTGATGTAGAGAGATAAAGTACAATGAATGAAAGATATGCAAAAAAGTAACGATGATAAAGGAAACAGACCATTGTAAGCTGCTTGTTGGGTGAAAATGAGAAGCTGGTGCGACTTGGGTGGGGGAGGAATAGAGAGAGAGGGAATGCCGGGGCTACCTGAAGTGAGAGAAATCAATATTCATACCACTGGGCTGTAAGCTGCCCAAGTGAAGTATGAGATGCTGTTCCTCCAATTTGCATTTAGCCTCACTCTGACAGGAGGAGACCAAGGACAGAAAGGTCTGTGTAGGAATGGGAAGGTGAATTAAACTGTCCAGCAACCGGGAGATCAGGTTGGTTCATGCGGGCTGAGTGAAGGTGTTCTGCGAAACGATCGCCCAGTCTGCGTTTGGTCTTGCCGATGTATAAGAGTCCACATCTTGAACAACGAGCCCATGCGGATGCCCATAGCTCCGCCTTGAACTTGGAGGAAGTGGGAGGAGTCAAAGGAGAAGTTATTGAGGGTGAGGACCAGCTCCGCTAGGCAGAGTAGAGTGTTAGTAGAGGGGAAAGTGGATGATTCTGCGAAATCAACAAAGTTGAATGTTTTATATAAATAGAACCTCAATTTAAAGTCTCTTCAGACAAGCGAGGCGACCGACAGTGTGAATGTTTCTGTAGAATGCATTGAAGGAATTTTTATTTTATATCCTCTATTTCTGGAAATAGAGCACCACAAAAGAACAGCAAAAGGAAAAGTAGAACCTTTTTATCAGATGCAGAACATTCAAATAAATGGCTCAAGCAGTGACACAGAATGGGCAGGAGTGAAAGAAGTAAAGAACTAAAGACCTGCACCATGTATATTTATGAAGAATCAAACAAAAGATATTTTGATGCTTGAGGCTGGTGATGGGGAGGGTGGAGTGGAGGTGTCTGCCTGTGGAGAACAATAGAAACAGACACAATCTCAAGGGTGTAAGTGTTAGCCATTTGCAATAACGATGTAACAAGGCTGTTAATGAATGTGGGTTGCTGTTTACACCAGGGCAGTGGTTCTAATTTCTGACACTGCTGCTTCCTTGACGTTGGCCCCAGACACACATCTAGGAATTCAGCCTCAGTTATTTGTACCTGAATGTGAGCTTGACCTCACTTGGAAGTAACCCTAGTTTTAATGAAGTGGCACAATCTCAGCCGTATATTGAAATCTGAAACCTTTTTATCACAAGTGCTGATTGCTTTGGTGTAAAAATGTGTTGAATATCATCCAGAGCAATATTCAGCAATTCTTCAAACCTGTTAAAAAAAAAAAAAAATCTTAATAAATGGTATTTGGGAGGCCCTCCTTCTTCCATACATTTGTTGAAAGAATATAGACACAAAATATTGGAGTAACTCAGCCAGGCAGCATCTCTGGAGAGAAGGAATGGGTGACATTTCGAGTCGAGACCCTTCTTCAGGCTGATTTATTTTGTTATTTTGATATTCTTTGTTTAAAGAATATTTGGCTTTTGTGGAATGAGTGCTATTAAGGTCATTCTGAGTAATTAATCTTCAAGGACAGTGTTTAATTATTTTTATAAATTCCACTTGAGGCAGAAATTTTTGATTTGTCATCTGCAGTGGGAATCCAGTTAATCTGATCGCTTATCATATCTCTCATCCATTACACCCATCCACTCAGTTTGTGCTAGACCACATTTCAAGTGACATCATCAAACAGCTAGCGGCTGTTCCTGAACCATGCAGACTTCTTTGTGACAACAGTAGTGTTATCTGTCTGTTTTGTTAAACTAATACATTACTTTCTATGTCGGTTGGAGTCAGTAGTTTCTTTGGATTATATTTTATTAAGCAATGTAGCAGAAAATCACATGATGTCACTATGATTGTTGCCATGACAACCCCTACAGATATACATTCAAATGATGCATGATAAAAGATCCTTGCATGCGGTCTACTGCTTTGTACCCTTAGATTTATGTGTTACTTGACAATAACACACTGTTAACAGGATGTATTTAGTGCCGGAGTGTTCTTCGTGACAACTGCTTTAGTCTGTCCAGTGTTAGTGCCACATTTCTGTTGTAATTTTGCATTCTTCGTTGATGCACCTAATTCCAAATTCCCGAATAAGGCTGAAGACCAAAAGTTTCAAGATTGTTTCTTTTCCTGGAACTTACACATACATTTTCCAGTCAGTTTCATTTCCAATCATTGAAAAATGTTACGTTCCCAAGTTCCTCTTTCTCTGCAGCTATTAACTAATGATGGTATATAATTTCACAGCCTTGCACTTCTACAAGGCTGTTCCTCATGTTGAGTCATGACAATGAGTGTTTGCAGGTTATTTGACGTTAAGACCACCTCAGTAAGCCTGATATACTTATTTGACAGCGACCCACATAATCCTTTACAGCATGTGCTTCTGGATAGCAATTAAGAGAAGGAATCTTGGTGGATTTACTTTCTCTGGTTTATGACTACCGAGTGCAATTGCAGTACCTAGAGATAAAAGCAAAATTCTATAGAAGGTGAACTAGAAAAAAATAAAACAATGAAGTCCTCAGCAGTTCAGAAAGCATCTGTGAATGGAGAAAGAGAGTTAGCGTTTCAGTTCAGGCAAAGGGTCACTGACCTGTTCAGTTCAATGTTTGCTCCATCAGACATTAGCCAACTCAGCACAAAACAGGGGACTGAGTTTGAACTTGATGACCTCTATGGCTCAGTTGCATGTGGATGGTGATTTTATTAACTGATCCACGGTGATGCCTTAAAACAAAAATCTAATTTGCAGTTATATGTCTTCTTAAACTAAAAGTGATCTGAAATTCAGCTTCTGTCTTGGAATATACTCATAGGCTTAATAAATAAGTGTTGCCTGACATTGCCTGTTTGTAGATTAACACTGATATCTCAGTGCTAGTTACATTATATTATGAGGCTCAGAGCTACCAGCGCTGCTCATTATTATAATCAGAACTGTCCTGCGATATAAATACTTCACTTTTTGTAAAATGTGAGTTGAAAAATCTTTTTCCAATTCATTTCACTTTGGTTCAGTGGTCTTATGTAAGTTGATGGCTGTTGAATTTGCAGAGAGCTGCAGTGACTATATGGTACATAGATCTGAGTGAGACAGCAGGCAATGTATTTTGCCATCTTATTCTGGCTAATTTCACTCTCTTCCTTCCAGTTGTCTTTTCTTTCTTGCTTTGCATTCCATCTACATTTTCCTGATACTTTTGAGGTATTTTTCACCACCTCCATCCATGTGATGCGTTTTTGAGTTCCACATATTTACAATGGTGCATTCATCTGTGCAACAGGAGTCTTGTTTTCTTTTTACCATTAATATCCCTCTGAGTAATAAAGAACGCATTTCACCATCCGTTCCTCCCTGAAAATCAATTGCTATAAACTTTCTTTTGTTTGAATAACAATCTCAGTACGGTGGGTGGGGTGGGGTGAGGTGGGGTGAGGTGAGGTGGGGTGAGGTGGGGGGTGGGGGGGGGGGGGGGGGGTTGGGGGGGGGGGGGGGGGGGGGGGGGGGGGTGGGGGGGGTGGGGGTAGGGGGGGGGTGGGGGGGGTGGGGGGGGGGGGGGGGGGGGGTTGGGGGGGGGGTGGGTGGGGGGGGGGTGGGGGGGGGGGGGGGGTGGGGTGGGGGGGGGGGGGGGGGGGGGGGGGGGGGTGGGGGGGGGGGGGGTGGGGGGGGGGGGGGTGGGGGTGGGGGGGGGGGGGGTGGGGGGGGGTTGGTGGGGGGGGGGGGTGGGGGGGGGTGGGGGGTGGGGGTGGGGGGGGGGGGGGGGGGTGGGGGGGGGGGGTGGGGGGGGGGGGGAGGTGGGGTGGGGTGGGGGGGGTGGGGGGGGGGGGGGGGCTGGGGGGGGTGGGGTGGGGGGTGGGGGGGGGGGGGGTGGGGGGGGGGGGGGGGCGGGTGGGGGTGGTGGGTGGGTGGTGGTGGGTGGGGTGGGGTGGGGTGGGTGGGGTGAGGTGGGGTGGGGTGGGGTGGGGTGGGGTGGGGTGGGGTGGGGTGGGGTGAGGTGGGGTGGGGTGAGGTGGGGTGGGGTGAGGTGGGGTGGGGTGGGGTGGGGTGGGGTGGGGTGAGGTGAGGTGGGGTGGGGTGAGGTGGGGTGAGGTGGGGTGGGGTGGGGTGAGGTGAGGTGGGGTTGATGTGTGGTGGAAGTAATAACGACGACGATAGTATTGCCCAGGGTTGTGGAGCAGAAAATTACGGGGATTCCCACTGTGTGTGTGAGATCACAAAAATTACTAGTCTAAAATCAGCAGAGACATTTTAAAGATATATTGTTTATTAGCTTTATGTTCCGCAATTTAAATGTATTTAATACATTTAAATTTTACTGCAGAAGCAAACAAGGGCATGCGGTTGTAAAGATAATTGAATATAAATGTACAGCAGGCAAATGTATCACATGGTATCAGAGATTAAACTATTCAGGTTGTAACAGCTCCACTCATTCACATATAGTCCAGATTTCTGTCTGTCGTTCATTATAGTTGCCTTTGATTTTGTTATTTTTCTTGTTTTTTTTCTTGTTTCGTTATTTCTTAAAAGTAAAAGATGTTAAGATAAGCTTGACATGTTCAAGCCTCAGTTAAAGCCAAGCCCAGCGAATAGTCGAGTTCTCCCGGAATCACCCCAGTACTGTTCCTTAGAGGACCCCAAATGCACCAGCATGCCTCTTCCTTCACCCCCCCCCCCCCCCACCCCTCCCCCCCCCCCATTTCCCACACCAGCTACCCTGTGGCCTTGCGGAATGAACAGGCCAATTAGGGACAGTTTTGTGCTGTAGGCACCGTGCCGATTAGAAAGTGGATTGAGAGTGCCCGAACTTATTTCACGCAAGAGCCTTACAGCGAACAGGCACACAGGAGACTTTCATCCTCTCATCCTCGGCTGGATCTGAACCCAGCTCCCAGAGGTGAAAGGCAAACGTATCCCCCATCAATGCTGTATTTTAATTCATCTCCATCACACAGTCAAGCTCGTACACTCCTCCCAGCTAGAAAGCTATTCAAATGAGTTGACCTTACATTATTGGCGGGGTCAGCTCATCTGTGTGCTGGAGCACATAGTGCCTGAGATGGTGCGGCACTGGGACCATCTTAGCGGCCTCACAGTTTAAACAAATATATTCAGGCAGAATAAGACAACTTTGGTAGATTTCTTTTGTAATTGCTCTCAGATTTCCCTTGCTGTTTTATGGTGATGGAAGCATTATAATGTGCTTGCCACGCACCTGCACTGTGTGTTGAATAGCAGGCTCGAAGATATTTCTCTGCTGCATCAATCAGTCAGAAAATGAAAGATAATGGGTGGGAAAGCTAATAGTGACATGAACTTTCCTTTCACCCAGCTTCCTCTCGAGCAAACTAACATACTTGTGCAACGGAAAGTGCAGCCCGTGCCTCCTGCCTGAACTAGTGTTGACCCAACAGACCATCAAGAGAGTGCCAGTAATACTGATATTGTTTGGTCCTCACCCTTTTCACTCTCTTCATGCCCATATCTACAATTACATGGCCCAGGCCTCAGTGAGTGATGACATTTCAACTTTTACTATTCCATTCATGACGTGCTGCTTCTTGAAGCATTACATCTCAAATTTGCAAACCGTGCTGTTGAATGACAGACTCACGCTGTCTTATAAGAGATAACTTTAGTTTAGGCTTCAGTCCTGAGAAGTAAATGTTGCCACAAGGAACTGCAGATGCTGCAATCTTGTGTAGAACACAAAGTACTAGAGTAACTCTGCGGGAACATCTCTGGTGGACATGGATAGGTGAAGTTTCAGGTCGGGACCCTTCTTCAGACTTCAGATTCTTCATCCTGAAGAAGCGTCTCGACCGGGAACATCACCGATTCATGTCCTCTAGAGATGCTGCCTGACCCGCTGAGTTACTCCAGCACTTTGTTTCTAAGTACATTTTGACATTGGTTTGGTTGATGGTTGCATTTCCTGAGGGATACAATTCGAACAACAAATATATCCGAGTGGAAAACCCATCTTGGAGCTCCATCTGTGATGAACATAGTAACATATTTTTTGTAAATCACTTGTGTTGTAAATAATTTCTTGGTTTTGTTGTGGCTGCTTGCCCTTCTTGCAGAATGTGTATGGAAGAACTGCTGGTTTAAACCGAAGACAGACACGAAAGGCTGGAGTAATGTTTGCGCTGACTGGATACACGCAACAAAAAAGCTTTTCACTGTACACGTGACAATAAACTAAACTAAACTAACTCAGCAGGTCAGGCAGCATCTCTGGAGTGTGTGAATAACTCCAGTAAAAATTGGAAAGAGCCCTGGTTTTCAAGGGAAATTGGACATCTTGTTCGGAAAAAGAGGGAGACCTACAATAATTATAGGCAGCATGGAGTAAATGAGGTGCTTGAGGAGTATAAGGAATGTAAAAAGAATCTTAAGAAAGAAATTAGAAAAGCTAAAAGAAGACATGAGATTGCTTTGGCAAGTAAGGTGAAAGTAAATCCAAAGGGTTTCTACAGCTATATTAATAGTAAAAGGATAACGAGGGATAAAATTGGTCCATTGGAGAGACAGAGTGGACAGCTATCTGCAGAGCCAAAAGAGATGGGGGAGATATTGAACAATTTCTTTTCTTCGGTATTCACCAAGGAGAAGGATATTGAATTATGTGAGGTAAGGGAATTTAGTAGAGTAGCTATGGATACTATGAGTTTCAAAGTAAAAGAAGTACTGACACTTTTGAAAAATATAAAAGTGGATAAGTCTCCAGGTCCTGACAGGATATTCCCTAGAACATTGAGGGAAGTTAGTGTAGAAATAGCCGGGGCTATGACAGAAATATTTCAAATGTCATTAGAAACGGGAATAGTCCCCGAGGATTGGCGTACTGCGCATGTTGTTCCATTGTTTAAAAAGGGTTCTAAGAGTAAACCTAGCAATTATAGGCCTGTTAGTTTGACTTCAGTGGTGGGCAAATTAATGGAAAAGATACTTAGAGATAATATATATAAGCATCTGGATAAACAGGGTCTGATTAGGAACAGTCAGCATGGATTTGTGCCTGGAAGGTCATGTTTGACTAATCTTCTTGAATTTTTTGAAGCGGTTACTAGGGAAATTGACGAGGGTAAAGCAGTGGATGTTGTCTATATGGACTTTAGTAAGGCCTTTGACAAGGTTCCTCATGGGAGGTTGGTTAAGAAGGTTCAACTGTTGGGTATAAATGCAGGAGTAGCAAGATGGATTCAACAGTGGCTGAATGGGAGAAGCCAGAGGGTAATGGTGGATGGTTGTTTGTCGGGTTGGAGGCAGGTGACTAGTGGGGTGCCTCAGGGATCGGTGTTGGGTCCTTTGTTGTTTGTCATGTACATCAATGATCTGGATGAAGGTGTGGTAAATTGGATTAGTAAGTATGCAGATGATACCAAGATATGGGGTGTTTTGGATAATGAAGAGGATTTCCAAAGTCTACAGAGTGATTTAGGCCATTTGGAAGAATGGGCTGAAAGATGGCAGATGGAGTTTAATGCTGATAAATGTGAGGTGCTACACCTTGGCAGGACAAATCAAAATAGGACGTACATGGTAAATGGTAGGGAATTGAAGAATACAGTTGAACAGAGGGATCTTGGAATAACCGTGCATAGTTCCTTGAAGGTGGAATCTCATATAGATAGGGTGGTAAAGAAAGCTTTTGGTATGCTAGCCTTTATAAATCAGAGCATTGAGTATAGAAGCTGGGATGTAATGTTAAAATTGTACAAGGCATTGGTGAGACCAAATCTGGAGTATGGTGTACAATTTTGGTCGCCCAATTATAGGAAGGATGTCAACAAAATAGAGAGAGTACAGAGGAGATTTACTAGAATGTTGCCTGGGTTTCAACAACTAAGTTACAGAGAAAGGTTGAATAAGTTAGGTCTTTATTCTCTGGAGCGCAGAAGGTTAAGGGGGAACTTGATAGAGGTCTTTAAAATGATGAGAGGGATAGACAGAGTTGATGTGGACCAGCTTTTCCCTTTGAGAATAGGGAAGATTCAAACAAGAGGACATGACTTCAGAATTAAGGGACAGAAGTTTAGGGGTAACATGAGGGGGAACTTCTTTACTCAGAGAGTGGTAGCGGTGTGGAATGAGCTTCCAGTGGAAGTGGTGGAGGCAGGTTCGTTGGTATAATTTAAAAATAAATTGGATAGGCATATGGATGAGAAGGGAATGGAGGGTTATGGTATGAGTGCAGGCAGGTGGGACTAAGGGTAAAAAGTTGTTCGGCACGGACTTGTAGGGCCGAGATGGCCTATTTCCGTGCTGTAATTGTTATATGGTTAATAAGGGTCACGACCTGAAACGTCATCTATTCCTTCTCTCTAGAGATGCTGCCTGACTCACTGAGTTACTCCAGCCTTTTGTGTCTGCCGCCCTCCTTGCTGATGAGGATGCTCTATTATCCATTGGCTTTGCATCCAACTTGATAGTTGCTGGGGGCTAGAATTGTTTGTCAAAGTGAAAAATTGGGTAGTGGGAGTTGAAAGGCAGTGTGAGCCTCGTGATTACTTCATATGGTCAAGTCGGCGCAGTTAATCCTTAACCTGGTACCAGGCTGGAGTTTGAGAAATGTATATAAGGTGTTTGGCAAGTTAACTCTTAGAGAAAGAGAGAGATGCTATGAGGGAATAAAATAGCACTCAAATAAGTTTCCAAGTTTTCCGGGACACCGCCAGAACTGAAGATTTGCAGAATATGGCGGCAAATCTTGGGTCTGATAGCAATTAAAAAAATTGATTCAGATCCTTCAAGCAGCTAAGGAAAGCTGTCAGAGTCTAGTTATGTCGGGTTCTATGCTGGTTCTGGGATGGAGTTAGGGTAAGGACAGTTTGCAACAGTCAAAGAAAAGATAAAGAACCAAAAAAGTGAAAAGGTGAACATGTGATTTTCGATTGCATGACACATTTCAAAAACGTTGGGGTGGGGAATAACATTACTTGAATTTGGGCAAGAGAGGTAACATTACAAGGATAATTAGAGCAAATGCCACAAAGGACAGGTTGTTTTTCTGGGGTGCATGAAAAATGCTCCACAGGAAGCCTTTGTGTTCTCAGGTGATCAAGTGCGCTGGCAAATGCAACAAATCCCATGAACACAAGGACTGTTGCAGGTCAGAAGCTTTTATAGGGATAACCAACTTGGAAGGATTTGAATTAGGCCACAGGTAAGAATTCAGATCAGAAAATGGATATTTTTCTCATAATTTTCATTCTAATTTGTTTATTATGCTATTCATTTTACTGTAGTAGCTTGTGAGTTTCAGCAGGGGAGAAGCTGAATCTGGAATGGAATCCGACCATCTATCACTGAGGTGGAATGAGGCATTTTTTAGTCACACAGGACAGAAACAGGCCCTTCGGCACAACTCCTCCATGCTGACCAAGATGGCCCATCTAAGCTAGTCCCATTTACCGATGGTTGGCCCATATCCCTCTAAACATTTCTTATCCATGTATCTGTTTAAATGTCCTTTTAATGTGGTTATTGTACCTACCTCAACTACTTCCTCTGGCAGTTAATTCCATATACCCACCACCCCCTGTATGGAAAAAGTTGCCCCTTATCAAGGTTCCTATTAAATCTTAGGTACACAAAAATGCTGGAGAAACTCAGCGGGTGCAGCAGCATCTATGGAGATAGGCAATGTTTCGGGCCGAAACCCTTCTTCAGACTGCTGAATATTTCCATACTTGGGGGAAAAAGGTTCTTACTGTCTATCCTATCTATGCCTCTCATAATTTTATATGCTTCCATCATGTCTCCCTGCAACTTCCGATGTTCCAAAGATAACAATCCAAGTCTATCCAACCTGTCCCAGTAGCTAAAACACCTTAATCAAGGCACAATTCTGGTAAACCTCCTCTACACTCTTTCCAAAGTCTCCACATCTTTCCTGTAATGGGGGATCAGAAATGCATGCAATACTCAAAATGCGGCCTATCCAAAGCCCTATAAAGATGCATCATGACTTCCCAAGTCTCATACTCAATGCCCAACCTATGAAAGCAAGCATACCATATGACTTCTTTACCACTCTATCTTCTTATGTTACCACTTTCAGGGAGTTATAACTTTGACCCCAAGATCCCTCTGTACATCAGTGCTGTTAAAGGTTTCTATTATTCTATATTTTCCCTTTCTTAAATTCCTATTAAATCTTTTTAATCTCACATGAAACCATTCGCCTATCCTGTCCACAGCAACGTATGAATAATGCACACTGTGGATAAACATTTTTTTACATTATTATGTTACAGGACGCTCTGAAAATTCTGTTTTGCAAAGGTGAAAAGACTGCTGTTTTATTTTGTACTTGGCAACATTTCTAAATGTTGCTTTTGGAGGGTTGTTAAATCCTATTTCCTTTACACATTGTCTCAGTCCCTCCAGCAACACATTATGTGACATTCAATGACTTGGTCTTTCGGTTGCATCCTCCTGCCCAAGTATATTTATAACATCAATTGAGGGAAATCATTGCTCCTCACTTACTCATTTGTGGAGAGCCATGGCTGCATTGACTAAAGATAGTTCCCTCCATCACAGCATAGATTCTGAATTCACTAACTCTATGTGTTTCATAGTATGTACCATGGCTCTCTTTCACTCTGGTATTTACAGGTACACATAGCTGACATTGCATATTAGCTTCTTGCATATGCCCATAAAAAGCTCGAGGCCATTTGTATGTATATTAAAGTGATTACAAACCCACCGACTCCCAGTTATCTGGACTATGCTTCCTCCTACCATGCCTCTTGCAAAGACACTATTCCCTACTCTCAATATCTCCTTCTCTACCGCATCTGTATGCAAGATGAGGCTTTCCATCCTAGCCCATCCGAGATATCCTCTTTCTTTAACAGATGTGGCTTTCCCCTCCTGCAATTATAGATGAATCCCTCACCTGCATCTCTTCTGTGTCCCATAGTTGTGCTCTCGCTCTCCCTCCCCGTCACCTCAGGGACAGAGTTCGCCAGTTCCTCGTCTTTCACCTCACCAGCCTCCACATCCAACACATCATTCTCTGACATTCAGTCACCTCCAATATGATCCCACCACCAGTCACATCTTCTCATCCGCACCCCTTTCTACCTTCTGCAGAGACCATTCTCTTACGAACTCCGTGGTTCATTCATCCCTTTCCATTCCCAACCAACCCCTCCTGAGGTACTTTTCCCGGCAACCACAAGAGATGTAAACCCTTTCCCTATACCTCCTCCCTCTCCCCCATCCAGTCCTTCCAAGTAAGTCAAAGGGTCACACGCCTCTAACCTCCTCTACTGCATCCAGTGTTCCCAATGCGAGTGACCTCCTGTACCTCATATTCTGCCTGGGTAGCTTACATCTCAATGGTATGAACATTGAATTCTCCAATTTGAGGTTTAGTTTAGATTAGAAATACAGCACGAAAACAGGCCCTTCGCACTGACCTGCGATCTCCGCACATTAACACTATCCTACACACACTAGGGGGCAATTTACACTTTTCCAAGCCAATTTACCTACATACCTATGCATCTTTGGAGTGTGGTAGGAAACTGAAGAGCTCGGAGAAAATCCATGCGGCCACGGGGAGACCTTACAAACTCCGTACAGACAGCACCCGTAGTCTGGATCGAACCCGGGTTGCCGGTGATGCAAGCGCTGTCAGGCATCAACTCTACCGCTCCGACACCATACTACCAACTACCAAAATCCACCCTCTCCCGCTCCCTCCTCTCCACTGTCCCACCAAGACCCGCATCTATTTCCTCGCACCTATTTCTCCCCTTCCACCTGTATTTCTTCCGAAAGCTGCACAATTTACAACTCTTCAATAGTTTTTGCTGCCTTTTCATTTCTGGCCTTTGTCCAACCATTTGCCTATCAAAAACCCCCCTCACCTGTATCCACCTGCAACTTGCCAGGCTTTGTCCTGCCTCTCCTATCCTCCAGCTTACTTCCCCTGTTCCATACAATCAGTCTGAACAACGGACCCAACCTGAAATATCACCTATCGTTGTTCTCCAGAGATGCTGCCTAACTCGCTGAGTTACTCCAGCACCCCATGTCTTTTTTGGACCAAAGTATTGTTATGGACGCAGTTGTGATTTGCTTTGATTTAACCAGTGTTTATGTTGAACTGAAACTAAACTGAATAGGCTGATTTTACTTTCTCCCATAATGTTTGCACGTGGAGTGACACAGGATTAAAATTAAGGGCCTGTTTCAATGCTGTATCTCTAAACTAAAAAAATCTTAAGGACAATAGCAAATAGAGGACAAAATGATATCAGGATAGCACTTACAATGTATTTTGTGTGCATTATTTAATTATTTAATAACGACAAACATATTCACTCAGATATTTAAGTATTGGAGCTGTTTGCCCTGAAGCATTGACTAATAAAACTGAAAGTTCCACAAATTCTCAAAACTAGTTGGTAAATAGCTCTGACCCTCAGGATTTTCCTGCCAAACCTACATAAATCACTGGGCATCAATTGTCTGTCAATACCCAGTGATATTCCTTAATACGTTAGCTATTTATTGTTGTTGTACAGAAGCTGGATAATTGCCGATAGCAGATTTGTTAATTAATTTGATTTATCATTGGATCGTCTAATACGAAATGGATCGTCTATTACATCTATATAATATATGAATTTGTTGATGTTATTGACTCGTTCACAATGGTATCCGTGGAGAAAATTCTTATCGGACCAATGTACGAACATAACATTGCATTTTCTCCGTGTGCTAAAATTGAAGTGCCTTTGCTGCCCACACACTTCTCTTTCCGTAATGCCATGAAATGGCAGAAACAGCACCTACTGTGATATGTCTGAGTGCACTGGAAGATTGATTAGCCTTCTGTGCTCCACAGGCTCCCTGCACCCCATGAACTATAATTCTTCTTGTGCTTTATCAAGATATGGTACCCTGCTGTGGTGGTAGAGAGCGTATAACTTCAGCTGCTGGGCTGAGGGCAAAATGCACTCCTCTGTAAACTATAAAGGGAATCAGAAGTTAAATTTCTGCACAAATTGTGCGGGAGGGAAAGTTCTGATCATGTGTCACCCAGTGGCAATGAAAATCACCTGAACATCTTTTTGTAGACAATACAATTTTGGTGGATTACCCCTCAGACTATTTGCCATTACTCCTTTCTCAGCCAATATATTTCCCAACACAAACAACTGGAAGAGCTTAGGTATGTAACGTGTAAATAAACACTTTGTTTCATCAATTCCTTTCTTGCTGTATTTTTGTGTTGGGAAGGCAAGTTTCAGAATTCATGAAATCGCCTGTCAAAAGATCCCAATAAGTTTTCATATCAAACAGGATATGAAAGGATTTTCCTTCATATTTGTGACCATGCTTTCTGGGAAGATATAAAATGAGAAAATACTGAAATAACTGAAATCTTAAACATTTTCTGCTCCACCCAGGCTTATTGCTTTGACTATGTGTTAACCTGAGCAAGATGTTCTAACATTGCAATAGTAATTATTCTCTGAAAGCACTCGATTAACCATAAAATATATCGATGCACTTTGAACGGCACAAGAAAGGTACTTTATAAAGTCGATTTTTTTTTCTTATTAAAGAATAAAATTGGACTACATTTGAAGACTTTTGATATGGTATCTGCACCTAAACATTTTACGTACGTGGAACGTACAGAACACCTTGTGCAGTGCAGACTGAAATCTTGAGAGATACAGTTGTATTTTTAGCATTATCGTTAATGCATGGTCAGAGGTGTGAGCATTGTATTTGTAACGTTGCTTGTCACTCTTGGGTGCAAATGACAAACCAATAGCCTTGCTCCGAGACATTTGTAATTCAACCCCTGATTATCTGTTAATTTGGAAAATAATGCCTTGCATTTATGTAATCTACCTTATAACTCAGAGGTATCCCAAAGTGCATTGCAGCTAATACATACGTTTACAGTTTTATCACTGTAGGTATGTAGGGAAATCTCCAGCTAATTTTCTCAAAGCAAGACTTGACAAAGAATAATAATAGAAATGACCTGATTTGTTACAGTAATCATATTTAAGGATTAAATGCTGGGGAATACACTCTGATGATCTTCAACTGAAACACAGGATCTTTTTACACACATTTACAGGCATTTACAGGGGTTTTTTGGACAGATTTACAAGGATGTTGCCAGGACTTGAGGGGCTGAGCTATTGGGAAAGGTTGAGCAGGCTAGGACTCTATTCCTTGGAGCACAGGAAGATGTGGAATGATGAGAAAAAGACCAGGTAAACACACTTGCCTAGAGTAGGAGAATCAGGAACCAGACGACATTGGTTTAAGGTGAGGGGGGAATTATTTAATAGGAACCTGAGGGGTGACTTTTTTACACAAAGGGTGGTGGGTATATGGAAGGAGCTGACAGAGGAGGTAGATGAGGCAATGTTTAATAAACTATTGCAATATTTAATAAACATTTAGTCATGGATAGGATAGGTTTAGAGGAATATGGACCAAATGCAGGTAGGTGTAGATGGGACATGTTGGTCAGTGTGGGCAAGTTGGGACAAAGGGCCTGTTTCTGCGCTGTATGACTTTATGACTATGACATCGAAGAGGGAAAGAGGAACTCACTTTTGCATCTCATCAGTAAGTTGCAGCTGTGACAGAGAAGTACTGTATCAATCAATATCAACAGATTTTTAGTTTAGTTTAGTTTGTTTAGTTCAGTTTAGATTTGTCAGGCAAGATCTCACGTTCAAAAAACCATGCTGACTTTGGCTTACTTTATCATGTGCTTCAAACTTCCAGAAACTCCTGCCATTGCTTAAGAATAAGGGGTAAGCCATTTAGAACGGAGATGAGGAAACACTTTTTCACACAGAGAGTTGTGAGTCTGGAATTCTCTGCCTCAGAGGGCGGTGGAGGCCGGTTCTCTGGATACTTTCAAGAGAGAGCTACATCGGGCTCTTGAAGATAATGGAGTCAGGGGATATGGGGAGAAGGCAGGAACGGGGTACTGATTGTGGATGATCAGCCATGATCACATTGAATGGTAGTGCTGGCTTGAAGGGCCGAATGGCCTACTCCTGCACCTATTGTCTATTGTCTATTGTTCACAGTCATTCCTGCTGAGGTCCCTTTCCAATCAAATTTAGCCAGCACTTCCCTCATGCCTCTGTTAGTTACTATCATGGCAATTTCTTAACTTTCCAATGTCCAACTTTTGATTGCCATTACTACTTGGGGATTTGGTGGAGATATAGTTTACTCACTAGCAGATAGCAAAAAATGAATCTTCCACTCATAGTTTCTTGATTAAGTAGTCTTTTATTGAAGTAGCACAAAACAAAGAAATTATTCATATAACTTTTCATTCTTACTAACTGTTTCATCCGTGTCGTGTTGAGTACAAATGTGTCTTGTAGCAATAATCGTGTGTCTTGTTGTCGTGTGGTAATAAACTGTTGTCTTCACCATCCCTCGAGGCTAAAACTAAACTCCCAATCTAAGTGACTCCGCTAGTCTCCTCAGATGTAGACACACATTTCTACGTATGAAATCCCACCTGCAAGCATATAAAAAAGATAAAACTAGAAATATCTAGACATGGCTGTAATATACTAATCTTAAGCATAAATGGCTCCTACAGTTACCTTGACTCAACAGTAATACCAATACATTTGATTTCATCTTTTCCCTCTCAAACTGCAAGTTGAATTTGATCATATTCTAGTCAACACCCCCTGGTAGTTCCTTTGCAAGCCTAATCAAATCCGGATTGTTACACAACACCAAATCCAGATTTGCCTTTTCCCTTGTAGGCTTGACTACACGATGCTCTAAGAAGCCATCCTGTAGGCACTACAAATCCCTTCTTTAGGGATCTAGCACGAACCTGATTTGAAAACCCCCATGACCTCTGTCACATATCCTTTCTTACATGCCAATTGTATCTCCTGATGTAATTAGCACCTTTGATCCTGGCTACTGTTTGGAGGCCTGTATATAATCCCCATCAAGAAAATCATTACAGGAAGAATCACAACTGAAGTTTTCCACAATAAATGGAAATTACAGCTCACAGTTGACCCATCATATCACCAACTAGAGAATGGTCCTGACCTACCATCTATCTCATTGCAGACCCTCAGGCTATCTTTAATCAGACTTTACTGGACTTTAACTTGCACCAAGCGTTCTTCCCTCTATCCTGTATCTGTACTTGTTTGTAATCATTATCAGTCTTTCCGCTGACTAGATAGCACACAACAAAAAAGCTTTTCACTGCACCTGGGTACTCATGACAATAATTAACTAAACTAAACACCAGTGCACGGCCATTATTTCCATTCCCCTCTCAGCATTTCCTACCACAAATTCCACCTCTTCTATAATATTGTCCAAGGTCTAGATTTTCTCTGTGACGTTTGTTTATACAAAAATAATAATATAAGAACATCACAGGAACAGGCCTTTCGGCCCTCTATGTCTGTGCCAAAAATGATGCCAAGATAAGCTAACCTTTTTTGCCTGCGCATGTTCATACCCCTCCATTCCCTGCATATGCATGTTCCTGCACAAAAGCCTCTTAAATGCTATTATTGAATCTGCCTCCACCACCACCCCGTGTAAAATAAAAACTTGCCTCTTTTCTTCTTTAGATTATATCCCTCTCATCTTAAGGTTTACCTCTCCTGTCTTTGATATTTTAACCCTGGCGAAAAAGGTTCTGACTGCCTACCCTATCCATGTCTTCCTCAATTTTCAATACTTCTGTCATCTCTCCCTTCAACCTCTGGTATCTTAATCTGATGAAAGACATTCTTGCCATTGAGGGAGTACAGAGAAGGTTCACCTGACTGATTCCTGGGATGGCAGGACTTTCATATAAAGAAAGACTGGATAGGCTCGGCTTGTACTCGCTAGAATTTAGAAAATTGAGGGGGGATCTTAGAGAAACTTACAAAATTCTTAAGGGGTTGGACAGGCTAGATGCAGGAAGAGTGTTCCCGATGTTGGGGATGTCCAGAACACGGGGTCACAGTTTAAGGATAAGGGGGAAGTCTTTTAGGACCGAGATGAGAAAACATTTTTCACACAGAGAGCGGTGAATCTCTGGAATTCTCTGCCACAGAAGGTAGTTGAGGCCAGTTCATTGGCTATATTTAAGAGGGAGTTAGATGTGGCCCTTGTGGCCCAAGGGATCAGGGGGTATGGAGAGAAGGCAGGTACAGGATACTGAGTTGGATGATCAGCCATGATCATATTGAATGGTGGTGCAGGCTTGAAGGGCCGAATGGCCTACTCCTGCACCTATTTTCTATGCTTCTATGTTTCTATGTTTCTATTCCAGAGAAAACAATCCAAGTTTGTCCAACAAACCCTTGTAGCTAAGAACCTCTAATCCAGGCATCAATCTGGTTTCTCCAGATAGACACAAAATGCTGGAGTAGCTCAGTGGGCCAGGCAGCATCTCTGGATAGTTGACGTTCTAGGTCGAGTCCCTTTTTCAAACTGAGTCATGGGAGAGAGAGATACAGAGATAAGGAAGTGTAAGGCGTGGAAATTAGACAATGGGGATGGAGATCAAGGAAAATGTAGACCCAAAATGTCACGCATTCCTTCTATTCAGAGATGCTGCCTGCCCCGCTGAGTTACTCCAACATTTTGTGTCTATCTTCGGTTTAAACCACCATCTGCAGTTCCTTCGTACAACAAACAGTTTCTGCAGCCTTTCCAATGCCTCCACACCCTTCCTGCATTAGGATGACCAGAAATGCACACAATACTCCAAATGCAGGCTAATCAAAGTCCTATAACGCTGCATCAGTAAACAGTCAATAACATTGATTCAGCTATGCAATCTAAGTTGGGTTGATGATTATGTTATCAGTAACAAGAGAACTGAAAATAGAGCAAGGCCTAAATGGAACATGATCTGCTTGACTTATTGTTGTATTGGGTGAACACGTTACGTTTTATTGGAGATTCAAATCAACTCAATGTGTCCCAGATAGGACAATGAAATTCTTGCTTGCTGCAGCACAACAGAATATTGTAGGCATAAATACAGAACAGATCAGTGTGTCCATATACCATAGAATATATACCATATACCATAGAATATATATATACATACATAGATAAACAGATAAAGTACAATAGGCTGTTATAGTTCAGAGTTTGTTTGAAGTTGTGTTTAAGTGTCTGATGGCTGTGGGGAAGTAGCTGTTCCTGAACCTGGATGTTGCAGATTTCAGGATCCAGTACCTTCTACCTGATGGCAGTGGAGAGATGAGTGTGTGGCCAGAATGATGATGTTGGCAGCCTTTTTGTGGCAGCGACTGCGATAGATCCCCTCGATGGTAGGGAGGTCAGAGCCGATGATGGACTGGGCAGTGTTTACAACTTTTTTGCAGCCTTTTCCGCTTCTGGACGCTCAAGTTGCCGAACCAAGCCACGATGCAACCGGTCAGCATGCTCTCTACTGTGCACCATCAGAAGTTCGAGAGAGTCTTCCTTGACATACCGACTCTCCGTAATCTTCTCAGGAAATAGAGGCGCTGATGTGCTTTCTTTATAATTGCATCAGTGTTCTGGGACCAGGAGAGATCTTCAGAAATATGCACGGCCAGGAATTTTAAGTTCTTGACCCGTTCCACCATTGACCCATTGATATGTGGGACTGTGGGTCCCCATCCTACCTCTTCCAAAGTCCACAATCAGTTCCTTGGTTTTGCTGGTGTTGAGAGCCAGGTTATTGTGCTGGCACCATTTGGTCAATCGGTCGATCTCACTTCTATACTCTGACTCGTCACCATTAGTGATTCGTCCCACAACAGTGGTATCGTCAGCGAACTTGATGATGGAGTTCGCACTATGTCCGGCTACGCAGTCATGAGTATAGAGTGAGTACAACAGAGGGCTGAGCACGCAGCCTTGAGGTGCTCCCGTGCTGATTGTCAGGAACATCTCAACAAACTGGATGTAAGTTTTTGCCAATAGAGTTATGAACAAATTGGAAAGCAAACCTATTTGGAAAAAAATATATATATATTTTTTAACAACCATCTAAACAGAAGTAGCGGATTTACCAGGAAATTCAATTATAGAGGTGTTACGAGTCGTCATCGTGACCCAAACATTTACAGGCTATATCACACATGTGTTATTGAATGAATCACAGAACCAGGAATGTTTCCAGTGCAGAAGGAGTCATGTGCTTCTAATCTGTAACAAAATCTAATCTAACATCCCATGCTCTGCGACACCATTGGTCTCATTTAAACGCAAATTCTCACTCTCTTAGTGGCAGCTTTAAATTTATGACCTCTTGTCACTGGCTTCCCAACTTGAGGAAAATGTGTTACTTTTCTTTCTATTCACTCTCTTGGAACGTTCATAATTTAAACAAAGATCCCCATTAAATTTCCATTCAATTTTCTGCATTCCAATATCTCAAGTCTTTCCTCCTAATTATTTGTTTTCCATTTCTGGACAAGCCAAACTGTTTTGTCTGTAGTTTTAATGTTTTTTCTAAAACATTATATAAAGTGTATAAAATCATGAGTCAAATATATAGGGTTAATGAACTTATCTTTTTACCCACCTCAAAAGTAAGAGGACATGAGGACAAAAGTGAGATGGAAAAGATTTAATAGGAACCTGAGGGGCAACTTCTTTATTCAGAGGATGGTGGGTATATGGAATGAGCTGCCAGAGGAGCTAGTTGAGGCAGGTACTATAACAGCATTTAAAACACATTAAGACAGGTACATGAATAGGAAAGGTTTATGCAGATATGGGCCAAACACAAACAAATGGGACAAGTTTAGATGGGGCGTCTTGGTCGGCATGAGTTGGACGATGGGCCTGTTTCTGTGCCATATGACTCCATGGGTTTAAAAATAAAACTGGATACTCCAAAAATAGCATACTAAATGCTGTGTTTAAGTTTATCTTTTTACTTTTTTCTGGTTCTCAGTGACCCTATTTATTAAAAATAAAAAAGGTTGTTTGACCTTATTCCATGACTTTATCTACTTGTATTGCATTTGAAATCATTAAATTTCACTCGTAATCCATGGCTTTTGATGTATTTCCAATGTGTTTACTTCCATTATTTTAGTTTCCTCACATATCTATACATAACTAAAACTCTGATCTTGTTATCTTCTGGTTTGGCGGTCATTCTATTTGCGCAAAAACGGTACGCGATAGCGCTACAATTTTTCTCCAGCTTACTCATAGTTCTCCTGTGCTGCGATTGCACCAAGTTTCGTTCTGATCGGTAGAAGCTGGTAAGTTATCGAGGTTTAAAAATCTTAAAAACCACACGTGCGCAGATCGAATCCCTCTCCTGCCATTCAATGCCTCGCAGATTGGTCCCTTCTACTGTCACTCTGCAGGACGGCCCGCCCCTTCCTGCGCCATCACTGCAGCGTCTTTACTGCAGCTGCGGGAGGCTCTGGATATCCGGCGGAGGTCTCCAACCAGACACAATTTTCAGAGGGAGGTATCGGAAACGGCTCGGCCCAGCCCAGCCCAGCCCAGCCCAGCCAGTGCGGAGTCAGAGATGGAAAGCGGAGATTCTGATCCCGGCGGAGGAGAACGACCAGTGAAGCGACCAAGGACCAGCTGCCCGCTGTGATTCCCCATCGCACCCCCAACCCATTCCTCTCTGGTCCTTATCGCTGGCTCCTGCCCCCGTCCCTGTGATACCCACTCTCCACCATGGCTCTTTCCCCGTCTTTTCTCCGAGCTCTCTCCCCCCTTCCACCCTGCCCCCACACCCTTCCCCCCACCCCCATACTCCTCCCCCACACCCCTCCCCCCCACACTCTCCCTCCACATACCCCTCCCTCCCACACACCCCTCCCTCCCACACACCCCTTACAAGCCTCCCAAAGACCACACACACCCCTCTCCCACACACCTCCCCCCACAACCCCCCCCCCCTTCACCCACACACCCTTCTCCTCCACAACCCCCCGCCCACACATACCCCCCCACAACCCCTCTGCCCACACATATCCCTCTCCCACGCACCCCTCCCTCACACACACCCCTCCCCCCACAAACCCTCCCTGCCCAAACACCCTCTGCCCCCACAACTCCCTCCCACAACCCCCCGCCCGCACACCCCACAACGAGTCCCCTGCACAATGCCCCCCACAACACCACTCTTTTGCAAATGCTCAGCATGTTGGGCAAAAGATGTGGAGAGAGAAACTGAGTGAATGTTTTGGGCGAAAGCTCGTTCATCGTTGGTGCAGATGTCACTTCTGATCTGAGAGTCGGGCTCCAACTTTTGTTCCACGATGTAGCAATGTTACAAAATTTTGAGATTTTAAAAATCAAGTCTGTAATTTATCCCATCAGATAAAGCATAAAAATAAGTTTAATTTGACACCTAATTCACTTTCATATCTCAAGTATTTAAAAAGTTATGGCCATTTTCATACTCGGAAATGAGCATCTTGTTCCCTATTGATTTTCTATGGACATAACAAAAAAGTTGTGATCGTGAACAGTCAAAAGCCCATAACTTTCTTAAAAATTAAGAGAACTGAATGAAATTTTCAGTTATCATAGATTGAAGCATTCTGAAACAAATATAAAATAATCTTACTTGGATGACCTGAAATTAAAGCATATAATTAGTTAGTTACCTAATTGTAGCTAATTTCAGACTTCAATTACTAGATCTAAACATCTATCCATTTCTTAATAAATGATTAACATTTTTAAATAGCCTAAATGTCCAAATAATATTCACAAATAATTCACAATAAAACATGATTTTTAAATCTCATTTACATTAATTTATAGGCCAAATGGAAGGAATTCAGTGTTCAATTGCTGTAAATAAATGCCCATTTAAATCAGCTTTCCAGTGGGTCCCTGTGGAACGCGCTGGTTTAGAACGTTCACATTGCGGTAGATTTGTGCCCCAAATGCCGAGAAAAATACTGCGCGATATAATGGGCCCAAAATGAGCTACTCGCAATAGTAAACTTTGTATAACGGGATCTTTAGAAGCCCTTTTTAATGTAAAAATATACAACCTTCCTTCAGTTGTCTGCTTTATGAGACCCTGCGGTTGCTGGCGGTCGCGGGTTTAGAGGTTGATTTTTAAACTACTATAACTATTATTCAAGGCCTTTAAACCTAATAATAGCTTTTGCGACGGGGTCTTCCAGCGATTTTTCGTTAATAATTAACTAGGCTGAACATCTTCGATTTGAACAGCCTAGAGAAAATCGCGTTTTAAACCCGCCCCCTCTAAACGGCGCCAAAATCGCGCACACCCGTAGCGGCAGATTTTCAAAGACGCTTCAGGTAGGCTTTGCAACATACCTACACGATGTTGATGAAATCCGAAATTCTAGAAATCCTTCACCAAGTCTTATTCAACCATTTTGTGTTCTCCCCAACTAATATTGTATTCTGACCCTCCAGTGACTCAGACTTACCTCATCCATCTTTGCATTTAAACACATGCATGGCTATGTCCTTCTCTAATTCCTTGAAGTAATGTCAACCCAAGAATCTTTACGCATCTGACTCTGGATGTTGTATCCTTCATCTTACAACTGGTGGTAATGCATTCAATCATAATCTCAAATTAACTGCCCAAATCCATCCTGCTCTCCAGATCATAACCTATTCACAACCAGATTCAGACATACGTGCCATATAGGTAATACACCCCAGCTGCCTCCCAGAGATCACAACTATCACAGAAGCCAGTCTTTGTGCAATTTGATTCATTCTATATGATATCAAGAAATAATGAATAGCATAGGAAACACCAAAAGGCTATGGAACTAAACAGCAACCCAGGTGAAGTATGCTTCTTGACTATATCTATACTGCCAGATATACTGTTTCAAATCAGTTACAATAATATGAACAATTGTCCGAGCATATCCTATTCACAAAAAGAAGGAAAAATCCAATCTGGACAATTGCTACTAATACATATACAGAGGGATATAGGTGGAAGGGAAAGGTGGGAGGGGGAAACATTCTGATATATGCAGCCAAAATCTAAGTTTATCTCAGAACAATGGGACTGTTCACAAATGTCAGTGGTAAGCAGTTCAGAGGAAGAATCTCCAGTCTGATTGAAGGGACATGGTTCACAGACGTTTCAGAGAATAGGCATTCTATTATGACATCCCACAAACAAGGTGAGAAGTAAAAGGGTCAGAACAATATGCTCTAATGAGTTAATATTAATTGAATTTGTCAGAGACAACACTATTGGGAGATATGAGACTGCAGGTTCTAGGAAATGTAACATTTTTAAGGTAAATCAAAGATAGACACAAAATGTTGGAGTAACTCAGCAGGACAGGTACCATCTCTGGAGAGAAGGAATGGGTGACGTTTCGGGTCGAGACGCTTCTGAAGTCTGAAGAAGAGTCTCGACCCGAAACATCACCCATTCCTTCTCTCTGGAGATGGTACCTGTCCTGCTGAGTTACTCCAGTGTTTTGTATCTCTTCGATTTAAACTAGCATCTGCAGTCTCTTTCCTACACAGATTTCAAGGTGATGCTATTTATCAAATTGTGGAATGGTCCGAACAGGAGTAGATTGAGTTAAATGCTTTTAATGAGGACTGCATGGCAATGTGGGGACATTTCCAAAGCTCTGACGATCCCATACAGGATGCCACTGCGGGCATTATTAACGTCAGATCACCACAGTGTAGCCAGAGTAGAACAAAGCAGGCTGGCTCAGCTGTGACAGAGTTGGAAATAATCCAAAAAAGGAGAGTCAGAGGAGATGACTTAGTCACTTCAAAAGAGATATTAGGAAAGAGGAAAGGTCTGATGTCCATAGGAAATTAGGGAGTGTGTCGGGATGCATGATAATCTTAAAGCAGAGACAAAAACATCGAGAGCCTTCAAAACAACTGAAGTAGAGATTGTTGTAACTAAGTCCATGGTAACAAGTAATTGCTTTAATGGAGTGCAAGATTACAATTATGACAGTTACTGATAAGAGCTATTTGCCTGTGTGATAATAATTAAGTCAGTAATGTAGGGTGTAGATGTGAAACTAGATGATACTGGTCAAGCATGTGTAAATACAATGTATTCACAATTCATATATATTGAAGCAACAGAATATGGGAAGTGCAAGGTTTAGTTTAATTTAGTTTAGAGATACAGCGTGGAAACAGGCCCTTCAGTCCATCAAGTCTGCACCGACCAGCGATCCCCGGGCAATAACACTATCCTGCACACACTAAGGACAATTTACACATATACCAAGCCAATTAACCTACAAACCTGTATGTCTTTTGAGTGTGGGAGGAAACCGAAGATCTCAGAGAAAACCCACGTGGTCATGGGGAGAACGTACAAACTCCGTACAGACAGCACCCGTAGTCGGGATTGAACCCGGGTCTCCAGCGCTGTAAGGCAGCAACTCTACCGCTGCACGATAGGGTATGAAACTAAATGTTTAAAAGGCCCATCAGGAGAAGTGATCCACTTGAATTATCAATGTCTGAAATGGAGACTTCATAGAAGAGACCATAAATTGGGGGAATTTATAATTGATTAAATTTAACGCTGTATGTTGATATAAACATTTAGCTATTATTTTAAAGAGAGGCACAAGAAACTGCAGATGCTGGATTCTTGAGCAAAAAACAACAAGTGCTGGAGGAACTCAGCGGTTCAGGCAATAACTGTAGAGTGAATGGACAGGCGACACTTTGGGTCAAAGCACTTCCTCTGGACTGAAAGAGTGGAGGGGCAGACAGCCAGTAGATGGAGGTGAGGGGGGGTGGAGGGAAGGGGAGGGGGCAAGTGCTGACATGAGATTGCAGTCTGATGAAGGATCCTGACCGGAAACATCAACTGTCCATTCCCTCCACAGATGCTGCCTGACCTAGCAGGGGACCGGGGGTCAAATGAGATGGAGGAACTGAGTGAAATCCAGGTTAGCCGGGACATGGTGTTAGGTAAATTGAATGGATTAAAGGCTGATAAATCCCCAGGACCAGATAGGCTGCATCCCAGAGTACTTAAGGAAGTAGCCCCAGAAATAGTGGATGCATTAGTGATAATTTTTCAAAACTCTTTAGATTCTGGAGTAGTTCCTGAGGATTGGAGGGTAGCTAATGTAACCCCACTTTTTAAAAAGGGAGGGAGAGAGAAAATGGGGAATTACAGACCAGTTAGTCTAACGTCGGTAGTGGGGAAACTGCTAGAATCAGTTATTAAAGATGGGATAGCAGCACATTTGGAAAGTGGTGAAATCTTTGGACAAAGTCAGCATGGATTTATGAAAGGTAAATCATGTCTGACGAATCTTATAGAATTTTTCGAGGATGTAACTAGTAGAGTGGATAAGGGAGAACCAGTGGATGTGTTATATCTGGACTTTCAGAAGGCTTTCGACAAGGTCCCACATAAGAGATTAGTATACAAACTTAAAGCACACGGTATTGGGGGTTCAGTATTGATGTGGATAGAGAACTGGCTGGCAGACAGGAAGCAAAGAGTAGGAGTAAACGGGTCCTTTTCAGAATGGCAGGCAGTGACTAGTGGGGTACCGCAAGGCTCAGTGCTGGGACCCCAGCTATTTACGATATATATTAATGATTTGGACGAGGGAATTGAATGCAACATCTCCAAATTTGCGAATGACACGAAGCTGGGGGGCAGTGTTAGCTGTGTGGAGGATGCTAGGAGGCTGCAAGGTGACTTGGATAGGCTGGGTGAGTGGGCAAATGCATGGCAGATGCAGTATAATGTGGATAAATGTGAGGTTATCCACTTTGGTGGCAAAAACAGGAAAGTAGACTATTATCTGAATGGTGGCCGATTAGGAAAGGGGGAGATGCAACGAAACCTGGGTGTCATGGTACACCAGTCATTAAAAGTAGGCATGCAGGTGCAGCAGGCAGTGAAGAAGGCGAATAGTATGTTAGCATTCATAGCAAAAGGATTTGAGTATAGGAGCAGGGAGGTTCTACTGCAGTTGTACAGGGCCTTGGTGAGACCACATCAGGAGTATTGCGTACAGTTTAGGTCTCCTAATCTGAGGAAGGACATTCTTGCCATAGAGGGAGTACAGGGAAGGTTCACCAAACTGAATCCTGGGATGTCAGGACTTTCATATGAAGAAAGACTGGATAGACTCAGTTTGTACTCGCTAGAATTTAGAAGATTGAGGGGGGATCTTATAGAAACTTACAAAATTCTTAAGGGGTTGGACAGGCTAGATGCAGGAAGATTGTTCCCGATGATGGGGAAGTCCAGAACAAGGGGTCACAGTTTAAGGATAAGAGGAAAATCTTTTAGGACCGAGATGAGGAAAACATTTTTCACACAGAAAGTGGTGAATCTCTGGAATTCTCTGCCACAGAAGGTAGTTGAGGCCAGTTCATTGGCTATATTTAAGAGGGAGTTAGATGTGGCCCTTGTGGCTAAAGGGATCAGGGGGTATGGAGAGAAGGCAGGTACAGGATACTGAGTTGGATGATCAGCCATGATCATATTGAATGGCGGTGCAGGCTCGAAGGGCCGAATGGCCTACTCCTGCACCTATTTTCTATGTTTCTATGTTTCTATGACCTGCTGAGTTCCTCCTGCACTTTGTTACTTTTGCTCAACACTTGTCAACAATTAATGATTTGGATGAGTTTATTACAATAATAAAACTGTATTCCTGAGAACCGAATGTACCATGCAGGTGTAACTTTGGTAGCAGTCACAAATGTGAGTTGAAAGTTTACACATGCACCAAGCCAATTAACCTACAAACCTTCAATAATGGATGTTATAATGATAGCACTATCTCTGTTATTTGCTTAAGAAAACAGAAACTCAGAAGAGTCTCTGTGCACAAAATGAATGTAATTGTCAATGAGTTTATGGATTAAAACAAGAAGACGATGAAGCTTGCAATAATTGGAGTCTCTTGACTGGTGGGAAGGTGTGAAGCAGTAACGAAAATAAAATAAATTATTGGTGGAAGTATTCTTGATTGAGATTAAATAACCAAGAACACTCCATTTAACTTGGACAATGGGAGATTTGAGTTGGAGATGGGGACGGTAATGCCATGGCTTCAAGAGGGATAGCGATTATAGAAAATGGCAATGAAGATTTCAGTTTCTATGGGAAACATGCTCATGAACTTGTTGATTCAGTCTTAGTTTTTAGGCTAGAATTCACTGCCTGTATGCTATATGTTTTAGGCTAACATTCGTTTTGAATTTGCATTAACTTGCAAGGTTTCAAGGTATATCTGCAAACAATTTCAATAAGTATTCAACAGTAGCAAAATCTCCACTTTGGTTTAAAATGGCTTCAGAGCAGGTTCATATTTATTTACTTTTAAGCCTCTTATTGTGAATATAATTTCCTCTCACTCTCCTGAAGTTATTCTGTACTATTCAGTAGAAACAAAGAACTGCAGATGTTTGTTAATACACAAAAGGACACAAAGTGCTGGAGTAACTCAGCAAATCAGGCAGCATCTCTGGAGGACATGGGTAGGTGATGTTTCAGGTCGAGACCCTTCTTCAGATTCCACAAGATGGCGGCACAGGCAAGTGTTGAGGAAACACATGTGGCTGTGGTAGTGAGTCCGGGTGAGAACACGGTCGTAGAGCAGGAGAGCAGCAGGAATGACAGAGGAATGGTAGTGAGAGAGGGTCTCACAGAAGTCCCATCGGAGAGAGGCAAAGAACCACTTTATAGTTATACCTTGAGGAGAATTCTCAGTGAAGCAGTCAAAATGTAGAAACAAAGAACTGTAGATGCTGGTTAATATACAAAAGGACACACAGTACTGGAGTAACTCAGCAGGTCAGGCAGCATCTCTGGTGAACATGGATAGGTGACGTTTCTGGTCAAGAACCTTAATTCAGTATTTTCTATCAAGGGATTGAGGAGCAGGTCAGCTCTGCAGCCCTGCAGCAGCCGAGTGAGTGAGCAGATTGAGCGCAGCCTGCAACAACTGCTCAGAGCGGCGGGGAAAGGCACTGGCAGCATCACGCTGGGCAGCCCGACCCCTGCATCATCGATCCAGTTCCACCAGGACATCAGAGTTTAAAGTAGTGCATTTAAGAGGCTTTTAGATAAGCACATGGAATGAAGGGATATGTATCATGTGCAGGCAGATGAGAGTAGTCTAGCTTTGCATCATGTTCAACATAGACTTCGTGGGCCAAAGGGCCTGCTCCTGTGCTCTATATTTCTATGTTCAATGTTCTAAAATATGAAATTGCATATTTCCTTAGGCCAAGATCAGGCTTTTCCGTGACTTGAGATTTGAAAGTTGCAGGATGGTGCTGGAACGTAGCTGTCCCAGAATGGGATCTATTTACACTAATAGATCCTATTTACAAGTAAAAACACATCTTTTAATTGCGTTTGATTGTAGTCATGTGTAGTGTGATTTGGCGGGATAGCAGGCAGAACAGGCTTTTGTCCCTTTACAGTACATGTGACAAAATAAACAAAGCTACACTAAACTAAGCTTGATAAATGTGTACATCTGACCCTAAGGTTAAATGGCTAGCCTAACATTTAACCCCAGTGCACACAGTAAAGGTCTGGACCTCAGCATCGGGAAAACCGCAGACCTGAACCGGTGTCATCCTCCTCCGTGACTCAGCTCATTAGCACTGCCGCGGAACGGCTGAAGTTTCTTTTGTCTGATAAATATAATCAGTGCGTGCGTTCAAAACTCAGGGACACAGCTTCAGGCGAGATAGGTCGCTGTAGTTTTGGAAATAAATTAACAATTGTTTGTTTCAACCTGCTGCTGATAATTTAACCTTATTTAAACAGAAGCCACAATAGAAAATACAATTACAGCATTTCAACACTCAGTGCATTAAGAGGTGCGTGGAAGTGTGAGGTATAATTACATGGTGTTCTGGAATAACTAACAATTCAGAATAATATGGCATACTCCTCATAAATGTCGCCATTCCTGTAATATCAAACACAATGACAACACATTATAAATCGTGTTCCAATCTATTTTGCAAAGCAGAATGGAATTCTGCGCCGTGGAAAGTCTGGAGGACAGCGTTCTAATTACATTGCTATCGCAAGAGTCTGTGGAGATCTTTGTTTGGGTGTGAGCAATTACCAGTCTTTCCGATTTGTTATTTTATTTATGTTGTTCCTGATGTCCTTCATTAGGTGCTCCCCTGGGCTCTGCCTCATAAGCTCTCATTGTCTGCAGAACGCCTGCTGCTCCGCTTGTAACTGCGCTCCGTCCTTTCATGTTTTCTGGTCAGAGCCCCAGGATGTCAGTAGGCTTGCTGCTGTTTTACTGGGCCACTGGAGCAGTTGGCAGCCACTGGTTCCCTCTCGGGAATGCTGGACTGGAAAGTGAAGCCAGCCAAGCATAGTGCAATTTACATCTGATTGATGAAGGCTTGAGCAGCGCAGAAACAATTAATTTATACCAGGGTTCCTGTGGACCTCAAACCTGAGGATTTTATTTTCTCCCCCTCAGCCCACCTCCCCACTCCCCTCGGCCCAGTCTCCCCATCGATCAAGTCGTCTACTTTATGCACAGGCTACCTGAGACACAAATTAATCAGAATATTTACACTGGACACTTTGGCAATTAATACAAGAATTGCAATTTTATTGTACAGTTACTAAACTGAGGCAATCCTGCCATTTTGAACTTCAAACATTCAAGTGATGTGCTTGTCCATGAGAATGGGTTTAGTTCACATTTGGTACTGTGTTAGAATGACAATATCCTGTGTAGAATAATTGTCTACTTTGAACAAATATAACAAAACTCTGATGATCTGGCATCCAATTGTTTGGAAATCCTGACCCTTTTGTTCCACAGTGTGAGCTTGGATCAGGGTGCGTGTGTAGAGCTAAATAAGGCCAGGGTCAGGGTTCACACCAAGGGCCAGGTGTGCAGCAGAGCCGTGGTCATGATGGGGAGCACTGTGAGGAACATGGGCTGGTTTGCACAGGGTCTGGATCTCCGGTATATTTCTGGCTCCCTTTCAACTCTCCAGGTTCAATGGAGTATATATTATACTCAGCTCCTTTTCTTGTGACAGTACACCCCGATACAGTTCAAGTTAAATGCCATTATTTCATTTTCTGACCATGAGGCATGTGTAGAACATAGAAAAGAACAGCACAGGAGCAGGCTCTTCAGCCCACAATGTCTGTGCCGGACATCATGACAAGATAAACTAATCGCATCTGCCTGCACAAGATGCATATCCCTCCTTTTCCCACATAGTCATACACCTATCTCAAAACCTCCTAAACGCAACCATCATAGGTTTATGAATCAGGCATACCAGCACATTTTTGTGTACAAAAAGTGATGATTATACCAATATGCAATATCTTAAGAAAAAGTGAAATAAAAGTGTGTTTTGGGTATTATTAGGTGCTACATCCTAATTGTTTTTCATACTGGATAAATACATTTTACTATAAACTTAAATGGAAATTATATTGGCAACGAGAATTCGATGTGCATTTTATTTATTTGGGATGGTCAAAATCATATGTGCAACCAGATTTTACATGTATCAGGTGAAAGTCCTTTCTGAAAGAGAAAGAGGTGCTTTAATTGTACTGCTGAACTGCTGAAGTGCAAAGTTAAGAGTGTGTGAATTTATTTATAAAGCTCTTTTATTGCTCTGCAAACTACTGAGGATGTTTCCATCACTGCTGGGAGCACCTGGTATTACCAAGGTTTTCTCCAGTAGTGATATGTCTTTGATGTTGTACAGCATGCTCCAGAGATAGAAGATATGAGGATGATAATACTCAGCAGTAATGTCATGTGGGATTGTTCTCTCTTTTGTTTCTTCTGCATATATGTGGGGTTTTTACCTTTAAAGATCAACCAAATTCCCCAAATGATATTCATTTAGCTACAAGAAAATAAAAATGAAAACATCCCTTAATTCAGTACATGTTCCTCTTGCTTTATTTTGTTCAGATTGTTTAAAAATGGTTTGTGTTAGCATTATTTTTGGAATGAGGGTTTAATTTACAGAAGCTGAAAAGACCAGCATTGAGAGTGGTAGAATCAGATTAAAACTTTCCCTGACTTCATATTTGAAGTATTTTTTATGTTATTATCAATAACTTTGCCCCAGTATCATGGAATAGCACTACGATCATTTCGGATGAGTCGGAAATTTTAATATTGAATTCAACAAACAATCTGCTGGAGGAACTGAACAGATTGGACAGCTTCTGCGGGGAGAAAGGAATGGTCAACATTTTGGATTGAAACCCTATGTTAATCTTGATGCAGGGTTACAAACTGAAATGTTGACCTTTTCTTTCCACCTTCAGGGCGGCACAGTGGCGCAGCTGTAGAGTTGCTGCCTTACAGCGCCAGAGACCCGAGTTGGTTCGATCCTGACTATGGGTGCTGTATGTAACGAGTTTGTACGTTCTCCCCGTGCCCGTGTGGATTTTCCCCGGGTGCTCCAGTTTGCTCCCACATTCCAAAAATGTACTGCTTGGTAGGTTAATTGGCTTTGGTAAAGTTTGTAAATTGTCTCTAGTGTGTAGGAAAGTGTTAGTGTACGGGGATCGCTGGATTCAGTTGGCTGAAGGGCCTGTTTCCACTCCGTATCTCTAAACTAAATTAAACTAAGATGCTGCTCAACCTGCTAATTTCCTCCAGCAGATTGTTTGTTGCTCTAGATTCCAGCAGCTGCAATCTCTTGTGTCTCTCTTTAATATTGAATTCTCCTATCTCCTTGAATTTTACTATCAAAGAAGGATCAATTGACAGAAACTAGCTTGAGACAATTACAAAGGTTTGCCCAGAATATAGAGGAGAAGAGCAGTGCTTTATTGAGGCAGCCATGAATGAATTAAGCCACATGATGCAAGTGAACTTATAACCTTCCTTCACAAGAGACACTGGATTGCTCATGACTCTTAAAGTCAGAACTTCTCTCAATTTTAATGCTGTTGGTTTATTTTAGATATTTTTTTAACAAACGTTAATAAATATTTAGAAATAAATACATAGCTTGCTAGAATAGTTTTACTGGTTTCCAATAGTTAGTAATAATTAGGCAAATACATTTTACAGTATGGCAGGATATTTAAAGGCATAAGTAATTCTTGTTTGTACTCTTTATAGGGGCTCTATAGGTTTAGATTTATTATTATCATGTGTACGGTGAAAAGTTTTGTTTTGCATGCTATCCAAACAGATCTAATACATAAATACAATCAAATCAAACTCAAGTACAATAGATCTTCTTCTTATCGAGTCCACACACAAGATTAGAAGTTGTTCAGCCAGAACTTCTTGTGCTTCTTGTGTCTGGTGGTGGAAAGATTGGTGGAAACAGGGCCGTGACGTGAACGCTCTTTCCTTGACCCCAAGTACAATAGATAGAGCAAAGGGGAAGGTAGAGTAGAAGTAGATCACTGTCACATATAGCATTGTAAGGCACTGTGCCCTTTGATGGTTTCAACGATGATGATGATGATGATGATGAAGATACAGAGTGCAGAATATAGTTCTCAGCATTGCAGTGCATCAGTTCCATAGACAAAGTACAATGCCCACAATGAGGTAGAGGTGAATCGGACAGTGCGTCTAGCTTATGGAAGGACCAATCAAAAGCCTGATAGCAGAGGGAAGAAGCTTTCAATTTCTGTCTTGTTACTCCAGCATTTTGTGTCTATCTTCGATTTAAACCAGCATCTGCAGTTCTTTCCCGCACATTTTCCCCAAAGTCTATCACAAGAACAGATTATTAGGGATGAGAAGAAAAAAGACTTCAGGATGTACAAGCCTCCTTAAAATCTGTTGCAACAATCCCACTGATTCCAGGGAGCGCTTGGCCTCTGACCTTTCATTTGGGATGGAATTGAATGTCTTGAGTCCATGCATTGCAAGTACATATGAATGAGTACACGGGAGGCCAGGTGAAGGCAGCGGAAGCTGTGCAGCACCTCACAAACCATTCACCAATCTGCACTCCTGCCCCATCTGTAGAAGACTCTACAGTTCCCACATTGGCCACCTTAAGGGCCTGTCCCACCGCGGGGATCTAATTTGCGAGTTTAGAAGAGTTTGTGCTCGACTCAAACTCGCAGCATGGTCGACACGTGGTCCTAGGAGGTCTATGTAACTCTCCTTCATGCTTGAGAGAAGTTCCCGCATACTCGAGGCCTCAGTTTGGTCGAGGAGTATTTTTTAGCATGCTGAAAATTGTCAGCGAATAAAAATTGGTCGGCATAGAAAAAAATCGATATTTTTTTTACTTGTAGGTTTAGTCGAAGTAGGTCGTAATATTATTCATGTTATTCGTAAGTAATCGAAGGCAATTGAGGGTAATCAAAGCTAGTCGAAGGTAATCGAAGGTAGTCGAAGGTAGTCGTAGATAGTGTTAGTATAGTTGAAGGTAGTCGAAGGTGGTCATCTTCACTCTCCACTATTCAGTGTCCAATTTTCCCGAAGCTAGTCGAAACTAGTCATCAACATAGTCGAAGGAGGTCGAAGGAGATCGAAGGAGGTCTTCTACATAGTCGAAGGAAGTTTTCTACGTATTCATAGGAGGTTCTCTACATAGTCTAACGAGGTCATAGGAGGTGTTCTACTTCGGCGAAACAACAAGACCATGAAACTTTTTTAAACTCTCCTAAACTCTTCTAAACTCGCAAATTAGGTCCCCGCAGTGGGACAGGCCCTTTAGAATCTGAAGCAGTCAAGTCAAATTATATTTTTTTGTTATATGCACGTACGGTGAGGTACAGGTACGATGAAAAGTTTGCTTGTAGCAGCATCACAGGCGCATAGTCTCAGGCAACACTCAAAACATAAATTATACATAACTTATACAAGACACTGAAAAGAAAAAGACTGCAAAAGCAAGACATTAGTGCGAAATACAATTATAAAAAACAGGTTCACAGTAGTGCAGAAGTGGCACGTCGTGTTTCGTAGCTGAGGTAGGATAAAGGGTTGTGCGGGTATTTTCAGGAAAATGATGGTTGCATGAAAATAGCTATTCTTGAATAGGTGGTATGGGACTTCATCCTTCTGTATCCCCTGCCTGATGTTAGCAGTGAAAATAGGGCATTGCTAGGTTGGTGAGGATCCTTGAGGATAGATGCCGCCTTCTTGAAGCAGCACCTCATGTAGATGCTTTTGATGGTGAGGAGGGCTGTGCTCGTGATGGTCTGGGGTGAGCATGGTTGAAGCAGGGTCCTTCAATCCCAAGGTATTCCTAAGAGTCGTTGGGGCCTAGCACCGTGGAGCGGCCTCCAGCCTGAACGACCCGGGGGCTCGGGAGACTGCCGAGCTGCGGACTACTCACCATCGTGGGGCTGGCCGGCCTCGGAGCGTGGGGAGCGGCGATGACTCGCTGCTGCGACTCGACTCCTGGGGCTCGGAGGCTCCAGCAACGCAGCCGCAGGTCCGGTGGACCGGGACATCGGGAGCTCGCTGGTCGGGGTGGAGAGACTGCTTCCCGGAGCTCCCGCAACGCGACTTCTCCAGCCCGTGCCGCAGGGTTGGAACGACCCGGACCGGGACCGTACATCACCTGGCGCGGCTTCATGGCCGTGGGACTCACCATCGCCCGTGGGGGTTCCAACCTTGTACTTTCAGACCGGGAGCGGGGCCGTAAATCGCCCCGCGCGGCCTAAAATGGCCGTGGGACTTATCATCACCCGCCTGGGGCTTGGACATCGGGAGAGAAATTGAGAGCAGGGGAGAGAAAAGATTTTGCCTTCCATCACAGTGGGTTCACTGTGATGGATGTTTGTGTGAATTTAATTGTGTGTATGTCTGAAGGACATTGTCTTTGTTTGTATGGCTGTGTAAACGAAATTTAGTTTGAGTCTCACTGAGGCTCAAATGACAATAAATTTGTATTGTATTGTATTGTATGAGGTCAGTGCATGAAAAGTTAGCACTTCCATTTTCGTTCCTGTTTTTGGTGTGAGATTGGACTTCTCGGCTGGTCTGGCAAAGCTTTTAAAATATATGCAAGCTGAGTGTATTGAAGACAGGCACTGTTATCTCACCTCTGGAATTCGACTCTTTGATACAAGTTTATACCAAAGCAATGATAGGATCTTGAAACAAATAGTCACGGTGAAAGCATTAACTGGGCATAGGTGAGCTGATGACACAAATAAATTGCAGATGCTGGAATCTTGAGCAAAACACAAAGTGCTGGAGGAACGAAACAGGTCAGGTGGCTTCTGGGAAGAGAACTCTTTACAAGAATGATCCCAGGAATGAGTAGGTTAGCATATGATTAGGGTTTGTTGGCACTGGGGACTGTACTCGCTGGAGTTTAGAAGAATGAGGGGGGACATCATTGAAACATACAGAATAGTGAAAGGGTTGGATATAGTGAATGTGGAGAGGATGTTTCCACTAGTTGGAGAGTCTAGGACTAGAGGTCATAGCCTCAGAATTAAAGGAAGTTCTTTTAGGAAGGAGATGAGGGAAATATTGTGCAGTCAGAGGGTGGTGAATCTGTGGAATTATTTGCCACAGAAGGCTGTGGAAGCCATGCCAGTGGATATTTTTAAGACCGCAATAGATAGATTCTTGATTAGTACAGGTGTCAGAGGTTATGGGGAGAAGGCAGGAGAATGGGGTTAGGAGGGAGAGATAGATCGGCATGATTGAATGGCAGAGTAGACTTGATGGGCCGAATGGCCTAATTCCTCATGACCTTCTGGTCCCGACCTGAAATATTCTCTCCCCAGATGCTACCTGACCCCCCCCCCCCCCCGAGTTCCTCCAGCACTTTGTGCTTTGCATTGGTGAGCTGGTTATTGGTGAGAAAGTGGCCATCTCTCACTTTACTGTTCATCCGTTCAACCTTGGAGGGCAGTAGAAGAAAAGTCTAATCCTTTCCTCATCCTTCGGCCAGCAGCTGAAACAAAACAACTGTCTGATTTTATTTCCCTCCGACCCAAGGTGGCTGAGGCCAAGTGCAGCGGCACAATTGCTCCCTTGTTTATATCATCTAATTCACCATCAACAGGGGATCAAAACCAGGACTTACAGTCTGTTTGGATTAGTACTTGTGAGTTTATTTTGATGGAGCTACTTACATGTCACCTCAGATGTAATACTTATGACTTTCCTTTGGATCTGAAGGCTGCAATCTACTCAGTGCAGAATAACGATCAATACATCCACAAGTGTGGTAGTCTGGGGAAATCCTGATGGACAAGCTGACAATTTCTGTCTTCAGGCATTGTTATTGCATCTTGTAGGAAGGTTTCCCCTATCTGCTACATACTGGATTCTCGATGTGTTTATCACTGAAAATGTTTACAATTTTACTCCAAATTGCATGCAGACTGCATTTTTCTCTGTGTGGGGAAAACAAATGCTTTAACAATGGCTCATATTTTCATTGATTTATCACGTACAAAAAAAACCCCTTCATGCCATTTGCAGACATTCATCTTATTTCACTGTTAGCTCAGGAATTCCACTTATGGTGGTTGAAATGTACTGTATGTTGTCTGCTGGAAAGCAAGTTATTTGTGTGTTGCTTGTGTGGCCTAGGAAAATCAATTGCAGCAATTCCTTTATTAAAATAAATATGATCTGCTATTCCTGGGTAATATATTGAGCTGGTGCCCTCAGTAGCTGTTGGTATTTATAGAATATAAATTGATCTGTCAACATTTTCACCACTATTTGTGTTACATACAGTATCGGGTTTTGATGGCATCAATCTGATACTAAATATCTCCCAATTCAAAAAAGACAAAAAAAAGGCAATATTAAAAATGACAAAATAAGTGTTTAATTGTTTGCCACAAAGGTGATAAAAATGAGTGACTGGCTTTGATCTGATGTTAAAGTACCGACTTTGTATGTAAGGATACTAACTGATAGTAAGTTCACCACAAACAATTTAGTCTCATTTCACTTTGTCTTGGTGTAAATGTTTTTCTTTTTCATGACAAATGTGTAATGACATCGCCGAACAGCAAAAGGGTTTGTGTTTTACCATGCCACTTTCTGAGTGTGCGTTAGATGTCTTTGTGTATGTTTGCAATAGACCTGAAGGTCTCCAGGTCAATTGGCAACATGAGTGCTTTATTGGATCCATTTAGCATTTCTCCAGGTTTCACTAACATATCAGCCATAAGCAAGAGCTTTAGCTGCTCCTTTCCAGATCACCTGCATGTAAATAGCTAAATAAGGAACATCTGGATAAAAAAAAACCAAGCAGCATTTATAATCCTGGCTCATCCATAAATAACAATGCCTTGGTTAAATGATTCAGGAGCAACTTCAACTTGTGTGGTATGCATGGATTTGTAGACTGTTCATTGTCACTCTCTATTGTTATATGGGTAGGATTTAAAAATATATATTCAAAGGCACCAGTTGCACCCTAGTTAGTGTGCAACTTGCTGCACTGCTCACAGACCCTGTTGCTGCAATGTGACCAGCAATCCGGTAATGTCACTTAGTTTTTAGTTTAGTTTTAGTTTAGAGATACAGCTCGGAAACAAGCTCTTCGGCCCACCGAGTCCGTGTTGACCAGCGATCCCCGCACACTAACTAGGATAGCGTAAGTGTGCGGGGATCGCTGGTCAGCGCGTACTCAGTGCGGCGAAAGGCCTGTTTTCGCGCTGTATCTCTAAACTAAACTAAACTAAACACACTATACTTACACACACTAGGGACCATTTACAACTTTACTAAAGCCAATTAACCTGCAAACCTGCAAGTCTTTGGTGTGTGGGAGGAAATCGGAGCACCCGGAAAAATCCCAGGCGGAAACAGGGAGAACGTACCAACCACGTACAGACAGTGCCCCTAGTCAGGATCGAACCCGGGTCTCTGGCACTGCAAGGCAGCAACTCTACCGCTGCACCACTGTGCACAGCGCCACCATGCCTACTCCCACCACTGCAGATTTCTTATTTTAATGCCAAAGCTATTTAGGGTGAAGACAATAAGATCTAAAGCAGTTCCAAATTTTTTTTTGAACTAATGGGTGCACTGTCTGATGAAGTGTGAACAGCATTCAGCAGCATGAACTGATAATTCTGTCTGCAGAAATGGAACCAGTTCCCAAATATCTAACATGGTGACAACTTAATCTCGCTTCTGATATGGATTCTGAAATAAAGGCACAATATAAATGCAAATTATTGTATTGCCAAATGTCTATTTATGTGGTGGTTAAATGGTAGAGGAATTGTTATTTTACATCCAATGACCCACTGTTTCCCTGAATGGAATCAGTAGGAACCTATGTATCAATTCCTTCTGTTACTTCTCAGCAACCGTTGGGCAGCATAGTAGCACAGGAGGTGGTGTTGCTGCCTCACAGCTCCAGTGACCTGGGTTTGATTTTGACCTTGATATGATATGATACGATAGAACTTTATTTATCCCAGGAGGGAAATTGATCTGCCAACAGTCATAAAAAACACAAAATACATGAAACATGAAATTAAAGTGACGAGTGGAAAGGATTGGGGATGTGCAAAGATTGGGGTGATGGGGGGAGTCAGTCTCAGTCTACCCCACAACAGGGGGGGGGGGGGGGGGGGGGGGGGAGTTGGCCAGCTTGATGCTATCTATGTAGACTTTGCACCTTCTCCCTCTATTTCCTCTGGATTTTCTGATTTCCACTCACATCGCCCAAAACATGCTGGTTAGAGTAATGGGCAACTTTAAATTATCCTTACTGTGGCTGGATGGTGGGAGAATCAGGATAGTGTTCATTTACATGTCTGAGAAATAGGCTTCAGAGAAATAGTGAAATGGTGCCTTACCGAATAGTGAAAGGCCTGGATAGAGTGAATGTGGAGAGAAGAGTTGGAGAGTCTGTGACCAGACGTCCCTTGAGAAAGGTGATGAGGAGGAATTTATTTAGTCAGAGGGCGGTGAATCTGTGGAATTAATTGCCGTAGACGCCTGTGGAGGCTAAGTAAATGGATATTTTTAAGGCCGAGGTTGGCCGATTCTTGATTAGTATGGATGTCAGGGGTTATGGGGAGAAGGCAGTAGAATGGGTTGAGAGGGAAAGATAGTTCAGCCATAATTGAATGGCAGTGTAGACTTGATGGGCTGACTGACCTAATCCTGCTCCTATAACATGAACGTATGAAATAGGTAAGGGGATGGGATTGATCTGACGACGGATATAGACGTTAATGCTTAGATGGCCTCCTGTGTGTAGGATAGTGTTAGAGTGTGGGGATTGCTGGTCGGTGCGGATTCGGTGGGCCGAAGGGCCTGTTTCAGCACTGTATCTCTAAACTAAACTAAATAAAACAAAAAAATTAGGGCAGGTAAACGAAAAGTTGTCTTTTTCTCTTATCATTGTTAAACTTTGTGCTTTTTTGGATATTTACCCTAGATTTTCTGGAATCTTCATCTGTGATTTAAAAAAATCAAGGCCTAACCAATAAACATTTGTTTCAAAGTCTCTGGCGCTGTGTTTTGTAAAAACAATACCTACATGTTTTGTGGGATAAATCTTAGTAAAACTCTCCAAATTTTATCCCACTGTCCATAGCTTCGACTGTGCACGTGTTACAGTGACCAGATAGTAACTATGTCTTCCCATGGCAATGCAATGTTTCTTGCAGCTTTTCTACAATATGCTTGGAATTCCCTAATTCTTTTGTGTATTGCAGTTGTAAATTCTTAAGACCACAGCTGGTTACAGGTCTATTCATTCTGGATATCCTTGTATCATGAAAACATTGAGTATGATTTCAGTTTAGAGATACAGTGTGGAAATATGCCCTTTAGCCCATCAAATCCGCACTGACCAGCGATCACCCCGTACATTCGCACTATCCAGGGACATCGGGCCTCCGTAGAGGCAATTGCGGTGGCCTCAATAGGCCTGACTTTGGGGTGAACATGGGGTGGGGACTGGACATTGTGCCTTCCTCCACAGTGGTATCCACTGTGGGGGGATGATTTTTTTGTCTAATTGTAGTCTTGTAGGTCTGTGTCCAAGATGGCTGCCGTGAAGAGAGAGTGAACGCTGGCGCGCTTTGGCTGCCGCTGCTCTCTCTTCACACTGTGTTTTTGATTTTCTGTTTTTGGATTGAATCCTCTTTTTAATTTGTGTCTCTGTGATGTCTTTATTACTTGTTTTATTCCGATTATATGTTATTCCGATATACTATGTAAGGTGTCCTTGAGATGTTTGAAAGGCGCCCATTAAATAAAATTTATTATTATTATTATTATCCTACATAAACTGGGGACGATTTACAATTCACAGAAGCCAATTAACCTACAAACCTGTACATCTTTGGAATGTGGGAGGAAACCGGAGCACCTAGAAAACCCACGCAGTCACAGGGTGAACATATAAACACCATACCGACAGCACCCATAGTCAGGATCGAATCTGGGTCTCTGGCACTGTAAGGCAGCAATTCTACCACTGTGCCACTGTGCCACTCTTCAGAGCATTACAATTGAAAATTGGTTATTTCCATTGTAGGAATTGCTTTGACAATTTCACTGTTAAAATTGGCACTCTGGAAGTTCTACAAGTTTTTTTGATAGTTGTGATTTGCACTCGTGTTGTTGAAATGAGTTTGGTGTCAGATATGCCTGGAAAGCTGGCATGTACTATGAAGTACTCCTTTGGAATGTTGCTTGGTACAGAGGTCATGTTATTATGAAGCACGTATGTCCACCAGTCTGGACAAAATGGCCTCTTTCTGTGCATTCTCTTTTCATGATTCCATGATTGGGCAGGGACGGAACAATCGTGGTTTAATCATACTGCATCCTCAGCAGAATATAGCCCGGTACATGAGACTCCACCAATGTAGGCTTCCTTACTTATCTTCCCTCTCTTGGACTCTTCCCTGCAATCTTCTGCCCAACCCACCTAACCCTTGGTTCCAAACTTAACATACTTTATAGTGTAAATTCTACTGTGGCACAGAGCCAATGGGAAGTCCAGAGACATATGAAACATCAGCCTTCAAACCTGGCAGTGGTGGTCCCAGGGTTAAAAGCAGCTCTGTACCTGCCATGCAATCTTCCATCAGCTTGTGCAGCCCCCCATCCTATAGCTCAATTTCTAGCCCCTTTTATTTCCCAGCGGCCGTATCAGCCCCCCTCCCACAGAAATACCCCGAATAATACAGCAACTTGTTCACCACTGTCAGAATTTACTGGATTTGTGTTCCGACCTGCTGTGTGAAGCAAAATAACTGGGATGGGGCCTGGCACAGCTTTATTGGTGCCAGGCCAATATTAGTACATTTGGAAATATATATTTTATAGGATACTGATAATTCTGGTTTTAAAGTCTACCTGCTGAATGCTTATGCACATTCCATGGATAAAAGATGTGCATAATTACAGTGTACAACATATTCTGTTCTTATGTTGTAACAATAATGAGGTAAGTCAATTATGCAACTCGTGCTAAGGTCCATTGCGAAAGCCAAACATTGATTGCATGCTTGAGTGCTGATGGAACAATTTGCGACACAGAACGCTATATTAAATGAAAAAAATTGACTAATTTTAATAAAACAATGTGTAGAAAAGAAAGTGTATATTCTCCTTAATTGTGTACGTTTGTTGAATTATACCCTGGTAATGCAAGGAGAACATTTTGGATGATTTAAATTATTTCCAGATACACATACTATAAGTTGACCCAAAGTGGCAATGGTGCCAAAGGGCTCAGGGTAGCCAGGAGATGCAAAAACCCCTTGAGACTCTCTGGGAAATGAGGGTCAGTCACACCCCAAACGGTTTCACTGTAGAATAGATGTCAGCCTCACAACTGAATTAGAAAATACTTAATTATAACACATTGATAGACTCTATGCTCGGAGTTAATATTTCTGTCAAAATATAATGCAACCCGAGGCCACACTTTCTGCACATGATATTAGTGCGTCGGGAAATGCAGTAACAGAAAATACAAATATTGATGGAATTAAAGCATTTACTTCTTGACACGCTGAAGAGATGGAAGCATCTGAACTGCTGAGAATGAGACATACACTATTTTTGCACGATGTATATCTGGCTAAGATAACAGTAAACCAATTTCATTTAGCGTGGCTGATGATTTTTATGGTACTTTGAGACTGGTGAATTTACGCCAGCTGAGCACTCCTCCGTTTCTTTGCTCTCTTGTTCCACGCTGAGCTGGAGTGACCCTCTCACTGCTTCCCTGTGGGCTGAGATGTGATCTGCATAGAGAATCAAGCGGGTGTCAGTCATGTATGAATAGACTGTTACTGGGAAAGATTACGAGGAAGGACTTCATGTTGAGAGGTACCGTGTCCTCCCTTTGAGGAGGAGACAGAGTCTGGGGCATAATTACTGGGAATATATGCACGACAGGTGATCAGCCTCCTCAACCCTCGCATGAGGTTTAATATCAGTATAAAAAGATGTTTAAGAACACAATGCCTTCATTTGTTTTTATCGTATCACGTCCAGCACTTGTTATGCTTTAGCTAATGAAGGAAGCAATCAGTTACTGCACTGAAAGGCAATAGCAATTTAAATACACAGAAGTCATATGTAACAATAGTGGACAGCCTTGCGGTGAATTTTGGTTTATTCTGTGCAACATGTCACCCCCTCTGCTTTATTGCCTCAGACCCGGGGTTAAGCTCTGAAGCACATCTGTCATTATATTTCATCCTAATTACTCACCCCAGCCATGAAATGGGCATTGTCATCTGGGAAAAGGCTTTTTTCCAGACACACATTATCAGATTTGCAAACTGAGTACAGCCCAACAACGTGATGGCTGGTGCAGTGACATTGTCATATTGCAATGCCATCTGCTGCAGACATTTTGTTTTGTATTTTCGTTTATTCAAAATTTAAATTAAATTAAAATTAAATGTGCAAACTGCATTGCATTGGTTCCTGCAATATGATGGTATTTAATATGAATTTTCAGAGGAGATTATTGGAGAAGTTGCATACAGCTAATAATTCATTGATGCAACATTGATTTCCATTTAGCAATATTTTTAGTAGTTTTACATGTAAGTTTGGGAAGTAATATTCATCTTGTACTAACAGCCAGTGCAACCCTTTTTAAAGAAGATCATATGTGATAAGCATGAGCATTATTTTTGTATGCTGCATTGCACCAAACACTGCACAAAAGTTATGAAAAATAATGATCTATTTAGTGTTTTACAGTTGTTAAATTGCATCAAGTTTTTAAATTGCACCATTGCAATAAAAGTGGTCATTTGTATTTACACCTTGTAGTCTAATGCAAAAAAATGTATGGACTTGGCCCAAATCTATGGCGATTGACTTGTGGTATTGAGTATTGCACAGTAATTGCCACCTCCTTTCTGTACATTATTTGTTAAAGCATCATTGTCTGAATCATTAGTCCTGCCGAGAGTGAGAGTGAACATTTGAAATTATTTGGAATCATCTATTGTTTACGTGTAATCACATTAATGTTTATTTCTAATTAAAATTGCAACTGTGTATAAGAGCCTGTGGTGTTAATCTTGAATCACAAATCATCAAATGTATAAGATCAGACAATGAGTGTGAAATTATTTAGATATCATATAATCAGAATGTAATTCCTTTCCTTTTTCTGACGTTTTTGTTCTTGACAATATACATTCCAGGAGTGGTTGAAGTGGTTTTTGGTTCAAATCATGTATTGGGTTCGTGCCTGCTGATACAGAGACGTTGAGGGAAAGACCATCTCCTGTGATGGAGAGTGGAGAGTGAAATTAGACTTAGCAACAGCGCACTGTGTGGCTGGTAAATGATAACAGAAAATTAAAAAAATGTGAATCTTTATAAACAATTTGGATGAGAATGCAAGTAGCATGATTAGTAGGTTTGCGGATAAGATCAAAATTTGTGGCGTAATGGACAGTGAAGAAGATTGTCTAAGCTTACAACAAAAATTGGATCAACTAGGAAATTGGATCAACTGGGAAAGTTGACCATGACCCTATAATTTTCTCATATCCTTCCCAGACTGTACACAATATTCCAAGTAATGCATTTTGGGAAGTTAAACCAGAGGAAGCCACACATGATATATGACAAGGCCCTGAGTTGAAGAGACAGAATTATGGGTACAGGTACACAGTTTCCTGAAAGTGGTGACGTAGGTAGGTAAGGTACAGAAGAAGGGGCATGTTTGCCTTCATCAGTTGGGGCAATCCTGAATACAATTCTTGGGACAAAAAAACAGTGTTGGAGGAACTGGAGGGATGTCAGGGGTTATGGTGAGAAGGCAGTAGAATACGAATAAGAAGGAAAGATAGATGAGCCATGATTGAATGGTGGAGTTGACTTGATGGGCCGAATGGCCTAATTCTGCTCCTATCACGTATGAACCTAAAAACTCAGCGGGTCAGGCAGCATCTGCGGAGGAAATAGACAGACAGTGTTTCGGGTCAGTGCCCTTTTTCAGACACAAGAATTGGGACATCATGTTACAGCTGAACTAGATGCTGGTGAGTCTTGGAATATTGTGTACAGTTCTGGGAAGGATATGAGAAAATTAGAGGGGGCGTAGAAAGGATTTCCGAAGATGTTGCCAAGATCAAACGATCAATGGGTTTAAGTTAAAAAGAGAATCTGGACGGGCTGGGACTGTTTTCCCTCGAGGAAAGGAGATTGAGGGATGACCTGATAAAGGTTTATAAAATCATGGGGCATAGATAAGATGGATTGCCACAGTGTTTTTCCCAGGGTAGGGTGGTCTAAAACTACAGAGTGTAGGCAAGGTGAGAGGGGAAAGATCTGAGAGGCAAGTTTTTCAGACAGAGTGTAGCAGGTATATAGCATCGGAAATGTACAAGTGGGTACAATTACAATGTTTAAAAAAACATTTGGAATGGGTACATGGATAGGAATAATTTAATGTGATATACGAGCAAATCAGGATAGCACAGTAAAAACCTTGGTTAGAATGGACGTTGGGCCAAAGGGCCTGTTTCCATGCTAATAGACTGTGACTCCATAACTGTGACTCTGTAGTCTAAATTTTGTGATGAGGCTATTAACACTCTCAGGTATAATATAATTGAATGGCATTTTCTACACAGAGTGTACACATGAAAATTAAACATGGGAATCTGGAAGTTGCTGTCTGAGTTGACCAGCTTCTCCACAGTCAATGCTAAACCAATGTTTCATCATGAGACTTGTTATTGGAGACTGTCCAATGTATTCAGTTACAGTTCTGACCGACCAGCTAATGCACTAAATGTAGCATGAAAAGATGTTCAGGAAAGAGTAAATTTTTAATCTACAGCGACTGAAAAACAGTTTAACTTTGTGTGCGGAGAGGAATTCATAATTTAATTATTGTTGGAGATACTTAAAAAGACTTCATCCGGTCTCTTAAACCCATTCTTTAGTCCTTCTATTTTGCACTCAACATGATTAAAGCCTTTAGAGTCATAGAGTCATAGAGTGATACAATGTGAAAACAGGCCCTTCTGCCTAACTTGCTCACACCGGCCAACTTGTCCCAATTACACTAGTCCCACCTGCCTGCGCTTGGTCCATATCCCTCCAAACTTGTCCTTTCCATTTACCTGCCTAACTTTTTTAAAGGTTGGGATAGTCCCAGCCTCAACTAACTCCTCTGGCAGCTTGTTCCATACACCCACCACTCTTTGTGTGAAAAATGTACCACTCGGATTCCTATTAAATCTTTTCCTCTTCACTTTGAATCTATGTCCTCTGGTCCTCTACTCCCTTACTCTGGGCAAGAGATTCTGTGCATCTGTCTGATCTATTCCTCTCCTTTTTTTATTCACCTCTTTGAGATCATCCCTCATCCTCCTGTGTTCCAAGGAATAGAGATCCAGCCTTCCCAATCTTTCCCTATAACTCGGACCCTCTAGTCCTGGCAACATCCTCGTAATTCTTCTCTGATCCCTTTCAAGCTCGACAATATATTTCCTATAACGTGGTGCCCAGAACTGAACATAATCTGCCTAGGAAACAAAATTTGGCATTTTTGGAGCAATAGCTGGGTGTAGGGTTGGTAATCATAAAGGAAAATCGTGAGATTTGGATATGCTTCATTTGGGTGGCACGGTGGAGCAGCGGTATAGTTGCTGCCTTACAACGCCAGAGACCCTGGTTTGATCCTGACCACACGTGCTTGTCTGTACAGAGTTTTCGTGAATTTTCTCTGAGATCTTCAGTTTCCTCCCACACGCCAAAGACGTACAGGTTTGTAGGTTAACTGGTTTAGTATAAATGTAAAAATTGTCCCCAGTGTGTGTAGAATAGTGTTTCCTGTTTCTGCGCTGTATCTCTAAAGTAAACTAAAACTAAGATCATTGTTGCATTTTTGTTATCTTTTAAGAGCGTTAAAAGCCAACGTGCACATTTCACAGATAGCATCTGCTTTGGCGTCTGCACACTGATCCAGGAGAAATGGCTGCCTTGAAGATGAGGGAAAGTGGGGTCAGAAGGGGGTTAAGTGTGGCAACCACAGGATTCTCAGATCAAGGGGTCTGTGAACTACATTTACCAGTTCAGAGGAACCTTGATCTTTACAAGAGCCTGTTGGCACTGACTTTTTTCTGATAAAAATTTAATGGGAAGGTTTTTTGAAGATAAAAACAATGTCCCGAGGTTGGGGTGAGGAACCCTTCAGATCTTAGCATAGTTTACTACTTCCAGCATGATGTACTCATTTTAAATGCTAATTATGAAAATCATAGATTATGAACTTTCAATATAATTTCTGACATAAAATGAGTAATATAAGACATCATCGGTGCAGGTAACACAATGGACAAGTGTAATTTGTGGATGGACTGTGCTTTGTTAGTTGGGGCATAGAATATAAAAGCATGGAAGTCATGATTGAACGATAAAACTTCAGTAAAAAACAAAGTGCTGGAGGAACTCAATGGGTCAGGCAGCATATATGGAAGGATATGGACAAACATTGTTTTGGTTCGTACCCTAGTTAAGCTAAACCCAGAGTATCATGTGCATTTCTGCTTGCTACACTTTAAGAAGGATGGTGATTGCACTAGGGAGGTTGCAGAAGAAATTTACCTGTATGTGGCCAATGATGGAATGCTTCAATTATGAGGAAAGACTTTGTAGATTGGTTTTGCTTTCCTTGGAGTCTAAGAGGCTGATGGGGTACTTAATGGATGTGTGCCATATTCCAAGGGGAATAGATAGTGCTGGTTAGAAGTGAAAGTGAGAAACAATTCTCCATCAAAGGAATATTCAAAACCAGAGGGCAGAGGTTTAATGTGAGGATTCAGAGGGAATCTGAGGAAATTATGTTTCTCCCAGTGGGTTATTGCAATCTGGAAAACACTGCTAAGCAGGCATTGGAGGGAAGTTTTTTTAGAGACCCAGCGCAGAAACAGGCCCTTCGGCCCGTGCCGACTAGCGATCCTCGTGCACTAACACTATCCTACACACACTGGGGACAATTTACAATTATACCAAACCAAACCTGTATGTCTTTGGAGTGTGGGAGCAAACTGAAGATCTCTGAGAAAACCCATGCAGGTCACTGGGAGAACATACAAACGCCATACAGACTGTACCCATAGTGAGAACGGCCAGGGACATCGGGCCTCCGTAGAGGCAATTGCGGTGGCCTCAATAGGCCTGACTTTGGGGTGAACTTGGGGTGGGGACTGGACATTGTGCCTTCCTCCACAGTGGCATCCTGTGTGGGGGGATGATTTTTTTTGGTCTAATTGTAGTCCTGTAGGTCTGTGTCCAAGATGGCTGCCGTGAAGAGAGAGTGGACGCTGGCGCGCTTTGGCTGCCGCTGCTCTCTCTTCACACTGTGTTTTTGATTTTCTGTTTTTGGATTGAATTCTGTTTTTATTTTGTGTCTCTGTGATGTCCTTTTTACTTGTTCTATTCCGATTATATGTTTTTATTCCGATTACTATGTAAGGTGTCCTTGAGATGTCTGAAAGGCGCCCATTAAATAAAATTTATTATTATTATTATAGTCAGGATCGAACCCGGGTCTCTGGCGCTGTAAGGCAGCAACTCTACAGCTGCGCCACCGTGCTGCCCTATACATTCAAAATGTGTACATTGTACTCTATACATTTAAAATCTTCTGGACATGCTCTTGAATTAGCAAGCCTAAGAAGGCATAAGCAATTGGGATCAGCATAAATAGGCACTTGATGGTCAGCATTCTCATGCTGGGCTGACTCCATGATTTAATTTCTTGCACATGAGATTCAGTGATCACTCTTGAATCTGGGGTTTAAGATCGCTCTGCTCATCCACTGCCTACCTCCTGTGGTGACTGCAGGTTAATGATGGCAAAGCAGCTATTCAAAAATAGCATGGACATTTTTTGGGCAGCTATGGACCGGTGTCATTCATGTGCTGTGAAGCAAAAATGTAATTTTACTGCATTACTGGAATTTCCTTGAGAATCTCTGCTGTTACACTTGCTGGGGCATTAGTGAAAAGATTTCTTCAAGCAATGCTCCAGTGCCAAGGCAGACTGGGTCTGAGTGAATTCCATCTGGTCTTGTTTGTTTATGACTTGCAAAATTCAATTGTTATCTTAGACTTACAGTATTCAAGTGGGCAGTAGTATAATTTTTTTTTATCAGTTATTGGATAATACTGGCACTATGCCTGACACTGCAAGGGACAGACAAGCAATGTTATCACATCATATTTTTATGTAAATATATTCTGGAGCCCAGGGATAACAGAAAGGAAATATTGATAGTAATTACTGGGCAAAAGTGAAAACCCAATTGCTTTCATAGACTAGAACTAATTTATCTATAATAACACCATATGGCTTACTCCAGCTCCTATTTCCTCTGTTCTTAACACTGAATCTTCACATAATTCTTCAGTGGTCATGCAAACCTAAGGACAGATTATGGCACAGAGTTTAGTGTGTGTAAAATGCATTTATAATATATGAACCCTATCTATAATGACCATTTAAAAGGAATCTGCACAATCTGGACACGTAATCTTTCATTATAGATTGTGAGGTTATTTATTAATTTATTCTGGGACAAAAGTCAGTTAGGAATTAACAGCGAATAAAATACAACTTTGCGTCTTCGAAGAATGTGGGTCGAAGTCAATGGAACTGAATATCAACTGGCGATCAGTACATTCACAGCCAGATAACACAAATAACCAAAGACAAGCTTCTCTCATGAGAGACTAAAAACAATTCATTTCATAATGGAAAAATGGAAGAAACGTTTTTTAAGTGTAGGAAGGAATTGCAGATGCTGGTTTACACTGAAGAGGGACACAAAATGCTGGACCAACTCAGCGGATCAAACAGCATCTCTGGAGAAAAGGGATAGGTGGCATTTCGGCTCTGAAGAAGGGTCTTGATCCAAAACATCATTTTTTGCTTTTCGAGAGAGAGATGTTGCCAGAAAAGTTTTTAAGTTAGTTGCTGCCTCAGTAAATTATTAATAATTCTACTGTGCTTTACACCCTTGATTTTGTTTTCCAATGTGGATTTTTTCCATTCAGCAGAATATTAAGATACTAAACACCTAACAGCTCTTTGATTCAAGGATGAGAGATATTTTTTCAAATTATATTAGTGCACCGTTTAGTACTCCTATCAGTCTCAAATATTGTCTTTCCTAGATACGGTTTCAATTGCATTTGCCACTTTTGATCATAATGCTTTAAATTATCTTCCTCTTCCTCAGACTTGATAAGAAATATTTAAATCTCTATTGTAAAACGCTACAAGGCACTTAGTCCAATATAAAAATAACTGAGAGATCAGAGCTCCAGTTCCAATTTTAAGTGGTGGAAACTCTTGGGCTTTCCTCTAAAGAAAGTGAGTTTGTCATTCATTCTTTGATTCACATGGGATGGGTTATTTTTGCAGCATTCAAATATTTAAACTTACCTTTGGGAGAAACAATAGAGATATTTCCTAACTCGGTGCACTTTGGTCAGAAAATCCTGCTCCTCATCAAAGAGGGAAAGAGTGAAAGAGCAGATTGAAGAGACAATAACCTGATCTTTAATTAAATGAGTGAGGATGAATGGTGGCCTTGTCAAGAGGGCAAATGTATCATATTCGGTAAAAGCATTACAATGCGCACTGCTACAGTTAGCATCAAGTAGAAAGCTGCAAACTATTGTTGGCAAGAAATTCAATGGCCAGATGTTATCCCTTTGAGTTACATGATTACAATTGTACTTTATGTACAAATGTACAGAGTTAAAGATGTCATGACAATTACTATATTGTTTTGCAACTCATTGGGAAATTCCACTGGGCACATTAACGAGCAATGCACCCTTATGTATCCAATGCAATTTCTGTCTCAGTCATGCACACGATGATGTTATTCCTGTGCGGTGATTCATTGGGAGCACAGTCGACAAACTTACAGCAAGTTGCTTTGGGAAAAGCTAACCTCAGGCACCGAACCCGTTTGCAGGCTGTTCCTTGCCCTTTCTTAACCTCTGTACGTCCCTTGTTCAGATCGAGGCCTTGATCCTTGGCCATTAGGAGACTGAGGGTGATGGTAGAGGTGTAGGAAGAAACTGCAGATGCAGGTTATACACCAAAGAAACACAACATGTTGGAGCAACTCAGCGGGACAGGTATCATCTCTGGAGAGAAGAAACGGGTAACGATCAGGTCTGAAGAAGGGTCTCTCAGAAAACTCAAGGTCTGATGGTCTTCCAGAAAATCTCTCATACACTTTTCCGATAGCCTTCTTTCAGTTTTCCAGTTTAATAGTTTAGTTTACAGTCACGTGTACCGAGGTACAGTGAAAAGCTTTTGTTGAATGCTAACCAGTCAGCAGAAACACAATACATGGTTACAATCGAGCCATTTACAGTGTAGAAATATATGATAAGGGAATTACGTTTAGTGCAAATGTCAGCAAAGTTCGAGCAAGGATAGTCCAAGGGTCACCAATGAGATAGATAGTAGTTCAGCACCTCCTCTCTGGTTGTGGTAGGATGATTCAATTGCTTGATAATAGCAGGGAGTTAGTAAACTGTCCCTGATTCTGGAGTTGTGCGTTTACACATTTCTATGAGTGGCCAGGGTGCGACTCGTCCTAGATCATGCTGCTGGCCTTGCCGGGGCAGCATGAGGTATAAATGGAGTCAATAGAAGGGAGGTTGGTTTGTGTGATGGTCTGGGCTGCGTCCACAATTCGCTGCAATCTCTTGCAGTCTTGCCAAATTGTGATGCATCCTGATAAAATGCTTTCTAGGGTGCATCTGAAGAAGTTGTAGAATTGTAGAGGACATGCCGAACTTCCTAAGCCTTCTAAGGAAGTAGAAGCATTGCCATGCTTTCTTGGTCGTTGCTTCAATATGGATGGTCCAGAAGAAGTGGTTGGTGACATTGACTCCTAAGAATTTGAGGTTTTCAACCATCTTTACTTCGGTGCCATCAATGCAAACTGGGTTATGTGTACCACTTCACTTCCTGAAGTCGATCACTATCTCCGTTGTCTTGCATTGAGAGAAAGGTTCTCGATCTCCTTCCTGTACCCTGCCTCAATGTACAAACTCCTTCCAGACAGCACATGTAATCAGGATCGAACCGGAGTCTCTGGTGCTGCAAGGCAGTAGCTCTAGCACTACGGCATCATGCCGCCCCAGAGCCACATGCCACTACCTGAGGGCAACATAATGCAGAATAAATAGGTAGCACTCATACATTACTTTCTTCTCTGGAACCGCAACCTACCTTTCAGAGAATCATAGGCTCTGCCCTCTCCCTTTCTCCAACAAGTTGAGCAAACAACTGATCCAATCTGAAGCAGGATTCTTAGCTTCCTTGCAAAATGATATTTGAAGACAATTCGTTTATTTTTAGCTTAATCGCCTGCCCTGTAATTTCTCATAGAGCTCAGTGGGCTGTGGCCTTAACATGCCAGTTATAGAGGAGACAGGTTATTATTCTGAGCTCTTCCTGTCCTTGTATATTAAAAAATTAATGAATCAGAATAATAGTCACTGTGGCATGAACTGCCTCACGTTACAGAAAAAGTTTAGCTTGATGCAAAGTTGATGTTATTATTACTTTTGTTATTTTTATTAATGTTATTAACTGCATGTTTTTTTTGGTTATTTTTTGTAAATTAAAAGAGTAAAAACTATGTTCACATTTCCATGCACTTTTTCCCATGTTTGTAACACCAGCCTTAAATCAGAACAGGGTGGATCATATGCAAGTGAGAGATCATGCGTCCGAACTGAGTCAATTTTTACCAATAGGTGACTTTGTGGGTGTATACCTTTCATCAAGCAATATAATATATATAATCTGACAGACTTTTGCTTTTTTTAAGCTCTGATTTCAGATTTAAACTGGCAGGATTTGGTTCTTTGGTTTGGAACGCATACCTTGAAGCCTATCCACTAGGCCGCACCAGAGAGCCAATATTAAAACATCTTCTGTTATTGCCTTTCAGGAGAAGAAAGAAGCACTAGGGGTGATAAAAAGTATCTAAATACTGGGTCAAAATATGGCGTGTGTGGTAAATCACTTACCAGTTTGAAATATGTTGCTGTAGCACCTACCCTCAAAGGTACTTAGGTTATCTTTGGCAGCTCTATAAACGGCACCGGGGGAAGCTGGAAAAACTGTGCTGCAACTCTCCATCTGTTTAATCATACAGGGATAAGCTGGTGGTGTTAAGGTAATTACTAAATATAACATCTACTTATATGTAGCTGGGGCATTGTGCAGCAGGGAGCCCAAGTCTCGGTGAAATTGCAGCATTTTTCTTGAGTGAAATATATATATAACTCGCAGGAAAGGACTTGTTGGCATTTAGAAAGAATGTGCTAGCCAGCCAGGTCTCGTTGTTTGAATTTAATCAGGAGACCGGCATACTGTATGCAAGGAACTCTAATTTCACAGCAGCACAGCATGCTGCTGGAGTGCCCCACATACAGTGCATGCTTGCATTATATTAGCAGTACATATATCTCAAGTGGCACATACACTATAATGTTTCAGAGTGCCTTAATAAAATATGGTATTGTTATTTCTGGTGGGTTGCATAAAATTCATTTTATTTCAAAATTTCCTCTTGCATAGTGTCTGTTTGTCCTACAAGTACACTATTGTTCTTAAAAATGAGTTTGCTAATATAATAATTGTAACTCAGTGCTTCAGAGACACTTTCTTAGTTGGACCATCTCCGACACCTCCCTCCCCTTTCTTGATCTCACAGTCTCCATCACAGGTAATAGACTATTGACTGACATCTGTTAGAAACTGACTGGCTCCCACAACTATCTCGACTACACTTCTTCCCACCCGGTTTCCTGCAAAGATTCTATCCCCTATTCCCAATTCCTCCGTCTACGCCACATCTGCGCCCAAGATGAGGTGTTCCATACCAGGATATCCGAGATGTCTTCATTCTGTGGGGAACGGGGGTTCCCCTCTCCCATCATAGATGAGGCCCTTCTTTGTGTCTCCTCGGTACCCCACAGCTCTGCCCTTGTACCCCCTCTTCCTCCCTTTAGTCCCCCTAGTCCTTAACTTCCGCCCCATCAGCCATCGCATGCAACTTATAATCCACCAAAATTCCGCCACCTCCAACGGGATCCCACCACTAGTCAAGTTTTTCCATCTCCACTCCTTTCTGCCTTCCGCATTGACCGTTCCCTCCGCAACTCCCTGGTTAACTCATCCTTTCCCACCCAAACCATTCCCTCCCCAGGTACCTTCCCCTGCAACTGCAGAAGATGCAACACCTGTCGATATGCCTCCTCCCTCGACTCTGTCCAGGGACCCAGACAGTTCTTTCAGGTTAGGCAGAGGTTCACTTGCACCTCCACCAAACTCATCTACTGTATCCATTGTCCAAGATGTGGACTCTTATGCCCCTATCCCACTTAGGAAACCTGAACGGAAACGTCTGGAGACTTTGCGCCCCACCCAAGGATTCCATGCGTTTCCCAGAGGTTTTTGTCAGTCTCACTACCTGCTTCCACTACCTGCAACCTCCGAAAACCACCTGCAACCTCCGGGAACCGCACGGAAACCTTGGGTGGGGCGCAAAGTCTCCAGAGGTTTCCGTTCAGGTTTCCTAAGTGGGACAGGGGCATTATACATCGGCGAGACCAAACGCAGACTGGGCGAACGTTTTGCAGAACACCTTCGCTCAGCCCGCCTTTTTCTTTATCCCTCCACATCACCGTTTATATCTCTTGTTTCCCTTATCCCTAACCAGCCTGAAGAAGGTCTCGACACAAAATGTCACCCATTCCTTCTCTCCAGAGATGCTACCTGTCCCACTGAGTTACTCCAGCTTTATGTGTCCACTTTCATAGTTTAGTTTAGTTTATTGTCACGTGTACCTCAGTACAGTGAAAAGCTTTTGTTGCATGCTATCCAGTCAGCAGAATGACAAAACATAATTACAATCGACCCATTTACAGTATATAGATACATGATAAGGGAATAATGTTTAGTGCAAGGTAAATGCCACCAAAGTTCGATCAAGGATAGTCCAAGGGTCACCAATGATGTAGATCGTAGTTGATCGTATTTTACTGACTTTGCATCAGAAGACATTACCTGTATCAAAGATGAATACAAAATGCTGGAGTAACAGTGGGTCAGGCAGCATCTCTGGAGAAAATGTATGGGTGACATTTCAGCTCGGAATCCTGGGTCAGCAGGGTTCTGACCCAAAACGTCACCTATTCTTTTTCTCCTTAGATGCTGCCCAACCGGCTGTGTTACTCCATCATTTTGCAGTGGCGTGTTAGTTATTTTTCCAACTTTTTTTATTTTTTTTGTATGTTTTAAAGTATGTTTTTGATGTTTCTCGGTGTGTTTTGTGTGGGGGGTGGTGTGGGGGGGGTAAGGGGGAAGCCGTTTCGGCCGCCTCCTCCACGGAGAGGCAACTTTTTCCAGGTCGCCTCCCCCGTGGCCTAACAGCAAGGATCGGCACGGCCTTTCCCGGAGACGCGCCCGGGGCTTCAGCGGCGGGCGCAGCGTGGACTCTCGGCGTGGAGCGGGTGAGCCCTCGCTGGGGCTCGCTGGAGGGAAGCGCTCCGTTTCGCTGGCCCGGGGCAGCCGGCAACCTGAAGCCACGGTCTGCACAGCTCCAGCTGGCGCGGCGTCTACAGCCCGGGATCCCTCGTGGGGGACCCGGGGGAAGAAGAAGCCATCACTGCCGGCCCGCGGCCAACTTCTACCGCGGGTCCGGCATGGACTTACCATCACCCCTGGAGGGGAGCTTCGACCACCGGCCCTGCGGTCTGCGGTGCTTCTGGCTGCGGCGCGGCGGGAACCTTAAATCTTCGACCGCCGGCCTGCGGCCTACACCAGCCTGAAGCCGTGGTCTCCGGTGGGGAAGAGCCGATCCTGGACTTACCTTGCCTTTGACTTTGTCCCTTACCATCTGGACGCCCGCAGCAACGGCTGCGGAGGGTGGAGGTCCCGACCACGGGGGAAAATGGAGGAGGTCTGGCCAAGTTCTGTGCCTTCCATCACAGTGATGAATGTTGTGGTGGATGTTTGTGTTACATTTTTATTGTGGTTGTGTGTTCTTTATTATTGTACCGCTGCTGACAACCCAAAATTCCACCGACCCTGGTTGTGTGGCAATAAATTCTATCAATTCAATTCAATTCAATTCTACATTTATAACAGCAGGTTAATTATTAATGTAAAATAACCCTGGTAATGAACATTGTTTTTAACTTTATATTACGTTCAAAGTTTCTGTCTCACTGACCTGGGGATCATTGGGGGCATGGTGGGCAAACAAATGTAATATGGAATTGCATGGATATTTGAGGGATAGAAAGCCTTATCTAGTGCAAGATTTGCTATGTTCAGAGCAAATGGTGATCCCATTTCATGAATTACATCAATTCATAGCATCATTTTATTGACTGGAAATAATGAGAAGCTGGATGCGAATAATGCCAAAAAAAGGTCTACTCCTGCAACTATTTTTCTATGTTTCTGTTTCAAATAAAAGTAAAAAATGCTGGAAATATTCGGCAGATCAGGTTACACATGTGGAGAAAGGAAAACAGTGAAAGTCTCAAGTCAATGACCTTTCATCAAACCTGACTAGCCTTTTCTCACTCCAAAGGTGCTCACTGACTGTGTTTCCAACTGTATCTCAACATGGGTTGTTCATCTCATTGAACATTTCAAGAAGATACCAACCTAGAATTTGCGAAAAAATGATGGATTCAGCCATTCAAAATTAATAATCAATTTTTGAATTCCTGTGCATGATACCTTCATCACAGAAATACTAGATGTTCTTGTCCAAAGACATGCAGGTTTCCAGGTTAACTGATTTCTCCAAATTGGTCCTAGTGTGTAGGATAGAACTAGTGTGCGGGTATTCGCTTGTCATGGACTCGTTGGGCCGACGGACCTGTTTCTACACTGCATCTCTAAACTAAACTAAAAACGAAACTATCCATGTGCTGGTAAATTCTGTCTCTAAGAATTCCCTCCAACAACCAATGATGTCAGGCTCATTGGCCTGTAGTTCCCTGACTTGTTCTTGCTACCGTTTTTGAACACCGACATAGCATTATGCACCCTCCAGTCCTACATCTGTGGCTAAAGATAATGCAAATATCTCTGCTGAACTTTTGTAATTTGATCCGGAGCTTCCCACAATGTTCGATGTTGCATGAAGTTTCAACAAAACAATAGAATGGATGTTGCCGAGTAAAGAGGCCGAGGAAGAAATAAACTGCTCCTCTAAAAACAAAATCACGAGTCAAGAGTCAAGAGTTTTTTATTGTCATATGTCCCAGGTAGAACAATGAAATTCTTACATGCAGCAGCACAACATAATATGTAAACATAGCACACTGTAAACAATATAATAAACAGGAAAAAGTTCAGTCTGTGCCATTCCACTCCAGAGATGCTACCTGTCCCGCTGAGTTGCTCCAACATTTTGTGTCTATCTTCGTAAACCAGCATCTACAGTTCCTTCCGATATCTATATCAATCTCTCTATATATATCTACACACACACACACACACACACACACACACACACACACACACACACACACACACACACACACACACACACACACACACACACACACACACACACACACACACACACACACACACACACACACACACACACACACACATATGTATCGGTATTAAATAATCTACATTATCTCCATTCTATATTAATCTACATTAAATAAATAAATATAACTGGTATTCAAATTTTAAAGCATAATCTAGGATGGTATGGAGCCTTGTACTTTACAGTGATGTTGCTCCCTTTCCTAGAATTGTATATGGTGCCTGACATTATATAAAACACACCTTAACCTTCAGTGAAACTTGCAAAATGTCATTATGCTGAGGACTTCATTACCTTGCCAATGCACAGGAGGAAGTAACAAGCGAAGCAGCTGATGGCATAATGGCTAGTGATACCTAGGAAAATATTATGATATTTGAACACAAAAGAACAATGATATTTTCCCTTGGTTTCCACAATATTACCATTGTTCGAGAGAAGAACTGATTCACTTCATCGTTATCTGCTGAAGGTTTAAATATATTTAGATGTATAACTTTAGCAAGTGTATCAGCAATTACATGAGCAGCAATGAACATTTATATTTCACAGGTCATGCAATCTACAGTGCATGAGACTGTGCTGGCTTTATTTAGAATGAGAAAAGATAACAACATATCTTTCATTAAGTTGGGAAGGTACATTTTTTAATTGTGTTATATACAATGAATGGTACATTAATTCATAAAATGTAAACCCAATGAGATATGGGTCTCGGAAGAGATCAACAATTTGTTAAATCCACTTTATATCATAAATATTTTTTTGTCTTCATTCATGGGTGAATATGAATTGGCTCCTATCCCATAAAAACACAAGGAATAGGAGCAGCAATTTGCCATATTGTTTGCCATATTGAACTTGCTTCACCATTCAACAAAATTATGGATTACCTTGGGGTGCAACCTGTTTCTGCTTGTAATGGGTGCAGTGTCATTTATGATCAGCATCGGGTCTTCTTAAAATGTAGGTAATGGTGAAATCTCTGCTTTATTGCTACTTTTATTCAAGACTATCTGTAAGAAAGCAGTGTCAAATTTCCAAGCTCTTCTTTGGCTTCCACTTAAATGCATCTGTGTGCTCCTCCATTCTTGAAAATACTGCAAAGTCTCACATGAATCACCTATTGAACTACTTGACAGTTAACCCAGTCCTTCAAACACACACACACACACACACACACACACACACACACACACACACACACACACACACACACACACACACACACACACACACACACACACACACACACACACACACACACACACACACACACACACACACACACACATATAGTGGATTTATATAGTACAGATAGTAAATTTATATATATACTATCTGCCATTGCCGTAGTCTGATGTGGAAGTTTACTGCCATTTAAGATTTCTAAATAGCTGGGTGTAAATTTGGGTTATTTTTCCATGGTATGGTTATCCCCATTTGACCCTAACATTTGTGGCAAAGCAAGTTTTGAATTAGGATGAAGATAGACAAAAAATGCTGGAGTAATTCAGCTGATAGGCAGCATCTTTGGAGAAAAGGAATGAGTGACGTTTCGGGTCGAGACCCTTCTTCAGTCTTCAGACCGGGTTGTTTCTCGAACCAAACCATCACCCATTCCTTTTCTCCAGAGATGCTTCCTGACACGCTGACTTACTCCAGCATTTTGTATCTATCTTCGGTGTAAACCAACATCCATAAATGTAAAATTGCCGATTTAGAGACTCTAATATTCAAGATATCATTTCACCAGTTTGAGTCACATTATTCGCGAATCATCATATTTTATTGGCATCTTCAAATAATTTCTATATCTTCAATATAACTTAAGCACTACATGCTCCTCACATAAAGTTCTCAATCTCATAGATGCTGACTGACCACAGTGTTTAAATTACAGTGTTGCACTGCATTCTATGCACATTTATTAATACAGCAGATGTATATCCAGATGTAAAACACTTTTGTATTGAAATATCTTAGCATTTTTTGAGTGAATATACAGTATATATAAGCAAGGTTAAGTCAATTAAATTTTCGTTCAATTATTTGGTTAGGATATTATATTTTAAGTTCATTTATTATGTCATTGGATTTTATCTTTAAAATAAGATATTTTTATGGATGTGAACATGGTAGCAAATTGAAATTTGATCTACTTTTTCTGGAGAATGTCTTTTAGCCTTAGGCAGGCAGGGTCTGATTCAATATCCTGACATCACAAAACACAGCTATCCAAAAAAATCCTCAGCCCTCTCCACCATTGGAAGTGTAACCTAGCAGACCTGCTCCCGATGCCACTTGGAGGCGTGTGGGCAGCAATTTAAATCTGATGTGGATGTGGAAAAGCATGTTATATCCAAGGCACCCTGCACACCGAAGGCTGTGGAGGCCAAGTCAATAGATCTTTTTTAAGGTGGAGATTGATAGATTGTTGATTAGTATGGGTGTCAGGGAGGAGGCAGGAGAATGGGGTTGAGAGGGAAAGATGGATCTGCCACGTTTGAATGGTGTAGACTTGATGGGCCGAATGTCCTAATTCTGCTCATATGAAATCATACAAGCTTGTATATGCACCCTCAAACAAAGTTTTAGTTGATGGGATTGTGAGTTATTTCACCCCACACCATTGTGATAGCACTTTGTCCTCTTTGGATAAAGGGGACAGTACAAAACAGCACAGGAATAGGCCCTGTGATCCACCATGTCTGTGCCGAACATGATGCCAAGTTAAAGTAATCTCTGCCAGCATGTGATCCATATCCCTCCATTTCCTGCATATCCATGTGCCTAACTAAACAATAATAAAGGATAAACATTGTCTAATTTTTGGGCCTCTAGTCTGAATCCATTTGTCAACTGATTTAAGGTTCTTGGGCTCATCCTTGCCTCCAGATTACTGGGAATCCAGGGCAAAATGTGTTCCTGGTGAAGAAAACCCTTCCTCTGTTCTGCCTTACTCTCTGATGACTTGGCCCACCTTCAAGGAGGGGTGATCTCCATCCTGCAACAGATGCACAGATGTAGACATAAGCATCTTGGTGTGGGGGAATTCTCTCTTCATTTTATAATGTTCTTGCATAGATAAAATTCAAATATAAAATTCTGAAAGGATTGGACAGGCTAGATGCAGGGAAAATGTTCCTGATGTTGGTGGAGTCATGTACCAAGGGTTATAATTTAAGAATAAGGGGTAGGGCATTTAGGACTGAGGTAAGTAAAAACGTTTTCATCCAGAGAGTTGTGAATCTGTGGAATTCTCTGCCACAGAAGGCAGTGGAGGCCAATTCACTGGAGAGAGTTAGATTTAGCTCTTAGGGCTAAAGGAATCAAGGGATATGGGGAAAAAGCAGGAACGGTGTGCTGATTTTAGAGGAACACCCATGATCATATTGAATGGTGATGCTGACTCGAAGGGCCGAATGGCCTACTCCTGGACCTATTTTGCTATGTTTTTTTCTATGGTTAAATTTGGTAGACACCTCACGCAACAGAAACAGCTAGGGCTAAACACAAAAAAATCTACCAGGTTGTTATGGTAGTGTGTTTGAAATTAGTATTGCTGACACCTGACAGGGGTTGGGTGGTGGGTCAGTTTGCTGTTTCGCTAATTTTGAGTAGATGCCTTCTAAATTCTATTTAATATCTTTGATTTCTGTTTTAAACCTGTGAGGTATAGCCTGCAAATTATGCTGGGTTGGTGAGGAAGAGCTCTGTCTAGAAATTGGATACATGTAGATTTTTATGCACACAGCTAATAGGAAATCTACCTCTGGGAGATTGTACTAGCGATCACTTAGTTTAGAAATACAGCGCAGAAATATGTCTTTCGCCCATCGAGTCCGCGCCGACCAGCGATCCCGCACATTAACACTATCCTACACACACTAGGGACAATTTTTACATTTATACCAAGCCAATTAACCTACAAACCTGTACGTTTTTGGAGTGTGGGAGGAAACCAAGGTTCTCGAAGAAAACCCACGCAGGTCATGGGGAGAATGTACAAAGGAATGTACAGACAGCACCTGCAGCCAGGATCAAACCTGGACCTCTGGTGCTGTAAGCGCTGTAAAAACCCTGTCCCACTGTACGAGTTCATTCAAGAGCTCTCCCGAGTTAAAAAAAAAATCAAACTCATGGAAGCACGTAGAATGTATGTAGCGGGTACGTCGGAGCTCGGAGACGTCTCTTAGTGGCTCATAACGCTAACGGCAGGTACTCGGGAAACGCGGTAAGCTCGGGAAGACTGGTGAAGATTTTTCAACATGTTGAAAAATGTCCACGAGAGCCCCGAGTACCTACGAGCGGCCATTACCGCTCGTTCGAGTTCGAATCAGGGCAAACTCGGGAGAATGAACTCGTACAGTGGGACAGGGCTTTTAGGCAGTAACTCTACCACTGTGCCACTGTGCTGCCCACTGTGCCACCTTTTTAGTGAATTTGCACTCATCTGGTAATTGTCTGAGGGAGCCTTGTGTGCTATTCACCATAGCATGGCTGACATTTCCCAGCATCGTTTCAATGGTCAAAGGTACTTTATTGTCACATATGCCTGGGTACAGTGAAATTCCTTTTCGGCATACACTCAGTAAACAACTTACACAATCATAGGCACAATCATACTGATGTGCATGAGGGTAAGTATAGTACATTACACTGATCCAGTGCCCAAGAGTCGCCACGTTGCAGGCACCATCTTGTATCCTTCAAGTTCAAAGTGAAATTCCATTTTTGCATGCACTCAGTAAAAATCTTACTATACTGTACTATACATAGGCACAATCATACTTAAGTGCGAGGGTAAATATAGTACATTTCACTGAAGCAGTACACAAGAGTCACCACGCTCCTGGTGCCAGCTTGCATCCTTCAAGTACAAAGTTGTTTAAAAAATGTCTTAACTTGGCCATCAAGGCCTGTTGGCCTGGCAGCAGCACTGGGTGGAAGTTGCAGGGATCAGCCTGGCCGGGTGATGTTGTCGATGTCCTCCACCGATGCTCTGTGCTGCTGCAGGCCATGTCCATTCGGCCTCTTGGAGTGGTACCCCATCTAATCAAGCCCCAGGATGCCTCCAATGGCTCACTCCACCAACACATCGGTCCGAACCTGTCGTTTCCACATCAAACAATATTGCAGGTTAAGGTGAAGGACTTTAAGCCATTTCGCAACATGAAAGTAGCTGTGCAATCACGTTGTGATTAATCCATGCCAAGGGACTGATGAATGGAGTTGAAATGTTTCATCAGCATTGCCTTGGATTAAAACCCAGTCATTCAGGAAAATACCGAGTGTTCTTTTTGTTAATCCATTTCCTTTGATAAAATAAAAGAAGTCCTTCGCTCTGGAAAACATTGCAGCAGTAGTCTGATGTTTCAAGTGGCACACAGGCACACACACACAACCCCACCTCCCTTCCCCAGACACGCATCGGAGGAGAAAATAATCCTGTTAATATTTACTGTGATCAACTATGAACAAGATCATTTTCAATTTCCTGGACCATGGTGATGATATTTATTACTATATTACAGCTCAGAATGATTGTTGAAGTATTAGGTATCAATTATTCCAAATAATACTCCATTTACAGTGACATACATTGGTGAGACGACAATTCAACACTGTGATATGTGCATAATTTAAAATGATCCCATGCTCGAATGGATTTGTAACAACCACGTATAGTCTGTTGGTTTATTGAATTTACTTTGGAATTAATCATGAAAGTGCAAGTTATATAATTTCTCTTCAGTGAAGCAACCTTCACTCTGCGATCTGTACTCTGAGTTTAACTAACGACACAAAGTGGAAGGAAGTGGGAGAGTGGGAGAATAAGGGAACAAGAGAACTTGGGGACAGCTGCAAAATCAGGGGCCTGTCATTTAAAGGACATAAGGACATAAGGACATAAGTAGAATTAGGCCATTCAGCCCATCAAGTCTACTCCACCTTTCAATCATGGCTGATCTATCTCCCCCTCCGAACCTCATTCTCCTACCTTTTCCTCATAACCTCTTTTAATATTCAAGCCATGTGCACAGAAATGTCTTCTTGCAGAGGGGAGAGAATCTCTGGCATTCTCTGACCTTGAGGGTGTTGGAGTCCAGATCATTAGATATATTTAAGGTGGAGGTAGTTAAATATTTGAAAGATCAAGTAATTGAGGGTTATAGGAATCCAGCATTTAGGGCAGCACGGTGGTGTGGCAGTAGATTTGATGCCCGACAACACCAGAGACCCAGGTTCGATCTTGACTATGGGCGCTGTCTGTGCGGAGTTTGTACATTCTCCCCGTGACAACATGGGTTTTCTCTTTTCTCCTCCCACTCTCCAAAGACGTACAGGTTTGTAGGTTATTCGGCTTCAGTAAAGATTGTAAATTGTCTCTGGTGTGCAGGTTAAAGTTAGTGTACGGGGTGATCGCTGGTTGGCACAGACTCGGTGGGCCGAAGGGTCTATTTCCACACTGTGTCTCTAAACTAAACTAAAGTTAAGAATAAGAGTAGAGGCCAGCATTGATCAGCCACGATCATATCGAATGCTGGGACTGGTTTGAGGGGCCTGGAGGCTGACTCTTGATCCTATTTTCTTATGTTTGTGTATTCTTGTGAAATCATTGTATTGCAATGTGTCACATTCGAAGGACTGCTGCTCAAAGAGGAAGCTGTTTGTTTATTAAGAGAATAATGCGAGTGATTATGCAGCAACATACTCATTTTGTTGCCACTTGGCTGACAGGAAAACTGAACAGCACTGCCAAAAATACCCATCTTTATGTTTGGGTATTACAAAGCGGGGAAGGAAGGCAAAGTTCATTTAGAATTGCTGTCCTCTGGTGAAACCTGCTGCAGGTGCGTTATGAAATGATTTATATTCATGCCTGGACAAAAGATAATCAACCTAAAGTCGGAGTCACCCTGGAGAAAGTGACACAGTGCAGTAGAAGTGAGCGTGAGCTGTTGCAAAGCAATGGAGTTACCAGGACAGTCTTCAGTCATTCATCTTCTTTTGCCAAGGTACATATGTTATTGAGTTAAATAGAGTGCGCTTCTCTCAGGGGAGTGAAGATATGGTTGGTAGGCATTGCAAACATAACGTGAGATTAGTGTCTGTTGGAGAACCTGCCAACGTTTCTGCTGTGAACAGCAGCCAAGTCCATTTCATTGTTTACAGTCACCACTGAAACCTACTTCAGTGGACAAGCATGAATCCAGTTCAGATTTCTGCTTATATTAAAAACACACATGAGGCTGCCTATATTTACTACTATGCCGAAACTTTCATATAGTCTTGTTTCTAATGTAATAAAATATAACAATAGAAATCATGCTTCCTCTTGAATTTTAAAATGTATTTTAGTATCATTTTACTCAATGTGTAAAAGATGATGAATGAGAGGTTCTTATGGTAAACTATTAAATTGTTTAGGTTTAGGATTAGAACGTGGATACAGGCCCTTCAGCCCATCAAGTATGCGTTGACCAAAGATTGCCTATACTAGTTCTATCCACTCTAGGGATTATTTACAGAGGCTAATTACAGAGGCAGGGACTGTCCCAACATTTAAGAAACAGTTAGACAGGTACATGAATTAGACAGGTTTGGAGGGATGTAGACCAAACGTGGGCAGGTGGAACTAGTGTAGCTGGGACATGCAAGGTAGGCTGAAGGGCCTTCCACATTACAGTATAATCACTCTATGACTCTGTGACTATAACTTGACGCAATATCTTCTAACAAGGTCTCAGTTTTAACCAGAGGACTCAGCTGAGAAATATCTTCAAGCATTTGTACCGCATGAAAGCACTAAATATCTGCAAGGTTTTCCCAAAAATAAAGTTAATTGCAAGGATGTAACAAAAAATCTTTGACTCAGATTTTCAGTTCTGGTGATCTGTCCATCAGAACTGCCTTGGCTGACCCATTGTCTCTGCCTCCTTCTGCCCCACTGAACTCATATCCACACGCCTTGATTCCATCCAAATCCCCCTTTGTCCAGTCCCTTCTCACCTACATCCGAGCCACCTCACCTGCCCTTCTACTCTTTAATAACTTCCAATTTCTCGGTCCCCATTGATTTTGAGTCTGAAGAAGGATCCTGACCCGAAACGTCACCTATCCATGTTCTCCAGAAATACCGCCTGACCTTCTGAGTTACTCCCGCACTTTGTGCCCCATTGTGTAAATCAGCATCAGCAGTTCCTTCTTTCTACAGACCAAGATTTATGCTCTGTTTCTTGTTAGAATATATTCAATGGAAAGGATGATGCAAAAATAACAATCTGATAGATCATAGCTCAAAAGGAGCCACTATATTTGGACTGAACAGCTGATGATATCTTGATTTGGTCATGAACTACATTGCATGGATGAACTACACCAAGTGTTCATCCCAGTTTGGCAAAAGAATAAATCAGGGAAGGTAGTGCATCCGTGGATAACAAGGGAAATCAGGGATAGGATCAAAACAAAAGAGGAAGCCTACAAATTTGCCAGAACAAGCAGCCTACCAGAGGACTGGGAGAAATTCAGAGTCCAACAGAGGAGGACAAAAGGCTTAATTAGGAAAGGGAAAATAGATTATGAAAGAAAACTGGCAGGGAACATAAAAACTGACTGCAAAAGTTGTTATAGATATGTCAAGATGAATAGATTAGTTAAAACAAATGTAGGTCCCTTGCAGTCAGAAACAGGCAAATTGATCATGGAGAACAAGGACATGGCAAACCAATTGAATAATTACTTTGGTTCTGTCTTCACTAAGGAAGACATAAATAATCTGCCGGAAATAGCAAGGGACTGAGTGAATGAGATGTTAAATGAGATGGAGGAACTGAGTGAAATCCAGGTTAGCCGGGAAGTGGTGTTAGGTAAATTGAATGGATTAAAGGCCGATAAATCCCCAGAGCCGGATAAGTTGCATCCCAGAATACTTAAGGAAGTAGCCGCAGAAATAGTGGATGCATTAGTGATAATTTTTCGAAACTCTTTAGATTCTGGAGTAGTTCCTGAGGATTGGAGGGTAGTTAATGTAACCCCACTTTTTAAAAAGGGAGGGAGAGAGAAAACGGGGAATTACAGACCAGTTAGTCTAACATCGGTGGTGGGGAAAATTCTGGAGTCAGTTATTAAAGATGGGATAGCAGCACATTTGGAAAGTGGTGAGTTAATTGGACAAAGTCAGTATGGATTTATGAAAGGTAAATCATGTCTGACGAATCTTATAGAATTTTTCGAGGATGTAACTAGCAGAGTGGATAAGGGAGAACCAGTGGATGTGTTATATCTGGACTTTCAGAAGGCTTTCGACAAGGTCCCACATAAGAGATTAGCATACAAACTTAAAGCACATGGTATTGGGGGTTCAGTATTGATGTGGATAGAGAACTGGCTGGCAGACAGGAAGCAAAGAGTAGGAGTAAACGGGTCCTTTTCAGAATGGCAGGCAGTGACTAGTGGGGTACCGCAAGGCTCAGTGCTGGGACCCCAGCTATTTACAATATATATTAATGATCTGGATGAGGGAATTGAATGCAACATCTCCAAGTTTGCGGATGACGGATGGGGCAGTGTTAGCTGTGAGGAGGATGTTAGGAGGCTGCAAGGTGACTTGGATAGGTTGGGTGAGTGGGCAAAGGCATGGCAGATGCAGTATAATGTGGATAAATGTGAGGTTATCCACTTTGGTGGCAAAAACAGGAAAGTAGACTATTATCTGAATGGTGGCCGATTAGGAAAAGGGGAGATGCAACGAGACCTGGGTGTCATGGTACACCAGTCATTGAAAGTAGGAATGCAGATGCAGCAGGCAGTGAAGAAAGCAAATGGTATGTTAGCATTCATAGCAAAAGGATTTGAGTATAAGAGCAGGGAGGTTCTACTGCAGTTGTACATGGTCTTGGTGAGACCACACCTGGAGTATTGCGTACAGTTTTGGTCTCCTAATCTGAGGAAAGACATTCTTGCCATAGAGGGAGTACAGAGAAGGTTCACCAGACTGATTACTGGGATGACAGGACTTTCATATGAGGAAAGACTGGATAGACTCGGCTTGTACACGCTGGAATTCAGAAGACTGAGGGGGGATCTTATAGAAACTTACAAAATTCTTAAGGGGTTGGACAGGCTAGATGCAGGAAGATTATTCCCGATGTTGGGGAAGTCCAGAACTAGGGGATCACAGTTTAAGGATAAGAGGGAAGACTTTTAGGACCGAGATGAGGAAATCATTTTTTACACAGAGAGTGGTGAATCTGTGGAATTCTCTGCCACAGAAGGTAGTTGAGGCCAGTTCATTGGCTATATTTAAGAGGGAGTTAGATGTGGCCCTTGTGGCTAAAGGGATCAGGGGATATGGAGAGAAGGCAGGGATGGGATACTGAGTTGGATGATCAGCCATGATCATATCAAATGGCGGTGCAGGCTCGAAGGGCCGAATGGCCTACTCCTGCATCTATTTTCTATGTTTATATGTTTCTATGAGTGAAAGTTCACTTCTTTAAGAGTAATTAGAGGGTCTCTCAACTTGGGCTATTCTCAGAGGTCTCAGTAGTAGAGCTCACCTCAAAAGCTCGAAGGTGGACAAATATGAGATTATAAAACTGATGCTCCTCTACCAGATGAAAACAGAGTTCTGGAGATGTCCTCAATCTGCTGACAAGTTTAGAGTAAACATCTCTGTCCCAGGTGTTCCATTCCCCCTATCATTACTCAATGGAAATTTCTACAGAGCAATAAATCAACCAAATATTAAAGGAAAATTATCTTAACTATTTTGTATAAATATTGAGTGGGGATTTGTCTGACAGGATAGTGGCAGTACACTCAATAATTTCCTTTAAGGTCCTGGTTTAATATTTGAAAGAAAGGAAGGTTGTTAGGAAATAACATGCGAAGGAAATTGATTAGTAGTTCATTCAAAACATTGGCAAAGGCACAATGGACTGAATGGCCACTCCTTAAATATTTCCCTTCAAGTTTGTGCCTTTAACTTCTTGATGAAACTCACATTTCACCGTACCTCTGTACACGTGCCGATAAAGGACCATTGAACCATTGAACCATAGTGTCACCAGTTTAAATGGTGCTTTGAATGAATGGAGACATTAAAAAGCTATGATAATACAATGAGAAAATATAGTAAACCCTCTTTATAACACACCATAGAGGGGGGGAATGGCGTCCTTTATTGCTGATTGTCTGCTATAACTGAGTAAAAGATTACCGTATAATAGAGTGTCATTGTATAAGTAATAGAAACAAAGAACCTCAGATGCAGCCAGAGAATGTAGCCAGAGAACCCAGAGATAGATAGATTCTTGATTAGTACAGGTGTCAGAGGTTATGGGAAGGCAGGTGAACGGGGTTAGGATGGAGAGATAGATCAGTTGACTTGATGGGCCGAAAGGCCTAATTCTACTATTATTCCTTATGACCTCATGACCTTATATTGTTAATACACAATAGGTCACAAAGTGCTGGAGTAACTCAGCAGGTCAGGTCGCATTTGTGGAGAACATGGATAGGTGACGTTTCGGGTCAAGATTGTTCAGATTGTCAGTCTGGAACTGGGCTTGGAATTGAGTAGAGGCGAGGATCGGCAGAGTCATTGGTCGTGGCCTGCCGGCAGCTGGAGTGCAGGCAAGGGTAGTTGCCGCGGAGGCAGCAAGCATGGCCGGGAAGCAGCTGAGGAAGCTGTGTGGGTGGCAATGGAGGCAGTAAGTCCCGCCTGGAAGCAGCTGGGGGTGGCGTTGCAGGCCGGGGGTTGGCGTCAGCAGCCTGGCCTGGTGGTGAAGAGTGGTAGGACCATCCACTATAAAGAAAATTCATTGTAAAGAGGTCCATAATAATGAGAATTTACTGCATTACAATTGGCAGTACTTGTCAGGAATTATTCATATTTTTGTCATCATTTTTAGAAGATAACACAATTAATTTTCTCTTGCTTAAGGATAGTTGACCAAGTTTTATAGTTACACAAAGAAGTTTATGTGAAGTCTTCCCCTGCCCTTCTTTTTGGATTCAGTGAAAGGTGAAATGATATTTTGACTGATTTGACTGCACTGATTTTGAAAAAAGTCAGTGAATGATATTCGCAGGTGGTTGGAAAATTACCAAAAGTGTGTGCAGGGTTGGTGGATGGACAGGGTGGAGGGAATCTTCAGTACTTAAAATAGATCGCTGATGAGCAAAATGGAAAGATTTATAGGAATTGAACTATTTAAAGGCAAGCGGCCCGGTATAGGGGCAAATGCCTTAACTTATTCGAGTTTATCATTTAATTGCAGTTTGGACAAAAAATGTAACTGGAAATTAACTTTTTCTACTGAAGTATAATATACAAAAGGAACCAAAATGTACAGACAAATGATGTGCTGCAGCATTTGAACCTCAACGTGGTATCAGTTCTCATTATGAAGTCCTGATCTTATCATATTTCTTCCTGAACTCTTTTATCACTGTTATAGTGATACTTTCTTAATTTAATTCACCATAGTAAGATTGTTGATTTTATCATGGTTACCAATTGGGTGCCGACCATACAGGAGGCAATACACAAATTCTATTTATTTTCCTGATCTTTAAAATTATTTTTTTGCGTGTGGTGGTGCTTCCCATTGAGTAAGAAAAATAGATCCAATTTCAGTGGCCATGGATTGGCTTTTACTATCAGGTGCCAGTTCAAGGAGATTCCTGCTGTTCAGTACCGATGGACGCATCAAAACGGCTGAGCAACATTCACTTCAAAGAACACCTTAGGCAGCACACATAATTTATGGCAGTGAGGAAGGCCATTGGGTTCCTAGTCTTCAAGTAACTGAAGCTACTTGGCTTCCTCCTGCATTCGTTGTGGAATGTGATGTTAACTGTCTCAACTACCTTCTCCAGCAGCTAATTCCATACAGTCACCATTTTTTGTGTAAAAAAGTTACCCCTCAGGTTCCTATTAAATCTTTCCCCTTTCACCTTAAACTTATGTCCTCAGGTACTCGATTCCCCTGCTCTGGGCAAAAGTGTCCCCTGGTTCTCGATTCCCCTACCTCTGGATTGTGGCTCTGAATTGCTCATCTAGATATTATTTCAGGTAAACTGAAAGTCGCTGCCTTCACCAGCCTTTCAAGCAATGAACACAATGCAACTGTCATTTGTTGAATGTTTTGTTGTTTTTTATTGGTATGACTGTACGGCAAATCAAATTCCTCGTATGTTGCAAAACATACTTGGCTAATAAAGTAATTATGATGATTATGATTATGGCATTCCCAAAAGAGTTTATAAATACATAAGGGGGGAAAAGGGTAACTAGAGAGAGAATGGGACCTCTCAGGAATCAAAGCGGTCACCTCTGTGTGGAGCCACAGGAGATGGGCAATGTCCTCAATGAGTATTTCTCCTCTGTATTTACCGAGGTGAAAGAGTAGGACGGAGGAAATTGTAGCAGTCACTGGAAGTGTCATGAGAGCAGTCAGGGTTACCGTCGAGGAAGTACTGAAGGTACTGTCATGTTTGAAGGTAGACAAATCTCCAGGGCCAGACCAGATGTATCCAAGGACATTGCAGGAAACTAGAGAAGAAATTGCAGGAGCCCTGTTTGAAATTTATGAGTCGTCCTTAAATACAGGAGAGATGCCAGAGGATTGGAGGGAGGCAAATGTTGTGCCTCTTTTCAAGAAGGGCTGCAAGGAAAATGCTGGGAACTATAGGCCGGTGAGCTTAACATCTGTAGTTGGTAAGTTGCTGGAGAGTATTCTGAGGGATAGGTTATACAGGCATTTGGATGGGCAAGGGCTGTTTAGGGACAGTCAGCATGGTTTTGTACATGGGAGTTCGTGTCTCACAAATCTGATTGATTTTTTTGAAGACGTGAGCAAAAAGGTTGATGAGGGCAAAGCTGTAGATGTTGTGTACATGGACTTTAGTAAGGAGTTCGACAATGTGCCGCATGGTAGGTGAATGCTGAATGGATAGCAAATTGGCTCCATGGAAGGAAGCAGAGGGTGATAGCGGAAGGTTGCTTCTCAGAATGGAGGCCTGTGACTAGTGTTGTGCCACATGGTTCAATGCTGGGCCCGTTACTGCTGATCATCTACATCAATGATTTGGATGAGAACATACAGGGCAAGATTCGCAAGTTTACTGATGATACAAAAGTTAGTGGTTTTGCAGATAATGAAGATGGTTCTGAACAATTGCAGCAGGATCTGGATCGATTGGCCAGGTGGGCGGAGGAATGGTTGATGGAATTTAATACAGAGAAGTGTGAGGTGTTGCATTTTGGGACGTCAAACAAGGGCAGGACCTACACAGTAAATGGTAGGCCTCTGGGTAGAGTTGTAGAACAGAGAGATCTAGGAATACAGGCGCATAGTTCCTTGAAGGTCGAGTCGCAGGTAGATAAGTTGGTCAAAAAGGCATTTGGCACTTTGGCCTACATCATTCAGAGTATTGAGCATAGAGAAGGTCATGTTGAAGTTGTATAAGACATTGGTGAGACCGCATTTAGAATATTATGTTCAGTTCTGGGCACCATGTTATAGGAAAGATAGTGTCAAGCTTGAAAGGGTTCAGAAAAGATTTACGAAGATGTTGCCAGGACTAGAGGGTGTGAGCTATAGGGAGAGGTTAAGTTGGCTGGATCTCTATTCCATGGAGCGTAGGAGGATGTGGGAGATCTTATAGAGGTGTATAAAATCATGAGAGGAATAGATCAGGTAGATGCACAGAATCTTTTACCCAGAGTAGGGGATTCGAGGACCAGAGGACATAGGTTCAAGGTGAAGGGGAAACGATTTAATAGGAATCCGGGGGGTAACTTTTTCACACAGTATATGGTGGGTATATGGAACAAGCTGCCAGAGGAGGTAGTTGAGGCTGGGACTATCCCATTGTTTAAGAAACAGTTGGACAGGTACATGGATAAGACAGGTTTGGAGGGTTATGGATCGCGCGCATGCAAGTGGGACTAGTGTAGCTGGGACATTGTTGGCCCGTGTGTGCGAGTTGGGCCGAAGGGCCTGTTTCCACATTGTATCAGTCTATGACTCTATGACTCTGTGATTATGATGATGATTATGAAATGTTGGGACAGTCCCAGCCTCAACTATCTCTTCAGGCAGCTTGTTCCATACACTCACCACTCTTTGCGTGAAAATGTTACTACTCAGATTCCTATTAAATCTTTTCCCCTTCACCTTAAACTATTCTGTGTTGAGCCCCTATAAGCAACACTTTTTGTTTTTTAAGCCTATCTCATACCCTCACATTGATTGTTATGCAGCAATTACTGCATACCTGGCCATTACAAACTCACTTAGCTCTTATGTAACTACAAGTAAGGTATTTAGGATATATTAAATTGCGATTAGTTCTTTAAAAACCCACAATCACACATAGTCAAGTGCTTTCAGCATAATTGCACAGACTAAGATAACTAACTGCTGGGAAAGTTTGCTGGATCATTTGCATATTTCTTTCTGACGTAACTGGGGACCATTCAGCCCATCTGCTCAATGTCACATCACAGAGCAATCCCATTTCCCCACTAACTTTCCTGTAATCTATTTTTCCTGCATGCCCATCCCACCTGCACCAGAGGAAATTTAAAGCAGTCAATTAATCTGTCAACCTGCACCCAATGAAAATTATGTGGTCACTGGAAAATTGTGCAAACTCCACACAAACAGCACCCAAGGTCAGGATCCAATCTGGCTTATTGGAGTTATGATACACTCTTTAAACATTCCAGCATCTCTTATCCACCCTTGAAACTGTGGTCCCAGTATTTCCATATTTGCATTAATATACACATAGGAAAATCCCAAAGTTACAGTCTATGTAATTTGGTAGTTTTGGTGTATTAACTGCCACAATAACCAGTCCTCTATTCTTGCCCAGAGGAGACACGAGGAACTGCAGATGTTAGAATCTTGAGCAAAACACAAAGTGCTGGAGGAATTTAACAGGTCAGGAATTTAACATCTGTGGAGGAAATGGATTGGTGATGATTCGTATTAGGACCTTTCTTTAGTCTTCAGTCTGAAGAAGGGTCCCCACTCTTTAGCAAAATAGCAGAGTGGTCCAAAGGCACCTCTCACCAAGAAATTGGCCATGGTCAGTAGTGATCAGCATCAGAGTGGAAATCTTATAAAATCTGTTTTTGTGCCGACATGATAATATCAATAAGGATCTGCAGATACTGAAATCTTGAGTAAAACACCAAGTGATAGAATATTTAATCGAGTCAGGCAGCATCTGTGGAGGAAATGGACATTTCATGTCAGAACTCTTCTTCAGACTGCTTCTTCAAATAGTATTTCTTCATTCCTGTAGAACACCTTTTCAACCCTATTTTATTGCCTGCTACACATAATCCTCCATCCTCTTTCTTCATTTGGCGTAATCAACGTATAGATTGATTCCTTCTCCTCCCTTCTCCTTCATGTAATTATCCACCTCCCTTTTCAATACAGCTATGCTATGTGCCCCAAGGTCCTGTTCAACATCCTCTCCATCTTCAGGAAAGAGCGTTTTGAAAATTTGTTGCTGGATTTACTGCTAATTCTGAAAATTAAATTCAAATTAAAGGATAACGTCTGCTTAGAACTTATTAAAAAACATAACCTTTTGTAGATTGAGATTCAAACAAAATGGTAAAGCCAAGACTCCAGAAAAAGTCACATGATATGTATTATATCATTATATATATGTACAGGATTTATAATGGTTAGCATTGATAGGGAAATAACAGGATGTAAAGCAATGGAAACTGAAAAATGCTCCTTTCTTATGTATATTGATGCAAACTGATAAGGAACAGTCTTTGAATCAGTTAAGTCCTCACCTGATAATGCTGGAGATATTGTAAAGAAATACTAATTTGTATCATATCTATTTCCATGCATAGTTTGCAGTATCTGCTTTTTTTGGTGCAGGGTGTAAGAAACAGTATGCTCAAGAGGTTAAAAAGGTCTTTGTATTACATAGAGTTGATGTGGGAAAGATAAGGACAAGTGAAAACAAGATTAGCAGTTTCAAAGCCCTTTAGCAGTTGAAAGTCATAAAGAAGGGGATTACTGAGCTCCTTGTGGCGCCTCTAAGCTACATACAGGGATTAGACGAACTGAATCCATCTGTCTGTCACTCAAATGGCTCTTTTTTTCCCCAGTGAAGAGATTTCTGATAAATTTTTAATAGATGACTTTGCTGATACCATCAAGACAGTTAACGGTTTAACATGCTCACCAACGCACACAAGCTTTCATATTGTCAAATTTATTTTACCAGGCTACAGCGTTTAGCAACGTATTTGTGTAGCAAAGTCATGATGTTCAGGTGTGCAAGTATGTGAATGAACTTTTCATTTCTCCATCAATTAACAGTTTGTTTCCTGATCGAGAGCATACAAAATGTCATGATTTTAATTGAATAGAGGAAAGAAATTGAATTTGTCTTTATATTGATTATTTGGGTGCCACATGTATTTACATTATGATGGGATATTGTATGATACGATATGATAAAACTTTATTTATCACAGGAGGAAAATTGATGGGAAAGTGATCTGCCATCAGTCATAAAACACAAGGCACATGAAACATGAAATTAAAGTAACGAGTGGAAAGGATTGGACATGTGCAAAGATTGGGGTGGGGTGGGGGGGGGGGGGGGGGGGGTAGGTGCAGGTGCAGGTGTAAGCCATCCGGCCCTTCGAGCCAGTCTACCCCACAACAAAAGCGGGAGGAATTGTAGTTTGATAGCCACAGGGAATAAGGATCTCCTGTGACGTTCTGTCCTGCATCTTGGTGGAAACATTCTGTTGCTGAAGGTACTCAGGTTGACTCCAGTGTGTCATGGAGGGGGTGAGCTGTATTGTCCAAGAAGCTCTGCAATTTGAGGATCATCCTCCCCTCCAGGACCAACTCGAATGAATCCGCCCCCAGGAAGGTTTGTTAATCCTGTTGGTGTCCGTGACCTTCGCCCTGCTACCCCAGCACATGACAGCAAAGAAGATGGCACTGGTTACCACCGATTGGTAGAACATCTGCAGCATCTTACTGCTGATGTTGAAGGAGGGGAGCCTTCTCAACTAGTACAGCCGGCTCTGTCCCTTCTTGTACAGGGCCTCAGCATTCCTGGATCAGTCCAGTTTACTGTGCAGGTACACTCCAAGGTATTTGTAATCCTTGGTAAACTGCACATCCACACCATTGATGGAGACCGGGGACAAGGGTGTTCCTCGCCTCCTAAAGTCCACCACTAACTCCTAACTCTTGTCGGTGTTGAGCTGCAGGTGATTCATCCCACACCACCCAATAAAGTCATTGACTACACCTCTGTGTCCAGCTTCCCTCCCCTCACTGATGCAGCCCACAATTGCAGTCATCTGAAAACTTCTGCAGGTGGCAGGAGTCTGAGTTATAGTTGAGGTCCGAGGTGTAGATGGTGAACAGGAAGGGAGAGAGGACCGTCTTCTGGTGACGGAGTTTATCTCCTAGCTCCTGTGTTGCTCACCACCATGTCCGAGACACAGTTCTGTAGCCTGACATATTGTGGTCGTCCAGTCAGGTCGTTGATGATCCAGGACTCCATTGTAGCATCCACCCGCATCTTCGTCAGTTTGCGCCTGAGCAGTGCAGGCCAGATGGTGTTAAAAGCACTGGAGAAGTCGATGTGGTAGAAGTTTGCATAAAACATTGCTGCAGCCATGATGTTTGAGTGTATTTCAGCTATTTCTGGTGAGCTCCTCACACTGGGATTGGACTCACTAAAATATATGGACATTTACATTAGGACCCTTTATGGAAGTTGTTTCCACTAATGTTCCTTTGAGGACAGTTCCAAAAATTGACGATCTTCTGAGAAAAACAAAATTGCCTCATATTTGTCACTGGTTGACCACTTATTTTTGAATAGTGATTTCTAGTTTTAGGTTATCCCACAAGAAGAAACAACCTCTACATATCTACTCAGTTAAGTCACCTCTGGGTCTTCTACATTTCAATTCAATTTGCTTTCATTCTTCTAAACTCCAGTGAATACGTACATAGCCTGCATACTAGCATCTGCAGTTCCTTCCCACAACATACGTACCCTGACTGGTCGTTTCTTTTAAAACAACTGTCCATTTCAGGTTGGCGAGTCAGCGAATCTTCACTAAAATCTTTCCCCTAAATAGACAGACCAGTTATTTTCCAGGAGTTCAGGGGAAGATGGGCACAATTGGAGCTGCGGTTGGATTCATACTGGAGCATCCACGATGCTGAGAAAGTCGTGAATAGCACGTACAGTGAGTTGGTCACACCGCAGGTAAAAGGTAAGAGGACAGAAAGGGAGCGGGTGGCCATTAGCCAACGTAGCAGTAGGCAGGTAGTGCAGGAGTCCCCTGCAGTCACCTCCCACCTAAACAGGTATACCATTTTGGATACTGTTGGGGGAGATGGCTCATCAGGGGAAGGCAGCGGCAGCCAAGTTCATGGCACCATGGGGGCTCTGCGGCAGAGGAGGGGAGGAAAAGGAGTCGAAGGGCTATAGTAATAGGGGATTCAATTGTAAGGGGAATAGATTGCCGTTTCTGCGGCCACAAACGAGACTCCAGGATGGTATGTTGCCTCCCTGGTGCAAGGGTCAGGGATGTCACTGAGCGGCTGCAGAACATTCTGGAGGGGGAGGGTGAACAGCCAGTTGTTGTGGTGCGCATTGGCACCAACGATATAGGTAAAAAAGGGATGAGGTCCTACAAGATGAATTTAGGGAGCTAGGAGATAAACTTAAAAGAAGGACCTCAAAGGTAATAATCTCTGGATTACTACCAGTGCCACGTGCTAGTTAGAGTAGAAATAGGAGGATATTGCAGATGAATACGTGGCTTGAAAAATGGTACAAGGGGGAGGGATTCAAATTTCTAGGGCATTGGAACCAGTTCTGGGGGACATGAGACTAGTACAAACAGGACGGTCTGCACCTGGGCTGGAATGGAACCAATGTCCTTGGAGGAGTGTTTGCTAGTGCTGTCGGGGAGGATTTAAACTAATGTAGCAGGGGGATGGGAGCATGAGCAGAGAGACAGAGGGGTGTAAAATGAGGGTAGAAGCAATAGGTAGCAAGGTAAAAAGTAAAAGTGGCAGGCAGACAAATCCAGGGCAAAAATCAAAAAGGGCCACTTTTCAACATAATTGTATAAGGGGTAAGAGTGTTGTAAAAACAAGCTTGAAGGCTTTGTGTCTCAATGCAAGGAGCATTCATAATAAGGTAGATGAGCTGAATGTGCAGATAGTTATTAATGAATATGATATAGTTGGGATCACGGAGACATGGCTCCTGGGTGACCAAGGCTGGGATCTGAACATCCAGGGATTTTCAATATTCAGGAGGGATGGACAGAAAGGAAAATGAGGTGGGGTAGCGTTGCTGGTTAGAGAGGAGATTAACGCAATAGAAAGGAAGGACATTAGCTTGGAGGATGTGGAATCGATATGGGTAGAGCTGCGAAACACTAAGGGGCAGAAAACGCTAGTGGGAGTTGTGTACAGGCCACCTAACAGTAGTAGTGGAGTTGGGGATGGCATCAAACAGGAAATTAGAAATGCATGCAACAAAGGTAAAACAGTTATAATGGGTGACTTCAATCGACATATAGAAACATAGAAAATAGGTGCAGGAGTAGGCCATATAGATTGGGTGAATCAAATTGGCAGGGGTGCTGAGGAAGAGGATTTCTTGGAATGTATGCGGGATAGTTTTCTAAACCAACATGTAGAGGAACCAATGAGAGAGCAGGCTATTCTAGACTGGGTATTGAGTAATGAGGAAGGGTTAGTTAGCAGTCTTGTTGTGTGTGGCCCCTTGGGCAAGAGTGACCATAATATGGTTGAGTTCTTCATTAGGATGGAGAGTGGCATAAACAAGGGTTCTGAACTTAAAGAAAGGTAACTTTGAGGGTATGGGACGTGAATTGGCCAAGATAGACTGGCAATTGATTCTTAAAGGGTTGACGGTGGATATTCAATGGAAGGCATTTAAAGACTGCATGGATGAACTACAACAATTGTTCATCCCAGTTTGGCAAAATAATAAATTTACTCTTCAATCACTCCCAATCACAACCTACCACTGGATGTTTTAACATGCAAATTATTGCATATTGAATTTATCATTATTATTATTCCACCTTTCAGGCTATTAGTCATTGGAAAATTGACAGTTTCTTTGAAAATGAAAATACAAACAATATTGTTTCAAAGTCAGTTTTGTGTAGTTGCAAATTCAGCTCCAGATATACAATATTATGTCGATTGTGCTCAATCCATCGACTGCTGGTGCCTGTTTCCAACAGTATTCCACAAATTCACCACCTTCTGACTACAGAAATTCCTCCTCATTTCCTTTCTAAAGGTATGTCTTTTTTATTCTGAGGCTATGGTCCTAGATTCTCCCACAATTGGAACCATTCTCCACATCCACTCTATCCAGGCCTTCCACCATTTGGTAAGTGTCATTGAGGTCCCCCCTCCACCCTAAACAACAAAGAGTACAGGCCCAGTGCCGCCAAACGCTCATAATCACAATGAGTGGTTAGATCTCAGGTGCTGAATCCTGACACACTATGCCTGAACCACCCACATGACCTATTGACAGCTTGTGACAGCAAATAGATCTGAAGTACTTGGAAATGTCTTCACTGAAATATATTTAAAATCAGTTCAAAAGTGTGTAAGTAATTAATAAAATTATTTAAATAAACTTACTCATGTAAAAGCATAATTATCTACAGGTTTGATCATAAGTAAAATTAAACTGTAGAAACCTTATCTTTTGAATGAAGGATGTCAACCCTTTCATTCTTCCTTGGTGCACAGGAGGCTGATGGATGACCTTCCTGAGGGGAATTTGAGGGGAATAGATGAGGAGAATGCACAAAGTATTTTACCTGGTGTAGGGGAATGCAAAAACCAGTGGACATAGGTTTAAGGTGACAGGGGAAAGATTTAATAGGAACCTGACAGGCAACTTTTTCACACAGAGGGTGGTGGGTATATGGAATTTGCTACAGAGGAGGTAGTTGAGGCAAGTATTATAATAACATTTAAAAGGAATTTGGACAGGTACATGGATAGGAACAGTTTCGAGGGCTATGAGCCAAATGTGGATGGACAGGTGGGATTTGTATAGATGGGGCATCTTGGTTGGCATGGGATAATTGGCCGAAGGGCCTGTGTATGGCTTTATGACTGTGACTGATTTGTTGTAAATGTAAGGGAGCTGGATACAATGTGCCTCTTCAGCTCAGGACATTTGGCCTTCATTCATGCTCAGTTCTGAGTTTGCCATTTAGAACAAGTGATCAGATATGTCTTCATCTGATTTCCAGTCTGTGCCTGGCTACTGAGTTACAATGTGGAAGTTAGAAACCATTTGAAACAGCAGCTGGCAGGCAGTTGTAAATGGAACTCATAGAAACTCACAAGAACTTAAAGTTACAGAAATCATTAAAAAAAACTGTGAGGTAAATGGCCGTTCTGCCCATCCAGTCCATGTTGTTCAGAATTGGCTACATTCCATCCATAATGCAAGTGCAAATTAATGCAGTTTCCCGCCACAAGGAAAGGCATGTTCACCATTACATCTGCCCCAGACCCCATGACCACTGAAATTATTGAGGTAATATGATATAATTTCAAACACACATTTTGTTGTGTTAATTCACAGTCAATTAAGTTAAAGTATTAGAACTGAATTCCTATAAACAGTAGAACGTACTTGATATGGTTACCTGATATCAGTTTGCTGATGAGGTCCAGATCCAAAATGATGAAGTCTTGTGCAAATGGTAAACTCTTGCCATTTTGGGGACAGGTCAAAGCAAAGAGTATCCGTGGAATGACTAAATGACCCATTGGGAGGTGAGCTTGCAAGGGTGCTCCACTTGGCTTATTTCTCTCTGTTACCTTTCGTGGATTGGAATTTTCTTTTTATAAAAAAATATCTGCCATAGTCGAGAGAATACAATTGGCAATTTAAGCAAATAACTCAGTGTAAACAGATTAACACCTCAATATAACAGAAGGAAGAATATCATGAATGTGTGAATCATTTGTCAACTGTTAAAATCAACAGCAATTTTTAGTTTATATTGCTCTTTTGATTCCCTGTAATCATTGTTTCCTTTCACTGGAAATGAAAACAATTACACTCTACGTTCACTAAAAAAGTTTGCCAAAGCATGGCTTTTAAAATCAGATTTGGAAATGAATTTTAAGTTCTCAATGGGCATACATATGGGGTAGGTAAACGTTTACGCTTTTATTGAATATTAATAATACTCTTTCCATTTTCCCAAGTGCTTCAAATGCTCTGGAATGAACTGTGTGAATTGTGTCCCCAGTTACTCCAATGTAATAAAGAAACATCGCGGCATAGTTCTGACATAGTACACAATGTAATTTTCAAAAATTGCTAAAATATATCAAGACTTGAGCTTTGTTCCAAATATTTCTAAACAAGATATTCCTCTCCTGATAGTAAAATTCAAATCAGGACTGTTATTAATATGCAATGTGCTCCATATCTAATGTGTTTAAATTAAAACTAATATTTAAAAATGATTAGTTGCCAATGTTTCATAAAGCTCCTTTGAGGAAGATTATATTGTTTTAGTAATTGTCATATTCAGTACCCATTTGTCTATTTGTAAATTTCTGCAATGATAATTATCAGATGAATACAATTAACTGTGATATTCAGAAGCCATTGTCAGTAGTAATCAGTGACTGACGGATTCTGACAGGGTTCTCCCTCTCTGATGCCCATTACAATCCAACCGGGGGCTGCACAGGGGCGCGGTGTAGAGTTGCTGCCTTACAACGCCAGTGTTAGTGGCGGCGCCTAACGGCAGCGGCTCGACTACAGTCGTCTGTCTTTTTTTATTTTTGTCTTGTTAAATGTATGTCTTGAGTTAGTTTTTATTTATTTTTTTAGCTGTGTATATGTGGGGGGGCTGTGGGGGAAACCGTTTAAATCTCTTCCCTGTGCGGGGACCCGACTATTCCCTGTCGGGTCTCGGATGTCGTTGGGCCTAACATCGTGGAGCCGGCGGCGACCTCCGGCTGGGACTAACCTGAGGGCTCCAGTTGCAGAGCCTGCGGAACTGAGATCGCGGAGCTGGCCAACTTTGGAGCGGGAAGAGCTGTGGTGGCGTGCGGCTGCGACCCGACTTTTGGAGATCGGAGGCACCGGCCGCAGACCCGGTGGACGGGAACATCGGGAGCTCCAAGTCCCTGGTGGGAGACCACTTTTCCGAGCTTCGCAACGGCGACTTCTCCCGCTGGAATCACGGGTTTAAGGACATGGAGCCGGGGCCTAACATCGCCCAGCGTGGCTTAAACGGCCTCAGGACTTACCATCGCCCACCGGGGGCTTTAACATCGGAGCCCCAGTTCGCCTCGACACTGCAGTTTGACTGCTAGACCACGGGAGAAGGAACAAAGGGAAGCGATAAAGACTTTGCCTTCCATCACAGTGAGGAGATGTTGGAGACTCACTGTGATGGATGTTTATGTAAACTGTGTTAAGTGTGGGTCTTGGATTGTTTTGTAATGTAAAAAACTGTAGAAATGATATTTCGTTCAAACCTAGGTTTGAATGACAATAAATTGCATTCTATTCTATTCTATCCAGGTTTGATCCTGACTACGGGTTCTGCCTTTTTGGAGTTTGCACGTTCTCCCTGTGACTACATAGGTTTTCTCCGAGTGCTCCAATTTCCTCCCACATTCCAAAGATGTAAAGGTTTGTCGACTGAAGATAAACGCAAAAAGCTGGAGTAACTTAGCGGGAATAGGCAGCATCTCGGGAGAGAAGGAATGGGTGACGTTTCATGTCGAGACCCTTCTTCAGACTGTTTGTAGGCTGTAGGCTAGTTGGCTTCTATAAATTGACCCTAATATGTAGGATAGAATTAGCGTATGGATGATTGCTGGACTCGGTGGGCTGAAGGGCCTGTTTCCACACTATATTTCTAAACTAGACTAAACTAAATTTGAATGTATAGGAAGGAACTGCAGATGCTGGTTTAAATCGAAGCTAGACATAAAATGTTGGAGTAACTCAGCGGGACAGGCAGCATTTCTGGAGAGAAGGAATGGGATATGTTTCAGGTTGAGACCCTTCTTCAAATTAAATCTGAATTGTCCTGATAATGTCCTGATGATTTTGATTGGTTGATAACAACTTCAAATTCTATGCATTGTTTCTTCTTGCAATAGATAATATAAGATTTGCCCCTTAGAGCCAATGATTTTGTAGAGCAGTGATCTTCCAATGAGCTAATTCAATTTTTTCTGTAAACAAGTGTTTTGTTAGAGAATTTCCAGTTTTTTTTCTGGATTTGAAAGAACAAAATCCCATTTACATCCCATAGGACCAAGGCAATGCAACTCAACTGTATGAACTTTGAATTCTCCAATTTTAGGTAACCTCAAACACCCCTTCCCCTGCCCCTCCCCATTCTCCCTCACAGCTTTCCTTCCTCCCCTCCACTATTCCCCCACCTGGACTCACACCTATTTTTCCTTTCTGCCACCATCTACATTCCTTCCTCTGGCTTCACTATTCGTAATCCTTTTGTCTCACACCTTCCTTTTCATCTCTGACTTTTGTCCAAGCATCTGCTTTTCAAAAAAAACCCTTCTCCTGTGTTCACCCATTACCTGCTACAATTTGTTCTGCTCCTCCTCTCTTCCATCTTTCCCCCCCCCCCCCCCCCCCCCCCCCCTCCTCCTCCCCCAACCTTTCTGAAGAATCGTCCTGACCTGAAACATCACCAATCCATGTTCTCCAGAGATGCTGCCTGACCTGCAGAATTACTCCGGTACTTTGCGTCTTTTTTTTGTATACCGACATCTGCAATTCCTTGTTTCTACCACAGGACTCACTGTTGGTCAGCAGATGAGTGTCTTTACCAAGAACATAGGAAGCTGGTGCTGAAGATTGACTAAAATATGTTTGTTTTTGCACATTTTTCTACTGATTGAGCTACAGTATGTCGTTGTTTTCATTTCCAGTGAAAGGAAACGGAGATTACAGGGAATCAAAAGAGCAATATCAACTAAAAATTGCTGTTGATTTAACAGTTGATAAATGATTCACACTTTCATGATATTCTCCCTTCTGCTGTATTGAGGCGTTAATATATTTAGGCCGAGGTACTTGTTTAAATTGACAATTGTATTCTCTAGACCATCGTAGATAATATTTTAAAAACAGAAAACAATTCCAAATCACGGTAGGTTGCTCAGCAATAGAGAGCAATAGACAAATTGGAGCATATTTGGAACCTCACTGCCCCAGTGGGGAAGTTAGTAGCTTCATAAATGCAGTTTGTTCTGGCCCACCTACAAAATAGCAGAAGAGCTTACTATTACACAAGACCTCATCATTTTGGATCTGGACTTTACTTATCTGCAAGCTGACATTGTTGATCTGCATAAATTTGTACAGATTATTTTCCACAGAGAACAGCCAATTCACCACTGATACCGGGTTCTGAAATGTTTTAATGGATTCATAAAAAATACAGCTCTAATATTTTTATTCAGTGCAAGAAGATGGATACCAAGCCTTTAGCAGTAGTGGCCGAACAGTGAAGGAGTTTCTTTTGGTTTACAGGGATATTTGAAAATTAGGAATGCTTTGTTGCTTTGGTCTGCTTTAGTTTTAATTTAAAATCTAATCTAGTTGGCCTTCACATCTTTCTGCCCCCAAATGCTTATTTTTCCCAATGCATTTGTTACTCTTGTGCAGTAGCAACTACAGCAGCCAACTTGTGTCGCTGCAATGTGTGGTGATCTAATAATCTACATTTTCATTGTAATGATTTGAGGAGCAAATTTGGACAGGACACTGGGAACATATTAGATAGGCACAAAAAGCTGGAGTAATTCAGCGGGTCAGGCAGCATCTCTGGACTAAAGGTATAGGTCACGTTTCGGGTCGAGACCCTTCTTCAGAACCCTAATTTTCTTCTAAAAAAGCATCATGAGATCTTTTGCATTCACTTGTGAGAGCAAAGAGCGCCTTGGTTTAACTTTTCATCTGATCTCTGCTCCAGTGGGTGTCCAGTGGATCGCTTAAGCAAAACAATAAAACGGCAATCAACAAAATTGGCGCTTCAATGATGCTAGAAACTAATTGAATCCTACAGTTGGATGACAGTTTTTATTAAACAGTCCGACAGTGTAGGTCTCTGTCACTCACCCTTGAGCATCAGCATAAACCTTTGCTTATTATATCTGGTGCAAACTTAAACAGAGCCTCCTTTCTCAGACTGGGCCATGTTCAGTTCAGGCCCTTCACTGAACCCTCGTCAGTTTTGCTCTACATTGGAACTGACGGAGAATATAATTAGCTCATGCATAAAGTAGACATCTGGCTCAAAATTAGCCTGTTCCTGTTTAGTGCTTTTTAAAATCAAAATTGGATGTTCACATTTAAGTAGAAATAATCTAGGCCTGACTAAGGAATCTTGGATTTCAGATGTGATAGGAACAGAATTAAGACATTCAGCCCATCAAGTCTGCTCCGCCATTCAATCATGGCCGATCTATCGCTCCCTCCTAACCCCATTCTCCTGCCTTCTCCCCATAGCCCATGACACCAGTACTAATCAAGAAACTATCTATCTGCCTTAAAAATATCCATTGACTTGGCGTCCACAGCCCCCCTGTGGCAAATAATTCCACAGATTCACCAATCTTGTGTCCATATTATAAACCATTATTAGTTTGAAAGTGGTGGTGGAAATGGAATGATCTCCGCTCCAGTGGGTGTCCAGTGGATGGCATAAGCAAAATGTTAAAGCATCAATAAACAGGTTTGGCGGTTCAATGATGCTAGAAACTAATTGGATCCTACAGGTGGATGACTGTTTTTATTAAGATGGACTCGCTTGTTTTTAGATGCTTATCAATATTGCTCAAGTGAAAAATTGTTTCTGCAGGGATGATTCTCTCTTGAAGGTTTTCCGTTTGTAATGATCAAGTTCTGTTCTGAAATATGAGATGTAGACTGTGACAATGCACATTGGAACAGGTGGTTTTTGGAAACAATGTTATTAGCAACTTGGATTTTTAAGTGACCATTTGGTATGTTTGATGAAGGAAAACCAATGAATTTCATTTAAATGGGATATGAGTTGGCTTTTGATAAGGATTCACCTCAACGAATAGACATTTTAAGAAACATTGAATTAATGGCATAAAATCTGACAGAAATTTATTCATTGGAGATCTTGGAATTCTGTTGTTCAGAAGTTACAATAACATGGTACTGTTGAAATATAAAGTTTCATAATGATACCAAGATAGCAAAGTAAAATTGACACTATTCCAAAGGACTTAGACCACGAATAAAATAGATTGTGGAATGACCGAGATTGTTGATGATTCACTAGAATTTTGTTAAAGTTATGAATCTTATTATTACATTAAATATATTGTTCACACTGCTTGGCTGATAGATAAACTCTGCATAATTCTGTTTAGGTTGTTCCGAAAGCATAAGTCTGACAATCTTCCATTCAAAGAGATGCCAAGTTAAGTTTAATTATGTGTACATGGTATAAATGGGTCGTTGACTGGAAATGTCAATGGTTGTTCAAGAGTCAAGAGTGTTTTATTGTTGTATGTCCCAGATAGACAAATTAAATTCTTACTTGCAGCAGCACAACTGTGGTTCTGAACTGATGCCCTATTTAATGCTAAGAAAAACATAGGACATTTAACCTTTCCTTCAAACACCATCTCCCATGTTCCTCTCTCCCCCTTGCAATCCACCTCAGTTCTTCCATTTCATTAAATGATATCATCCATACTTTTCTTTGAGCAGTTGTATGATCAAAAATCTTTTTCTGCACTCTTAGTTGGTCTTCAACACAAGAATTGGAATACAAGAGGAAATAAGTTTTTCAACTCTTGTGTAAGGGCTTTTTTAACGTAATGAATGTGGTTTTAGCCTCTGCACCTAAACAAGTATATTTTTGCCTTGCAAATGAAGCAAGTCAAGAGAGTCAAAAGTGTTTTTATTGTCATATGTCCCGGACGGGACAATGAAATTCTTACTTGCTGCAGCACAACAGAATATGTGAATATGTAACCATTGTACATAACTGGAAAAAAAAAGAAAAAGTTCAATAATTAACAAATATAGTGCAAATAACAAATTATAATATAGTCTTTTGCAGTTCAGAGTTCAGAGCTTATTCGTTGTGTTTAATAGCCTGATGGCTGTGGGAAAGAAGCTGTTCCTGAACCTGGACATTACAGTTTTCAGGCTCCTGTACCTTCTTCCTGATGGCAATGGTGAGATGAGTGTGTGGCCAGGATGGTATGGGTCCATGATGATTTTGGCTGCCTTTTTGAGGCAGCGATTACGATAGATCCATTCGGCGGTGGGGAGGTCAAGGCCGGTGATGGACTGGGCAGTGGTTACAACTTTTTGTAGTCTTTTTCGCTCCTGGACATTGAAGTTGCCGAACCAGGCCACGATGCAACCAGTCAGAATGCTCTCTACCGTGCACCTATAGATGTTTAGGAGAATCCTCTTCGACATGTCGAAATCTCCATAATCTTCTCAGGAAGTAGAGTCGCTGATGTGCCTTCTTTACAATTGCATCGGTGTGCTGGGTACAGGAAAGATCTTCTGATATATGCACGCCCAGGAATTTGAAGTTATTGACCCTTTCCACCATCTTCCCATTGATATAAACAGGATTGTGGATAGCAGGATTGTGAAAGCAGGATAACAACATTGCATATGCTAACTAGACTGGCACTGAGATGAGATTAGAGATGTTGCACAATTTAACCCACCATCTCATTGAAATGCAACAATTGTAATCACAGACATCTGTTTCCAGATCAGGGGTTTTTGTGAGATGTCAAATGACCACATTGCTGTCATGTGAATAGTTTAGATTAGAGACGGAAAGGAAGGGGATTAGTTGTGGGCAGGAGACCTCAGTGGAAGTTCCTCTTGATAATAGGTACACCCTCTTGGGAGTTGTCGGGGCAGATGACGCTAGCAGTCCAAGTGTGTGACTCGAATCCTTGCCGCTGAGGCTCGACCGGCGAGACCGAAATCAGGCAGATCCATAGTGGTGGGTGACTCCATTGTCAGAGGTTTGGACAGGAGATTCTGTGGCGACAGGCGAGACTTAAGGATGGTGTGTTGCCTCCCTGGTGCCAGGCTCCAAGATGCATAAGACCGACTTCAGAACATCCTCTAGAGGGAAGGTTAGCAGCCGGAAGTAGTTGTGCATTTAGGCACAAATGACGTGGGTAAGAAGAGTAAGGAGGTTCTGCAACGTGAGTATAGAGAACTAGGAAGGAGGCTGAAAAGCAGGACTTCTAGGGTGGTTATCTCTGGTTTGCTTCCAGTACCTCGTGCTAGTGAAGGTAGGAACAGGGAGATAGGGGATCTGAATATGTGGCTGAGAAGTTGGTGCAGGGGGCAGGGATTTAGATATTTAGATCACTGGGATCTCTTCTGGGGCAGGGGTGACCTGTACAAAAGGGTCAGATTGCACCTTAATTGGAGGGGGATCGATGTTCTGGCAGGCAGGTTTGCTAGTGCTACACGGGTGGGTTTAAATTAAACAGTGGGGGGGGGGGGAGTCATCAACATGGAAGCGTATGCGTGCAGTTTACGGGAAAGAGTGCAGGAAAGGTCCCGTTTAAACTAACAGGGCAGGGCGATGGGAACCAATGCAAGGAGACAGAGGGCCATAAAAGGAGGGCAGAAGCAAAAGGTAGAAAGGAGATAAGAAAAACAAACCTGAAAGCTTTGTGCCTTAATGCGAGGAGCATTCGTAATAAGGTGGATGAATTAAATGTGCAGTTGATTGAACAGGCTAGATGCAGGAAAAATGTTCTCGATGTTGGGGGAGTTCAGAACCAGGGGTCACAGTTTAAGAATAAGGGGTAGGCCATTAAGACTGAGATGAGGAAACATTTTTTCATCCAGTGAGTTGTGAATCTGTGGAATTATCTGCCACAGAATGCAGTGGAGGCCAATTCACTGGATGTTTTCAAGAGAGTGTTAGATTTAGCTCTTCGGGCTAAAGGAATTAAGGGATATGGGGAATAAACAGGAGCGGGGTACTGATTTTAAATGATCAGCCATGATCATATTGAATGGTGGTGCTACTGGCTCGAAGGGCCAAATTACCTACTCCTGCACCTATTCTTCCACGTTTCTATGTTAATATAATTCCAGTGAGATATATTGATTTATTCATATTCTCTCACCAAAATATCACATACCTTTCCCAAATGATCTGATCTCTGATTAAGTCCTTCAGCTTGGCCAGGGGTGGGGAACCTATTCATGTTGGAATGCTGCATTAAGTTAGCTGTAATCTAATAAGGCCGCATTCAAGAAACTTCAATTTGATATACTTCAAAATGTACATTATTTTGTAAAAATCTAACTACTATGCACTAACTTCAAGAAAATGAAAACATTTTATTAACTCTAAAGTTAACTAACCTTTTAATCACTTATTGTGACTGCTTTTTGTGGGAAAGTATTTGAATATTTGCTTGCAACATGGAGGAACACAGTTTCAGCTGATCTTCTATATGGGTATCCGTCATTTGTGACCTTAAGGGCGTCTTGATTTGGGTTGGGTAGGAGAACGTAGATTTGTAGCAATAAATGGTTGAAAAGCAAGAAAGCATTTTTCGTGCATGTTGCCGAAGACGTGGGTATTCATTTGCATTTTTCCATATTTCGATCGGATCTTTCTTAGCATCAAATAAGGACTTTAAAATGTCATCTTCTGAGAGCTCAATCAATTCCATCTGTAGTTCTTTAGGACCCTTGGAGACATCAACTAGGTGAGGTTGAATTGCTAATTTGAATGCTGAAAAATGCTAATTTCGTTGAATCTTCTTTTATTCTTTGGTATTTTAAATATGCTCATTTTAAGATTAAAATACAAATAATAAAAGACGAACAAAAACATATTAATAAAAATAAAAGGATTTATTCTACAAAATTTGGATTCATTCAAAAGGCCGCAGTTAATGGCCTAGAAGGCCGCAGGTTCCCCACCCCTGATCAAGGCAAAAGTGTATTTATAGGTAAACAATCTCAGCAACAGCAACAGCATTTAAAAGACATTTGGACAGGTATGTGGATAAGAATGGTATAGAGGGATCTGGGCCAATCATGAGCAAATGGCTATGACAGGTCATCTTGGTCAGCATGGACAAGTTGGGGTGAAGGGCCTGTCCCACTTACGCGACCTTCAAGTTCGAGGGCACTTGCCTGAAAATCCTCGAGCTGGATCTACCGTCAGCACACACACACACACACACACACACACACACACACACACACACACACACACACACACACACACGCACACACACACACACACACACACACACACACACACACACACACACACACACACACACATCGCAAAGGCGGGGGCCAGGGAAAGCGGGGGAGCGCTGTCTGAAATTCACACCCGCGATGAACAGGAAGGCAAAAGACGGCTGGCACAGTTACGGTAAGTCCTTTAGAGAGCGGGGGAGAATGGGAGAGGAGGGGAAAGAAGGGAAGAGAAGGGGAGTGAAAGGGGAGGGGGGGGGGGAGAAGGAGTGGAGACACTTTTAAGAAGCCAGACAACTTTTAATAAAGTTCACCGGGCATTTAACACTACCAGTCGGTTTTCCTTGGTTCTGAAAACTCCAATGAGCCAATTAAAATGCCCGGTCAGCAAAGGAGATTGCCTATGGCTCCCTCGACTACCTATAACGACATAGTGACCCCAGTACCACTGCTCTACGAGTTCAAGAGAACCATACCGACCAATGTTTACTCGCAGAAAATTTTTCAGCATGCTGAAACATTTTCCTCGACCAAACTGAGGCCGTGAGTATGCGGGAACTTCTTTCGAGCATGAGGGAGAGTTCCAGTGATCTCCTAGGACCACGTGTCGACCATGCTGCGAGTTTGTGGTGAGCGCAAACTCTTCTAAACTCGCAAATTAGGTCGCCATAGTGGGACAGGCCCTTGAGGATCTTGTGTCTGTGCTGTATGACCATGACTCTATTTAGATTTCTTTAGTCAGAAGGTGGAGAATCTGTGGAATTCATCACCACAGAAGGCTGTGGAGGCCAAATCAATGGACATTTTTAAGACAGAGACAGATAGATTCTTGATGAGCACGGTTGTCAGGGGTTATGGGGAGAAGGCAGGATAATGGGGTTAGGAGGGAGAGATAGATTAGCCATGATTGAATGGCAGAGTAGACTTGATGGGCCAAATGGCTATCACTTATAGCCATTAGCTATCACATGGCTATCACTTATGAACATATGTTTTATGAAAATATTTAAGTTTCTCCATGCGTCAACAAACAGTAATGGTCCAGGGTTCTGAGGTGGACTACGAAGTGTTTGCATTGAGGTGAATGAATTCAGCAGGGTGTAATTTGTGGAGTTGATGGTATATGTAAACCACCATCTGCAGTTCCTTCCTATACAATTCTTAAAATGGTACCAGCAAATTACAGCTGTTAGTAATTGGGCTGGACAGCATGTGAATTTGTGTCAAGGGATCTTATAGAATGGCAGGCATGAGATATTTGGCTTTTGGCTGCTTCAACATTAAACTCTAATTTTATAAAAAATACACACTGAAGATTCTTGATTTGTTTAAATTTATTTCCATGAACATTTCTAGTTTTGTGTGTGCTGATAACACCAATTCTAATGCCAATCTTTTTTTCTGAAATGGGTGGTCTTTAATGTCCTCCTTGTTTTGTTCAGTGTTCTTTTATGTTTGGACATTATATCCCACCTTGCTACCACTGTTAAACCCGGTGAGATATTTGCCCACTGAGCTCTAATCAAGAACAGAACATTTGAGTTACACCAGCATGTTGTGTCTATCTTCGGTGTAAACCAGGATCTGCAGTTCCTTCCTACACATTTCGAAAGAGTTATTTTATTATACTATGTCTAACAACTGCCACTTCTTCAAGATTTTTATTCATGCCACATGAAAATCATTTATTTGGGAATGTGACATTTGTCTGTCTTGGTCACTCCTTTGCAAATTGCACAGAGCCCAGACTGTGTTCAAGAAGTTATCAATTCCACCCTATGTCCCTTGACGGTCTTGGGCAATAATGCATTGAGGCTAAATTTGTCTGTGGCTAATCATTTAAATGGACTATATATTCTTATTAATGTTTTAAGATTAGCATTGCTTATTAACGTTTGGTATTATGCATTAATGAGTTTGGTATATAAAAATATCAAATTAATCATTGTTTCCTTATAAACTTCATATTTTATTCTACTTGATGGCATGTTTCATTATCACTCAGGCCTGAGACTCATCACATGAGTACAAAAAGCAGTATGATTCTGGACAATTGTTTGAAATGAATAAAGCTGGGTTAAAATAATTAAAACATGAACATTGTATTTTAATTTTGACATAGCAGTAAATATGCCATGGCTTATATTCAAAACCAATGCAAAGAATGTCTCAGTCTGGAACACCAGAAGATACCAAACAGTAAGGAGGGAATTGTATTTGTGCTTGGTGTTAGAGTGGGAAGGGAGGAGGGGTGGGGGTGGAAAGCAGGAGTGAGAATGAGAACTGCTGCTCTGTGCATGAGGATCTTCAATTCCTGGCAGACAGCCAGAAGCCAGCCTCTGAGGAATGGGGCCAGTGAAGGTGAAGTGAGCAAAAAAAACATTCGGCAGGCTGCGGCAGGTATTACAGATTCCACCTAATTGGGAGCAGGTATTAGTGCATTCTTCTTCCTGTTTAATTAGAAAGCAGTTTCATGAAAAAGAACATGGAAAGAGCACATGCAATTTGTTTGAAAAAAAAATGCATAGTAGTTTGAACTACGTTCATGCTGTCGGAGAAGGAAGTTTAATTTTTGGACAATTTGCTGCATGAGCCAGGTTCTGATCTCCCAGGAGGATAAGCAAGAAAATGAAACCAAAAGAGAACTTGATAAAATCTCCTAGCTGGTATATAATCTCTGAAAAATAGATATCACTGAGAAAAATCAGACTCAATCAAAATGGTTCTTCTTTTATAAGTTACAAATAGAAAGCTATGAGATTACAATAAAAACCTTATTGCTGCTACTTGGGTAAAGTGTTTTATGGCAGGAGGGTGATGTAAAATGAATCCTGAAGAGGGAATTTTGCAAATCCTTTCTATTGTGATAGCTAATGTTTGGAAGCGTGTCTCGCAAACATCTTAATGAGATTTTCTTCAGTAAAGTACTTGACTGGAAGGTTGATGATTAGTACCACGGTGTTGATAGTGGATCATATTTCATCCCGTGGTTTATTGAGTTATATTGTAACTGGCAGTCGAAGCTCACCAAATTTGAGATCTAAATGTCGATGATATAGAAACATGGAAACATAAATAATAGGCCATTCGGCCTTTCGACCCAGCACCATCATTCACTATGATCATGGCTGAGCATCCAAAATCAGTAGCCCGTTCCTGCTTTCTCCCCATATCCCTTGATTCCATTAACCATTTTTTTTAATAGACATATTTAGCCATATTTTTAACATGTTGAACCAACTGGTCCGCCTCTCACCCAGCAATGTTGCATTTAATCTTTAATGGCCTGCTTGAAAGTTTTATGAATAAGTTTTAAAGTTGAAATTCATTAACTGCCTTTTGGATTTTAGTATTTAAAAATATTCCTATCAATGGATCCACCTGCTTATCAATAGGAGAAGTTTATTGAATTAATACCTTTAAGCCCCTGTCCCACTTTCACAACCTAATTGGCGACCTCTGCCGAGTTTTCCCTTGACATACTCGCAGCATGGTCGCCACAAGGTCGTAGGAGGTCTTCGTAACTCTTCCTCATGCTCGTGAGTGGTCTCCACGTATTCGTGGCCTCAAGTAGGTCGCGGTGTTTTTTCCAGCCTAATAAAAAATGTTGGCATGGAAAGAATGGATACTTTTTACTCGTAGGTAGGTCGTAGGTAGGTCGTAGTAGGTCGTGATGGTAGTCGTAGGCAGTCGCAGGTGGTCATAGGTAGTAGTAGGTCGGTAACTGGCCCGAGAAAAAAAAATGCAAACATGACATCATTTTATCTTATGATCATTTCCACTCGTAGTTGGTCTTAGGTGTGGAAGACTGAGGCCGAGGGGGGTCCTAGGAGGTCGTAGACAGTCGTAGGATGTCGTAGACATAGTCGTAGGAGGTCGTAGACATAGTTGTAGGAGGTCTTTTACTTCGGCGTGTCAACACGACCTTGACATTTTTTTCAACTCGTCTAGGGGCTTCTAAACTCGTGGATTAGGTCGTCCAAGTGGGATAGGCCCTTTAGCAGTCATTTTTGGTAAGAAAATCTTATACAACACAATACTAGGGGGAAACCTGTTAAAAGTCTTCATTTCTCCACTTCATTTCTATTTCGCAAATGCGACATAATTTAGCAAGTGTAAGCTGCGCTTCTCAAATGTTTACCTTTTTTTTTTCATTGTATCCTTATTGCTATAACTTGGCTAAGTTAACCTTGCCTAGATATTTTATTGGAGTCCTTAAAAAATTGCTGCTCAAAGTATTGATATCAGGTTGGGTCATTTCCCCCAACTTCCCCCCCCGTACCCTACCCCCCCCCCCCTCCCCCCACACAAACTGAAAATCAAAAGATTGGTATAAAATAACAAGAATAGCATCAGACATTAAAGGCAAATCTCCATGGTGCGGGATGGGGATAGGATGTCATGAAACAAAGAACGTTTACCAAGAATGTCACTGAAGTGATCGTAACTGAGAAAACAGCCCAAGGGAGGTCCTTTGTCATGGGATGACCAGGAGTCGCAACAGAATTATTATTAGGAGAATATGGCCTGAGTAACTTGAATCATGGCAACCAGAAGTGAAATCACCAGAGAACGGACCAATTCCAAAAGAATTTCATGAGCTCCTTAATGTCAAATTCTGCATCACTTAAAACCCAGTTCTTTCATGCTGATAGTTAGTCAGGTGCATACAACACACTTGCATACACTCTCTTCCCACAGCCCACCCCACCCCACCCATCCTGCTGCCCACATCCTTAATTCCCATAGACATTTACCCCCAGTCATCCTGCCTCTGTATCCCTGGCTTCCTGCCATCATACACATACGCATACTCATATACATACACATACGCATACGCATACACATACACATACGCCTACGCATTCACATGCACATGCACATACACATACACATACACATACACATAGAATAGAATAGAATAGAATCTTTCTTTGCCACGCAACCAGGGTTGGTGGTATTTGGGTTCGGTACATGATGGTACACTGCTTTAGTCACATTAACACATATAACAACACAGATCATAGTAATAAAGTGCATCCATACCACATCACAAATCACAAATCTCACCAACAGAACATAGTGCAAAAGAACAGACAAAGACCATAGACAAGACACTATATACATCAAGAGTCCTTAGTGTTCTCTGTTATTGGAGGGAATTGAGTGTTCTTATTGCTGAGGGGAAGAAGCTGTTTTTAAAATGGGTGGATTTTGTGGCAAGTGACCTGAGGCGCCTCCCTGAAGGGAGAGACTGGAAAAGGTGGTTTGCTGAGTGGGAGGGGTCCGAGATGATCTTTATTGCCCGTTTTGAGGTACGTTGGAGGTAAATGGAATGGATTGAGGGGAGGGGGGAGTTGATGGTCCTGGAGGCCTTGGAGACAATGCGCTGTAATCTGTGTAGTGAGTGACTGTCAGTGTTTCTGTACCAGACTGTGATTGAGGAGGTGATGATGCTTTCGATAATGGATTGATAGAAACGGACCAGGAGGTGTTTGTGGACTCTGAACTTTTTGAGCTGTCTGAGGAAGTATAGGCGTTATTGTCCTTTCTTAATGATGTGGTCTGCGTTGATGTGCCATTTTAGATTATTGCAGATATAGGTGCCCAGAAACTTGAATGAGTTCGTGGAGGTTATGGGATGGGAGTTGACATGGACCGGGGGTTTGGGGTTTTGTTTGCGTCTGAAGTCTATGGTGATTTCCAAGGTTTTTGATGTATTAAGCTGGAGGTTGTTGTCTGCACACCATTTGACTGCGCTGTCGACTGTTTGATGGTATTGTGATTCGTTGTTGTCTGAGATGTGGCCAATTATTGTTGTGTCATCTGCATATTTGAAAATTTTGACTGAGCTGCATTGGGATATGAGGTTGTTGGTGTAAAGTGAGAAGAGCTGAGGTGACAGAACGCACCCTTGGGGGGCTCCTGTGTTGAGAGTCAGAGGGCTGGAGAGTTTTTCACCCACCTTGACTCTTTGTTGTCTGTTTGTCAAAAAGTGCAGGATCCAATGGCACATGGCTGGGTGAATGCTCATGTCCAACAGTTTATTATAGAGTTTAATTGGGTGTATGGTGTTAAAGGCCGAGCTAAAGTCTATAAACAGGATGCGTGCATAAGTGTTTGGTGATTCCAGATGATGTAGGGAGTAGACCGGTTGGCGCTGTATGCAAATTGGAAAGGGTCCATGATGGGGGCAGTGTGTGTTTTCAGATGGGTGAGGACTATGTGCTCAAAGGCCTTCATGGCAACTGATGTTAGTGCAACTTGTCTAAAATCGTCCAGACAGCTCACCTTGGAGGACTTGGGCACAGGGATGATGATGGATGATTTGAAACACTGCGGGACTCTACATTGGCTGAGGGAGGTGTTAAAGATGGAGGTGAACACAGGAGCCAGCTGAGCTGCACAGTAGTTGAGAGCAGCGGGGCTGAGGTCGTCTGGCCCTGCCGCTTTTCTTTTATTAAGATTTTTGAAGGCCGCTCTAACTTCCTCCTCAGAGATGGTGAATGGTGCTGAGTAGGTGGAGGGGGAGGCATAGATGGCGGGGTGGCATTATCAAAGCTTGCATAAAAAGTGTTCAGTTTTTCCGGTAAATCCGGATCCTCATCTGGGATGGGAACAGGACGTTTTTTGTAGTCCGTCATCTTCTGTAAATTTTTCCAGACTTCTCTTGAATTATGAGTTTTGAATTGTTGTTCCAATTTCTTTGAATAAGCTGACTTTGCCTTCCGTATTGCAGACCTGAGGAAGTACACATACACATACACATATACATACACATACATAAATCTTTAGTTTTGTGATGATTTAAAGTTTATTCCAAGTCCAGTATCACCTCCATTGAAGATAAAATAAAGGAATGGAAGGAGGCCACGCGACTGCAAGTGGACCCTTTTTAGTGCAATACCTCACTAGGCTGAATGTGAGGTCCTTATCCATTTGTAACCACTAAGGCTCAAACAAGGAGGTTCTCTGCATACTCTCCTGCGATATTTTATTGTGACCAGTAGGTGACCTTTGTGTAAGTCATTATGTTCGCTGTGTGCAGCTGAAATGTCACCATTGGGTCCAGGACGACGTTTATAAGAAAGAGCCAAAACGATTAGGTAATTTGGTCCTTTAAGCCTGCTTTAGTGTGGCTGATCTTCTGTCTCAGCTCACCTTCTGACTCTATGGCACTCTCCCCATATCCCTTGTTTCTCTTTATGTTCAGAAACATCAATCTCCATTTTGAATGAAAATGACAGAAACCTTGCAGCCTGAATGCAGGTGATGCTAAAGATCTTGGAGGAGTCCATCTTCACATTTTGGAAGGAGCAACTTCAGTTCAGAAAGAATACTGGTGTGCCATCAGAAATATAGACCATAGAATAGTACAGCATTGGAACAGGCTTTTGGTCCCACATTGTTTATGTCAAACATAATTAAACTAATCTCCTTTACCTGCACATGATCCGTATCCCTCTACACCCTGCATTTAGCCTTTTAAATGCCACAGTTGTATTTGTTTAGTTTAGAGATACAGCATGGAAACAGGCCCTTCGGCCCACCGGGTCCGCGCCGACCAGCGATCCCCGTACATTGACACTATCCTATACCCACCCGCAGGGGACAATTTTTACATATACCAAGCCAATTAACCTACAAACCTGTACGTCTTTGGAATGTGGGAGGAAACTGGAGATCTCAGAGCAAACCCACGCAGGTCACGGGGAGAATGTACAAACGTCGTACAGACAGCACCCGTAGTCGGGATCGAACCCAGGTCTCCGACGCTACATTCGCTGTAAGGCAGCATCTCTACCGCTGCACCACCGTGACCGCCCTCCACTGCCTCCCCCTGGCAGCATGTTCCAGGCACCTACCATCTTCTGTGTTTTAAAGAAAAAACATGCCCCACACATCTACTTTAAATTTTGTCCCTCTCACCTTAAAGCTATGGCCTCTAATCTTTGAGTTTTCCACCCTGGGGAAAAAGGTTCAGACTGTCTCCACTATCTATGCCTCTTATAGTTTGATGTTTAATGCTTACTATTGTTTACTTATGTTTGGGTACTTCAGATATGAAGTTTGTATGTGCATAATAGTTGTATGTATATATATGTCTGTAGGTATTATGGGAAATTGCCTAGGGTAGTATTATTATTATTAATTAATTGATTTTTAAATATGGTAGAAGTGTTGGGGAAAAGGGGTGAGATTTAATAAGTTATTCTTCTTCTCACTCCTTTTCGAGCTTGTACAGACACATTGGAACTTTGCTTTTGTTCTTTTCATTGCTTTGTAAATATTGATTGTAATGTCCAATTGTTTGATAATTTCGATTTTGTTACTATTAATGTCTTTAATGTCTTTACTTGTTCGGAATAAATAAATAAATAAATAAATAAATAAATAAACAAATAAATAAATGAATGTACTATCAGGTCTCTCCTCATGGTCTGATAGAAGTAAATTGGTGACCATAGAGATGCCATTCATGAACAGATCACTGTTTTTTATGGACTGAGCGATGCTAGCCGGGTGAAGATCATGGGCAGAGATATCCAGCTGAATGATTATTTGTACCAGCAGGGAGATGGTGTGTGTGAACAGGTCACTCTCCCACAGCTGCAGGAACATGGCTCAAGGGACCCGAGTCTCTTCCACAAGAGTAGAACTGTGCTCCCTCACTCACGCACCTCCTCATCATAAACAGAATCCTGGTCAGGTCTCGCAGCGGGATGGTTCAGAGGAGTAAGACTAAGGCAGCAGGAACTGGGCGCCGGGGAACAGACTCTGGCAGTGGGTCAGCATTAGGTCTGTATCTTGAAACCATGCAGAGTAGCCTGAGTGGCAGCAGCTGGACGTACCAATATCTAATTATAGAAACATACAAAATTCTTAAAGGATTGGACAGGCTAGATGCAGGAAACATTTTCCCGATGTTGGGGGAGTCTAGAACCAGAGGTCACAGTTTAAGAATAAGAGGTAGGCCATTCTGGACTGAGATGAGGAAACATTTTTTCACCCAGAGAGTTGTGAATCTGTGGAATTCTCTGCCACAGAAGGCAGTAGGTGTTTTTAAAAGAGAGTTTGATTTAGCCCTTTGAGCTAAAGGGATCAAGGGATATGGCGTCAAAGCAGGAGCAGGGTATTGATTTTAGATGATCAGCCATGATCATATTGAATGGCGATGCTGGCTCAAAGGGCCGAATGGCCTACTCCTGCACCTATTTTTCTATGCTATGTAATTCTACCCAACCGTGTGAGAGGAGGCTCAGGACAATCATGTCTTCCTTATACAATGTCAGCAATTCACCTCCGACCATGGCCTGGCAGGCAGCACATTCTCCTGCTCACGCACATCTAACACTCCCAGACTGTTCTGGAACTAGCTCCAGTAAAGAGACTGACAAAGGACCAATTTGAACAAAGGATATTCCTCAGTCATCAGGGACTGAAGCTTTGCAGTAGGTGGATAACAATCTCAAAGGGAATAGGGTATTAAAACCATCTGCATAATGCTCAAAAGAGAATGATATGAAGACATGTTTGACTTGAAAAACAAAGTCTAAGGCAGCAGGAACTGGGCGCCGGGGAACAGACTCTGGCAGCGGGTCAGCATTAGGTCTGTATCTTGAAACCATGCAGAGTAGCCTGAGTGGCAGCAGCTGGACGTCCCAATATCTCTGGCACAGTGGACAGCTCTGATGTGCTAACGCGGATCATAACTTGGCGTACTTGTGATTACTGTGATTTACTCCGGATGTGATCATACTCTCGGTTAAATTCATTTTGAATGCTGAAAAAATGATTCTATTAAGGCATCCTTCTATTTTCACTTTTAAATCAAGATGTAAGTAACATTTATGTTCCTTCATTTTGGACCGATTAAATTCTGAAACAACTTTATGGTGGTTTGTGCAGTTTTTGAACTTTGGGTTGTTTAAGTCCGTTCTGGTGCTGCCTCGAAAGTTGCCCAATGGCAACAGACTGCCCCTTTAAATTGGTGTTTAAATGAAGAATGTTTGGCACTATGATAATTATTTTCAACTATTTTCTGGAGATAGACACAAAATGCTGGAGTAACTCAGCCGGTCAGGCAGAATCTCTGGAGAAAAGGAAAAGGTGAAGCCTTGGGTCGAAATCCTTCTTCAACCCTTCTACAGGTACGAGGAAGGGTCTTGATCCGAAACTGCACCTATTCCTTTTCTCCAGAGATGCTGATTTATATGTGTAGGAAGGAACTCCAGATGCTGATTTAAATCAAAGATAGACACAAAATGCTTGAGTAACAGCGGGACACGTAGCATCCCTGGAGAGAAGCAATGGGCGATGTTTCGGTTCGAGAAGGGTCTCGTCACCCATTCCTTCTTTCCAGAGATGCTGCCTGTCCCGCTGAGTTACTACAGCATTTTGTGTCTATCCTTTGAGATACATTTTGTGCCTATCTTTGGTGTAAACCAGCATCTGCAGTTCCTTCCTACACAATTATGTTCTGGAGACTGTTGGAACGGGTTGGAACGCATGTCACATGATGATCATTCAGTGCCTGTCTGGTACAGTGGACAGCTCTGATGTGCTAACGCGGATCATAACTTGGCGTACTTGTGATTGCTGTGATTTACTCCGGATGTGATCATACTCTCGGTTAAATTCATTTTGAATGCTGAAAAAAAGAGGGGGACAACTATGTGATAGGGAAAGTAGAAAAGGAGATAAATAAGTACTGTATATTCATGGCAAAATAAGTATAATTTGATCAGCTGGGAATATTGCATCCCTAAGGTGAATCTCTTGACACTACGAACTTTACGTAGTTCATACAATAATGTAGCCTGTAAACCAAACCTAACAGAAGGTATAATATCGAAAAATCAGTCTATCCAACCATTTGCTCCCTCTTAGTCTCAGCGGAAGAAGTAAGATAATCACTTCGACTTTCCAGCATCTTTGATCAGATTACGGAGTTACACAAGGGAGTTAGTCTGTGGATTACTGACGGAGAGCAAAAGGTTGTTGGCAAGCAGCATGAGAGATTTGCATTTACAGTATATAGTAGCTTTTGCTGCTTCAAGATATCTCTCACATTTCTTTACAATTAATGAAATATGGCTCCTGTTGGAAAATAGGTGATATGCAGTGTATCATTTGGAGTTGACACGGCTAAAGTAAATTAGTTAAATTAATCTTGGGTGTAACTCAGTATAATCTAATCAATTATCTTCAGTATGCTGCTGATATCATCACAGAGCATGTGAAAAGGCCCTTGAGCACAACTCGTCCATGCTGGCCAAGATGCCCCATTTCTATTTGCCCGCGTTTGACCCATATCCATCTTAATCTTTCCTATCTATGTACCTGTCCAAATATCTTTCCAATGCTGTTATTGTATGTACCTCAAATACAGCTCGTGCCATATAATGTTGTCCCCCAGGTCCTTATTAAATCTTCCCCCCCATACATTAAAATTTAACAGCAAAGTACTGCAGATGCTGAAAATATGAAATGAAAACAAATGCTGGGAACTTTCTCTGGGGCAGGCAGCCTCCATGGAGAGAGAAACATAGTGCATGTTTGAGACTGATGGCCTTTGATACATTAAATAGATCAGATCATGCACTGATCCAATCTGGTTGGTAATGCAATTGCAGTCAACATTACTGTACAAACTATAATAATGTCAGGAAATTTTCTCGACACATCCACGGTTTAATACGCAAAGAGAATTGATGATTATGTCTGACAATAATGTTGACATAAATAAGATGAATTGAGATTACTTATTCCATTTGATAGTTATGATTTAAATGATCAACAAATCTTATCAATTGATGTTAAACCAGCAGGCGATGGCCAAGGTGTGTCGGAAGGAAATGCAGATGCTTATTGAAACTAAAGATAGACACAAAATGCTGCAGTAACTCTGCGGGACAGGCAGCATCTTTTGGAGAAAAGGATTGGGTGAAATTTTGGGTAGAGTCTGAAGAAGGGTCCCGACCCGAAACGTCACCCATTCCTTCTCTCCAGAGATGCTGCCTGTCCCGCTGAATTACTCCAGCTTTTTGTGTCTGAACGATGGACAAGGATTGCAGAAAGTCTGAAGTTATTGAATTGGTTGTCTAATAACAAAAGCAAAATATGAATGCCCCAAAGCAAAGTGAACATACACAGCAGTGTACTCCATACTGTATGGTGCCTTAGATGCACAGTACTGATGCAGAATTAGGCTGCTTAAGAAATCTCTTTTTTAATCTCAGATTTTTAGCATTTCCAGTTTTTATTTCCTTTTAATTTTACTATGGTTTTTTTAAATATCTCTGAACTTTAAATGTGGCTATCTAATGAATGGACTTCTCTATTGCTTTCTCGTCTCAGAATAAAGGATAATACAGATAACTTATGTTATGTGTCCTAATCAGGAGCATAACGCTGCACAAGGATTTTCACTTTTGCATTTCTCTAAATATAAATAAACCAGAATGGTATCTTTATTCCCAGATCTTGAATCTCTCCTTCACCCCCTTTCCCCGGAGTCATAAGGTCATAAAGCAATAAGAGCAGAATTAGGTCATTCGGCCCATCAAATCTACTCTGCCATTTAATCATCGCAGATCTATCGCTCCCTCCTAACCCCATTCTCCTGCCTTCTCCCCATAACCTCTGACACATGTACTAATCAAGAATCTATCTATCTCTGCCTTAAAAAATATCCACTTACTTGGCCTCCACAGCATTCTGTGGCAAAGAATTCCACAAATGCACCACCTTCTGACTAAATAGTCATGTATTTAAGTTGTAAAGCATTTGGCTGACTTGGCACCTTCCTGCAAAATGTCCATAAGAAATGAATGCACTAGAATGTGGGGAATCTATTGGAAATTGCCAGTGGGATGATGTATCCTTTCACTATCTAGAAAAGTGTACTGTGGCACCATTTTCATCAGCAAGATAAACATTTTATGGAAGATCAGAGATTTATTGTCTTCATAAATTAAGTTAGGTTGTAATTGCATTTCATCCTGCATATTTAAATAGTATTGTTGCAGATCATTTCTTTATTTGAGGAACAAGGCGACCGTTTATGCCAAGATAACTTTATGTGCATTTATATTTGAGAAGAATCAGGTACCGTTTCTGGCTTGTATGTTTGCAAACAAAAATGTTTTGTTTTGCCTTAGGCAATGCCAAGTGTGTTTTGGAACCAACTGTGAGAAAATGCTTGGGAAGAACCCATAATTGTTTGCTATCTATTTTCCATGTTCTCTTTGGGGATGTATGTGGTCTTTTGTGTGCTCTTTATTTAATGCCTCCACAGGCCATCTACATTCTCGATGACTTGCATAAAACTGATGTATAATACATATGTCATGCCATGCATTTCAATGAAAGCTCCAACAGCAACTTTTACTGCTTTCTCAAAGCCATTATAGCTACCCGATTATATTGGAGGTGGCACGTTGATGAGCACTTCCAATGATAAGGGTTTCACTTTACTCGTCACATGCCCATTTCTACTAGCCGCACATAGTAAGAAGCAGTAGTAGTAGTACCTGTAAGTGGGCAAGAAAAACATCACTTTCATTGTAAATTCATTTCTTTACTTTCAATTTTTTAAGTTCCCTTTCCCTTTAAAGGTTTATGAAGTAAATTATGTTTAATTACTTATTCTTCTATGCCCTTATTGCCATAATGTTAGGATTTAAGGGTTTCCAAAGAGCTTTCCAAGTTCTTTTGATTTCATTTTGACCTTTGGATCAACTATTGGAGTTTTTCCTCATACGTTTAAAAAATACCGCTCAAGCCTTTCAATTGCATTCCTTAAAGTGTGTTCCTCTCACTGAATGATTTCCTAGCAAGTTGCAACCAGGTGCTTTTCTCTGGTTTCTCTTCTCCCTCCTCTCCCAACCAGTTGGCATGGTGGCACAGCGGTAGAGTTGCTGCCTTGCAGTGAATGCAGTGCCGGTGGCCCGGGTTCGATCCCGACCACGGGTGCTGTCTGTACGGAGTTTTACGTTCTTCCCGTGACCGCGTGGGTTTTCTCCGAAGTCTTCGGTTTCCTCCCACACTCCAAAGACGTACAGGTTTGTAGGTTAATTGGCTTGGTAGGTTAATTGGCTTGGTATAAATATGTAAAAATTCACCTGAGTGTATGTAGGATAGTGTTAATATGCAGGTAATCGTTGGTCGGTGCGGACTCGGTGGGCCGAAGGGCCTGTTTCCGTGCTGTATCTCTAAATTAAACTAAAATAAACCGTATTTTTACCTTGCCGTGCCAGTTCAAATTGTAGACATTGCCTGCTTCTGACTCTTATTGGGCACACATTCCCATTTTTGTGAACCATCTGCTTTCCTCACTGCTGCCAGCTGACTGTTGCTTGTAAAGATTTAGTTGGTTGTTTAAGAAGGAACTGCAGGTGCTGGAAAATCAAAGGTAGACAAAAATGCTGGAGAAACTCAGCGGGCGAGGCAGCACCAATGGAGTGAAGGAAATAGGCAACATTTTGGGTCGAAACCCATCTTTAGACTGACGTGAGGGTGGGGGGGGGGGTGGCGGGAAGAAGAAAGGAAGAGGCGGAGACAGTGGGCTGAGGGAGAGCTGAGATGGGGAGGAGAAAGTAGGGACTACCTGAAATTAGAGAAGTCAATGTTCATACCGCTGGGGTGTAAAGTATCCAAGCGAAATATGAGGTGCTGCTCCTCCAATTTATGGTGGTCCTCACTCTGGCCATGGAGGAGGCCCAGGACAGAAAGGTCAGATTCGGAATGGGAGGGGGAGTTGAAGTGCCGGGCCATCGGGAGATCAGGTTGGTTATTGCGAATCGAGCGGAGGTGTTCGACGAAGCGATCGCCAAGCCTATGCTTGGTATCACCAATGTAGAGCAGCTGACATCTAGAGCAGCGGATGCAATAGATGAGGTTGGAGGAGGTGCAGGTGAACCTCTGCCGCACCTGGAAAGACTGCTTGGGTCCTTGAATGGAGTCAAGGGGGGAGGTAAAGCGACAAGTGTAGCATTTCCTGTGATTGCATGGGAAAGTGCCCGGAGAGGGGGTGGTGCAGGTGGGAAGGGACGAATTGACCAGGGAATTACGGAGGGACCGGTTTCTGCGGAAGGCAGACAGGGGAGGAGATGGGAAGATGTGGCAAGTGGTGGGATCACGTTGGAGGTGGCGAAAATGTCGGAGGATTATTTGTTGTATGTGACGGCTGGTTGGGTGGGAGGTGAGGACAAGGAGGACTCTGCCCTTGTTACGAATGAGGGGATGGGGAGTGAAAGCAGAGTCATGGGGTATAGAAGAGGCCCTGGTGAGAGCCTCATCTATAGTAGAAGAAGGGAACCCCCGTTCCCTGAAGAATGAGGACATCTCCAATGCCCTGTTGTGGAACACCTCATCCTGGGAGCAGATGCGGCGTAGACGGAGGAATTGGGAGTAGGGGATGGAGTCCTTACAGGAAGCAGGGTGGGAAGAAGTGTAGTCCAGATAGCCATGGGAGTCAGTGGGTTTCTAGTGGATGTCAGTCAGTAGTTTATCACCTATACTGATAGACACCTATATGTCTATCAGTATTTAGTTGGTACTATTTTTCTCCTCATCGATCTATTGTCGACTTCTTAAAGCTTTTCCCTCTCCATTTCTTAACTTATATCAATTCAGCCACTAAGTCGATGACAAAAGTAACAACTTGGTGGACCAAAAATGTCACTGTTGGAAGAACTCATCATCCCTCTCTTATATAGTTCAACCGGTTGTGTACTGACCTCTGCCTCAACACTCCCCATTCCTCCCATCCCCATTTGGTTCCATCTGCCCATCCTCCCTGACCTCCCCCCTCCCCCCCCCCTCCCCCAAATCTTGTTCCAACTATCACCCACCAGCCCCTGTCATACTCCTGCCTCTTACTTCTATATGTAGGCTCTCTTTCCTGTATATATTACCCATCTTGCTGCAGGGTCTTGTTCTGAAATGTCATCTATCCCATACCTTCATAGATGCTGCATGACTCGCTGAGTTTCCACCATCAGCAGTCTCTTGTGTGTCAATAATAACTTGGATTTTGTTAATACCTTTTACTTTATTAAAATGCACCAGTTTCTTTAATTGAAAACCTCCATCAATGTCGTGAAGAACCTTTAATAATTCCCACACACACTTTTGGCTTCAAACTTGATCCTTCTACTGGAAATGGGCTAATCATGAATAACCTGGGCCACATCTCACATTTGCTCCCACCTGCCACTACCCTATGGAAGACCAGCAGCCACACGTTTGCCCTCTACTCACCCTATTGATCTAGAGGCCTCTTGAGAGAAGCTGCCCAATGGGTGTGTTGCTGCCACCCTCATCCTTCAAGATCGGCACAGAAGGTGCATTTGTGAAGTTCTGTCATAGAAGCTTTGTTACTGACAAGCCTACAGGGGTGCACACTGTCGCCAAGTTACATTGGTGTCAGGACATTATATGTTTATCTGGTGAATGAGGCACCAGTCATATGGATAGAGCAACTCAGCGGGTCAAGCAGCATCTGGAGAACATGAATTGCTGACGTTTCGGCTTGGAACCCTTCTTCAGACCGACCTGAAACAAAAAAATCACCTAACCGTTTTCTCCAGAGATGCCGCCTACCCACTGAGATACTCCAGTCTTGTGTCTATCTTTGGTATCTAGCATCTGGTTCATTTTTATTGCCAATAATATGGCAGCTTTGCTCTGGATGCTTGCAAGCATCTTGAGCTTTGCTGAAGCCAACCTTTATTTCAGATTAGAGGGATATTTCACCATGCTTGCTCCTGTACATTCCCCTGCAGATGCTGGAATATCATTTGGAAGTCAGGAGGTGAGTCACTTGCTTTAGGCTACCCGGTCCCTCGCCTGCTTTGATAGCCACCATATTTACATGGCTAATGCAATTATGTTTGCATTCAATACTGCCCCAAGAGTAGGTGATGGCAATGTTGTTGACTATCAAGGGTAAGTGGTATGTAATTAGATGGCTATTGCTGGTCTCTTGCTATAAATATTTCATGTCACTTGCCTGGCTTATACCAATGTTTTCCAGGTCTTGCTGAATATTGGCAAGGGCATTAAAGGAGTGGCAAAGAGAATTGAACATCAATACTATGATCAATGGACATTCACAAGTTCACGTTCACAAGTTATAAGAGTAGAATTAGGACATTCGGCCACATCGAGTCTACTCCGCCATTCAATCATGGCTGATCTCTGCCTCCTAATCCCATTTTCCTGCCTTCTCTCTATAAATCCTTGACACCCGCTCTAAACAAGAATTTGTCTCACTGCCTAAAAAATATCCACTGACGGCCACCACAGCCCTATGTGGCAATGTTCCAGCGATTAACTATCCTCTGACTAAAGATGTTCCCCCTCACCTCCTTCCAAAAAGAGTGCCTTTTAATTCTGATTATGACTTGCTAGACTCTCCCACCAGTAGAAACAACCTTTCCACATCCACTCTATCTATGCCTTTCATGATTGTGTGTTTCAATGAGGTGCCCCCTCAATCTTCTAAACTCCTGCGAGTAGAGGGCCAGTGCTGTCAAACGCTCATCATATGGCTAACCCACTCATTCCTGGAATCATTCTTGTAAACCTCCTCCGGACCTCTCCAGAGCCACCACATCCTTCCTCAGATATGGGGCCCAAATCATCTCACAGTACTCCAAATGTGGCCTGACCAGTGCCTTCCAGAGCCTTAGCATTACATCTCTATTTTTGTATTCTAGTCTTGATATAAATGCTAGCATTGAATTTCCCTTCCTTACTACCGATTCTAGTGTGGTTCCTACCTCTTATAATGGAAGGTATATGTTTTGTGAAACATTTGTAGAAAGTGAGAGCTATGGCATTTCCCTGGAGAATGTACCTCCTTGTAGGCTTATGCATTTAGCTGTCCTGGCATAATTCATTTGGTTGTTTTCCAAGGAATGTAGACTGTAATTTACCTTTTATAGATAATCAAGTCAAGTCAGTTACGAACTTGCATGTAAGTCAGTCGTCGAGTTTGCATTGCACTTAAGGTTTACCAGCTTCAGACAAACTGATCTCATTTAGCTGCTGGTAATTCCAATGTAAATTTGTTAGATTCACTACAGGACAGCCATGGATAACAACATGAGTAAAGAATGGGATCTCTGACCAATCCAAAAGCAAATATAGCTGCAGGTGCAAAATATATGTTGACACATCTATGTTTACATATCTGTTGTGCAGCTGCAAGTAAGAATTTAATTATTCTGCTTTGGGACGTATGACAATAAAATACTATTGGGATTATCGAAAATGAAGAAAGCCAAGAAAAGTAGCTTTAATGTACTGGATAATTTTCATCCATTCTACTCTACATCCATTCACATAGTTGCCGAAACTAGGATGTGTTAGTACTGACACTGTGAAGTTTGACATTCATTAGATTTATATGATCAAAATAATTGCAAGAAAAGTTATTTTATCTACAACAATTGGTGCCATTTGAACATTGTTCCAAGGTGTCATTGAATTGTAGAATTATATAGTTATGGTGCTTGAAGAAACTTGCAGTAGTTCATTCTCTGACTAGAATAAAGATAGTTATTTCTTAATAGCAAACTGGCAAAATTCTTTCTCTATGTATAGGTCTCAGTGCAATGTGTATGTAGCATCAATGTCGAGCTGCTCTAGTAAGTTATTGAAATTCCCTTTACATCTCTTCTGATGACCATTCTAGTGTGGTAATATGTAAATACTTTAGACACTATCAACAATGGTAAATTTGAAAATTCAACACAGTAGCACATGTGAATTAACATATCACTGTAATCAAAACAGAAGGAGCATACAGGGAGCAAAGTAGAAGAGTAAAGGAAGATAGACACAAAATGCTGGAGTAACTCAACGGTGCAGGCAGCATCTCTGGAGAGAAGGAATGGGTGACGTTTCGGATCGAGACCCTTCTTCAGACTGATGTCTGGGGAGAGAGAGATACATAGATAAGGAAGTGTAAGGTGTGAAAATAGGACAAAGGGAATAAAGATCAAGGAAAATGTAGAATAGATCATTGTTAGCTGTTTAACTTTGAAGAAAAGCCCATTCATAACCACAATGAAATGAACAAGTTCTCAGCTGTTATCGGACAGCTAAACCATCCTATCATCAAGACAGAGAGTAGTCCTGACCTCCCAACTACCTCACTGGAGATCTTTGAACTATCTCTAACCAGACTTTACTGGACTTTATCTTGCACTAAACGTTATACCCTTTATCTTGTATCTGTGCGTGTACATTTGATGTAACCATGTATAGCCTTGTTGCTGACTGATTAGAATGCAACAATGCTTTCCGCTGTACCTCGGTACAGGTGACAATAATAATAAACTAAACTAAATTAAAGTTAATATTGCGAAACACGAATGACAGAATTAAGTAATTTCTTGTTTCAAGTGTAAATGCTATACGAACAGCATGTCATAGGTCATAAGGTCATAAGGAATAGTAGCATTAGGCCATTTGGCCCATCAAGTCTACTCCGCCATTCAATCAAGGCTGATCTATCTCTCCATCCTAACCCCATTCTCCTGCCTTTTCCCCGTAACCTCTAACACCTGTCAACTAAATTTGTAAGTTAATTCCTGTGATTTGTTATTGATTTTCCTTCATGGTATCTTAACTTCTCACTTTTGTTTTTTTACATTACAGATAGGAAACATGGATGGTCATTATATTTTGCGCGATTCCCGAAAATTCAGAAGCAGAGCATATATGAAGAAGATGTTGTTGCGGGAACCAAAGGTAGGCCACATTAAATGGACAGAATGGGAATCTGTGAGCACAAGATAGCCAAAATAAATTGTGATTTCCATTAAATTTACATGACGCAAATTGTTCTCATGACTCAATGCATGACCCAGCCTGAAAATTGTCATTAGTTGCTTAAATGAAACAATTATCTAACTCAGTCTGTATAACATCAGGACGTTCTGGATTGGAACTAAGAACAGTGACCTATATGAACTTAAAAGGGTAGTGTCTGTGTATTATGTAGTATTATGTAGAACAACCCCCCTCGCCCCCCCAAATAAACACGAAACTTTAACCATATGAGAAAAGAAGAAAATTAGTTGCATTTGCATCTTTATGGTGCCTAACACACATTGCAAAATGCTCATTACCAATCAATAATATAAAATTACGATCACAGTTATGAGTTTCTGATGTAATACTCCACATACAGCAGACATGCGTGATCAAAATACCTGCTTACGAGGGAGCGCTGGCTGCTTAAAACACATTTCTCCGTGCTCCTTCTTAGTAACGTATTGTCTAGGTTTTCCTGATCAGGTTTCAAGGACCTTTCTTTTTGAAAAGTTAATCTGTAGTATTGTATTGTATTGTATTGTATTGTATTCAATTTATTGTCATTATCTCATGAGGCAACTTTGAAAATGTAACATTTAGCCCTGTTTGGCTATTTCACACTATTCTACCAATAGAACATGTATGCTTCTAGCAGGCAGCTGCATATGTCAAACTCCAAGCAATAACTATCATCTGTGAGTGTTAAGACTGATTTCAAAGTTGCTGGTTCTAACATTGTAATGGCCCTGTCCCACTGTACGAGTTTATTCAAGTGCTCTCCTGAGTTAAAAAAAAAATCAAACTCATGGTAAGCACGTAGAATGAACGTAGCAGGTACGTCAGAGCTCGGGGACGTCTCTTAGCGGCTCGAAACGCTAACGGCAGGTACTCGGGAAACCCGGTAAGCTTGGGAAGACTCGTGAAGATTTTTCAACATGAAAAATGTCCACGAGAGCCCCGAGTACCGACGAGCGGCCATTACCGTAAATCTCCGAGCTCGAATCAGGGCAAACTCGGGAGAACTCTTTGAATGAACTCGTACCGTGGGACAAGGCTTTTAGTGTGTAGGAAGGAACTGCAGATGCTGGTTCACACCTAAGACACAAAATGCTGGACAAGCAACATCTCTGGAGAAAAGGGATGGATGACGTTTCAGGTCGAGTCCCTTCCTCAGACTGAGAGTCCGGGGAGAGGGTTTAGAGATATGGAAGGGTAAGGTGTGAAAACAACAGATCATAGCAGATGATAAGGAAATGTAGAATGGTTCATTGTTAGCTGAGGGGAAGGTGGCAATGAGGCATACTATCAGTAATATTTAATCTGGAGGACTTGTAAGTGCATTGTAAGTACTCTGTTTATTTTGACCAGCTGTGCCTGCTCATCATAAATATTCTGTGTGGGAGGAATCCTCAATCACATAGCCCGGAATTCTCTAGAAAATATTTGATTTTTATCTGTGTACAATTCGTAGACTTGCGGTGAATTACGATATGATACGATGCGATATGATACAATAGAACTTTATTTATCCCAGGAGGGAAATTAATCTGCCAACAGTCGTAAAAAACACAAAAACACAAAATACATGAAACATGAAATTAAAGAGAGGAGTGAAAAAGGTTGGGGATGTGCAAAGATTGAGACGGAGAGGGTGGGGGGGGGAGTCAGTCTCATTCTCAGTCTCAGTCTACCCCATGACAGAAGGGGGAGGTGTTGTACAGTTTGATAGCCACAGGGAGGAAGGATCTCCTGTGGCGTTCTGTCCTGCATCTTGGTGGAACCAGTCTGTTGCTGAAGGTACTCCTCAGGTTGACCAGTGTGTCGTGATTTGTTTACTGATCAAAGATGGTACAATTAAATGAGGGGGGCACTTAAATTATGCTCCATGATGTGGATTGTTGTTAAGCCAGCAATCTTTCTTGTTCTTTTTAAAGCCTGCACTATTTTATTCATTTTCTTGCTGGACATATTGATATACTGCTAGTGTGAAAAATATACATCTTCTAGATGCGCTGGGACGCATCCTCAGTGATGTGACCTGGGTTGTATACTCAATGCTATTTTGTTTAATTTAGTTTTGTTTGGAGATACAGCATGGAAACAGGCCCTTCGACCCACGGAGTCCGCACAGACCAGCGATCCCTGCACATTAACAACTACCCTACACACACTAGGGACAATTTTGCATTTATACCAAGCCAATTAACGGACAAACTTTGAAGTATGGGTGGAAACCAAAGATCTCGGAGAAAAATCACGTAATTCACGGGCTGAATGTACAAACTCTGTACAGACAGCACCCGTAGTCAGGATAGAAGATAGACACAAAAAGCTGGAGTAACTCAGTGGGACAGGGTCTGAAGAAGGGTTTCGACCCGAAATGTCACCCATTCCTTTTCTCCAGAGATGCTGCCTGTCCCGCTGCGTTACTCCAGCTTTTTGTGTTTATCTTCGGTTTAAACCAGCATCTGCAGTTCCTTCCTACACATTTTGTCAGGATCAAACCTGGGTCTCTAGCGCTGTAAGGCAGCAACTCTACAGCTACGCCACTGTGCCGCCCTTAAGAATTAAACATAACATTTAAGGATGATGGATAAAAGTACAAAACCCCCTTTGAAATTATGAAAGAATAACGCATTTTTTATTAAACTTGGCTTTTCAAAACAGTGTCTGATTGAATTTAGAATGGTAAATATTGAGTGTTTTTTTTAAAGTCATGAACAATGTGTAGTAAATGTAGCCTAGTGTAAAATGTAGGCTTAATCCATTCCGTGTGTTATGCGGCACGCATTCCATGTTTTGTGACAGATGAAGCCAGCCAGATGATTGATACAGGAAGTGCTCAGAGAGGGTGTGATATAAGAACACATGGCTGAAGAAGATGGTGAAGAAAACAACATGCATAAAATATTTTATCCATTTTACACAATTGTCCTTTGTGCGCAAAATGCCTTAGATCACTTCAATCGAAATAATCACTGGCATGGTCTTCCATTGATTTCAAGCACAGGGGCTCCTCATATTAAAATCTTCGTATCAAAAGATCATAATTTTTAAAATATATTTTAAGGATGTTATTGTGTAACTGTTTAGATCACCAATTCCAAGATTATTATGATGTTTATGTTCCTTATTTTTGCATCATTGTAAATGTTCACAGATTGTTTTTTCTTGTAAACATGAGCTTTATCTCAGATAAATATTGAACTAATGATGAAAAGCTGGTCACATTTTTCAGAGACTCTCTTTCTTCATCTTATTCAGTTTATGGGTGTCATATGAGATGAGATGATTAGGCATCATGTTCGGCACAAACATTGTGGCCCGAAGGGCCCATTCCTCTGCTGTACTGTTAAACGTTCCATGTCTAAGGCATTTATTGTCCCTACTTCCCTTGAGGACACTTTGTTAAACTTGGGTGAAACTTGGAAGAGTTAAGGGGCTGTCCCACTTGGGCGACCTAATCCGCGAGTTCTGGCGAGTTTGCCCTCGACTCATACTCGCAGCATGGTCAACACGAGGTCCTAGGAGGTCTTTGTAACTCTCCTTCATGCTCGAGAGTAGTCCCCGTGTACTCGAGGCCTCAGCTAGCACGGGGCGTATTTTTCAACATGTTGAAAAATGCCTGCGAGTAAAAAAAGTTTGCCATGGAAAAAATCGATACTTTGTTTACTCGTAGTCGTAGGTTTAGTCAAAGTAGGTCCGAGTAGGTCGTAGTAGGTCATAGTAGGTCGGCATGTTAGTCGTAGGTAATCGAGGGTAGTCGAAGGTAATCAAAAGTAGCCGAAGGTAGTCGTAGATTGTCTTCATCATAGTCGGGGAGGTCGAAGGAGATCGAAGGAGATCAAAGGAGGTCGTCTTCACTCTCCACTATTTGGTGTCCAATTTTCCCGAAGTTAGTCGTAGCTAGTCTTCAACGTAGTCAAAGGCGGTCAGAGGAGGTCTTCAACATGACTTTTTTTTTCAAACTCTACTAAACTCTTCTAAACTCGCCGATTAGGTCGCCCAAGTGGGACAGCGCCATAACTTTGCTTGCTCCTGTAACTTCTCAATATCCATTTTATGACCAATATATTCTAAAGCATCTGATGAACATCTCAAACTGTGGCAATCAAAACGGTCTTCATTCTTTACTGTCCATCTATAAATTATTTTACATTTTTAGCATAGTTAAGTGTCATACTTTGATTCATACTTTTCCTCTAATTATATTTCTGAATTAATGTAAGGAATGTTTTAATATGCAAGGCTTAATGAAGCCTTCTCATTAAAATTCAAATACTTCTGTAACATTACTTTTCTGTTCAACCACTTAAACACGATTTTACATGTAACCTGTCATCTACTTCCAACAGGATCTTTTAATGCATTTTGCTAACTTGGCCCCATACTAATTTTCTCAAACTTGTACAAAATGAATTATATTTGCTGGTTCATTAATCTAACTGTTTTACATGTTTTTAAATGGTTGTTGCTTGTTCCTAATTATTTACGCTTGACACATTTCGATTGCATCTGAACTCCTTTTCCAAAAAGATCTGCCATTGAGTCATGTGTCGGAAGGAACTGCAGATGCTGGTTTAAACTGAAGATAGACACAAAATGCTGGAGTAACTCAGCGGGACAGGCAGCATCTCTGGAGAGAAGGAATGGGTGACCCTTCAGAACCATTGCCAGTTAGACATGCTGAGTGGCAAAAGCAATGCTAAAATATCAATGCTAGACCCAATTTCATCAACTACTTACTGCAATTTTTAACTGGTGTCGTTTTTCAACCTTTTTGTGTTTGAAGTGTGTGTGTGTGTGTGTGTAAATATCTGCATTTGAAACATTTTATTATTACTTCAAATAAACTTAGCACGCATGCATTCTATTTTTCGCCAGGCTTATTTACAATGTACCAGTTCATGTACATTGTAAATAATGTACCAAATTTCGATTGTTCCCGTGATTACTCAACTGGTGTTTCCATTTTAGAATTTTCAGAGATGACACTCTACTGTTGCTTCCGACCAACAGCCGGCTATATAACCTCAATCAGAAAGGTTGATGCATTAGCGCCAAACTTGAGTTTATTGTGTTCTGTAATCATGTTGACTGGAAACCAAATTGAGATTACCCACATTTACCTAATTTAAAATCATTATCTCCTTCTTTGGAGGCAGGTTTAAACATATGTTGCTGGGATGAAAGGACAGGAATACAATGCGTTGCCACTGATGATAACATTTCCATCAGTATTCCATTGTGCATGTTCAGCTCATAGCACCACTGTTGATGCCTGTAGATATCCTAATTGCTGTGCCAAAATGATCACTGTTACTGATTTCCCAACGCTGTGTGCCATTTTCTGACAATCGTTCTTTGTATTGATTTATTTGCAGTACAGGTGACAAATCTATACACAGATGCTTGCCGGCTATGCAATACTTCAAAAAATATTGTCAAAAGAAGGTGCCATTCTCTATAGTGCATGTGGAATTATAGAGAGGCAGCAGAGAAAGGGGCCATTTTGCCCAGAGTCTGCACTGACTGTCAATCCATTTACACCAATCTGATATTAATCCTAGATAGAGTGAACGCGGAAATGATTTTTCCACTAGTGGGAGAGTCTAGGACCAGAGTCCATAGCCTCAGAATAAAAGGACATACCTTTAGAATGGAGGTGAGGAGGAATTGAATTAGTCAGAGGGTGGTGAATCTGTGGAATTTCATTGCAACAGAAGGCTGTGGAGACTGTCAATGGATATTGTTTAGGCGGAGATAAATTGTTGATTAGGACGGGTGTTAGGGGTTATGGGGCGAAGACTGGAGAATGGGGTTGAGAGGGAAACATAGATCAGCCATGATTGAATGGCGGAGTGGACATGATGGGCCAAATTGTGTAATTTTGCTCCTGGAACTTATGAACTTATGAATCCTATTTGTTATTCCCCCTGCATTGTAGAGTCTAGAGGAGGATACTGCAATTACCCTGAGATAGACTCAAAGTGCTGAAGTGACTCAGTGGGTCAGGCAGCATCTCTTTAGAAAAAGGATGGGTATCGTTTCAGTGCCTCAAGAAGGGCCCCAACTCAAAATATCACCCATCCTTTTTCTCTAGTGATGCTGCGTGACCCGCTGAGTTACTCTAGCACTTTGTATGTCTATCTTTGGTATAAATCAGCATCTGCAGTTCCTTATTTCTTCTATATCTGCAGTTGTAGGGAAAATACCCCAAAAGACCTGTGTGGGAATATATTTTCCATTATCTGAATAGAGAGGAACAGTTGCAAGGGACCAAGCAAGTTAAGAATTAGATCATTTAATTTAGTTTAGTTTAGTTTATTGTCATATGTACTGAGGTATAGTGAAAAGCTTTTGTTGTGTGCTAACTGGTCAGCAGAAAGACATTACATGATTACAATCGAGTCATTCACAGATACATAATAAAGGGAATAACATGGATAACGTGAATTGCTTTCAGTTAATTGATTCTTGTTGATTTTCAGTCGGGTTTTTTAACTTTATTTTTTCAATAAACATTTCTGTGCAATGTTGATGTGATTGATAGTGTGCTAAACCAGGGGTTGTTGGTGAACTGGCTATCGACCCTTTTCATGGGTGGACCTTGTTTCAGTCTCAGTCTCAGCAGCATTTCCTCGTGCAATGAACTCTTCAGCAGCACAGGCTTCTCCGTTTAGTATCAGGGCAACATTTTGCAGGATGTTGACACAGTGTTCTGCAAAAAGCCTGGCACTCGTGTCAATGGCAAATGCTAGCAGCACGCTGTTGTCAGAAAATTTGGGCCAATATCCGTCGAGTATATCCGCCGTGCTTTTGCTCACAACTCCTGCCGATTTGATAGAATGATTTCACACTGTTGTGGGTCAAGTTTGACTAACAAAAATTAGCTTGATGTCATAAAGCATGTTGTCACATCAGCACAAAATATGTGAACATTATCACATACAGTGAATTTCTTGGAAGCATAGCCATTGTTGTAGAGTAAGATCTCAGAGAAAGCCCTTTGATTAATCATTAGTTCGTTTAGGTCTTTTTAAAAAATGAGAGAACTCTGCCACAGGAAGATTGATTGTAGTTTGTGGTTCAAACTGACAATGTGCTTCACGTATTTGATACATAATAATTATGTTCACACTGAAGGGTGATTGTGTTGTAATTACGGTAACACTAGCGGGAAGTTCTTTGCAGAGTTTAAAGCTATTTGTGGATTTTGCATATATATCTTTTTCACTTTTCCATTCTTTATTTTATTTCCAACCAGAAGCTGTACGTTATTTTTGTATTAAGGTGTCATGGAGCTGCTCATAGCCCTTCACATGATTATTCTTCACCTGCCCTTTAAAAAATGATATATAGTCTGGAAAAATTATATTCTCCCAGATTTACCAATTTAAGTGAATTGTGCGCATGCAAAATAGGATGCAGATATTTGTGTTATCAGCAGTGATGGTTGGTAATAAGTCAGTTATCTCTAAAATAATATAATTACCAATAGAACGTTAAGTTATAAAGAACTGTTATTATCTTCGGACTTATTATTATCATTAAAACTCTAAATGGTTTTAGATAGACAAGTCAGAATCTTTTCCCCAGGATGGAAAGATTGGATACTAGAGGGCATAGCTTTAAGGTGAGAGGGGCAAAGTTTAAAGATGATGTCCTGGGCAAGTTTCCTGGGTGATAAGTGGTTGGAATGCAATGCTGGGATTGTATTTGAAGCAGATGAGCTTGTGGTATTTCAAAGACTTTCAGATATGCATTTGGATATGCAGGAAATTGAGGTATGTGAGATATGTGCAGGTAGATAACTGATGGTGTTGGCATCATGTTCGGCACCGACATTGTGGGTCGAAAGGCCTGTTCTTGTGTTGTACTGTTCTATGTTCAATGTTCATTTAAAATAATTTTATATGAAATGCTTTACTATTAGTATCTTTGCAACTTTTTATGCTTGCAGAATATTTCTTCCATTTTATTGTTGTTATTAAGTGCTTTTTGAGAAGCCAAAAACATCAGTAATATAGCCCATGTAAACTACTTTGTTGGGAAAATAAACTGTTTTTTTTAATATACATGGATCTTAGTTATTTTGGGGTAATCTTTCAGTGTTGGAAAATTATGATGATTACTTTTCAAGAGTTTGCCAATGGGTTGGCATTCAGTTCCTTATAAAGTACTTCTGTGGCTTAAAGTATTTCAAGTAGCACCATTCCACTTAGTGTGCTGCTAATAATGATGCCAAATACTGTTGTACAGACCCCACATCTGCAGAAGATGAACTGGATAGCTGATTAAAGATGAAAAAAAAATTACATTTTATGGTAGTTATTAGTGGTGCAATGATTTTAATATTCTCTGGTCAGTTTATCACATTACTTTAATCAGTGATTATTTAACAAATATGGAGTTGCTTTTGGCTATTTTTTAGCATTTTCTTGCTGGAATATTACTTTTGGATTCATTTTCTGCATTAAGCCCTGGGAACAGGTCTAATATATTCTCCAGTCAAAATTTAATTTTGCGGTCAATAGCTGGAAATATGGCTGATATCACAAATCTTTTAACTTCACAAATATTTGAATTAAAATCAATAAGATCCAGGATTTCTGACATTGTTATGATGCCTTAAAGTTATGACTTTATTGGTCTGTCCAGACATTTAAAGAAATTGATAAAATTTTACTCTTCTGTTGTATGGTCTTCCACGTGTCATGCAACATCAGTCCCGTCATGAACCCAGAGACACTATAATGGTTTAAAGGTGACGTGGTGATTGTTGTCACAAGGAACTGCACACGTTGGAATCTCGTGTAGAACGCAAATTGCTGGAGTAACTCAGCGGGTCTGGTAGCATCTCTGGAGAACATGGATGGGTGACATTTCAAGTCGGGATAACTTCCTCAGACCCTGGTGATTGTACATCCTTACACCCAAATCCAACTATGCCACTGAGGATTTAGTACAAAGACACACTCTAATTTTGTACGAATGGAACAGTTTTGCTTGTACATCTAATTCACCACATTGCACACATTTATAATAGATAGATATACTATTTTAGCTATATACATAAATATATTAACAAATATATATGTAACATTTTCTGATATATTTATATGATATTTTTGCTACATTTCAAAGCAATACTTTGGTTGCAAATGCATTCTGATGGGACTGTTTGTCTATGGGATTTGACTGATTTATTTTTTATCTTCTATTGAGCTCATAGATTGTTTAACATTCCATTTCTTTTACTTTTTTGTTGTAAAGGGTTTGTGTCAGATGCGCATCCTTGAAGAATAGAAATCATCAGAGAATGTGAAAAATGTCTGTCAGACACAAAACATGATAATTAGATACAATTTTGCAGCAGCTAATTATAAAAATCACTTTTTGTCATAATGCTCGTCTGTACCCCATACTTACAACATAATGAAAAAATAAAATTCGGAAAGATATCTGCAATTGACAGCTTTGTATTTCAAATGAATGTTGAATAACCTTGTGCTTTAAGTACATCACTGCATCTCTGTTCTCACATCAACATTAGCCCTTGCCTCCTGAGCCTGCAGGATAGAATATAGAATGGGATTGGTTCAGGTCTATTATTGCCACGAGTATTGAGGCACAGTAAAACTATTTGTTTCACATGCTATTCAATGATATCAGATAACACAATACATAAGTACAATGAATACATAAAACATTAAAAAGACAAATAAATATAAAAATACAAAAGGTAGAGCAAAGGGAAAGATACAGAATGCAGAATATAATTCTCAGCATGTGATACAACAGTTCCATAGCCAAAATCCAATGTCCACAATGAGAAAGAGAGGGAGAGGGAGAGGGAGAGACATTTTCAAAGAAGTATGTACCTGGACTCCTTGATCCCTCTACTCTACAACACTTCCCAGAGCCCTGCCATTCACTGCGTAGGTACTGCTCTGGTTTGACTTCCCAAAATGCAATAGCTCACACTTATCTGTATTAATCTCCATTAACCAATCCTCAGACCATCTGCATGCCTGATTAAGATCCTGCTGCAATTTTTGATAACCCTCTTCACTATCTACAAAGCCACTCACTTTTGAGTCATCTGCAAAATTACTAATGAATACGTTGTACATTCAATCATGCCTTGCACAGTCGTGCAGTATTGTATTGTAGCTAAGAGTGTAACTAAAGAGATCGTACCGTGATCCCTCTGGAATCACGTGGTTTGCTTGTTTTGCAGCAATGTGATAATCTCAGAGTAAATCTGGAGCGTGACAAAGTCTCATCATTGGCCGGCATGGTGGCGCAGTGGTAGAGTTGCTGCCTTACAGCGCTTGCAGCGCCAGAGACCCGTATTCGATTCCAACTACGGGTGCTGTCTGCACGGAGTTTGTACGTTCTCCCCGTGACCTGTGTGGCTTTTCTCCGAGATCTATGGTTTCTTCCCACATTCTAAAGACGTACACGTCTGTAGATTAATTGGCCTTGGTATAAATGTAAAATTCTCCCTAATGTGTGTAGGGTAATGTTAATGTGCGGGACTGTGTGGACTTGGTGAGCCAAAGGGACTGTTTCAGAGCTGATCCTAGAAATCGTGGTTAAACTAAACTGACTCTAGAAATCGTGGATGCATTGGTGATCATTTTCCAATGTTCTCTCGACTCTGGATCAGTTCCTGTGGACTGGAGAGTAGCCAATGTAACTCCACTCTTTAATAAAGGAGGGAGAGAGAAAACAGGGAATTATAGACCAGTTGGCCTTACATCAGTAGTGGGGAAGCTGCTTGAGTCAATTATTAAAGATGTTATAGCAGCACATTTGGAAAGCAGTGACAGGATTGGTTAAAGTCAGGATTTATGAAGGGGAAATAATGCTTGAATAATATTCTGGAATTATTTGATGATGTAACAAGTAGAATGGGTCAGGGAGAGCAAGTGGATGTGGTGTATCTTGACTTTCAAAAGGTCCCACACAAGAGATTAGTGTGCAAAACTAGAGTACATGACATTGGGGGTAGGGTATTGACATGGATAGAGAACTGGTTAGCAGACAGGAAACAAAGAGTAGGAATTAACGGGTCCTTTTCAGAATGGTAGGCAGTGACTAGTGAGTTGCCGCAAGGATCAGTGCTGGGACCTCAGATATTTACAATATGTATTAATGATTTAGACGAGGGAATTAAATGTGACATCTCCAGGTTTGCGGATGACACAAAGCTGGGTGGCAGTGTGAGCTGCGATGAGGATGCTATGAGGCTGCAGGGAGACTTGGATAGGTTGAGTGAGTGGGCAGATGCATGGCAGATGCAGTATAATATGGATGAATGTGAGGTTATCCACTTTGGTGGCAAGAACAGAAGGCAGAATTTTAACTGAATGGTGTCAGATTAGGAAAAGTGTAGGTGCAACGAGACCTGGGTGTGCTTGTACATCAGTCATTGAAAGTAAGCATGCAGGTACAGAACGCAGTGAAGAAAGCTAATGGCATGTTGGCCTTCATTGCGAGAGGATTTGTGCTTAGGAGCAAGGAGGTTCTACTGCAGTTGTACAGAGCCCTCGTGAGACCGCATCAAATTGTGTGCAATTTTGGTCTTCTAATTTGACGAAGGACATTATTACTATTGAGCGAATGCAGCGTAGGTTCACTAGGTTAATGGTGGGACATGTATGATGAAAGAATGGGTCGACTGGGCTTGTACTCATTGGAATTTAGAAGGATGAGAGGGAATCTTATAGAAACATGTAAAATTATTAAAGGATTGGTCAAGCTAGAAGCAGGAAAAATGTTCCCGATGTTGGGGGAGTCCAGAACCAGGGGTCACAGTTTAAGAATAAGGGGTAGGCCATTTAGGACTGAGATGAGGAAACATTTTTTCACCTAGAGAGTTGGGGAATTCTCTGCCACAGAAGGCAGTGGAGGCCAATTCACTGGATGTTTTCAAGAGAGAGTTAGATTTAGATCTTAGGGCTAAATTAATCAAGGGATATGGAGAAAAAGCAGGAACTGGGTACTCAGGGCCGGTTTTAAGCCGATTTGACCGATTGCCCCCAATTGGGCCCCGCGCCTAATGGGGGCCCCGCACTAATGTTCCGTATTTCGTACGGAAATACGAATTCTCTTTGTTAAATAAAGATCATATTTTTTAATTCGCTATGCGGATTTTCTTTTTAAACGACCATGTATAACAACCGCTGCACGGCCATCAGACACAAACGATTTGTTAACTAGTACTGTTAGCACTTCTTAACATGAAGTTGTTAACAAGTTGTTATATCAATCTGCATCCATCCACATTCCTCAGTAAATGTTATTGTGTATTGAATGAGTATTAATGACGCCGTGTTCCTTTGTATAAAATTCACGCGGCGTCATAAATACTTGTTTAAAACACAATTACATTTACTGAGGAATGTAGATCGATGACACATTGAGAATTTCTTTAAACTCACCATCATGAGTGAGGGCCCCGGACCGCGAGAAGGGGCTTCTTCCTGGTGGGCAGGTTAGTCATTCACCTACCGACCCACGTTGTGTCTCTCTGTGCTTTGCTCTTTCTCTCCCTCCTTCTCTCTCTCCCGCTCGCCATCTTGTCTCTCTCTAGCTCCCCCACTCCCTCTCTATCACCCTGTCTCCTCAGCATTCCCGGAATCATTGACGTTTAGCGGTAGACAAAAATGCTGGAGAAACCCAGCGGGTGAGGCAGCCGCCTTGACTGCTGAGTTCCTCCAGCACTCTGTGTTTTTTGTTTGGCTCTGAAGTTGAAGGTGGCTCAGCGGGACAGGCATGGGCTCTGGGGAGAGGGTTGCGTTTCTGGTCGAGACCCGTCTTCAGACAATCACAAGTACTCTCACCGACGAGAGTTCAATTCAGTCTGAAGAAGGGTCTTCTCTCCAGAGTCGCTGCGCTGCCTGTCCTGCTGAGTTACTCCAGCTTTATGTCTATCTTCAATTTCAGAGAAATACAATTTCTCACGGGGGGCTTATAACGTCTCTAAACCCCTCTGGGACCCTCTGAACACCTCTAACCCCCGTCTATCCCCCCCCCCCCCCCTATTTCCCTCTACAACACTTCTGAACACTTCTAAACCTATCTGAAGCCCTCTAAACATCTCTAAACCGTTTAAACCCCTCTAAGGCTACAAGGTGACTTGTATAGGCTGGGTGAGTGGGCAAATGCATGGCAGATGCAGTATAATGTGGATAAATGTGAGGTTACCCACTTTGGTGGCAAAAACAGGAAAGTAGACTTTTATCTGAATGGTGGCCGATTAGGCAAAGGGGAGATGCAACGAGACCTGGGTGTCATGGTACACCAGTCATTGAAAGTAGGCATGCAGGTGCAGCAGGCAGTGAAGAAAGCGAATGGTATGTTAGCATTCATAGCAAAATGATTTGAGTATAGGAGCAGGGAGGTTCTACTGCAGTTGTACAGGGTCTTGGTGAGACCACACCAGGAGTATTGCGTACAGTTTTGGTCTCCTAATCTGAGGAAAGACATTCTTGCCATAGAGGGAGTACAGAGAAGGTTCACCAGACTGATTCCTGGGATGTCAGGACTTTCATATGAAGAAAGACTGGATAGACTCGGCTTGCACTCGCTAAAATTTAGAAGATTGAGGGGGATCTTATAGAAACTTACAAAATTCTTAAGGAGTTGGACAGGCTAGATGCAGGAAGATTGTTCCCGATGTTGGGGAAGTCCAGAACAAGGGGTCACAGTTTAAGGATAAAGGGGAAATCTTTTAGGACTGAGATGAGAAAAACATTTTTTACACAGAGAGTGGTGAATCTCTGGAATTCTCTGGCACAGAATGTAGTTGAGGCCAGTTCGTTGGCTATATTTAAGAGGGAGTTAGATGTGGCCCTTGTGGCTAAAGGAATCAGGGGGTACGGAGAGAAGGCAGGTACAGGATACTGAGTTGGATGATCAGCCATGATCATATTGAATGGCTGTGCAGGCTCGAAGGGCCAAATGGTCTACTCCCGCACCTATTGTCTATGGTTCTATGACTGCGTCCAACTGCTGTCTGGTTCGTTGATCGGTTTGCTAGATGTGAACTATTTTGGGAGAGGAAAATGCTCATGGCAGACCAAACGTGTTAAACAGAAATTGGTCAGATATTGAGCTTTACACAGTGAGAAATCATGTGAAATAATCACTGAATTTTAAATGAATGTACCTGCATGTTATACTGTTTAGTTTGGAGATACAACCAGATAGTCTGGTTGATACAACCAGATTAGTTTGGAGATACAACCAGATAGTCTGGTTGATACAACCAGATTAGTTTGGAGATACAACCAGATCCACTGAGTTCGCACCGACCCGCGATTTTTGTTACAGATTTGACTATTTTGTTTGGCGGCCAATCAATCGTTGTCTCTAAGGGGGTTGCATCCAATCACCAACCAGCTTGCTTTAAAATTCCCGTCCAATCACAAATAGATCTCCTCCCGTCCAATCAGCCGCTGTCTCCAAGGGCATTGTGTCCAATCACATAATGCAGTTTAATGGTAATTAGCTGCTACGGTAAAGGTTGGAAGCAGCGGAGCTACTGACAGTCAAACGGGAGGGAGCGGGAGAGATTCACAGTGTAGAATCCATCACACCCTAGTGTACAATTTCATAATATATACTAAATAACTGGGCTGACACACCTTGGCTGGGAATCTGGGGTTCACCAAAATTGTTCCCAATTGGGCCCCGCACCCCCTAAGGCCGGCCCTGAGAGTAGGGGCCCCGCCATCAGTTTTCTAATTGGGCCCCGCAATTCCTAGCACCGGCCCAGTGGGTACTAAGTTTAGATGATCAGCCATGTTCATATTGAATGGTGGTGCTGGCTCAAAGGGCCGAATTGGCCTACTCCTGCACCTCTTTTTCTATGTTTGTATATTCCTATGTTTCTAACTAAAGTAAACATTGAAAGAGGTTAGGTGTTTTATGTTGCAAAATAAACATCTTTTGATATTTATAATATGTCTTAAAATATTTGTGAAGACATTATAAGCGTCAATCTTGCCATTTTTACTGATTGTTCGCTTCATGGTCAGCTAATACTAAAGTTCATATACTTGATCAGGGGGGCAGCATCATGGGCGTATTGCCTTAACCATGTATTCTGGACTTGAGAAGGAATCCAGGGTGGTGGAGATACAATTGGTCTTTTTCCATGGCACATTGAGGTGAATACTTGTCCTGTACTTTTGTAATGATGAAGTAACAATAAATAATGTGTGTAAAAAAAAAGGGACACAAAGTGCTGGAGGAACTCAACAGGTCAGTTAGCATCCTTGGAGAACATGGATAGATGACAGCTCAGGTCAGGACCCTACTTCAGACCGATTGAAGGGTCAGTCTTCAGACAAAATCAGCCTGAGGAGGGGCCCCAATCCAAAACGTCACCTAACCATGTTCTCCTGGGATGCTGCCTGAAATTGCAGTTACTCCGGCACCTTGTGTCACTTTTATAAACCACATCTGACAGTTCCTATTTCTACCAGTAAATGACGTGTGATGTTACAAATGGTACTTTCAGAACTTATCATAATTTGGAGATTGTAAGTTTAACTGATAGTTAACTTATATCTTAAACTGAACTTTTTCTAGTATAGGATCACAATATGGGTCTTGTTGTGAAATCCGGGTCATTTTGGCAAACATAAAGATGTTGTTGATTCAAGATGAAATCTGGGAGGCTCTAACATTGGAATGCAATTGAATGTACTCAGTTGTGCCCCAGCAGCAACTTTCAGATTTGTGTTTTTGCAGACATGGTTGTGGATATTTGACATGTCCATTAAATATACAGGAACTGAAATATGGTTGTACAGTTTTACTGGGTGAATGGCATTTTTTCATGTTTATGTTCCCCTAAAGGTACAATATTCTATATATATTCAAGACATATTAACCCCTATAAAATAGATTTGGTAATAGTACATGTCATAGAAGTCATTTGGCCTATCAAGCCTACTCTGCCATTCAATCATGGCTGATCCATCTTTCCCTCTCAAATCTCACTCTCCTGCCTTCTCCCTGAAACCTTTGACACCCTTACTGATCAAGAATCCGTCAAAGAAAGAACTGCAGATGCTGGAAAAATCGAAGGTAGACAAAAATGCTGGAGAAACTCAGTGGGTGAGGCAGCATCTATGGAGCGAAGGAATAGGTGATGTTTTGGGTCAAGACCCTTCTTCAGACTGATGTGGGGGTGGAGGGGCGAGGGGTCGGGAAGAAGAAAGGAAGAGGTGGAGACAGTAGGCTGTGGGAGAGCTGGGAAGGGGAGGGTAGGAGGGAGAAAGCAAGGACTACCTGAAATTGGAGGTCAAGGTTCATGCCGCTAGGGTCCAAACTACCCAACTGAAATATGAGGTGCTGCTCCTCCAATTTGCGGAGGGATTCACTCTGGTCATGGAGGAGGCCCAGGACAGAAAGGTCGGATTCGGAATGGGAGGGGGAGTTGAAGTGCTGAGCCACCGGGAGATCGGTTTGGTTAATGCGAGCTGAGCGGAGGTGTTGGGCTTTGTCTCACCGATGTAGAGCAGTTGACACCTAGAACAGCGGATGCAAAAGATGAGATTGGAGGAGGTGCAGGTCAAGAATCTGTCAATCTCTGCCTAATACTCATGACTGTGTAGCCGACGACACCACTGTTGTGGGATGAATCACTGATGGTGACGAGTCAGAGTATAGAAGTGAGATTGACCGATTGACCAAATGGTGCCAGCACAATAACCTGGCTCTCAACACCAGTAAAACCAAGGAACTGATTGTGGACTTTGGATGGGGAAGGATAGGGACCCACAATCCCATTTATATCAACTGGACAATGGTGGAAAGGGTCAAAAACTTCAAATTCTTGGGCGTGCATATTTCTGAAGATCTTTCCTGGTCCCAGCACACTGATGCAATTATAAAGAAGGCACATCAGTGCATCTACTTCCTGAGAATATTACGGAGAGTCGGTATGTCAAGGAGGACTGTCTCGAACCTCTACAGGTGCATAGTAGAGAGCACACTGACTGGTTGCATCGTGGCCTGGTTCGGCAACTTGAACGTCCATGAGCGGAAAAGACTGCAGAAAGTTGTGACCACTGCCCAGTCCATCACCGGCTCTGACCTCCCCACCATCGAAGGGATCTATTGCAGTTGCTGCCTCAAAAAGGCTGCCAACATCATCAAAGACCCACACCATTTTGGTCACACATTCATCTCACCGTTGCCATTGGGAAGAAGGTACAGGAGCCTGAAATCTGTAACAACCAGGTTCAAGACAGCTTCTTCCCCACAGCCATCAGGCTATTAAACATAACATCGAATAAGCTCTGAACAATAACAGTCTATTATTATTATTATTATTGCACTATATTTATTGTGTGTATATGGTCTATGGTCTATGGCACACTGAACTTTTATCTTCCGTTTTGTATTATGTTTACATATTCTGTTGTGCTGCAGCATGTAAGAATTTCATTGTCCTATATGGAACACATGACTTGACTCTTGATAATGGTGGATAAACAATTGTTGTTTGTAGTAATTATGCCATAAAATTTGGGATTTCCATGCATGTGTAGTTTGACATTGGAAATTCTAGCTTGTTCAGTGATTCAGCTCCTCCCCATAGGCAGCACAGCTCCGAAATATTCCCCACCATAATTAAGTGACACCAGTAAATTGATCAAAGTTTGAAGTATTTACAACTAGTATCTTTGTTAGGAGTGCAGAAAAAAATCGCAAGAGATGTGAATAATTTTTAAAGTGTACTAAGTTGTAATTAGTGCTTTGCGAACTCCTTGGCCCAAAAAAAGATAATTTTATGTCTGTGGGGTGTAATTTTCCCCTGACAAACATTTCAAAATATCAATTTAAAATAATAAGTACTTTCTTAAAATTCTTATTATTTTTTCAGCTTCTGTCTTAACCTTGTTCTTTTTTGTTAATTTAACACTCATAATATCTTTTAAATATTTTCTAAAACTTGTGGGGTTTTTTTCTCTTTTGTTTTTCTGACTTAGTGAAGCTGTTCAATGTGATATGCTGTGTAGGAAGGAACCGCAGGTGCTGGTGTTAACTGAAGATATACACAAAGTGCTGAAGTAACTCAGCAGGGTCAGGCAGCATCTCTGGAGAAAAGGAAAGGGTGACGTTTGGGTGACCCATCTTCAGTCTGAGAGTGAGGGGAAATGGAAATGAGAGATAAGAGTGATATAGAGAGATATAGAACAAGTTAATGAAAGATATGCAAAAAAGGAACGATGAATAAGGAAACGGTCTGTTGCTGGTGTGGTCTAGGTGATAACGAGTTATACGGACAATGAAATTCACCAGAACGATAGTGAAACTGGTACAATGACTAGTGTGGGGGAGGGACGGAGAGAGAGGGGATACAAGGGTTACTTGAAACTAGAGAAATCAATATTCATACCGCTGGGGTCTTCTTCTTGCATACGGCGTGCACAGCCTAAAGTTGTAGGACAACTTGTTCTATTTGATCTTATTTGACTGTACACGCCAGGTTGATTGCATTTGTCGAAACAGGGGGATCACGTGAAGGTTGCAATCTCCCACCCCACCGCTGGGGTGTAAGCAGGTGCTGTTCCTCCAATTTGCAATTGGCCCCACTCTGACAATGGAGGAGGCCCAGGATAGAAAGGTCAGTATGTGAATGGAAAGGGAGTTAAAGTGTTTGGTGCTCCAGTTTCCTCCCACACTCCAAAGACATACAGGTTTTTTAGGTTAATTGGCTTTGATAAGATTATAAATTGTCCATTGTGTGTAAGATAGTGCAAGTGTATGGGGATCGCTGGTCTGTGCGGACTCGGTGGACCTGTTTCCACACTGTATCTCTAAACTAAATTAAACTAAACATATCTGGGTCTGGTACGAGGTTAGAGATTAACTTAGGTGAGAGAATCTGGTCCCCTAAACCTGATCTCTTGCATCAGTTTTTCACAAGGAAATTGCATAAAGCCAGGTCCAATTTCATCCCCTTGATACTTGCTTGGCAAAATGATGTCAGAGCTGAGAGGGTTAAATTATGATGACCTATAGCACAGAATAAATTTGAGAACAGAATATTAAAGATCGCATCAGGTTAGAAATAAATAGAATATATTTATTCTTCAGGCAGTGTTTTCTTTAACAATGGGAATATTCTTAACATTGCTTAAAGTTACTTGTGATGTTAGAAAGCCACTTCTTGCCCAAAAGGAAGTGAAAATCTGGAACTCTGCCTCAAATCCATTCAAGCCTGCAACTTTATAAAGCTGAGAACACTGGATTTGTTGTGCGATCTTTCTGGTCTGGGCCCTTCTTCAGGAGAATTGTCTGAAGAAGTGTCTTGATCTGAAATGTCACCTGTCCATTCCCTTCACTGATGCTGCCTGACTTGCTGAGTAACTCTAGCACTTTGTGTTTTGCTCATGATTCCAGCATTTGCAGTTCCTTGTAACTCCAAGACTGGATTTGTGTTAGTTCAGTGTGTGCAATGTTGGTTCCTCAGTGAGCCACTGTCACTAAAAACACACATCGGCCATAATCCAGAGTCATAGTCATACAGCATGGGGACTGGTGCTTCAGCCCCACCTGCCCATTCCAATCAAGATGCTCCATCTATGGTCGGCCCACTACCTGCGATTGGACAACATCCCTCTAAACCTTTCCTATCCATCTACCTGTCCAAATGTCTTTTAAATGGCGCTACAGTACTGCCCAGCTACCTCCTCTGGCAGGGGCTAGAAGGTGTGAATGACCTGAACCTGTCGATGCCTGGGTGTCATGGTACACCAGTCATTGGAAGTAGGCATGCAAGTGCAGCAGGCAGTGAAGACAGCGAATGGTATGTTAGCATTCATAGCAAAAGGATTTGAGTATAAGAGCAGGGAGGTTCTACTGAGATGAGAAAAACATTTTTCACACAGAGAGTGGTGAATCTGTGGAATATTTAAGAGGGACGTAGATGTAGCTCTTGTGGCTAAAAGGATCAGGGGGTACAGAGAGAAGGCAGGTACAGGATACTGAGTTGGATGATCAGCCATGATCATATTGAATGGCGGTGCAGGCTCGAAGGGCCGAATGGCCTACTCTTGCACCTATTTTCCATGTTTCTATGCTCCTTGAGAAGGAATGAGAAGTTTAATGGTACAACCTCTAGTCAAATCAGTGTGGTGACCTCAGCCATCAAATAGTTAAAGGATAAAGATAAACATTAGTTGTTCGTGGATAATTAAAGCTTGACTTTCACATGAGCATTCAGTTTACTTGCTCCTCCACAAAAGTGGAATTCCTGCCTCCTGTAAGCATAGAGAGGCTCCAAGAGAAACCACTCAGGGGTTGTTTAACAGATGCAGATGCTCCTACTCTTGTCAGGCTGGAATGATTAATGAGAATTTGCCCCCAGTGAACACAATCTTTGGAGCATTGTTCAGGGCATCTGTGGAAGTGTCAGGGTGAGACAAGGACAGAAGTGAACAACCAATTACTTGGCCATCGCTGACACAGCTTATTGGCCTCAATGCTAATATAGGACAGACTACATTGTGAAACTATTGTTTAATACTTTTTTTGTTTCTCTGTTTTTATCTAGGAACTGTACTTGCTCGTCTTCTCTCCAATTTCACTCCATTTCCAAGCATTAGAAGTAGATTCATTTCAGTTGAACCCACAACCTGCAACACAGACTCAGACTTAAACTTGCATTCCACTATGTTATTTTTCAGATCTTTTTTCTCTCAAAAAAACAGACACAACCCACTATAAAACTTCTCAACAAATTTTATTGCAAGAAAATAGAAACCTGCTTGGAACTATTGGGGCGTATCACCCTGAGGCATACATTTATTTATACAAATAGGAATTGCGTCTTGAAATAGTTCAAATCATAAAATTTAACGGATTATATTTCAGATTATTCATCTTCTTTTACCTGTGCAATGCTACAACAAATATGCTTTAGACTGAAAGGTAGACAGTAAAAATATGTTACAGTCTGATTGTTTAGATTATCTTAATATTTGTGAATCATAATCTGTTATAATATATATTTGGGTTCATTAGACTTTAATTCTACAGTATTTAAAACATATTAACAAATATATTGCATACAAACCTACATCTTGAAATGGAACCTGAGATATTGCATATTTTGCAATAATATGTAATTAGATTTAGCTGTGAACATGTTATCAAATGAAATCATTTAGCATGAAAATGCCAGGCAATGGCCAGTGGCACTTTAAATTTGTCAGCTTTATAGGGGCATTTTCAAACATGTTTGATGTTGTCAAGTGAACATGTGCAACTGTGCCACTTTCTCACCAGCTTATAATGGTGAGAGAGCCGATTTCATCTATCCAAGCCACCTACCTCCCTCATGTACGCTGATAATTTTATCGAATTCGGTCAAGTCTGAACCCTGACTGATGCATAGTCTTAATGTTATTTTCATACTGCCTCATTCATTGCAATGCAGCGATCTGAGTGTTGGTTCAATGATACTTTATTGCCGCATGTACCTAGGTACAGTCACATTTCATTTTTGCATACAGTTCAGTAAATCTTACTATATGTACGCACTATCATACTTAAGTACAAGAGTGTAGGTCAGACAGGGAGGAGAGATGATTAAACTCCAGGAGTGGGACTGGGCACTAGGGTATTAATCGGAATCAGGGAGGGCAGATGGGGATGGAGGTGATAACAGGGATTGCATATAGGGTGCAGAAATCCATGTGAGGATAGGCTTAGGTGCTTTTCAGTTTTGAAAACAGGAAATGCTGGAAACATGCGTCAGGTCAGGCAGATTCTGTGTGGAAAGTGAGGAGATGTCTCCCTCCACAGATGTTGCCTGAACTGCTAAGTGTTTCCAGTATTTTCTGTTTCCATTTCAGATTTTAAACAAGTGGTTTATAACAAAAAAGGACACAAAGTGCTGGAGTAACTCAGCAAGCCAGGCAGCATCTCTGGAGAACATGGTGTTATTTTGGTTTGGGACCCTTCTTCAGAATGATTGTGGGTGGGGAAGTAGAATGCTGTGAGAGGAGGGGCAGGAAAAGCCTGGCGAGTGATGGGTGGATACAGGTGAAGGGGATTTAAATAGGCAGATGGTTGGACAAAGACCAGAGATGAAAAGACAAAAGGTGTGAGACACGGATAGAAGAGATGCAGATTGTGAATCCAGAGGAAGGAATATAAGTGGAAGGAGAGTGGGAAGGAGAAAGTGAGAAGGAGGGAGAGAATTATAACAACATGTTGTTTGTAGGTATGTCACCTAAAATTATAGATTTTGGTTTTTATACCATTAGGTTATTATCTACCCAAGTGAAATTTGAGGTGCTGTTCCTCCAGTTTGCATGTGGCCTCACTCTGGCAATGGAAGAGGCCCAGAGAGAAAGGTCAATATTGGAATGGAGTTAGAAACCGGGGAGATCCAGCAGACTTTGATGGACTGAACGTTAGTGTTTGGCAAAACGGCCGCCAAGTCTAGGCTTGGTTTCTCCAATGTAAAGGAGGCCCATTAGGAACATTGAATGCAGTAGAGGAAGTGCATACAAACCTCTGTCTCACCTGCAAGATCTGCTGTGTCCATGGATGGATGCGAGGGAGGAGGTACAGGGACAGGTGTTACATCTCCTGCGGTTGCAAGGGAAAGTAACTTGGAAGTGGATGGTTTGGGTGGAAGGAATGAGTGAACCAAGGGGTTGTGCAGGGAGCATTTTCTGCGGAAGGTCGAAAGGGGTGGGGATGGGAAGATGTGATTGCGGGTGGGATCACGTTGAAGGTGGCGGAAATGTTCGAATATGATGTGTAGGATGCGGATGCTCATGGGGTGAAATGTAAGGACTAGGAGAACACTATCCATCCATCTGGAGGGGGATCTCTGGGAAATGGAGGAGGTGTGGGTGAGACAATAGACAACAGGTGCAGGAGTAGGCCATTCTGCCTTTCTTAAAAGGCTGCTAAAGCAAAAGGGCTACTGCAAACAGTAGTAAAACGTACATGGTCGAAGCCAGTCTTCAACATAGTCGAAGGAGGTCTTCTTCATAGTCGTGGGAGGTTTTCAACATAGTCGTAGGAGGTCGTACACATAGTCGTGGAAGGTCGTAGGAGGTCGTAGGTTACCGCGACCTTGATTTTTTTTTCTAGGTCATTTAAGGTCATCAGAGGTCACAAATTAGGTCGTGAAAGTGGGACATGGGCTTAAGGCAGTAGCTCTACTGCTACGCAACCGTGCTGCCTGCTGATGTCGATCAGAATAAAATGGTTATTGACATGGATTTAGAATTATTATCGGACAGAAAGCAAAGAGTGGGAATAAATGGATCCTTCTCTGATTCATAGACTTTGGCTAATGGAATAAACCAGAGATTAATGCTAGGGTCCCAGCTAGTCAAAGCCGATGCTAATAATTGTGCAAGGCTTCCAAATGTTATATTTCTTAGTTTGCCGATAAATCGAAGCTTGGCAGGATTGTAAATACAGAGGGGGTTTGTAAAGAACATTCAGATGGATGTAAATACATCAAGTGAGTGGGCCAGGACATTGCAGGTGGAATATAATTTGGGATAGCATGAGGCCATTCACTTTTGTGAACCTAACAGAAAAGGAGAGCACTTGTTAACTGGTGAGAGATTTGTTGGAATGATTCCAGGGATGACAGTGAGGCAGCTGAGTAGACTGAACTGCATTCTCCAGAGTATAAAAGAAAGTGAGGAGATTTTGCTGAAACTCACAAAATTGTTGAAGGACTTGACAAGCAAGAAGAAGCAAGGATGTTTCCCCTGACTGAAGGAGTGTAGGACCAGGGGGCACTAGGGCAGAGTGTTGATGGCACATGGCTGTCATTGTAAAACACAGGTGTTCAAGCAGGGTGGATAGAGGTCCTCTGCTGACACCAACTATAATTTCATTGTGCCTGCATCGTTTAACTAACTGTGCAAGCACTATGGTTGTAACACTCAGTGAGTCATTATCCCTGCTACTGGATTTTTGCTCCTGGATTACACCATTATTCGGGTCAGGAACATACAGAAGGAACTGACCATGTGAATAACAGCGATTACTGCGGATGGAGATGGAGGAAATATGTCCAGCTTCCTGACAAAAGTCTTGGAAATAGTTGCACTCTAAGTCAAGGGTACCGACAGCTAGCTTTAAAAGAAGCAGGAAAGCCAGTGGATATACTTATTTTTTTATTTTAATCTTTTATATTGTTTATAATTGCAGTAACTGGACTATTACGCCTATGGTCCCCCCAGCATTTTCTATTAGGTGGTGGAGTTCATGATGGGCTTGTTTACAGCAAACCCTGCAAACACTAGTACAAGTGAGCCACAGGTTTTCTGTTTGCCTAGGTCCCGAATAGGTCTTTATTTCCAATTGCTTTGACTAAACTTCCCCTCACATGTCCTATTATTTTACCTCAGTACACATGACAATAAACTAAACTAAACTATTTATTTGTGGCTCAGTGCAAATTTGGTTTCTTGATGTTGTTGTGATGTGCTCTGGGAGATGTTACTGCATGAAAGTTCAAGTAACTTATCACTGATACTAAAATCCTTCAGATTTATCCTGATTTCCCAATGTCACTTGACTGAGAGAGAATTTAAAAAGCTGACGGAGATGCTGTGGCTTGTTGAAAACATACAGCGTCTTGGTTGGCTTTGTCGTAAACAGACAAATAACTAAAGTTAAACCTGTACCTCGGCTGGCTTGCCTGATCACACAGTGTCATGATGTGTTGTGTGCCTGTGGTGCTTACTGTGAATGTGCATCCATTACCTTAGTCTGTTGGGGAGAGATTATAAACAGGTCAGAGACAGGGCAAACACATTGGTCTGCTTCTTACTCACACGCTAACAGGCATTTCTTGAATGAGCAAGGTGTAAACCTGAGCATCTCTGCCGTCTGTCTTCCTGGGCAGAAAATAGCGTGTGACGTGATGAAAAACAGCCTGAAGTGAAAGCAAAAATGCAGTATAAATTAAATTGTGGTAGGTAATAGAGCCATGGTCTTGGGGTAAACCGAACTGTAGAGACATTGTCAGAAACAGTGGCATCTCCTCAGCATAGCTTATTAAATTCTGTTCTTCTGCATGTAGACAAATCTTCCCGTTTTTAATCTTGTAAGAAGAAACTAGATACAGCGTCAGATTATGAAAATCTTATTTAAGTGCAACTCCACTCGGTGCTGAATTAAACAAAAGATTATGCTGCTGCGTTTTACCTTCCAGATGATCTATTGAACCTGAAAAGTAATTAAAATTGTACCTTTTACGAAATGATACGTGCACTTTAAATATGACGGGGAAAAAAATGATCCTAAGTGTTCTTCAGGCAAATATAGAAAGTAAGAAATCGGAATTTATAACTCAGTTAAAGGATTTGCTCCTTGTGGGTGGTTGATTTTCTTTTGTTATCCCAAATATTTGTTGCGAAATTTTCATAATCTGACCACAAATGGATTAGTAGTTTCTCATAATAAAGCAAATTTTTTTACCATGGTTGCACTTCCTTTGGTGTTTGAACTATCATGGTCTAGTTTCCTGAGAATAACTGAGAATTGATTGCACTATTATGTTTTTTCTTGTGACTCATGTGCCTGTAAAGCTGCAGCAAGTAAGAATTTTCCTTGTTCCGGTTCATATCCGGTATATATGACAACAAAACACTCTTGACTCTTAACTCTCCGGAATAGATTGTGGCAAATATATTCTGAAATGCATCCGGCGATATGAGTGGGAATTGAACATAGTCTCTCCATAGCATCGTAGCAAGGGGGAGAGCACAGTTTTCATTCAGTGCTGTAAACAACCAAGCAAAACTGTCACTTGAAGGCCCTTTTTAATCAGAGCTGATACACTGTTTGCATGAAGTGAGGAAGAATACAATTTGTGATTTAGCAGCACTGGAAAAGGATAAAGCTTAAGTATTTGTTTGGCACCGTTTCACCAGAGCTTCTCAAAACTAATTGTTCCAGAGACTCCAAGTCTCATTCAACTGGAACGTATACCTTTTTTAAATTTTTTTTGAAAGAAACACATTTTTTCTCTCCTCTGCAGGCTGAATGAATAGCTGCCTCTCAGAATATTTAAAAATTTAGTCACATCTGCATTTTGTGGCCTGTAAGGAGCTTTCACGCTTTTAGGTCCGCCTCAGATCTTTAATACCCTTTCCTTTGTGTCAGGGAGCCCAGAAGGCGTAAAGAAGCACTGATAAACCCACTTAGATCCCTTCCTGGGCCGTCACCTCACCCTGCCAAGCAGCTTTAGGTGGTAACTGATCTGTGACAGGCTGCCAGTCACACAGAGCATTTTTGAAAGCAGACACAAAAGGCTGGGCGCTGGAGAAAAGCAAAGGAAGAGTGAGGGAAAAAAAAGGATCCAGAGAGAATCGGCGGCGTCCCTTTCCCTTGGTAAGGTTCACAGTAGGGCAGCTTAGAGCTGGAGAGATAGCAATCAGCAGCCTATCCAGACTGGGAACTGCCCCGGCTCATTGCAAATAATAGAGGGAAAGTGAAAGTGACAGTCATGTGGAAATTGACACAGGACTGCTGTCAATGCAGTTTGTTCCCGCGGGAGGAGAGAAGATCCAAGCCGAAATGTCAGTGTAGATAACTCCCGGCTGTTCTTTCTGTCTATTGCTTACAGTCAATATAACAGTCGTGGATTTGACTTTGCTATTGAAGTAGGGCCGTATTCTCTCTCGTCCTTTCCTGAATTCATCACAGTTCATGTACAGTAAACTAGCTTCCTCAGAGCGTATCCTTACAGCAGCTGTGTGTGACCAGTGTATTTTGGGTCCAAAGGCATGATCCTGAACGCTGCTTAAAAGCAATTTCAAATGTATTGTTAAGAAACAAAACGAACGGGAGAACAAGTGCTGTTTAAATTGGGGAGTTTAACTGGAACTAGGAAGGCTTTTTGTTTGTTTGCAAGCCTTTAATATCTGCTCATAAAAACGATGAAGAAAGCAAACTTAGCAACCTGTCAGTGTGATTATCCGGGCACTGGTCCTCTAGCTGTTAGTGCCGCAAAATTAATTTAAATCTTAACTAACGCTTGTTTTGTTGTTCTTCCATAAGATTCATTTGTGGAAGAATGAACTGCCCACTTTGCATGGGGTGGAATGAAGAGCTTTAGAATTGAGTCCACAGAGCTTAAATAAGTCTTGATCCAACAGTAAGTCGGTTCACTAGTCATTCAGGGCGTTGCATCAAGGGGTGGTTGTGGAGAGTCACTTTAGTGATTCTGCCTCCCAGATTAGGAGAACAATGTTGGCTAGCTGCAAAAGTGGCCCTTGGATAAATGAATCTCTCAATCCTACCCATGTCCACAAGAAATAATTAATCATCCTGATGAGAATTTGAATTGAAATAACACGCAAAGTAAATGAAGCACAAGATGGAAAACATGCAAAGAAAATGTCAGTGACCCGGCCTGAGTGTGCAGGTTATGGCCCGCCTAGTGCATTCCGACGGAATCAATGGATATGGGGAAAAAGCAGGAACTGGGCACTGATTTTGGATGATCAGCCATGATCATATTGAATGGCGGTATTGGCTCGAAGGGCCGAATGACCTACTCCTGCACCTATTTTCTATGTTTCTGTTTCTAGGTATGTGTGCTACACTTATAGAAAGAAAGTATAGGAAGCTGCAGGTTGAAAGTGAAAAAAAATGATGTCAAAAGTATAACCCTCACAAGAGGTAAAACCAAGGGTGTTAATTGTGCTGTCGGAACACCTTGGCAAAGAAACTGCAACTGGAATACCGATTTGTCGTTCTCATCAGTCGTATTATTATTCTGAAAGCGAGTGGCTGCTGCTGCAGTGGCTGCTTACTCAAATTAGCACTTCCCCCACTGAAGTTGTAGTGAGCAGTTAAGCACGCAATGAGGCAAGAATGGTCTCAATCCATGCGTTACCAACAGTATGTGTAGGAAGGAAGTGCAGATGCTGGGCTCCTCCTATCCTTGGTTATCGGTGCCGTCTCTGATTTGTTCTGAACCTTTTCATATCTCGAGTTTCCCTCCCCCTGACTCTCAGTCTGAAGAAGGGTTTTGACTCGGAACGTCATCTATTCCTTTTCCTCAGAGATGCTGCCTGACCTGCTGAGTTGCTCCAGCATTTTGTGTCTATCTTCGTTACCAACAGTAGGGTCTTCTATTGAGGGATTCAAATATACTTGGATGAAGAACATATATTTATCTTTGTTTCAGATATAATTCTTAGCAATTTAGGGACAGGAGTAGGATATCCAACCCCATCTGATTTTACTTCGGAGTCACGTGAGTGACTACGTGAAGAAGCCCGCCAGGACGCATGCGTGTCATATCGCTTTCACGCTTGCGAAACGACAGGCGGGGTGGAGCGTTCCCCCGCAGCGGTAAGTTTGAAACCGCGACCTGCAGGTAAGTGATTTACTCTGCGGTAGTTTTTGTCCCCGCGCTGTTTTTACACAGGAGGGGAAGCTGGACAGAATAGTGTCCACAAGTGCTGCGAGTGAAGCTGGCTGGGGAGGACCGCGAAGTAGCGGGAGCCAGCAGCAGCTGAAGGCACAAGCCCCATAAGGGATCAGCTGTGCCGACTTTTGGTCCCGCGCCGGCCAGAACACCACGGCCGGGCGGGAGTCTATTCAGATGGGGCCGTCGACTTTTGACAAGTCGAAAACGGCAGGAGGCGGGGTGGAACGACGTTCCCTCGTAGTGACAATTTAAACCAGGACCTGCAGGTAAGAGCTGCGGTCTTTTTGTGTTTTCCCATGCTGATTACAGGTGGAGAAACCAACGGGCTGCGACAAAGCTGGTGGGCTAGCAGCGGCTAGCGGCACTTGAATCACCTATAATGGGATTAGCTGTGCCCGATGTCGCCTCCGCACTGGCCAGATCCACTCCGCGGACGGGCGGTAAGGCGAGACAAAAAACAAACAAGGTCGTGGACTCAGAGGAGTCCGACTTTGTACAACCGCGGGCGGCCAGCCACCGTGAGCGCTGGAGCCGGATGGAGCGGTGTATGGAGCATTTGCTCCAACGTGACAGACTCCGGGAGATGGAGTCGGGTCACAGTGGGCCCTATGATAAACCCACAGCAGTACCTCTTGAAGGGCTGCACAGTGCTTCTACCTCATCAGAGGGGAGCACTGCGGGTCAGTTCTGGGCTGACCTGGAAGAGGGGTCCGCAGAAGGAAAGACAAGTGTGCAAGGGGTGCAGGAGCGAAAGAACCTACTGGACATGGTGTCCAATTTCATACAGCCAGACCAGACTGGTAAAAATCTGGAGCCAAAGCTAGCTGCCAGTATAGACTATATGTCTCTAAACCAGTTACAAGAACAGGCTGTACTGGACACCACATCAAGACACCTAGCACCCCTACGCACCCACCAGCAGAACAAGAATGACTGGTGAAAGCTCGAAGGCCCGGTACTCAAAACATGAGTCTTTTTTAGGCCATGGCCTAGGCCGGCCTTCTTGGAAGATGCGCGGACCTCCAACGCCAACCAAACCACAAATCCAGACACCAGCGCAACAAACAGCAGCGAAGAACCTACAAAAAGAAGTAAACCTGCCACTGGTAACTATGGAGGTAGGTGGGTCTGGTTCCCTACAAAATACAGGGAGCATGGAGGTTGGTGGGAGATTACACTCTTTTCTGAATGCATGGAGCATGTTAACAACCGATACTTACATCTTAAGCAGTATCCAGGGATATACAATAGAGTTTATACACAAGTACAGCGCTCCAGTTCAACATATACCGAACCGAATGTTCGTGCTTTCTGATAAAGAAAAATCAGAAGCGCAAGCTGAACTGGAGCGGCTTTACGTAAAAAGTGTAATTGAGCAAACTCAACACGAACCATTAGAATTCGTGTCCAATATATTTACCAAAAACAAAAAAGATGGTGGTTGTCGCATCATCATAGATCTGACAAAATTGAATACATTTGTACAATATATTCACTTCAAAATGGAAACCTTTGTTACTGCTAAACAATTAATTTCCAAAGGTTACTTCATGGCCAGCATCGATTTAAAAGATGCTTACCATTCAGTGCCTATACGAGGTGACCACAGATGTTACTTAAAATTCAACTGGATGGGACAACACTGTCAGTATAAAGCACTGCCAAATGGGTTATCATCAGCCCCCAGGCTGTTCACAAAAATTTTGAAACCAGCCCTAGCGTTTCTACGGAAACGAAAACACATGGTCATGGCATATTTAGATGACACACTCATTGTGGGCAAAACTTTGGAATTGGCCAAACAAACCGTAACAGCCACAAAACAGTTATTTGAAAAACTGGGATTTATTATCCATCCAGTTAAATCTAAACTAACGCCTTCCACTACTATGGACTATTTGGGGTTCACCATTGACTCAGTTCACATGTCGGTGACTCTGCCTAAGGGAAAGGCTAGAGATTTAATAGAGGCTTGCAATAACCTCATTGACATCAGCAAACCATCCATCAGATTGGTAGCAAAAGTAATTGGCAAAATGGTGGCTGCCTTTCCAGCCACACAATTTGGACCTCTACATTACCAAAACTTACAGAGAGCAAAAATACAAGCACTCAAAATCAATGCAGGTCACTTTGACAGACCTATGAAACTACCAATCAAAGCTAAAATGGAACTAAAATGGTGGATAGATAACATCTGGCTTTGTTCCAATCTAATCATTGTCAGTAACCCTTCCATGGTACTACAAACTGATGCCAGTGCACTTGGGTGGGGAGCCACCAATACCATCACCAGCTGTGGAGGTAGATGGACTGCTCAGGAGGCATCATTATTACTCACACTGGGCATAAACTACCTGGAAATGTTGGGTGCATTCCATGGCCTAAAGTCATATTGTACTGGGTCATATCACCAGCATGTTAGACTACAGATAGACAATACCACCGTGGTAGCACACATTAACCACATGGGTGGAAACAAATCGACATCATGTGACAATCTGGCTAATACAATTTGGCAATGGTGTATCCAGAGAGATATTTGGATATCAGCCACTTACCTACCAGGAAGACTAAATTTAGTGGCAGACACCAGGTCACGCAAATTTAATGAAAGCACCGAATGGATGTTGAATAAAAAAGTTTTTGCTGATATTACAGCAAGATATGGAACACCAGATATCGATCTATTCGCATCCAGACTTAACCACCAGTTAGCAAATTATGTTTCATGGGAACCAGACCCTGGGGCAGCGGCGACAGAGGCACTTTCGCTGCATTGGGGGAAATTGTTTATTTACGCATTCCCTCCTTTCTGCCTCATCAGTCGGGTATTAAGGAAAATACAAAAAGACTCTGTGTCTGGTATTTTGGTAGTACCCGATTGGCCTACTCAACCATGGTTCCCAGTGGTACTAAACATGGTATTAGAACCATGTATCACCATCCCACATAGACCAGATTTATTGCTACATCCCGTAACAAGGGATAGCCACCCATGCCATAACCATTTGAACTTATTAATTTGTAGAGTTTAAAAACACCTCTACTACAACTGGGACTGACGGACCGAACAGTGAACATGATCTTGGCGGCCCAAAGACAGTCAACCAAAAAACAGTATCTGGTCTATATCAGGAAGTGGGAGATGCATTGTCACAAAAACAACATCACCCACAGAGACATGAACATCCCGTCTGTTCTGGAATATCTGGCAGGCCTCCACTATGATGAGGGGCGCAGTTACAGTGCCATCAACTGCGCCAGAAGTGCCCTATCGACTTACCTATGGCTGGGGACAGAGCGTTACTCTGTTGGGACTCACCCACTGGTAACAAAACTTATGAGGGGAATTTTTAATACTAATCCCCCAAGAACCAGGTACTCCCAAATATGGGATGTAAGTATTGTCCTGAAAATACTCAGGAATTGGTCTCCAGCAACAGCTCTGTCCCTACACAGACTGACATTAAAAACAGTCATGCTAATGGCATTGGTCACGGCACAGAGGGTACAGTCACTGCACAAACTAAGACTGGACAACATGGCTTCCTCAACTGAAAATATTACGTTTCATATCTATGAATTAGTAAAGCAGAACAGACAGGGATCAGCAGGCCTCAATATACAATTAAGGTCATACCCAACAGTTGACCGTCTCTGTATAGTAAGACATTTGTCGTTATACATGGAGAAAACGAAAATCATAAGAGGCAATGAGAAGGCACTTCTGGTCAGCCACAAGAAACCACACAAAAGAGTGACGGTCCAGACCATCTCAAGATGGCTGAAACAGGTGCTAACACAGGCTGGGGTGGATACTAATATTTTTAAATCTCATACCACCAGGGCTGCAGCTACATCGGCAGCTATGCAGTTGGATGTACCAATGGACCAAATCCTCAAGGCAGCTGGATGGTCTGGGGGAAAAAACATTCCAACTATTTAACAACAAACCAGTAATGAAACCTGGAACGTTTGCAGAAACAATTTTAAGTTCTGTAAATTAATTTAAACCCATAAAAAGGGGTTATAATTTTGTGTTAATAAATTTTATGATTTCAATGTCGAATTCATGTCCAAATTATGTTAACACAATTCCTCCTGCAGTCATCAAGGCAGACGTGATGCATGGACTCGTTTCCACGGCATGAAATCACAGAGCTTTAAAATCTTCACGTAGTCACTCGCGTGACTCCGAAGTAAAATAGTAAGATTAAACAAGAACTTACCAGTTTGAAGTTTGATCTGTATTTTATGAGGAGTTACGATGAGGGATTACGTGCCCTCCGCTCCCACCCTTGATCATATACTCAACTGGTATCTCTTCTCTAATCTTACTATGTTTAGTCATTACAGTTATCTGTGATTTCACACCGCTGCTTTGAAGAATGAGACGCATGCGTCCTGGCGGGCTTCTTCACGTAATCCCTCATCGTAACTCCTCATAAAATACAGATCAAACTTCAAACTGGTAAGTTCTCGTTTAATCTTACTATTATTCTACATTCAATAAGAGACCTATGATCTAATACGCATCTATCCCCATATTCCCGTATGCCCTTGATTATCTAGAATCTATCGGCATGGTGGCGCAGTGGTAGAGTTGCTGCCTTACAGTGCTTGCAGCACCGGAGACCCGGGTTCGATCCTGACTACGGGTGTTGTCTGTACGGAGTTTTATGTTCTCTCCATGACCGCATGGGGTTTTTTCCGAGATCTTCGATTTACTTCGGCTTGGTATGTGTAAATTGTCCCTCGTGCGTGTGTGTGTGTAGGATAGTGTTAATGTACAGGGATCGTTGGTCGGTGCGGACTCAGTGGGCCGAAGGGCCTGTTTCTGTGCTGTACCTCTAAACTAAACTAAACTATCAATCGCAGATTTATAAGTAACAGTTGACCAAGAATCAAAGACATTTGTAGAAGGGAGTTCCAAATTTGTGTATACCCTCGCTTCAGTCCATCACGACCGAGATCTAATTTATAGTCAATTTACAGGTTTATATGAATGTTAATGTAATTTAATAGTCCTAATTTATAGGTTTGGTTTGGGTTTAGAGGGATATAGGCCAAAATTAGGCAGGTGGGACTAGTGTAGATGGGGCATATTGGTCGGCTTGTGCAAGTTGGGCTGAAGGACTTGTTTCCATGCTGTAAGACTCTATGACAACACACTTTCAGACAGCACAACTTATGGAAATAGCTTCTCATAAGCAACCCAATCACTTCCTAATATGAAACTAGGTACACCTCGGAATTCAGATTAAAATTTCAGTCACATCAATCCTCTTTTAATAAACTGAATTCCGAGGTGTACCTAGTTTCATAAAGTACATAGTATAGAACCAAGGAACTGCAGATACTGGTTTACCAAGGAAAGACATAAAATGCTGTAGTAACTATCGAAAAGACAGACAGGTGGGCAGAGGGGGTGGGGTTGGCCTGTTGGTGAGGAATGAAATTCAGTCCCTTGCAAGGGGTGACATTGAAACAGGAGATGTGGAGTCAGTATGGATAGAACTAAGGAATTGTAAGAGTAAAAATACCCCAATGAGACTAATCTACAGGCCCCCAAACAGTAGCCTGGACATAGGGCGCAAATTGAATCAGGAGTTAAAATTGGCATATAGTAAAAGTAATGCCGTGGTTGTTATGGGAGATTTCAACATGCAGGTAGACTGGGAAAATCAGGTTGGTACTGGACCCCAAGAAAGGTACTTTGTAGAGTGCCTTTGTGATGGATTATTTGAACTGCTTGTATTGGAGCCTACCAGGGAGAAGGCAATTCTGGATTTAGTGTTATGTAATGAACCGGATTTGATAAAGGACCTCGAGGTTAATGAGCCATTAGGAGGCAGTGACCATAACATGGTCAGGTTTAATCTACAATTGGAGAGGGAGAAGAGTAGATCGGAGGTGTCAGTGTTGCAGTTGAATAAAGGGGACTACGGGGCCATGAGGGAGGAGCTGGCCAAAGTTGACTGGAAAGATACACTAGCAGGGATGACAGTGGAACAAAAATGGCAGGTGTTTCTAGGAATAATACAGAAGGTGCAGGATCAGTTCATTCCTAAGAGGAAGAAAGATTCCAAAGGGACAAAGGGCTGACAAGGGACATCAGGGACAGTATAAAAATTAAAGTGAAGAAGTACAACGTAGCAAAGATGAGCGGGAAACAAGAGGATTGGGTAATGTTTAAAAAACAACAGAAGATAACCGGGACAATACGGGAAGAAAAGATAAGGTACGAAGGTAAGCTAGCCAAGAATATAAAGCAGGATAGTAAAAGCTTCTTTAGGTATGTGAAGAGGAAAACATTAGTTAAGACCAAAGTTGGACCCTTGAAGACCGAAAAAGGTGAATTTATTATGGGGAACAAGGAAATGGCAGATGATTTGAACAGGTACTTTGGATCTGTCTTCATTAAGGAGAACACAAACAATCTTCCTGATATAGTAGTGGCCAGAGGATCTGGGGTGACGGAGGAACTGAAGGAAATCCACATTAGGCAGGAAATGGTGTTGGATAGACTGATGGGATTGAAGTCTGATAAATCCACAGGGCCTGATGGTCTGCATCCCAGGGTACTTAAGGAAGTGGCTCTGGAAATCGTGGATGCATTGGTGATAATTTTCCAATGTTCTATGGATCAGTTCCTATGGATTGGAGGGTATCTAATGTTATCCCACTTTTTAAGAAAGGCGGGAGAGAGAAAACAGGGAATTATAGACCAGTTAGCCTGACATCGGTGGTGGGGAAGATGCTGGAGTCAATTATAAAAGATGAGATAGCCGAACATTTGGATAGCAGTAACAGGATCAGTCCGAGTCAGCATGGATTTACGATGGGGAAATCATGCTTGACTAATATAACCATATAACCATATAACAATTACAGCACGGAAACAGGCCATCTCGGCCCTACAAGTCCGTGCCGAACAACTTTTTTCCCTTAGTCCCACCTGCCTGCACTCATACCATAACCCGCCATTCCCTTCTCATCCATATGCCTATCCAATTTATTTTGAAATGATACCAACGAACCTGCCGCCACCACTTCCACTGGAAGCTCATTCCACACCGCTACCACTCTCTGAGTAAAGAACTTCCCCCTCATGTTACCCCTAAACTTCTGTCCCTTAATTCTGAAGTCATGTCCTCTTGTTTGAAACGTCCCTATTCTCAAAGGGAAAAACTTGATCACATCAACTCTGTCTGTCCCTCTCATCATTTTAAAGACCTCTATCAAGTCCCCCCTTAACCTTCTGCGCTCCAGAGAATAAAGACCTAACTTATTCAACCTATCTCTGTAACTTAGTTGTTGAAACCCAGGCAACATTCTAGTAAATCTCCTCTGTACTCTCTCTATTTTGTTGACATCCTTCCTATAATTGGGCGACCAAAATTGTACACCATACTCCAGATTTGGTCTCACCAATGCCTTGTACAATTTTAACATTACATTCCAGCTTCTATACTCAATGCTCTGATTTATAAAGGCTAGCATACCAAAAGCTTTCTTTACCACCCTATCTATATGAGATTCCACCTTCAAGGAACTATGCACGGTTATTCCCAGATCCCTCTGTTCAACTGTATTCTTCAATTCCCTACCATTTATCATGTACGTCCTATTTTGATTTGTCCTGCCAAGGTGTAACACCTCACATTTATCAGCATTAAACTCCATCTGCCATCTTTCAGCCCATTTTTCCAAATGGCCTAAATCACTCTGTAGACTTTGGAAATCCTCTTCATTATCCACAACACCCCCTATCTTGGTATCATCTGCATACTTACTAATCCAATTTACTAATCTTCTGGAATTTTTTGAAGATGTAACTAGGAAAATGGACAAGGGAGACCCAGTGGATGTCAGAAAGCATTTGATAAGGTCCCACATAGGAGATTAGTAGGCAAAATTAGGGCACATGGTATTGGGGGTAGAGTGCTGACATGGATAGAGAAGTGTTTAAGAAGGGCCTGCAGATGCTGGAAAATCGAAGGTACACAAAAAAGCTGGAGAAACTCAGCAGGTGCAGCAGCATCTATGGAGCGAAGGAAAAAGACCGAAACCCTTCTTCAGACTGATAGAGAAGTGGTTGGCAGACAGGAAACAAAGAGTAGGGATTAACGGGCCCCTTTCAGAATGGCAGGCAGTGACTATTGGGGTACCGCAAGGCTCGATGCTGGGACCGCAGCTATTTACAACATACATCAATGATTTGGATGAAGGGTTTCAAAGTAACATTAGCAAATTTACAGATGACACAAAGCTGGGTGGCAGTGTGAACTGTGAGGAGGATGCTATGAGAATGCAGGGTGACTTGGACAGGTTGGGGGAGTGGGCAGATGCATGGCAGATTAAGTTTAATGCAGATAAATGTGAGGTTATCCACTTTGGTAGCAAAAACCGGAAGGCAGATTACTATCTATATGGCAGCAAGTTAAGAAAAGGGGAAGTATAACGGGATCTGGGGGTCCTTGCACATCAGTCTATGAAAGTAAGCATGCAGGTACAGCAGGCAGTGAAGAAAGCGAATGGCATGTTGGTCTTTTTAACAAGAGGAATCGAATATAGGAGCAAAGAGGTCCTTCTGCAGTTGTACAGAGCCCTAGTGAGACCACACCTGGAGTATTGTGTGCAGTTTTGGTCCCCTAATTTGAGGAAGGACATTCTTGCAATTGAGGGAGTGCAACGTAGGTTTACAAGGTTAATTCCCGGGATGGCGGAACTGTCATATGCTGTGAGAATGGAGCAGCTGGGCTTGTACACTCTGGAGTTTAGAAGGATGAGAGGATATCTCATTGAAACATATAAGATTGTTAAGGGCTTGGACACGCTAGAGGCAGGAAACATGTTTCCGATGTTGGGGGAGTCCTGAACCAGGGGCCACAGTTTAAGAATAAGGAGTAAGCCATTTAGAACGGAGACGAGGAAACACTTTTTCTCACAGAGAGTGGTGAGTCTGTGGAATTCTCTGCCACAGAGGGCGGTGGAGGCAGGTTCTCTGGATGCTTTCAGGAGAGAGCTAGATAGGGCTCTTAAAAATAGCGGAGTCAGGGGATATGGAGAGAAGGCAGGAACGGGGTACTAATTGGGGATGATCAGCCATGATCACATTGAATGGCAGTGCTGGCTCAAAGGGCCAAATGGCCTACTCCTGCACCTATTGTCTATTGTCCAGTGTCTATTGTCTATAACTCCACGGGTCAGGCAGCATCCCTGGAGAATGTGGATAGGTGATGTTTTGCAGGGCTGCCAACATCTGCCCCCGCTGCTACTTCTGCTTCCAGACAGAGTTTGAGAAATTCTGTGATCAGCGTGAGAGCGTGAGAATTGGGCGAAATGCGTGACTCTCACGCTCAATGCTTGAGATTTGGCAGCTCTGTGTTTTGGGTCGGTCTGAAGAAGGATCCTGACCTGAAACATCACCTATCCATGTTCTCCAGGGATGCTGCCTGATCCGCTGAGTTACTCCAGCATTTTGTGTGTTTCCTTTATGAAGTACATACTTAGAATTAGAAATTATAGTTTTTATAATTCCTGCTCATTGTTTAAACCTTGAAGTAGGAATGTTACAACATTTTGAGATTTTAAAAATCGAGCCTGTAATTTATTCCATCAGATAAAGTATAAAAATAACTTTAATTTGATACCTAATACACTTTCATATCTTCAGTATAAAAAGGTTATGGTCATTTTCATACTTGGAAATTAGTATCTTGTATTATATGCTGTACGTCTGTAACAGACAGGTAAAGAAATTACAATTTATAGCAAAAGACCAAGTCTTTATGGAGAAGATCAGTTGCTAGCTGGTACATTGGCATATCATAATCAGTAGCATCATCATACTCATCAGATTGTAACCAATAAGCAACTCTGTACACCTTGTTTTTCCTCAACTTTTCAATTTTGGCATTGTAAACTACAAGTTTTTGCTCTTCAAACCATGCATGACATGCCTTTCTGCCCACTACTTTCCCAGTAAGAATGTCCTGTAGATCATCACATTTGGAGTAGTCCAAATTCGGATAATCTCTGTGAATGCTGTCTAAATCAATCTCTTTTGCTGGGCATTTGGATTGACATTTTTGCATTTCTTCTTCGGAGACATCTGTTTAAAATGTAAAGAAAAAAAACACTGAAGAGCATTAACAGAAACAAGTTGTTCAAAAGGGAACTGCAGATGCTGGAATATCGAAGGTACACAAAATTGCTGGAGGAACTCAGCGGGTGCAGCAGCATCTATGGAGCGAAGGAAATAGGCGACGTTTCGGGCCGAAACCCTTCTTCAGACTGATGGGGGGTGGGGAAAGAAAGAAGGAAAAAGGGGAAGAGGAGGAGCCCGAGGGCGGGCGGATGGGAGGGTGGGAGGAGACAGCTAGAGTTATTATATACAACAGAAACAAGTTATTATTTGCAGTTTTAGAAAAAAAGGTAGAAATTATAAAGTTAAACGCTAAAACAAATAGTAAATACCCAACAAAAAATTCATATTCATCAGTTTTATCTAATCAATTAAATTCATCTAAATTCAATTACTAGATTTAAACATCTGTCCATTTCTTAAGAAAAGGCTATAATTTTTAAATAGCCTAAGTATCCAAATAACAAATAACAAACTGATCCCATTCACACAGGAATTCACAATATTCACAATATAACATGGTTTCAAAATCTCACCTTGTCATGAATTTATATGCCAAATGGAAGGAATTTAATGTTTAATTCCCATAAATTAATCCAGAAACATCCACTCTCAAGGTAATCAAAAGCATTATTTTTTGCACAATACATCTGACTAAAACTGTACTGTGGATATTTAGTATGGAAATATTGATCGTGGATAGACAATAACACAAAATATAGATGATTTAGATGTTCTTATGACATGTTTGTGCAAAAAAAAAAAAAGAATTTGATTATCTTGAGAGTGGATGTTTCTGGAATGTGATCGATTGGAATTTTGCCTTTGCCATATATTTTAAGCCCATAACAGCAGGCAAGGCATGGCCGAATCATATGGGGGCCTAAATAACATTTTTCGCATCATAAGATTAAAATGAAGCCACACCAAAAAGCAAGATAATATGTTAAATTAAAAACATACCTTTTGTTTTGTCCTGAAATTGCGATCCGTGATGTTGAAGGCATTAGAAGTCGCATTTAACTTCAATCCAGCGATGCAATCGTCCCCCCCCCCCAAAGCCTCCGGAATTGCATGCACAGGCAGTGGCAGATCTGCAGCACCGTTGATGGTAGGTTTTGTAACAACGCTAACTGAAGCCCTTGCAGCATCTAGGTAGATCTGTCTAGAGAGTTTAGTCCCACAGTATATAAACAGGTACTTTGGCCATCGACAACCTGCTCACGCTAGTTCTACGTTATCCCACTTTCTCATCCTATCCCTGCACTTTAGGGACAATTTTACCGAGGTCCAATTGACCTACAAACCTGCACGTTTTGGGGATGAGGGAGGAAAATGGGCGGCGCGACTCTCGTCAGCAGCGGCCTCTGCAGTCCGTCTGCGTTTTTATTATTTTATGTCTATGTTTTTATGTAGTTTTTGTTATTTTTTGTTGGGGTATGTGTGTGGGGGGGTGTGGGGGGGTGGGGGTGGTGTGGGGGGGAGGGGGTAACTTTTAAATCTCTCCCTGCACGGGAGACCCGACCTTTTCTTTGTCGGGTCTCCGTTGTCGTTGGGGCTGCAACGAGGAGCGGCCTCCAACAGGAAGACCGGGGCTGTGGTGCCGACTACTCACCTCACCGTCGCGGAGCTGGCCGAGTCCAGAGCGGGTGGAGCGGTGGTGGACGCTGCTGCGACCCGACCTCCGGAGATTCGGTGGCTGCAACTGCGGGTTTGGCGGACGGCACCGGGAGCCCGCGGGTCCCTGGAGGGAGACTGCTTTTCGGGGCTTCCGCAACGGCGACTTCTCCCGCCTGAGTTGCGGGGTTGAAGAGCACCTGGAGCGGGGCCTACATCACCGCCCCGCGCGGCTTGGAATGGTCGCGGGACTGCGAGCGCCCGTCGGGGGCTCTAACATCAAGAACCTGGTGTGCGGCCTTGCATCACCCGGCGTGGCTTTAATGGCCGCGGGACAATTGCCATCGCCCGCCGGGGGCTTTGACTTTGACTCTGACATCGGGGGGAGAGTGCAGTGGAGAGATAAGTTTTTTTGGCCTTCCATCACAGCAATGTGATGGATGTTTATGTAAATTATGTTGTGTCTTGGGTCTATTTGTTTGTAATGTATGGCTGCAGAAACGACATTTCGTTTTGGACCTCAAGGGGTCCAAATGACAATAAATTGAATTGTATTGTATTGTATTGTAAATAGAACACCAATAGGAAACCCACATGGTCACAGGGGGAATGTACAAACTCCACACAGACGGCACCTGAAGTGAGATTCGATTCCGGGTCTTTGGTACTGTGAAGCAGCAGCTCTACCCGTTATACTAGTAAGCAGTAATGTACTGAAATCCATCTTGATCCGGTGGAAACCTCTTTAGGATGTAGTGCCCAGAGGTACTGATAGTACCTCAGGTATCACCAACCTGATATTTTTACAGCTGCCATATCACTTCCTTTCCCTCAATATTTCATTCCATTAGATATAAAACAAAGCATTCTAAAGACCCCCCTTTATATTTCCAACTTTTCACCTTCAAGGAAACACTCCTGAATTTCTGAAGAAGGGTTTCAGCCCGAAACGTTGCCTATTTCCTTCGCTCCATAGACGCTGCTGCACCCGCTGAGTTTCATTTAGGTCCAAAGTGAATAAAGTCACATTTACACTCTCTGAAATCTATTTTCCATAATTTTTCTATTCACTCAATCCATTAATTGCCTTGTAATTTTGTGCTAGACAGTTTAGAATGCCTACTTGAGAATCGCCAGGAAATAAGTTCATAAGTTCATAGGTTGTAGGAGCAGAATTAGGCCATTCGGCCCATCAAGTCTACTCTGCCATTCAATCATGGCTGACCTATCTCTCCCTCCTAACTCCATTCCCCTGCCTTCTCCCCATAACCCCTAACACATGTGCTAATCAAGAATCTATCTATCTCTGCCTTAAAAATATCCACTGATTTGCCCTCTGCAGCCTTCAATGGCAATGAATTCCACAGATTCACCACACTCTGCCTAAATAAATTTCTCCTCAGTTCCTTTCTAAAAAAATGTGACTATCTGACTCATCATCTAAGCCATTTATACATATGGTGAATAGTTGCATCCCTTACACAGAGCCTTGTAAGATCTCATTAATCATATCCCACCAATTTCAAAAGGCGCCTCTTACTGTATCTCCTGCTGCCTTACCAAATCACAAGCTTGGTCAATAGTAGATTTTAGTTACTTTTCTTTGCTTAACCTTTCTGCTCATTCTTAATTAATAATGCACACATTTCCAATCTAAAGCAATTGTTCCAGAACCAAGAGTTCTTTAAAAATTTATAGTTGGAAATCTTGAAATGTTCTCAACTATTTCATTCAAAGCACTGGTATTGACGGTTGTAGAAACAAAGAACTGCAGATACTGGATTATATCAAAGACTAGACTAAGCTAGCTTTTACCATATACCACCGATCAGAACGAAACTTGTTGCACTCGCATCACAAGAGAACGATGAATGAGCTGGCGAAAAATCTTAACGCTATCTCGTACCGCCTTTGGGCAAATAGAAATACCGCGCAAACCGCAAGAGCAGAAGATCAGAGTTTTAGTTATGGGAAGACAGACAGACAGACAGACAGACAGACAGACAGACAGACAGACAGACAGACAGACAGACAGACAGACAGACAGACAGACAGACAGAAAGTGCCAGAGTAACTCAGCGGGACAGCGAGCATCTCTGGAGAAAAATTATAAGTGACGTTTTGGGTTGAGACCCTTCTTCAGACTGAAAATAGGGGGGTGGGGGAGGGGTGAAAAGTGGAGGCGAGAAAAGACCAGGACCAATCAGTATTGAAAATGTTCAGTTCAGAGCACTTTTCTCTGTTCAATTCAATGATTTTGTTTCAATTACATTATCTGACCCATGTTAATTTGGATAATGAGTTAATGTTAGCTTTGTTGGAATACCCTCTTTTGAATTTTGACCATTCACTTATTTGGACTGGACTTCAGAAATAAAAAACAAATGTTTCAACATAGGACAATACATCAACGTCAAGTACAACTGGAGAAATTGTAAGCAATTTCCAATTTCTCTTTTCTTTCTCTCATTAGACTATACGGAAATGCCAGATTGCCATCAGTGCTCAGTAATGATCTGCTAATAATACAACATACCAATATTTAGAATCAGAAGCCAATCTGTTTGCTCTTTCAAATTTAGCTGTCTATTATGACCAGGCATGCCTAATTGGATATTAGGAGTTAAGCAATTTTGCCCAGAAATTATTAGAATTGCATTCCTCTCTGGAAAATATTGATTGTGTCATTGTTCAATCGTTAATCTCTTGCATTGGGGAAGAAATCGCCAACTGCATCAGCCATCTTGCAGCAGGTCACATAACCACGTGACTTCAATAGTAGCTGGTTTTGGGCTGCGCTCTGATTTCAGAGACATGCCGCTGCATTGATGCAGGACACCTTGTCGGTGCGGCTAAAAACACGGGACATTGCAATGCAAAGTCTCACCTTGCATTATAGCTGTTGCAGGGTGCAATCTTCAGCATGTTCAGCTTTCAAAGAGTTAAAGTCAGGTAACTGCACCAGAAAACACTTGCCTATTAAAAATACTCTTCACACTTTATCTGTCCCAGTATGGTTCTGTTCTGACAACTAACTGTTTACCTGTCAGTGCTGTAGGTGCTCATGTTTCAACGGAACTACAGTATCATGTTCTGGCCTGCTGTGAAAATAACAAGGGTTAGAAATATATGTATCTTGATTGAGTATATTAGCAACATTTATTTCGTCATTCAATTTATCCTTGTTGCTCTAATGATATTTAATGTAACATGCACAGGACACCATTAGCATAGAGTTGCAGAAGGGCAAGTGGAAATGTTTATCTGCTTCATGACATTGAGGATAAAGTAATGACTGTGTTTTTGGAAATTATTGAAATCAAGTATGAGAGGTGCTGAGGTACCTGGTGGTGGAGGTGGAGTGAGTGCAGGACAGGTGTCTCCTGATCATGACATTGAGCGCTTGTGAAAAATAGGTGATCATAAATAGCAGCCTGTTTAACATATTTCACCATTTGAGACACAAAGTGGATTGTGGTTTGCGTGGTGCCGATTGTGGTTTAATCGAAAATGCATGTTATTAAATCAGATTTAGATTGAAAGTAAGACTAAACAAGAGAGGTAGAGGTGTTTTAATTTTTCCTAGAATTATACAACAATCTATCGCGTGCTGTCCCCATCTCCTCCACATATATAATAGACATAAATTGCTGAGTAACTCAGCAGGTTAGGCAGCATCTCTGGAGAAAAGGAATAGCTGATGTTTTGGCTCGGAACCCTTCTTCAGACTGGAAGGTAGAGAAGGCCAGAACAAAACAGGCCACCAACAGATGACCTCGAGGTGGAGTCCATAATGGCCTGTTGTTGGCTGGGGAAGATGTGCTAACGACAGGATTACAAGGATGTGAACAGTGTAACTAGTAGGACGACTAGGGTGGTGGTAGGAGCGAGAGAGGGGGAGGGAAGGAGTTACTTGAAATTAGAGAAATCAACATTCATACTGCTGGGTTTTAAGCTGTCCATGTGAAATATAAAACATCTAAGTCTTTCGTCCCATTGACTGCAAAGGATGGCAAACTTGGGAGGGGATCCAATATTGCTCTTTGTTGAAACTTAACTGTGCCACAAGATATTTGGGAATCAAGTAATGTATATGTTTTAAAATGTCAATTATAACAAAAAGAAAAATAGATGTAATTCCATTTTCATTGTTTATTGTATAATACATTATATTTTAAGAAAAATAAAACCTAAATGACATTGTTTACTGGAAATTTAAAAAAGAATAATCTGCAGATTCTGCAAACCTGAAATACAAATAGAAAATACTGCAAACACTCAGAAGGTCAGATATAATTATGTAGAGTGATAAACAGAGTTAATGTTTCAGGTCAAAGACACTGAATTTTTCCATCTTTCCAATTCTGAAGAATCATCTTCAAACGTTTCTAGAGATATCTACACCACCTCCACCAACAGGTACCTCAGCATCTTTCATACTTGATTTGAATAACCTCCAATAAATTAATAAAGTCATTACTTTATTCTCACTGTCATGAAGCAGATAAACATTTCCACCTGCCCTTCTGCATATCTATGTTAATGATGTCCTGTGCATGTTGCATGTTAGTGAGTGCTAAAAATTATGTTTTTTAATTTATATTAACCTGGTCACTGGGTTTGACCTATTTATTTTTCTTTCATTGTATTAAACTTAAGTAATATTAGAATGAAAGGATAAAAAAATATGCAGTGTTAAAACAGTTCAGAGAAACTTAAAAAAAATTATAATTTTTAAAAGTCTAAAAGATGAGAGCAGGAATTTGACAATTCAGCTTAACGTGAATTGTTTGCCATAAATCAGCATGTGAAAATATATGGTACACAAAAAAGCTGGAGAAACTCAGCGGGTGCAGCAGCATCTATGGAGCGAAGGAAATAGGCAACGTTTCGGGCCAAAACCCTTCTTCAGACGAAAGTGAAAATATATGTTCCTTTGTGCGTAAAGCAAAATTCTTATTCAAAAATGCCGTACATCTTCCCAGTTCAGTGCATTTTTTTTTCTTTAATTTTATACACAGAGCAAAATAGCAAATTCATTGGCCCTTTCACATAAGGCAAGCATTCCAGAAATTATACTTTATTGCCAGGCTGATGTGATGCACAGAAGCACGGCTCTAATTATATGCAATATGAAAATCCTACTAAGAATTATTCCATATGTGAAAGCCAGCTGATTTTGAACGAACAGGCTGCTTCTGAAAAACAGGATTTAAAATGCATTACACTTTTCCAAATTTAAGTCGTCTGTTCAATTGGGAATTCTAAATGGCTGGGAGTTCTATTCCTATTTTAGTTTTCAGTGTAACTCAAAGGATGAAATAAAATTTAAGGTGACACTATCCCTTTTTATATTCTAACACGGGTGCTGTTTAATAACTATCGAAAATTAGATCTAGCTAGCCTCCTTTTTACACTGGGTTTAGTCGTATCACAAAAGTGGTAGCACTGCTGCTAAAACTTGAGCAGGGAAGATTATGGTAATACTGGGGAGATTAGCCACCAGCTGTATTTATATGTTGTGTAAAAAATGACTACAGGAAATAACGAGACTTTTTCTCACAAGAGGAAGAATAAATGTGAGACTACAATGAATGCTGTATAGTCACTTTGATAAAGGCACAAAGCTTTCCTGTATATGTGACTAAAGTCATTAAAAAAATCCTCAAAATATGAAAAAAAACTGACAGGATTAAACTTTTGCAATTTTAAAATTCTAATGACATTTGGTCAGCTGTTTCTACCACTGGTTATATCAAGCAAAGTATGAGACAACACTTATCTTTCAAAGGGCAATTATCATTGTTAAAGGCTAACTTTTTATAATAACTACATTTTAAAGCAGTGATATTTGTTGAGCATTTTCCTCATTTATTTCACCTGAGTTACTTTTGCTGCCCGGGAGGGTTACAGAGGGTGACTTTTGTTCAATTGTATTGCCTGCCAGTGTAGAGAGTATTGGCTCACCTCCACTCACACTTGTCCATTCAAATGGAACAATTGTGCAGAAATGTGTTCCACTCGTGGTAAATGCTAATGATTAGCTCTGGTGATCAGAAACAAATGTCTTCCTCTGGTTAATTAGCAAGACTTTTATAATCTCAAATCTTAAATTTGGATCAGAAGAAGGGCAGCACAGTGGTGCAGCTGGTAGATCTGGTAGATCACAGTGCCAGAGACCTGGGTTCGATCCTGCCCTTGGGTGCTGTCTGCGTGGAGTTTGCACATTTTCCCCGTAACCGTGCGGGTTTCCTCTGGGTGCTTTGGTTTCGTCCCACATCCATTTGACTTTTGTAAAATTGCCCCGGGTGTGTTGGGAGTGGATGCAAAAAGGAGATAACATAGAAATAGTATGAATGGATGATCGATGGTTGGGTGAACTCAATGGGCTGAAGGACCCGTATCTATGCTATATCTCTTTAAAAAAAAATTGTTTTAGACTATCAAACTTCCTGCATTCACTGATTGCCTCTAAATCAGATCAGTCTGGGTGAGCCTCAAATGAAGTGATTTTTGATTCGAGGGTTCAGGCCTTGCATTAGACACAGCTTTCTGATCACAAAACTGACCGCAACATCAGACAGCTTGTTACACCACTCCCAAAGTTGAACAAGCTGTCAAGCCAGAGCTTAATTTCAAAATTGTTCTAAAGCTATATTAAAATTAAACATAACATTAGAAGTTTTGGAAGTCATTCAAGTATTCCTGAGTAGAATAAAATAATTAAAATAGTAGAATTTTTTTAAATTGTCAAAACTGAAACCAAAATAAACTGATTTCAAAGATTAACATTAACATAATTAGATAAAAATTGTAAATTAGCCCTTTGATTGCAATGTTATGAGTTGAGTAATTGAACCTACACAATATCTAGCCCAAAGGTTCAGTGGGCAGATAAGTTATGTAAAAAAAACTAAATACATTAAAAATTGAGACAAACATAACAAAAAAACCATAAGGATTAAAAGGAGTAAAATAAATCTTTTAAAGTCTTCCTTTCTCCAAATCAGCAGCCCAATAATTCTAACATAAATCAATGAAGTCTCTGATTCTGTGTCTACTCTGATCTTGGGCAAAATCCGTTGCAATATGACAGGGAATAGCACAATGATGGGACCCCACTGCTAGATTTTATGGGAATTCCAATAAAATCGACTTCTGAAAGATTTGGTCTGGGACTTGTAAGTATTACAGAGCATGCTCGGAAGGCTTGGATATGTGTCTTTATGATAATAAACATCTGAATCTGAGCAAAAACAAAGGTGCTGAAAGAACTTGGAGGGTCAAACAGCATCTGTGGATATAACAGACAGATGACATTTTGGGACAGGACCCTTCTTCAGCTTGAATGGGGTAGGGGAGAGAAAAGAGAGGTGGATACAGGTGAGGGGGGAGAGGTATTTGGCAGATATGTGGTTTCCCAAGTTTCCCAAAAATAATTTTTGCTCAGTATTCCAGCAGTTTCTTGAGTCTCCATTTACCTAAACCTGAGCTTCTTTCACTTTCAATGTTGAATGTCAACAATGCTTGTCAGGATCGTCAAATCTATTGTGTTCATTTGTGTTTAAGCTGCTGTTTGAATTTTAACTATCTCGTGACCATAACTTTAAAAACCTGTTGCTTTCATCCAACAACATAAAGAAATGAACCAAAAGGTTCACTTCTTGCAAGACAAACAGTAGGGTAAATAATGCGAACAACTGTTGTAATTTGCCTTTAAAGCTCTAACAGTGTAAACTATATTTTAAAAGAGCTTCACTGATCGAACACCCAAAAACTGAAACTGGGCTGAACAAAATTATACGAAAAGTGTTGTTCAAACAGGTATGTGTTAATTTGTATCTGAAGGGGGGAAATGCAGAGAATGGCAGAACATGACTGCTGCTGAGAATAATAGGTGACACAAAGTGTTGGAGTAAGCCAGCAAGTCAGGCAGCATCTCTGGAGAACATGGATAGGCACATTTTGGGTTGAGACCATTCTTTAGGCATACTTACCCCTCCTCACCTCCTCACACCTATCACTTGACCACGGACAAACACCTGGCCTATGAACTCAGATGAGAATTGGAAATAGTCAAAGTCCACAATCTGAAGTTCAAGATCATCTTTAATCAGTACCCATATTATATAACGGTACAGCAGGTCGTTAGTTGTTAGTACATTGTGTAGGTATGTTGCAAAGCCTACCTGAAGCGTCTTTGAAAATCTGCCGCTGCGGGTGTGCGCGATTTTGGCGCCGTTTAGAGGGGGCGGGTTTAAAACGCGATTTTCTCTAGGCTGTTCAAATCGAAGATGTTCAGCCTAGTTAATTATTAACGAAAAATCGCTGGAAGACCCCGTCGCAAAAGCTATTATTAGGTTTAAAGGCCTTGAATAATAGTTATAGTAGTTTAAAAATCAATCTCTAAACCCGCGACCGCCAGCAACCGCAGGGTCTCATAAAGCAGACAGCTGAAGGTAGGTTGTATATTTTTACATTAAAAAGGGCTTCTAAAGATCCCTTTATACAAAGTTTAATATTGCGAGTAGCTCATTTTGGGCCCATTATATCGCGCAGTATTTTTCTGGGCATTTGGGGCACAAATCTACCGCAATGTGAACATTCTAAACCAGCGCGTTCCACAGAGACCCACTGGAAAGCTGATTTAAATGGGCATTTATTTACAGCAATTGAACACTGAATTCCTTCCATTTGGCCTATAAATTAATGTAAATGAGATTTAAAAATCATGTTTTATTGTGAATTATTTGTGAATATTATTTGGACATTTAGGCTATTTAAAAATGTTAATCATTTATTAAGAAATGGATAGATGTTTAGATCTAGTAATTGAAGTCTGAAATTAGCTACAATTAGGTAACTAACTAATTATATGCTTTAATTTCAGGTCATCCAAGTAAGATTATTTTATATTTGTTTCAGAAAGCTTCAATCTATGATAACTGAAAATTTCATTCAGTTCTCTTAATTTTTAAGAAAGTTATGGGCTTTTGACTGTTCACGATCACAACTTTTTTGTTATGTCCATAGAAAATCAATAGGGAACAAGATGCTCATTTCCGAGTATGAAAATGGCCATAACTTTTTAAATACTTGAGATATGAAAGTGAATTAGGTGTCAAATTAAACTTATTTTTATGCTTTATCTGATGGGTTAAATTACAGACTTGATTTTTAAAATCTCAAAATTTTGTAACATTGCTACATTGTGACCGCTTCCAAGACTGACTAATGTAGGAAGTGGGTGTTAGTATGAATCATACAGAAGGGTGGGGTTAGTGATGCTATTCTACTATGATTGGCTTTCATGCATAAACCAATCTACATCCTTCCCCGTAAAGAGTGAATATGGTTAAACACACATGCTGCAAGGATTCAAACATACTCGCCGTATCTGTCAGGCGGTCTACTAATACGGCCCGAACGCATAACGTCCAAGCCCTCTCCCCCTTCGCCAGAACGATTAAAAGGAGGTGGTGAACCCGGAAGTGAGAAAGCAGCAGGGGACACCTGTGGTGACCGACAGGAGGAGCATGCAGGAGAGGTAGTATTGTGGTTAGTCATAGCCGCTGGCCGTGGTGGGGTCAGATACATGCTGGAACTGGTGGTAGACACGGCAGTAGACGGCTGGAACAGTAGAGGTGGAGCATAAGGATCGGCTGGTGGTGGACGTGGCTCCTTCACAGACAGCAAGTGTTGGCGGCTCCGACGGTCCAAGGCGCCATCGATGTCAACAAGGTAGGAACGGGGTTCTTCAGACAGGCCAACAACGCAACCTAGATGGGAATGTCCCACAGGAGTTTGTAAACGAACGACTTGGCCCGGTAGTAGTGGTTTAAGTGGTTTGCAGGACTTGTCATGCGATCGTTTCTGTGTGTCGCGCTTCTCCTGGATACGCTTCTGGATCGTAGCTGGCTTCAGCATCTGTGGCACCGGCTTCTGCTGGGCAATCAGGATCGAAGGTCTCGTTGTCCTGGACATCAGTCGCTGAGCCGGCGAGCCCAGGATTCCGTCTCTAGCAATGTTCCTGAGGTTTAAGAGGTCGAGATACACATCTGACTTGGCTAGGTGAGTGTGTTCCATTAGCTGTTCAGCGCTTCAGCTCGTTCAGTGAGCCCGTTACTTTGTGGGTATTCAGGGCTGCTCATGACGTGGTGGAAATTCCATCGGTTAGCAAAGAGTCTGAAGGCGTGACTGGTAAACTGTCTTCCGTTGTCGGTCTGCAAACGGACAGGTGCGCCGAATGTAGAGAAGTGTTTCTGTAGCTTTTGAATGACCATCTCTGATGTGATAGAAGGCAGTAAATCAGGTTCGAACCAGTTAGAATAGGAGTCAACCAGGACTAGATAGTGTTTACCGTGCCACTCGAAAATGTCTGCCGCCAGCGACGTCCAGGGCAGTGCTGGTGGAGGTTGTTGCAGTAAGGGTTGTCTCTGTTGGTGCGGTGCGAGGCTGTTGCAGATGGGGCAGGAGGCTGTCCTGTCCCATATGTACTTGGTCATGCCGGGCCAGTAGAACATGTTCTGTGCGTGGGCCAGCATGGCGGCGGTGCCTGGGTGACCGCTGTGTGCCTCTTTGTAGTATTCGTCACGTAGCGATGAGGGGATCACGACTTTGTGGCCCTTAACTATGACACCATCCTGTATTACCAGTTCATCGCGGACTAAGAAGAACAACTGCACCCCTGGCGGTACACTGGATTGTCTGTCTGGCCAGCCTCTTTTGATTATGGATGAGAGTAGCTGGAGGGTGGCGTCGGCGGCTGTGTGTTCGGCTAAGCGGCGCAATTGTTTTGTAGGAACAAAGTCAATGCTGAGAACCGTAAACCCGTCCCGTTTCGTAGGGACGTCGTTCATTGGATGCCCGTGGTGCGCGAGAGAGAGTGTCCACAACGAGCATGTCTTTACCCTTCTTGTAAACGATTTCAAAGTCAAATCGCTGGAGTTGCATCATCATACGCTGCAGACGTGCAGGTTTGTTGAGGATGGTCACCTGTCTCGACCGTGAAAACATTCCCAAAGATAAAGTCCTTGAATTTGGAACAAGCGAAGACAACAGCCAGCAGCTCCTTCTCGATTTGCGCGTAGTGCTGTTCGGTGTCGGTCATGGTCCGGGAGGCATAGGAGACAGGACGCAAAGTCCCATCAGCAGATGATTGTAGGTGGGCTGCGCCGAGTCCAAATCGTGAGGCATCGCAGGTAACTGTCACAGGGCGCTTCAGGTCGAAAAATGTCAAGGTGGGGGCGCTGGTCAGCTTCGATTTTAAAGCGTCAAATGCTTTTTGGTGTTGCTGGAACCAGGACCAGGCAGTATCCTTTCGAGTTAGTTGTCTCAGAGGCGAACTCAGTTCACTGAGGACCTGTATGAATTTTCCCAGATAGTTGGCCATACCCAGGAATCGCTGCAGGCTGAACACGTCGGTGGTGGCAGGCATCTCTGTGATGGCAGCAGTTTTCTTCGGATCCGGCTTGAGACCATCAGGAGTGAACACATGTCCGACATAGGTGACTTCTGGAACCCTGAACTTGCACTTGTTAGGGTTGAATTTCAGGTTGATCTGACATGCCCGGTCCACGATAAGCTTTAGGTTGGTGTTGTGCTCCGCTGTGTCTTTGCCATAAACCAAGATATCATCCACAATGATGGCACACGGGAGGTCTTGAAACAGCAGTTCCATGTTCCTCTGGAAGACTTCACTGGCCGAGTTGATGCCGAATGGCATTCTTAGAAATTTGAATCTGCCAAATGGAGTGGCAAATGTGGTCAGGTTTGACGACTCATCATCTAGCGGTATCTGCCAGAAAGAGCTCTTTGCATCGAGGACAGAAATTACGGTAGCTCGTCCGATCTGCGCAGCAACGTCCTCGACAGTCCTCACAGGATAATGCGGACGCCTGATGGCAGTGTTCAAATCCTTTTGATTGATGCATACGTGGAGCTTGTTTTTATCCTTCTTGAGGGTAGCAACCATAGTGGAAACCCATTCAGTGGGTTGATCTCTTCTAGTACGCCTAAGGAGACCATGTTCTTTAGTTCGGACTCAATCCTGTCTCTCATGGCGTGTGACACACGGTGCGGTGCGTGGTCAACAGGGTCAACACGGGGGTCAATGGATATCTTGTAGGTCACAGGCAGCCTGTCTAGTTTGCCATCGAACAGATTGCGGTATTCTTTTACCGGGTCCACAGATATCAGTAGCTTGTGGACTGACTGGTCAAAGGAAACCAGTCCTAAGTCCTGGCATGCGTGGATGCCCAGTAGAGTCACAGAGTCCGAATTCAAAACATAGAAGGTCAGATTCCTTGTAGTTTTTTTCAGCACACATTTAAAAATGGTTCTTCCCAGTGGAAACAAAACTTCTCCCCCTTAAGCATGCAGAGTGGAGTTATCTTTAGTCAAGGCCTCATTATTTCTTATCTTGTTGTAGAGGTGCACAGACATTACGTTTACTTTTGCACCAGTATCGAGCTTGGCCTTGACAACTTTATTATTAATTGACATCAGAACTGTAGGATCGAGAATCTTACCAGCTGTGTGAAGGAGTGAATGCACAGTTGACTCCCCAGAAGATTTAATTGGATTGTCCTCGGGGGCAGAGTCGAGCTGGTCTTGAGAAGCAGGAGTTGTTTGGTCTTGTTGCAACAGGTGTAGTTTGGATGCTGAGCTAGAGGGTCTCTTCCCATGGGCTCTGCAAACGACGGCGAAATGGTTAATTTTCTTGCAGTAATTGCAGGACTTTCCGTAAGCAGGACAGGTATCTCGCCCCTTGTTGTGGAGGTAGTTACAGTTGGGACATCTCTGAGGGGGCTCATTTGCGAATCCCTGATTAGCCGGTCGAGGGGCCTCAGTCATAAATCTTCTGTTATCGGTTGGTGTTTGCGGTCTGTTAAACCCCGTCAAATTTATCAACTTTTTTTCGGAATCAAACTGCTCGCTTAATGGAGCGACAAACTCAGACAAACGACAGGCATGTGCAGCCTGTTCAAGTGTTAAATCAGGATTCCACAGCAACTCTGACCGTAGCTTCTGATCATTCATTCCAGAGACCAGTTTATTTCTTATCAGCTCATTAGTCATGGTCTCGAATCGGCAACTCTGAGCCATGTATCTTAAATCACAAATAAATTTCTCCACCGGGTCATCTGGAAGCTGGTGTCTCGCGAAGAATTTGGCTCTTTCTAAAATGCAGTTCTACGGCAGGTCACATATCTCACAGAATCTACGCAGTAAAACATTAGGATCATTCATAGACTCTACAGGCGTAACTACCCGATCGTTGTCGTCTTGAACTGCTGGAGCGTATTCAAAAGTCCGAGCTCTCATCATGGCCTCAGGACCCGCAAGGTTAAGTAGGAGGCAAGCTTTGATAGCGTCTGGTTCATATCGGTGGACGATATTGATGTAGTGTCTGTAATCAATCTCAAATATCCGCCATCACTCGCCGATGTCGGAATCAAAGATAAGCTGTGCAGGCTTTCTGCATGATTGAGCCATAGTGAAGCAAGGAAAAAAAACTGCTAAACAGAAATAAAACCCGGTAAACGGATGCAGTGGGTTACTCCAAGTTGTCTGACACCATGTAAATAAGTAATTTCCACAATCTGAAGTTCAAGATCATCTTTAATCAGTACCCATATTATAACGGTACAGCAGGTCATTAGTTGTAAGTACATCGTGACCGCTTCCAAGACTGACTAATGTAGGAAGTGGGTGTTAGTATGAATCATACAGTAGGGTGGGGTTAGTGATGCTATTCTACTATGATTGGCTTTCATGCATAAACCAATCTACAAGAATAATTGGGGAATTTACAAGAACCAAATATGGAGAAATTTTGAGTGAGTATTTCCAAAGAAGGAGTTTACAAAGTCGGCGGAAAGGAACAATACCATAATCGATTTATGTGCAATATTGAGAATTTAAGGTAGACACAAAATGCTGGAGTAACTCAACGGGACGGGCAGCATCTCAGAGAGAAGGAATGGGTAATGTTTTGGTCCGAGACCCCTCTTCAGACTGAGGGTCTGGGTGCCAACTTTAGCATTAGAATTTGATGGGAGAGTACAGAATGATATTCAAGATGCATTAATTTGGATGAGGTGGTGCATGGAGATGAGAGAGAATTCAAGTCCAGAGAGGATGGCAAGAGAAAAAATGAGATGTTGGGAGGAGGTCCTTGCTATGGCAGAATTTGAGGATTGGAAATTCAGTTGGACTTAATTAAAATATTGTGGTTGCAAACAACCTGATTTATTATGAATCAACTGCAAAGGTGGTAACAGACTTGATGGCAATAGAACTTCAGTTCATATAAAATTGTTGATAATTGCTGGCATGTAATATCAGTTGAAACAGAGCCCTGCAATTATATGGGGGGTACACACAGTTGCTGGGGAAACTCAGCGGGTGCAGCAGCATCTATGGAGCGAAGGAAATAGGTGACGTTTCGGGCCGAAACCCTTCTTCAGACTGATGGGGGGTGGGGAAAGAAAGAAGGAAAAGGGGAGGAGGAGGAGGAGCCCGAGGGCGGGCGGATGGGAGGGTGGGAGGAGACAGCTAGAGGGTTAAGGAAGGGGAGGAGACAGCACGGGCTAGCCAAATTGGGAGAATTCAATGTTAATGCCATAAGGACGCAAGGACCCCAGACGGAATATGAGGTGCTGTTCCTCCAATTTCCGCTGTTGCTCACTCTGGCAATGGAGGAGACCCAGGACAGAGAGGTCGGATTGGGAATGGGAGGGGGAGTTGAAGTGCTGAGCCACCGGGAGGTCAGGTAGGTTATTGCGGACTGAGCGGAGGTGTTCGGCGAAACGATCGCCCAACCTACGCTTGGTCTCACCGATTTTTGAAGAAGTTCTCCTCCTCTCTCCGGAGACAGTTTAACCCTCTAGCTGTCTCCTCCCACCCTCCCGTCCGCCCCTGCCCTCGGGCTCCTCCTCCTCCTCCCCTTTTCCTTCTTTCTTTCCCCACCCCCCATCAGTCTGCGATATTCCAGCATCTGCAGTTCCCTTTTGAACACCCTGCAATTATATGATAGTATTTAATGTGTCCACTTAAAGTTATAAAATTATTTACCATGATAATACCCCATAATACAAATAAGATTGAGTTAAATGTTGATAATAAACAAGGGCGCACATTGAAGCAGTGGTTTACCTGCTGTCTCATAGTGCCTGAGACTGAGGTTCAATCCTGACCTCGGGTACTGTCCTTGCGGAGTTAGCATGTTTTCCCTTCGAAGGCATGGGTTTCCTTTGGGTGTTCCGGCTTCCTCCCACATCCCAAAGACGGCGTGTTTGTAGGTCCATTGGCATCGGTAAATTGCCCCGATTGTGTTGTGGAATAACTAGTGCGAACGGGTGATCAATGGTCGACTTGGACTCAGTGAGCTGAAGGGCCTGTTTCCACGCTGTATCTCTCTAAACTCTAAACTCTTTTAATCTAGCCGGTGGTTGCTTATGGGTGGACTTTCTCTCTCAGGAAGGCCTTGCTGATTTCTGATTATAACATTCCATAATTCACCTTGTGAGAAATTCAGTTTAGTTAGTTTAGATATAGCACAGAAACAGGCCCTTCTGAGTCCACACCAACCAATGATCCCCGCACATTAACACAAGGGCCAATTTTACATTCATACAATTATACCAAGCCAATTAACCTACACACCTTTACGTCTTTGGAGTGTGGGAGGAAACCGAAGATCTCAGAGTAAATCCACGCAGGTCACGGGGAGAACGTATCAACTCCGTACAGACATGCACCCGTAGTTGGGATTGAACCCGTGTCTCTGGTGCTGTAAGGCAGTAGCTTTACCACTGCACCCCCGTACTGGCCTGTTGTTCAGACAATTTGAAGAACATTAAAAATAATATGTCATTGCCACAACGTGATACAGATTTCTTTTCTCTCTGCCAGTAGCTTTGCTGTTCAGATTAATAAACAAAAGATAGATTTCTATGTTTGTGCAAATCATTGCTTTTTTCAGCTGGGGTTAATGACCACAAAAAGAACAAAAATGCTGACTTACTGAGAGGAAAACCGAGCAGAGCAGAGGCTACACAAAAAAAGAGAGTTCCTTGAGAGAACTAATTTTGTCTTAATCGAGGAGTTATTTGGACCTGTCTTAAATCTTTCCTGCCAAACACAATAAACAGAAAGTTAAAACACTTCCCCCTGCATGGTTTAAACCTAATTAAAGCTACCATAGAATGCAATATTTTCTTCCACTTTCCCTCAGGCTCAGATAATATTTTTTAACATCAACTTTCCATAACTGAAAACATTATCATCATCCATCATTCATTTTTTTTTCAGCCATGCCTGTAATTTTCACTTTTTCACTTATCAATGCTGTATCCACAATTTTATTTTCTTGCCCTTCCTTTTTAGTGTTCCTTCAGTAAGATGCTTATTTCTAAATAGTCTCCCGATTTCCCAGAGAGATCCTAAATAAATTGTGAACAGATATGGAAAATAAATCCATTTTATGTTGATTTGTTTTGTTAAAATATTCTGATTAATGTGACTGGTGGCTGGCAATGATTAAACTATCTTTTTGCTATTGGTGGCCTTGTGCTTTCCATATTACGCAAGGGACAATGCATCTCGCTCCTCAGACTGTGTGGAACCCTCTGATGGGCTTAGTTTGTCTGGATTCATCATATCACCTTAAGCCTGTGTGAATGATCCTGTCAGGGGTCTTGGTTCTTTCACTTGACCAGACAAGAAGTTTCAGCTACAATATAATGAAATCTCTTCTTTTGTTCTTCGTATAAAAAATGAACGGATAGAGGGTGAAACTAATGCCTAAAAAAAAAATGAAGATAAAAAATTTCCTCAGTTTGTGCTTCCGCAGAATAATTCAGAATACCTGACCGTGAATTCAGTGATAATATGAAGCTAGGATTTGGATGAAATTCACATTCAGTTATACCAGTCTGCATGTGCCATGCATAGTAAGGATCACTGATTTCACAGATTGGTGAAAATAGCGAGTAACTGTTTCACACTCATTACTTTCTGTGGAAAGAGAATACCCCATAGGCTCTGGTGGGGCACTGCATTGACATGTATGGGCAGCACAACAGCTGAATGATTTCTGGTTGAATTCACAATGCTGAGTGAACCTTTGTTAAGATAGTGTTACCAATGATGAAAAACATACTTGGAATTTACGTGATGTCATGGATGACTAGTATGAATGCTTTAAATGGAAAAAAAGTCAGCATACATGCATCACACTGAGGCCTTTTGATGTGTGGCTATCTCAAAGACAAATTTTTGAACGTTCTTTAGAAGTGCTTTTATATTTAAGTGAAACATGTAGGCTTTATTCGTGATTGAATTGTGTTTGTTATCTCCTTTTTTAATGAGAAGCTTTACTTTGAAGAGCAATGGGAGAAATAACAAATAATTCATTCACACGACAAAATTTATGGCGGTTCAATTCAAATCCAGCGGAGAAACGGGTGATGTTGGAACATGAAGGCTCTAACATGGAACAATGGTGCAGCAAGCTTCAATCATCTCCAGTGCTGTCTGTTTGTTGAAGTTGCAGGTTCTCCCTGTAACCATGTGGGTTTCCCCCGGGTGCTCTGGTTTACATATATTTTCGGATGGATACTAATCTGCCGCAATAGGTTAACCTTTGTCAGTAGGTAGAGTGGTAGAAGCTGGGAATGGTTGATAACAAAGTACAGAAAAATGGGATTGGATGGATGCTTACCTGATAATTGATGTGGATTTGATGGGCTGAAGGGGCTATGCCTCTTTAACTCAGCTTAAGTGACGTGATGGTGCATCAGTTGGTGTTGCTTTCTTGCTGCTCCGGTGATCTGGATTCAATTTTCTCTTGTGAGGAGTTTCCATCATGTATTTATTTTCTCTAGAGATGCTGCCTGACCTGCTGAGTTTCTCCAGCTTTTTATGTCTATCTTCAGTTTAAGCCTGCATCTGCAGTTCCTTCCGACACATTTTGTCTGCCCAAATGCAAAATCTCCTCAAGGTGTGGCCACTTTGAAGAAGTTCTCCTTCTCTCTCCAATGAGAGTTCTGCAACATCCTCTTTCGCTACATCTCCTTTGTGATTCCCTTTGCTCTCCGGCTTGATGACCACATTTTAACCCAGACTCACTCATTCATTTGTTCTATATCTCCCTACATCATTGTACACTGTCCATATCTTTCCCTGAGTCTGAAGAAGGGTCTTGACCCGAAACGTCACGTATTGCTTTTCTCCATGGATGCTGCCTGACCCGCTGAGTTACCCCAAGCTTTTGTGTTTATCTTCTGGAATTTATATATTCTCCCCATGATCATGTTGGTTTCCATTGGTGGGCTTGGTTTCATCCCAAAGATGTGTTGAAAGATTAATTCACCGTTATTATAGGTGTAGCAAAAAAACATAGAAAAATTGGAGGCAATAGGGGGAATTTGCACTGATGGAATAGCTTTTTTTGTCGAAAGATTGTACAGGCTTGATGGATTGAATAGCTTCTTTCTGTACCATTGTAAATAGACCAGGCTTCATCTGTCATAATGGAGTACATAGAGACTGAAAATAATTGTTAACTCTTGTTCAAATTCTAATTTATTTTGCACTTCATCTGCTGCTATTAACTCATGTTATGGGAATAATAGAGAAAAGAATGATCCTTTGTGACCTTGGTTTTTACTAAAGTATTTTAAACCCAAGGATGTAATTTAGAGCTGTGCCCACTATTGTGATAAAGATAACGCATTGGCCATTTTGCCCGTAGCTAGCATTCACAAACTGTAATGGGATCATGACCAGATAATCTGTTTGAGTGATGTTGGTCGGAGATGTCTCCACTGCTCCTCCTCAAAATATCCCTTTTAATCTCCATCTGAAAGAGCAGAGGATGGCTCAGTTTAACAACTCATTGGAAAAATAGCACTTTTGGCATTGCAGAACCCCCTCAATACCACACTGAAATGTCAGTCCAGATTTCTCAACTTGTTCAATGCAAAATAACTGTAAGTAAGTAAAATTTATTTATATAGCACATTTAACAACAACTCACGTTGAACCAAAGTGCTGTACATAGAAGAATTTGGGTTGCCATACAGTCATACAAACAAAAAGAAAAACACAACACACTATAGAATTTAACATGAACGTCCCCCCACAGCGGAATGTGGTACTGTGGTAATGGACCTGAAATAACAGCACAAAATGCTGGCCATATACATAAGGTCATCAGTATATGTCAGGTTTACGACCTTTCGTTAGAACGTTACATTGCTTAACTCTATTTCACTCTCTGTTGATGCTGCCTGACCAGATGAGTACACCAAACATTCTCTGTATTTAGAAAATCCTCCAGCTTGTCTCTGGTACCACATTTAAACCCATAACATTCTGTCTCAGAGACTAAACGCTAACATGTATAAATATTGGCCATGAGTGACCAAGAGCATAGAGGGCTGCCGAGGCAGATCCTGTTGTTGCTTTTGGTCCTGCTGGAGAGAGCTGTAGGTTTATAGCCTCCTATTATCAAACTTCAGTTCTTATAACATCACCTTGTGAAATATGGAACAACAAAATGCCTTCTAAATTGGGCACCCATAAGGGATAAGTAGGCCTGACTCACTTGTAAGACATCATATGGCTACATAACATAAGGGAATTCAAGAGCAGAATTTTAAAGTCATTTGCGATGGAATCTGAAGTAATCAATTTGCCCTATGAAAACCTCTCAGCACCAGATACCCAGGTTCAATCCTGACCTCAGTTGCTGTCTGTGTGTCATTTGCATGTTCTCCCTGTGACCACATTGGTTTCTTCCGTGTGCTCCGGTTACCTCTATCATCCTAATGATGTGCGGGTTTGTAGATGAATTGGTCTCCAAAGTATATAGTGAGTGGATGAGAAATTGGATAATTGAGCTAGTGTGAACAGGTGATCAATGGTCTTCATGGACTTGGTGGGCCGAAGGACCTGTTTCCATGCTGTATCTCCAAACTGAAATTAACACTAATACCTGCTCAGTAAACCTTAGGCAGAAAGTAAGTTTGAATTTCTATATTATTTCGAGGTGTCTACAATTTTGTTCTGTTCTGAGGAATGCATAGAACATTGTTAATTTCTTTTGTTTCAAAATCAGAGTTGTGCTGTGAACCATTTACTTTAATCCATTTCTGTAACTCTTTGGATGTGCTTGGTTAGGCTTATTTGAGCTATTATCATTACCCCTTTGGCTCAGTAGATAGCATACACATCCTCGAGACAGAAGGTTGAGGGCTCCATTCAGAGGCAGGATAATCTGTCATGAATGACTCCCGTCCTGGCAACTTACAGCCTTTACATCTTCCAAGTTGCACAAATTAGGACTGCAATGGAATATTCTGTGCTCACAAGACAAATGCAGCTGCAAGTTCCTCGAAGGTCAGTACCATCCAGGAAAAAAAATGCCAGACCACAAAATATATATCTGTTGTGCTGCTGCAAGTAAGAATTTAATAATTCCATTTTGGGACATATGACAATAAAACACTCTTGACACTTATGTAAAATCAATACCTTAGCCACCTTCCAGAGTTCCAGTAACTCACTAAGGATGATGCAAATTTCTCTGATAACTTCTTCTCTAGCTCCCCACAATATCATTGGATATACTTGATCAACCCCTTGGAATCTATCCACCTTAGTTTGCCTTAAGACCTCTAGCACCTCTTCATTTGTAATGTGGCTATGTTCCAATGCATCATTATTTATTTCCCTAATTTTCCTAATTTCCAACTACAAGGCACTAAGGGATTATACTTTTTACTTCTCTTTCCTCCTTGAAAATTCTGACCAAAACTCTGAACAAACTTTTGGTCCTCAATCTTAATATCTACACGCAATTTGACGTCTAAATTTGTTTTGCATTGTTTCTTCAGAAGCAAGTTGAGGGGACTTGTTGAAGAAGTACAAGTAGTTGCTTGACAACACATGCTACTGAATTTGCTGATCAATATCATTGCAACATATACCTCCAGAAAACTGTAATACTATAATTCCATTGAAAATTATGTGGATTCACCGTCAAAAAATCTGTAAGTCACAGAAATTGTATCCACTCCCTGGCAATATTTCCCGCTAAAACAATAGTACTTATAGGCAATTTTGGCCAGTGGAGAAGGCAAATTGATAAGTTTGAGCATTGTCTCTGCGCAGCCACACATAATGTTTAATTATTGAGCTGAAAAATATATCCAAGTTCAAGATTTTTCTCATCTCACACAAAAAAAACACAGCTTTATCAAAATCCAATTTTTGACCAACCATTTCCAATCAGAACATAAAACATAAATACTGAATTTTATGCTTTCTAAAGGGCCTGTCCCACTTTCACGACCTAATTCACGACCTATTTTACTCGTGGACATTTTTCATCAGGCTAGAAAAACGCCCCGACCTACTTGATGCCACGAGCACCTACGACTAGCATCACAACCTACCTATGCCCTACCTACGACCTCCTACGACCTCGTACGACCTCCTACGACCTCGTGACAACCATGCTGCGAGTTTGAGTCAAGGGCAAACTCGGCAGGGGTCATGAAAGTGGGACAGGCCCTTAAGTTAAATTGTCAAAATAGGTAGTGCATAAAAAATGAAGGATGCAGTACAGATATGCAACAGAAAAAAATTATTGCATTTTGCAAATTGTAAAACACATTTCATATGATGTTTAATGTTGATAAGTGCAAAATATTGGACAAAGGTCAAAACAATGTGGTACATCCAGTGAGTTGGAAAGGCTTAAGAATATTTGGACTGGAACCTGGAAGGACAGAAACATTCAGGCTAAAGTGTTCTTGGATTGTTTTACTGAATCTGGGTGAGCACACTTGACCCTGGGGAAACAATTTGCAGTACCTGATGGGGGAGTACAACCAAACTGCAAAATTTGATGCATCCATATAATACCTTTGAGCAATGGATGTAGGGCAATCTTCTAGACTTTTCTATATACTGGAGGTGCCATTGAGGCTTCTTCTTCTTCTTCTTGCATATGGTGTGCACAGCCTAAAGTTGTAGGTCAACTTGTTTGTGCACGTCGGGATGATTGCATTAGTCAAAACAGGGTGGACCACGTGAAGGTTGCAATCTCCCACCCCATTGAGGCTTCCATAAAGGGATTGTATCTGTATGTTCTCTCGACAGCATGACCACGTGCAGGATTCATGAAGATCAAAAGGATGTTCTGCCCAGAAACTGCAGTCCGACCAAATTCGAGATCTTCCAGCCACGGCAACAGCCTCTCATTACTTTTTGTATTGCCCATAATAAACAACATCTGTGAGTGAAAAATTGATGATCCAAGAAAAGTCCAGTAACAGCTCTGCCCCACAGAATGTCAATGAAGCATAGGTTTAAGGTGATGTGGAAAGATTTAATAGGAATCTGAGGGGTAACTTTTGTACTCAAAGGGTGGTGGATATATGGAACGAACTGTCAGAGGAGGTATTTGAGGCAGGGACAAAATTTCAGTAATTGATACCCCATCTTTTTCAATTACTGTACTCAAATACATAATAGGACAAGAAAACTGATGGCATGTGACAATTAGAGTCATAGAGTCATAGAGTGCTACAGTGTTGAAACAGGCCCTTCAGCCCAACTTGCCCACACCGGCCAACGTGTCCCATCTATACTAGGCCCACCTGCCTGAATGAATGAATGAATGATATCTTTATTTCGAATGATTAAAAAAAAAAAAAAGAAGAAAAGAAAAGATGAAAATGAATAAATAAAAGGAAAATTATACATATACATATATATATACATAAATACATACACACATACATACATATACATGTACATATATACATACATATACACATATACACACATACACATATACATAACATATATGTACATACATAAATTAAAAAAATCAAAAGCCAATTTCAACATAATACACATTAGACTCGTTCGAAAAGGGATAGGAAGAAGCCTATGCTTGTCAAGTCCCCATTCTTCACCATTAACAAATGCAAAATTCAATAAAATAAACTAAAACAGACAATTCAAATAAAACTACTCCAATCAAGCTATTAAGAAAAAAAGAACAAAAAAAGAAAAGAACAAAAAGAACAAGCACCATTAACATCTGTGAGATTTACATTCTCCTTCCTCATTACTGTACTTTTCAAAGATATATCTTTTGTACATTTTTTTAAATTGCATTATATTCATACTTTGTTTAATCGTTTCGTCAAGACCATTCCACAAAACCACCCCACAAATGGAAATACACATACTTTGTAAATTGGTCCGAGCATAATGCTGTTTCAAGTTTAGTTTCCCTCTAAAGTTATAACCCCCCTCTCTGTCTTTGAACAGTTTTTGTATGTTTACAGGTAGCAGTTTATTTTTTGCTTTATAAATTATTTGTGCAGTCTTAAATTCTACCAGATCCTTAATCTTTAAGGTGTGTAATTTTAAATACAGTATATTGGTGTGTTCATGATATCCTACATTGTTTACTATACGAATAGCTCTTTTTTGTAGTGCGCTTAGTGATTGTAAGGTGGTTTTGTAGGTGTTGCCCCATACTTCCACACAGTAATTTAAATACGGTAACACAAGTGAGCTGTACAGAATATACAGTGCTCTCTCATTCAAAACATGCCTTGCTTTCCCCATCACTCCCATACTCTGTGCTACTTTTGCTCTCACATGCTTTATATGGGGTTTCCAGCAGATTTTGTGATCAAGAATCACACCCAGAAATTTATTTTCATACACTCTTTCTATTTCAACATTATTTATCATTACTTTTACTTGTGTATTTATTTTGCGTTTTCCAAACAGCATAAGTTTGGTTTTGTTTAAATTTAATAATTTATTCAAATCAAACCATGTTTTTAGTTTACTAATTTCTGCTGTGACCACCTCCAAAAGCTGCTGCAAATTGTCCCCATCACAAAAAATATTAGTGTCATCTGCAAATAACACAAATTTCAAGAGGTTTGACACCCTACATATATCATTAATATACAAAATAAATAATTTGGGGCCCAAAACCGGCCCCTGTGGGACTCCACAAGTTATTTCTAAGCATGTTGATTTGCAGTCCCCTATTTGCACAAACTGATGTCTTTTACTTATGTAGCTTCTCATCCACTCTAGTACAACCCCTCTGATTCCATACTTTTCCAGTTTTTTGATTAGCAAATGATGATCAATTGTATCGAATGCTTTTTTCAAATCTATAAATACACCCACTGCATATTTCTTGTTATCTATAGAACTGGTAATGTCTTCAATTAACTCCATTAATGCCATGGATGTCGATCTGTTTGACCTGAATCCATATTGACTATCAACTAGCAATTCGTGCTTCTCGATAAAGTTATCTAATCTACTTACATACAGTTTTTCTAATATTTTTGAGAACTGAGAGAGTAACGACACCGGCCTGTAATTTGTAAATTGATTTCTGTCTCCAGCTTTGTATAGTGGGATGACTTTGGCAGTTTTCATTTTACATGGAAATACACCAGTTTTGAAAGATAAATTGCAAATATAAGTTAAGGGTTTTACAATTACACCAATGACTACCTTGATTAAAGCCATATCAATGTCATCCCAGTCTGTAGACCTTTTATTCTTACAATTACTAACAATGTCAATAATCTCCTTTTCATCAGCTGCTTTCAAAAACATTGAGTTTGGGTTGCTGTCTAACAAATCCACAACCTTCCCCTCTCCTTCTTCTGACTGTGGATTATCGATTTCTTATGCCAGTTTTGGTCCCACACTTACAAAAAATTTGTTAAACCCATTAACCACATCATTCATATCGCTTACAGTTGTATCATTGTCTTTAAAATACTGAGGGTAGTTTATATTCATTGATCCATTCCTGATAATATTATTTAACACATTCCATATGCCCTTGATATTATTTTTATTATCGTTTAATATTTTATTATAATAATCTTTCTTACATATCCTCATAATACTAGTCAATTTGTTTTTGTATCTTTTGTATTTACTTTCTGCTTCTATAGTTCTGAATTTTATGAATTCTTTATACAAGATATTCTTTTTTTTGCATGCATTTTGTAATCCTTTTGTCATCCATGGCCTATCTATATATTTTTGCTTCTTGTTGTGTTGTTTCAAAGGACAGTGTTCATCATATAATGATTTAAATATTATCAGGAATGTTTCATACGCTTTGTTGGTATCAGTCTCTTTAAACACTTGTTTCCAATTTTGGGTCAGTAATACATTTCTAAATGTATTTATAGATTCTTCTCTTCTTACTCTCCTGTATCTAATCTTATTAACATCCTTACACTTAACATAATCACAAACAAACATTACAAAAACTGGCAGATGGTCACTGATGTCATTTAGTAGTAACCCACTCTTTATGCTATTGTCCATACTGTTTGTAAATATGTTGTCTATTAGAGTTGCACAGTCAGATGTTATTCTACTTGGTTTGGTGATAAGTGGAAAAAAACTCATACTGAACAATACATCGATAAATTCATCAGTCTGTTTGTGCTTGTTGGGATTTAAGAGATCTAAATTAAAATCCCCACAAATGAACACAACTCTGTGATCTTTCTTGGCAAACAATCTTTCCATACTATTCTTGAATATTTCAATATTGGAACCAGGTGCTCTGTATACACAACTTACAATTACATTTTTCTTTTTTTCCAGGTAGATTTCTACAGTAATAATCTCCATCACATCATCAATATTAGTTGTCATATTTTCCACTATTTTATAATTTAATCTTTTATCTACATACAAAGCCACCCCTCCTCCTTTTTTATTTTTCCTATTTATGTAATTCAGTTCATATCCATTTAACTCAAAATCCACACCCTTTTCAGTACTAAGCCAGGTCTCAGATATGGCTATCACATTGAATGGTTTGTTTAGATGACTTAAGTAATGCCTGCGTTTGGTCCATATCCCTCCAAACCTGCCCTGTCCATGTACCTGTCTAATTGTTTCTTAATTATTGCAATAGTCCCTGCCTCAACTACTTCCTCTGGCACCTCATTCCATACACCCACCACTCTTTGTATAAAAAAAGTTACCCCTCAGATTCCTATTAAATCTTTCCCCTTCACCTTAAACCTATGCTTCATTGACATTCTGAAGCACAGACCTTTCACTGGACTTTTCTTGGAGCATCCATTTTTCACTCACAGATATTGTTTATTATGGGCAATACAAAAAACACTTTTTTGGCAATCTATGTTTTAATTGTGTTTCCTATTTTTATAACTTGTATGTTCTTGTTATACCATATTATATTTTGTTTCTGCTTGAAGTTGTTCAGAGCCAAGATTTTTAAGCAGAGAGTGTGAGAATTTAGAGGTGTGACGTTAGGACATAGCACTCCATCTTGCAGCATGTTTAACCATTTATGAGCTACACTGTTCTAGTAATTATTATAAGGCCCCTGCTGCAAACCACCCATAGTGATATATAGTGAAATTTCAAAAGGTTGCTGTGATGATATGATTATTCTTTATCTGTTGAATAGTTGTGACAGCCAGACTAGCTTGGCCAGGCTCAATTTTCGATTTTGACTGATCTTGGAGGAGCCAGTTGATGAAGCACTACCACCAGTCACATTGTAATAATAAAAAGACCTGCAGATGCTGGTTCATACCAAAGATAGACGTAATGGTTCAATGGTTTTATTGTCACGTGTACCAGTTACAGTGAAATACATTTTTAGCCCACAGCTCAGCAAGACTATCCCTGTGCAATCGCCCCAGATAGTGCAGTATGTACAGACCAGCCCACCGAGTCCATATGCAAGAGGCGCCATCTTGGCACCATTTTACAGTCCCAGCTGCAGCTGGCCTCAAAGGCCTGTTGCAGCTGTTGCCTCCATTTTGGTTGTCCCACGATCTGACGTCTCTCACCACACCTGGCCTTCTCTAGCCCCCGTTCCCCGGTGGACGCCTCCCGCAGCCAACCTCGACGGTGCGGAATGTAAGACCCCTTGGTTCTTCAAACCGGGCCTTTTGTCAAGCGTCCACGTTACACACAATGCTGGAGTAACTCAGCGGGGCAGGCAGCATCTCTGGAGAACATGGGTAGATGGACGTTTTGAGTTGGGGCCTTTCGTCAGATTGAGTGTAGTAAGGAGAGTGGTGGAAAAAAAAATAGAAGTGTAGAAAAAAACAGGACAAATCAGGGCTGACCACAGGCAAGGAGGTTCCCTCATAGACTATCTGTTGGCTAGGGACAGGTGTGAGCCCATACTTAGATGTAAACTGTGGAACTAGTTAACTGATTTTTAGTGTACGAAGAGGGGGGAGAAAGGGGCGGGATGGTGGGGGGATGGGGTGGGGGAGGAGAGTGAAGACATGGATGAGGGAGATTTTTGTAAGAATTACCTAAAATTGGAGAATTGGAGAAATTAGGTTGTAAGTAGCTTACTATATTCAAACTTTTACCTCCACCAAAAGTCGGATAACTTTTTCCATAGTTCACAACTATGTATCGTTCTTGGGTTCACACCTGTCTCTAGCTTATCAGGGAAACTTCTAACCTAAGATCTACTGTTACTGACCCCTATTCATCCTGCTTTTTCTTTGCTTCCAGTCCACCCCCCCCCCCCCCACTCTCTGCACTACAATCAGTCTGAAGAAGGGTCCCAACCCTAAACGTCATATTTTCTCCAGAGGTGATGCCTGACCCGCTGAGATACTCCATCATTTTGTGTCTAACAACCGTTAACATTGACTGAGTTAGACGAAAGTCAGTCACGATTCCGCATTCCTATAACTATCCCATGATCAGTGTTTCCAAAGAGCAGAGATGTTAATGTCAGATGAGAGAGCTTAACCTTTATAATGATGCCTGACATGATAGAGGGGCCTGTCATCACCGCATGAGAGCATTGGGGATGAAGAGTGACCACCAGTCGTGGGGCCTGTAGTTAAAGGGGATGGGAGGAGGATAAGGCAACAGGAGAGAAGAACATTCATGGCACTTGTAATATTTATGCTGACTTAAGAACAGATAAGAAATGGTTAGTCCAGGCATCAGAGGAACTTTAAATGATACTAGACTAAGTGGGACCTGTTGGGTCCCAGTCACACGGGAGGCATGGTTCCCCAACGCAACCCATTCCCCAACACAATATTCCACCACACACCCATAGCCCCTAACTGCGCATGCACGGCTCATTTCCCCTCTTCCCCGAGCACTCCCTCCCCTTCCTCTTCATGTGTGGGAGGGGAGGGGGGAGGGAAGTGGGGTGCATGGCAGGGGGTGGGGTGTGGTGGGAGGGGAGGAGGGGTGTGAGGTGAGGAGAGGTGTGGGGTGGGTGGGGAGGAGGGGTGTGTGTGGACGGGGAGGTGTTGGGGAGGAGGGGTGTGGGGGAGGGGGGTGTTGTGGGGGAAGAGGGGGGGAATGACGGAGGGGGCAGGGAGGGGGGAAGGGGAGGGGGAGGAGCCAGCGAGGGGGACCAGAGGGATAGTGACTGGAATTGGTGGTGCGATGGGGACTCACAGCGGGCGCTGGTCGCTGGTTGTTCTCCTGCGCTGAGATCCACTTTCTGGCGACATCGGCGACATCTCCGACTCTGGGCTGGGCTGGGTCTCCCACGCTGGGCTGCTCGGGGCTGGGCTGCTCGACGCTGGGCTGCTCGACGCTGGGTTACTTCGGGTCACTCCGAAAATTGTGTCCGGTTGGAAACCTCCGCCTGCCATCCTCAACTCCATGGCGCAGGAAGGGGCGGGCCGTCCTGGTGAGTGACAGGAGAAGAGACTAATCCATGCGGCGCTGAACGACAGGAGAAGAGATTGATCTGCGCACGCGTGGTTTTTAAGATTTTTTAAACCTTGCTAACTTTTACGACATTCAACCGATCGGAATGAAACTTGGTGCAATCGCAGCATTGGAGAACGGTGAGTGAACTGGTGAAAAATCGTAGCGCTATCGTGAACGCTTTTTGCGCAAATAGAAAGACCGCACAAACCGCAAGATAACAAGATCAGCGTTTTAGTTATGTATAGATGGAAGATTAACACATTTACATACTCTAATGGAACCTTAACTGCAGAATTAATATTTAATGCTGATGAAATTAAAATAGTAATTGAGCCAATTATTGAATAAAATGAATTGGGTGTAGAGGTGGGGTGGTGATTTGAAGTGGCAGTGATTAAATCACCTTGAGTCATTGTGCATACTTGCTGTTTTTTAATATTTTGCTGCTCCAGCAACAGCATTGGTTTATCTGTTGTTTGTGCTCCAGGTGAATATTGCACATATACTTGTTCATTTTCCCTGAGGCAGAATCACTTGGCCATCTCCTCACTTTAAAATACACAGGATTAATACCCACCTCAGTTGAGACAAATGTCTTTGTAACAAAGTATATTACACAATTATGGTTAAACTCCATTCGAAGAAATATATTGCCAAGTGAAAATACTTACTGATAAGAAGAATCATTCAACCAATTCTGGACTATTGCCTCAGATGGATATCCGCTCATCGGATCCCAACTATTTAATCTCTCTTACTCATCTGGAAAAATGTCTGAACTGTGTTCTTTCTCTGGTTCATGCATGATATCAGTTGTAAACTTACCTACTTCTTTAAATCCACAAACCTACAGTATGTCTTCCCCTTACTATTTAACTTAATGTTGTTATCCTGCTATTTTCTATGCCTTGATTACTCTTCCCAACTTCCTTTAGATAAGCCCGAGATACCGTTCAATGAATAAATATTTATAAAATATGTGAAATATGTGTTGACCTCATTGGAGACACTCAGAATATCTTTGATCGGACTTTATTGACTTTATCTTGCACTAAAGGTTATTCAGGTTATTCCCTTAGTCATGTATCTCCACACTGTGAATGGCTCGATTTTAATCATGTATTGTCTTTCTGCTGACTGGTTAGCGTGCACAAAAACTTTTCACTGTACACGTGACAATATACTAAACTCAAACACAAACTTGAAAGGGATTGTGACAAATGTTCAGAGACATTTAGGGTCAAGAAGAGGTTCACAGGAATGAACCCGGGGATAATTGGGTTAACATATGATGAGCGTTTGATGGCACTGTTCAATACAGTGTGTTTGTGCTGGTCAAAAAAAGCTACTTAGCCTTCCAACGTAATCCCACCTTCAGGAATTAGGTTTGTAGCCCTGCAGGTCACAGCTTTTCAAGCACACATCATCTAAGTACAGTAAAACTCCAATAAATCCAGCATCTGATAGATAGTTGCAAGGAACGGATTAGGTTGTAACACGGTGAGTTGTGATTCCTTGGATGGAAAGGGTTAAATGGATAGTATGGGACATAGAGTGTAACGAGAATGGCTACAGAGCGACTTAGGAATCTAGACAAAAGGAGTGAATGTGTACACTCTGTAGTAATTTGTTGCTGATAAGGGTGCAAGTGTAAGCAAGAAAGACGTTGGCAAATTAACGCGTTGGACACGGTGTGCTGGTTTACATGTGGGCAAGGGTCTAACAAAGCCTGGGGGCACTCAGTGGTTGGGACTTCACCCTAGGACTGGGTCACGAACGGTACCAAGGGAAAACTGTAAGCTGTGCTGTGGACAGAGCTGCCTGCCCCAGTGCAGCGTAGGATCACCAGGTTAATTCCTGGGATGGCGGGATTGACATATGATGAAAGGATGGGTCGGCTGGGGTTGCATTCGCTGGAATTGAGAAGGATGAGAGGGTATCATAGAAACATTAAAAAATTCTTAGAGTATTGATCCTGAGGTTGGGGGAGTCTAGAACCAGGGGTCACAGTTTAAGGATAAGGGGTAGGCCATTTTGGTCTGAGATGAGGAAAAACGTTTTGACCCAGAGAGTTGTGAATATGTGGAATTCTCTGCCACAGTAGGCATTGGAGGCCAATTCACAGGATATTTTCAAGAGACAGTTAGATTTAGCTCTTAGGGCTAAAGGAATTAAGGGGTATGGGGAAAAAGCTGGAACAGGGTACTGATTTTGGATGATCAGCCATGATCATATTTAACGGCAGTGCTGGCTCGAAGGGCGGAATGGCCTAATACTGCACCTATTTTTATATGTTGCTATATTTCTATGACTGGAGTCCACTAGGCATTGTTAAGCATAATTAAAATTAGTTTAGTTTAGTTTAGAGATACAGCGCAGAAACAGGCCCTTCGTCCCACCGAATCCACTCCGACCAAAGATCCTTGCACACCAGCACTACCCTACGCACTAGGGCCAATTTACAATTTTTACCAAAGCCAATTAACCTCCAGATGTGTACGTCTTTGGAAAGTGGGAGGAAATCGGAGCTCCAGGAGAAACCGGTGCGGTCACGGGAAGAACGTACGTACAGACAGCGCTCATAGTCAGGATCAAACCCGGGTCTCTGGCGCTATAAGGTAGCAACTCTACCGCTGCGCAACTGTGCGCCCCTATATGTAGTTAATGTATACATGCTATGTCCATAATAAAGCTTGTATTGATTAACGCTTTGTTTGCGTGTTCTTTGGTCCCGAAACCAAATAGTTGCATGCAAAACTAGTGTTGCGCATTGCATTACAATGATAAATCCTGATGATTTGGCGAAAGTTCCCAAGAGCCAGGAACGTGACTCAACATGCATTCAAGCGAGACTTAGATTTAGCTCATAGGACAAACGGAATCAAGGGATATGGGGAGAAAGCAGGAACATGGTACTGACTCTGGATGATCAGCCATGATCATATTGAGTGGCGGTGTTGGCTCGAAGTGACGAATGGCCTACACCTGCACCTATTTTCTATGTTTCTATATTTTTCTTTGACCAGAACTGATAGTTTGGAGTGGGACCTGGGTTTGGTCTGTGGCGGGTGTGCTGGGTCTGGCAGGCAGTGGCGAGTGGAGTGCCACAAGGCTCGGTGCTGGGGCCGCAACTATTTGCAATATTATTGATTTAGATGATGGAATTAAAAGTAACACTAGCAAATTTGCAGATGACACAAAGCTGGGTGGCAGTGTGAAATGCGAAGAAAATGCTAAGAAGTTGTAGGGTGACTTGGACAGTTTGTGAGTGGGCAGATGCATGGCAGATGCAGTATAATGTTGATAAATGTGAGGTTATCCACTTTGGCGGCAAGAACAAGGAGGCAGATTATTATCTCAATGGTGTCAGATTAGGAAAAAGGGAAGTGCAATGAGACATGGGTGTCCTTGTAAGTAAGTAAGTAAGTTTATTGGCCAAGTATTCACATACAAGGAATTTGCTTTGGTGCTCCGCCCACAAGTAACAACATGACATACAGTGACAGTTAAGAATGACTCAGAAAACACTAAACATTAATAATAATAAAACATTAATGATAAAACACCATTGACCAAGCATGTGAACCAACAAAAATACCAGATCAAAGGGAGGCTACAGATTTTTGGCTGTTGAGTAGAGCAACTACTCGTGGATAAAAACTGTTTTTATGTCTGGCTGTGGCAGCTTTGACAATCTGGAGTCGCTTTCCAGAGGGAAGTGATTCAAAGAGTTTGTGGCCAGGGTGAGAGGGGTCAGAGATGATCTTGCCCGCTCGCTTCCTGGCCCTTGCAGTGTACAGTTCATCAATGGAGGGAAGGTTGCAGCCAATAACCTTCTCTGCTGATCGGACGATTCGCTGCAGCCTCCAGGTGTCGTGCTTGGTGGCTGAGCCAAACCAGATCAAGATGGAGAAGGTGAGGACAGACTCTACGATGGCTGTGTAGAATTGGACCATCATTGCCTGTGGCAGATTGTGCTTCCTCAGCTGCTGCAGGAAGTACATCCTCTGTTGTGCCTTTTTGACTGTGGAGTCGATGGTAGCCCCCCACTTAAGGTCCTTGGAGATGATGGTTCCCAGGAACTTATAAGACTCCACAGATTTGACTGTGATGTTGTTGATGGTGAGTGGGGTGAGGGGAGGGGGAGCTCTCCTAAAGTCTACAATCAATTCCACTGTCTTCAGAGCATTGAGCTCTAGGTTGTTACAATGGCAACAGGACGCCAGCTGTGTCACTTCCTGCCTGTAGGCAGATTCCTCCCCATCCTGGATCAGTCCAATCAGAGTTGTGTCGTCCGCAAACTTGAGAAGCTTGACAGTACGCCAGTCACTGAAAGTAAAAATGTAGGTACAGCAGGCTGTGAAGAAAGCTAATGGCATGTTGGCCTTCATAACGAGAAGATTTGAGTATAGGAGTAAAGAGGTCCTTCTGCAGTTGTACCGGGCCCTGGTGAGAACACATCTGGAGTACTGCATGCAGTTTTGGTCTCCTAATTTGAGGAAGGACATCCTTGCTATTGAGGCAGTGCAGTGTAGGTTCTCAAGGTTAATCCCCGGGATCGCGGGACTGTCATATGAGGAATAATTGGAAAGACTGGGCTTGTATTCACTGGAATTTAGAAGGATGAGAGGCTTTCATGGAAACATATACAATTATAAAAGGACTGGGCAAGCTCAATGCCGGAAAAATGTTCCTAACGTTGGGGGAGTCCAGAACCAGGGGCCACAGTCTAAGAATAAAGGGAAGGCCATTTAAAACTGAGATGAGAAAAAACTTTTTCACCCAGAGAATTGTGGAGTTGTGAAATTCTCTGCCACAGAAGGCAGTAGAGACCAATTCTGCAGATAGAGCTCTAGGGGCTAGCGGAATCAAGGGATATGGGGAGAAGGCAGGCATGGGTTACTGATTGAGAATAATCAGCCATGTTCACAATGAATGGCGGTGCAGGCTCGAAGGGCCTCCTCCTGCTGCACCTATTTTCTATGAAACTAAGAACTGCAGATGTTGGTTTACCAAAGAAAGACATAAAATGCTGGACTAACGCAGCAGCTCCAGCAGCATCCCTGGAGAACATGGAGAGTTTATGTTTTGGATCAGAATCCCTCTACAGTCTGGTACCACCAGGAAGAAGGTATAGGAGCCTGAAAACTGTACTGTCCAAATTCAGGAGCAGCTTTTTCCCAACAACCATCAGGCTATTAAACACTACAACCTCCAAATAAGCTCTGAAATTAGACTTGAAGGGCATTGTTTTTGTCTTTGCATTAATGTTGGTTTATTTTTATACATACATACACACACATATATATATATATAATATGTATATATATATAAATATGCGTGTGTGTGTATGTGTGCGCGCGTGCGCGTGTGTATACCAGACATTTCTTCCTTGTTTATTATGATGTTTACTATGTTTACATATCTGTTGTGCTGATGCAAGTAATTTTCCATTCTGGGACGTATGGCAATACGATACTCTTGGCTTTTAACTACAGACAAAGGATGCCGCATTTTTGGAATTTTGCTGTTGTTTCCGATCAAGAGTTTTCTGCTTCTACTTCCTTTACAGGGTTGGTGCTCTAGAGCGGAATCATCCTCGAACTCAACTTGCCTCTCACTCTTTTATCAATTTCTTTTAAATTTGTGCACCTTTTATTTGACCTATCAACTAAGTGAAATATGTCCTTCCTACTTACTCTGTAAATTTATAGGCTTATATTAACTTTCCCCTCAGCCTCACTTGTTACAAATTAAAAAAAAGCCTTTTCTGACCTTTCTGCTTGGGCACGGTTTCCCATCTCTGTGATATTTTTTATAAACCTTCTCTGCTTCCTCGTCCTTGCAACCTCATTTTTCTGAAATAAGGTTACAAGAAATCTAGGTCATACCCAAGCTGTGGTCTGAAAAGTTGTTGTACATGGTTCTAGCACAATCTGCTGATATATATGCTCTGCTTCATTTAATGAAGGAAAGCATCATATATGTTTTTTTAATTACCTCACAAACGCATCACAATACCATTAATTATCTATGTGAATATACAGTGAACTCCATGATCGCTCTGTTCCTCCACACCACTCAGTATTGCTGTGTATTCCCTTGCCTTGTTTCACCATCCCAAATGCATTACTGATCCAAGTTCGAATCCTGGTCAAGCCTTGGTTTTCTTCCAAAATTTACAATGTTGGCATTGCATAATGTCTTAATTTCTTAATGTGAGATTTATGAAATAAATTCAGCAGTTGCGGGAAGGCCACAAGACATTTAGTGTGAAATGTCACATTGGTGTAAATTGACTTGTTATTCACTGTGCTATGTTTGATCTGAGCTGCTGGATGCTAACAGTGAATGCTGGAAATGCAATGTTCCAGTTCCCAACATGAACATTTCACAGTACAAAACACATAAAAATGATTAAAAAAGAAATGGTCAGGAACTTTAGTCAAAAGGATGTCCATTTACCATGATGTAATGTGCAATTACTGCTTATCAGATCTGTCATGGTTAATGAGTTGTAAATAGATGTAGTTAAACTGTACCTCTTATTAATAATACTTAGTTTAGACTATTAAAAGTGAAATAAAGGTGATATTGATTTTTTTTTTAAACTCTGGGCATGTTGTCTTTTGATGAATAATATACTGACAAAGATGTAATTGAACCTTCCCGAGAGAAAATATCTCACTGTATGATTTAATAGTATTCACATAGTAGACTATATTTTAATTGTCTATATGGTCCATGATAAAACTTTATTTGATGGCAAAGAAGTACAGTCTAATTAATCACATCACGACAATTGGAGGTATCAAGAATAGGATTCTTTAACCTTTTCAGTGATGTAAATCCAAATGTTTAAAAGAGAGTAATAACCATTTTTTTTGTACTGCTATAACTTTTAAACATCACTAGAGAAGAATTACTTAGGTTGCTCTGCATATTAAAATTATGAACATATTCAGTTTGAAAGGGTTATTATGTACATCAATTTTCTACATATTAAGGCAACATAATTTGTGAATAAAATTAATTCATAAATGAATTTCATTCACATATATTTTTCAATGGAATGAAAAATGATGGAATTGCATGGTGGAAAATAAAGTAATTATACAACAATGTTATTACTTGTGTAGGAAGGAACTACAGATGCTGGTTTAAACCAAAGATAGACCAGTAACTCAGTGGGTCAGGCAGCATCTCTGGAGAAATGGAATAGGTGACGTTTTGGGACGAGACCCTTCTTCAGATACTGTCTGACCTGCTGAGTTACTCCTGTTATTTGTGTCTATCTTCAATTTTATTACTTGTACCTGTTGCCGCATTCATCCAAAGAAATTGTGACTTTCTAAGGGAGTGAAACCAGAGCCATGGAAAAAGGAAAGGGTCACAATCGCATTACAGATTTTACAGCTTTAACTTGGACGTATTCCTAAACTTTTACAGAACTCAAAAGTAATCACAAGAAGCAAAAAAAAGGTCCTGAATATCTATAGTAAAACCAAGCTAGAAATACTCAATAATTCAGACAGCATCTGTAAAGAGAGAAAAGATTTAATGTTTCAAATCAATGCCCATTGTATTAAAACATGATTAATAGATACATAGAAAATAGGTACAGGAGTAGGCCATTCAGCCCCTCGAGCCAGCACTGCCATTCAATATAATCATGGCTGACTATCCAAAATCAGTACCCTGTTCCTGATTTCTCCCCATATCCCTTGATTTTGTTAGCCCTAAGAAATATATCTGACTCCCTCTTGAAAACATCCAGTGAATTGGCCTCCACTGCCTTCTGTGGCAGAGAATTCCACAGATTCTCACAAAATTCTCACAGAATTGCGCAGTCATGGTGGCGCAGCGGTAGAGTTGCTGCCTTACAGCAAAATGCAGTGCCGGAGACCAGGGTTCGATCCCGACTACGGGCTCTGTCTGTACGGAGTTTGTACGTTCTCCCCGTGACCTACGTGGGTTTTCTCCGATAACTTCGGTTTCCTCCCACATTCCAAAGACATACAGGTTTGTAGGTTCATTGGCTTGATAAATGTAAAAGAAAATTGTCCAGTATAAAAAACAAAAAAATAAAAAATTGTCCAACTTCCAGTATAGTCTCTGGTGGACTCTTCGGAAGGTACAAGGTACAAGGTACAAGATTCACAACATAATCTAAATGTTCTTTTCTATTACTGGGCGACTAACATCAAAAATATAATTTTCTGGATGGACAATACATGTCAACAGGTAAATTGGTTAAAAATGGAGAGGGAAGATTGCTTGCCTTTTAACATAGGCTCGATTCTCCTTTCTCCAATACATCTGAATAAATTATTCAAAGACTAAATTGAATAAGATCTTCCCAACTGTCTCCCCTATCTGTGATAAATGTCACCTCCAAGATGCTACCTTAACCCATTCCTTTGTATCCTGTATAAAGATACAAAACTTCTGGATGGGAATATTCAATATCTTCTCTAAAACACTTAAAATTAAACTGGAATCAGATACAAAGCTAATAACGTTAGGAATGTCAGAGGCCTGTTCAAAGTTAACGATATTTCAAAGACGCTTCCTTGACTACGGCTTAATAACTGCGAAAAAACTCATACTCAAACACTGGAAAAATATAACAGTTCCCACAGTGAAGATGTGGATTACTGAAATGTCCGAGACACTACATTTAGAAAATATTAGGCTTGTGTTGGCCGATAAAGTAGACCAATTCTCCAAAAAATGGTCTCCTTTCACTGAATTTCTTCAACAACAAAATGGTTGAACACAAATTTAAAAACGATGTTTGGGATGGGTGAGCGGGAGGTGGGGGGGGGGGGGGGGGGGGGAGGACAGTGGGGCATATCTCCGTTTCTTTTTTTTCTCTCTCTTTTCTCTTTTTTCCTCTTGCACTTCTTTGGTAGTTCAGGGGTCTTTTCTTCTCTCTCTTTTGTATCTTTCTTCTTTTTCCTCATTCTTTCCTTTTTCTCTTTTTTTTAAACGTATCTATCAATTTATAAAATGTTAAAAATGAAGCTGTACGAAAATTGTATAACTTTGTATAATTGTTTTTGAAAACATTTCAAAAATTCCTCTCCAGAAATTATGTAACTTTATACAAGAGAGAAAGGAATGGGTTATAGTTGCTTCCTGAAGAAGACAGTTATCGCAAATAGGAGATACATTTGGAAAGATCTTATTCAGTTTAGAGCCGATTGCTTTATTCTTGTACAATTGCTTCTAATAAAATAAAATAATTAAAAAAAAAAAAATAATAATTTAAATGTTCATTCTGTTGCTCTCTTCACAATGGGTGAGTGAGCTGTTAGGTATTTCCATTATTCTCTGTTTTGATTCCTTTCCTGTGGGACTCAGACAATCCTGAGGATCAGTGATATATTAATAGCTGGTACACAAAAATGCTGGAGAAACTCAGCGGGTGCAGCAGCATTTAGGAGCGAAGGAAATAGGCAACGTTTCGGGCCGAAACCCTTCTCCCGAAAAGTTGCCTATTTCCTTCGCTCCTAGATGCTGCTGCACCTGCTGAGTTTCTCCAGCATTTTTGTGTACCTTCGATTTTCCAGCATCTGCAGTTCCTTCTTAAACACATATATTAATAGGTAATCAGCCACAGGGATAAAATGCTGATTTTGGCCTGTGATCTTAAAATCACGATGTCATGTTTGTTTACACTCACTCACAACCAATTCCATATGATTATGCCTCCAACACAAGTTATTCCTATTTGTCTCTAGAGTCCGATGAAATTGACTTTTTTGAACACCATTATCCTTTGACCATTGATTCAAGATATAGTGGATATGCCACATTGATGCGACAGCCAAGAAGGCACACCTCTACTTCATGAGGAGACTAGAGAAATTTGGCATGGCACCAGTGACTCTTATGAACTTCTATTGTCGCACGATAAAAAGCATACTGCTAGGTTGCATTACAACTTTGTTTGGGTGCAGCTCTGCTCAAGACCACAAGAAATTGCAAAGTTGTAGATGTAACCTAGTCCATCACAGACCAGATTTCCCACCTAGATTTCACTCCATCTACACTTCACCTTCCTCGGAAAAGCAGCCAACATATACAAAGACTTGTCCCACCCCAGTAATTGTTTATTTTACTTCGGAGTCACGTGAGTGACTACGTGAAGAAGGGCCGTCCGTCTGCGTGCGCGTCATTACGTCTGAACGCAACACGCACGACGGACTGGCAGGCACTGAGTCCTCCCAGGCCGTCGGGATGAGCAGGTAAGGAAAGTTGAATCACTTACCTGCGTTCTTTCGGGCTTGAAGTTTTTTTTTTTCAGAGCCCAGATGTCGAGGAGACGGCCCGCGGGGATGTCGGCTGCCGAAGACCGCAGCTTTCCAAATAGCGGGCGACGGTCTTGTTCCCGACATTAGAGCCGACAGCAGAATCAGCAGGAGACTTTGCGCGGGAGCAGGAGCTCCATGGTTGTCCTGCGGGGCGTAATGCCACCCGCAAGTCTAACAAACCCATTGACTATGATGAGTCCGGGAAAGAGGGATACTCTCCCTCAACGGAGAACGTCTGAGGACGACTTCTCCCACATGGAGCAACTTATGGAGAAGTTGCTCCAACACGGCAGGAGACTTTGCGCGGGAGCAGGAGCTCCATGGTTGTCCTGCGGGGCGTAATGCCACCCGCAAGTCTAACTAACCTGTTGACTCAGATGAGTCCGGGAAAGAGGGATACCCTCCCTCAACGGAGAGCGTCTGAGGACGACTTCTCCCACATGGAGCAACGCTTCCCGACATTAGCGCCGACAGCAAAATCGGCAGGAAAAGTTGCTCCAACAATGATCTGCTCCAAAGGAGGGAGCAGTATAAGCCCGGGGCCTACAGCAGTGCCGGTGCCGGGAGCCTCGCACATGGGGCAGCCCAATGTCTTCCCCATTGGAGGGGGAACTACATGTGGAAGAAACCACTCTGAATCAGAGTACAAAGAAGACGGGGGGGGGGGGGGAAACCTTCCCAGGGACAAGCAGAAGAAAGGAAGTAAGTAAGTAAGTTTTACTTATATTGCACTGTTTAAGTCAACACCAAAATGCTTTACATAAAAGGAATAATAAGCTTCCATACAAACAAACAGAAAGTAAGTGCTTCTGCAATCATCCAGGTTCCACTGGGTGCTCCCTGGATGGAATCTAGCTCTTGACAGCCCGGGTATTATGGAGAACCCGCAGGCAGCAGCACCTGTTTTCAGGGCTGCACAAATGTCTCCTGCTCTGAGGAGAGGAACATTCATGGTCCATTTAAGTCTGACTAAAGCTAGAAACTCATTTAGGTCCATGGAAGGGCCATGTCAGCACAGGTATCCTCAGGGGCCTGCGGCAGCACCTGTTTTCAGGGCTGCCTACGAACCTCACTCTCACTGGAGGGGAGTGTGAATGATCAGTAGGTAACTGATCTCGAATTAAAGTATGAACATACTGAAGCATGCATATGGCTTCAAGAGCCAGCAGTTGGCAGAATATCCGCATAGGCGACAACACACCCCACACCTCCATAGGCGGTAAGCGGTTCACTGAATCCGGTGGTAGCTTGAAAGCTGGGCACGGAAATACGATCAGAGTCGTCTTTCAAGGCAGACTCAAAATAATGGCCAGAATTGTCCTACAAGGCAGGCTCAGTATGATGAGGTTTTCAGACCAGACCCAAGCAGAGGTCGGGAGAAACATGGAATCCACACTCCTTACCAGTCCTACTCCCAATCAAGGAGAGAAAAGGAATCCGCATCAGGGGCCTTTGGGCTTACCACAAGACCACCGGTAGCCATGGAGGTAGGTGGGTCTGGGTTTACTGAAACAAGGGATTGTGGACCAGTTACATGTTGGTAATTTACTCTTGTGTTCTTGATCAAAATGATATAACATGAAATTTCAGAGCTGGTTTTAAAACAGTAATAACATGTGATTATTTTTACTGCACAACATACACAGGTTCCAAGCAGACTTGGAACTTGGACTGGAATTGTCCAGTATTGGGCAGGCCCAGTATTTTTGGGCAGGACTGCCATTCCGGACATGTGACATGGAGGATGTCACTTCATCCAGGTTTAACTCATTTGTGCAGTACAGACTTTTAGAAACAGTAATTTTGTTACGGTTTAACTACTGTTTTATAGGAACTTCCTATAAAATGGTCACATGGCATGCATCGACCTCAAAGATGCATACTATTCGGTGTTTATTCACTAAGAACAGGAGATATTTGAAGTTTAACTGGATGGTATGGATCTGCCAAATGAGTTGACATCAGCTCCTAGACTATTGACAAAACTACGGAAACCAATTCTGGGTCTACAAAGGTCTCAGAACCACATAGTAATGGCATATTTGGACAATTTCACCAAGAATTGGCAGAAGCATCCGTCAAAGCAAACCAAAACCCTGTTTGATAGAATTGGTTACCTCATCCATCCAGTTAAATCAAAATTGACACCTACAAGGGTAATTGATTACCTAGAATTTACTATCAAAAACAGTAAATATGTTGGTGACTTTGCCTAGGGGCAAACGACAGCAACAGCGAGTGTAATTGGCAAATAGCAGCTGCATTTCCAGCAGTACGTACAGGCCTTTGCATTACCAGAATTTACAGCGAGCAAAGGAACAAACACTCAGATTCCATGCAGGCCAAATTGGCAAAATTATGGATTGCCAGCAGAGGCCATTGTTGAATAACAATGGTGGATAACGAACGTGAGACAGCTCAAAGTAAAATTTGCTCGAAAGCCATCGACGGTTCTTCAGACCTATGCAAGCGGCTAAGGATGGGGAGCCACCAACACCGTCTAGAGCTGTGGGGGCAGATGGAATGAGCAGGAGTCTGTAATTCCCCAACACATGGAATAAATTACCCAGAATTGTTGGGGGCACAATTTGGACTCAAGGGTTTCTATAGCAACATGCAACCGGTGCTTGTTCAAATTCAGATTGATAACACCACTGCGGTGGCACATATCCATTAAATAGGGTGGTGTAAAATCTGTATCTTACGACAGATTGTCGAACCTCATTTGGCACTGGTGTATCAAGAGGAATATTTGGGAAATCTACGAGGTAGATATAACACGGTTACAGATGCTGGATCACGAATGTTTAATAACAACACAGAATGGATGTTGAATCAGGCAGTATTTAACGAAATAACTACACGATTTGGCATACCAGATATTGATCTATTTGCATCTAGACTAAACCATCAGTTACCCAGATATGTGGCCTGCAAGCAGGACCCAGGAGCAAAGGCAGTGGATGCTTTCTCCCTCAATTGGGCAGGATTGTTTATGCATGCTTTCCGCAAAATTGTCTCACAAACCGATGCTTGACCAAAATCAAGCAAGACTAAACCACAGGCATATTAGTAGTGCCAGATTGGCCTACTCAAGCCTAGTCCCCAAAATTTTTGGGAACTATAGTCCAGCCAGTTATGGCTGTACCCAAGAGCAGGGACCTCCTAGTGAACCCAGTTACAGGGAGTAATCATCCACTACACGAACATATTAACTTATTGGTCTGCAGATCCTGAGGAGGCCATTTCAAGGCATAGGACTGTCCGAACAAATACAACACAGTTCGGATAACAAATGTCTTGGAGTTTCCTATCAACTCTGTACTATAACTATAAACAAAGTTATAGTGCAATCAATAGTGCCAGAGGCGCACTTTCCTCCTATCTGATGCTGCAAGCAGGGCACAGGTCGATAGGAACGCACCCCTTTACAACAAAATTCATGTAGAGTATTTACAATCAAATACCTCTAAGGCCAAGGTACACGGACATGGGATGTGAGCATGGTACTAACCCTACTTTGACAGTGGGGACCGCCTATAACTAACCCTGAAGGTGGTATGCTGACAAAGAGTCCAGACACTGCAAAGGCAACGGTTGGACCACATGACCACCAATATGAACAACATAACATTTGTAATCAGGAACCTGATATAAACATAGCAGGCCAGGAATGCCAGGGATGGAGATCTAGTTCTTGGCATATCCAGAGGACCTACGGTTGTGTGTGTGGTAACATACTAACACCACTATCTGAGAGTTACGGAGAACCACAGAGGCTCAGAACAGACCAGAAGGTGTCAACACAAACCATCTCCAGATGGTCAAAGGGGGTAATGGCGGTAACAGAGTGAACGTTCATATGGTTAAATCTCACTCCACCAGGGCTGCATCTACGTCGGCAGCAAGAGCAATGGACGTGCCTCTTGACGACATCCTAGTGGCTGCAGGATGGACGAATGAAATAACGGTCCACCGGTTTTATACAAACCTATTACCGGACTGGGGGTGTTTGCACGTACCATTTTAAGTTCTGTCCCATAGTTACCCCAAGGTTGGGAGGGGAAACTAGTTTTCAAACACTTTCTTTCATTTAAAGCATCAATATCCTTACTTAACTACGTAATGTCTGAATGCTTTAATGATTACACGCATCCATGGTCAATCCATTCAGTGTGTGACGCCTGGATTCGTAACCGGCGTAAAATCACAGAGCTTTGAAATCTTCACGTAGTCACTCACGTGACTCCGAAGTAAAATAGTAAGATTAAACGAGAACTTACCAGTTTGAAGTTTGATCTTGATTTTATGAGGAGTTACGATGAGCGATTACGTGCCCACCGCTCCCACCCTCATACTATCAAGGTCACATGGAAGTTCTAGTTTCTTCAATCTTACTATTCTCAGGTCTTCTTTTTATCTGTGATTTAACACCGCTGCTTTGAAGATTGACGCGCACGCAGACTGACGGCCCTTCTTCACGTAATCGCTCATCGTAACTCCTCATAAAATCAAGATCAAACTTCAAACTGGTAAGTTCTCGTTTAATCTTACTATTCTCCCTGCTCTTGCCCGGCAGAAATGCTTGAAAGCATGCACAACCCAGCACAGGGACAGCTTCTTCCCCTCTGTTATCTGACTTCTGAATGGTCCTTCTACAAGCTAGGGTACTGTCCAATTCACTGCTACCCCATTGAGGACATTTGACTTTGTTGATGGAACTGATATGCTACAATGCTGAGAACTATATTCTGCATTCTGTATTTTCATCTTTGCTCTATCTATTGTACTTGAGTTACATTTGATGTATTTATGTATGGTTATCTGATCTGTTTGGATAGCATGCAAAACAAAGCTTTTTGTTGTACCTCGGTATGCATGACAATAATAAACCTAAACCAAATCTTATGCTTCACAAGATGTAGAGAATGGTGCTTTTGTAGTATTTAGAACACTGTACTTTCATAGGATGTTTAACATGAATTAGAAGTGTCATTGGGAGTGGAAAAACAACAAAGCACAATGACTATGTCTATTGTAGCAGTGAATCCTTGATACCACTTTGATACAGCATTATGTTTCCATGAATGTAGCCCATACCACCACGCAAACCAACCTCCCTTCCACTGACTCCATATACACTACATGCTGCCTCAGCAAGGCTACCGGCATAATCAAGGACAAGTCTCACCTCCTTCTCCATTCTCCCATCAGGCAAGAGGTACAGAAGCATACCTCCAGATTCAGGGACTGTTTCTTCCCAGCTGTTATCAGGCAACTGAACCATCCTATCATCAACTAGAGAGCTGTCATGACCTACCCTCTATCTCATTAGAGACCCTAGGTTTATCTATTATCAGACTTTACTGGACTTTATCTTGCACTAAATGTTATTCCCTTTATCCTGTATCTGTACACTGTGGTCAGCTTGATTGTAAACATGTATTGCCTTTTCACTGACTGGATAGCATGGAACAAAAACGTTTTTCACTGTACCTCAGCACACATGACAATAAACTAAACCAAACAATCATGAATAATGCAGAAACTCTGGTATCTATGTTGGATTTAAATCAATTTACATATGAGTGCAGTCTTACAACCCAACGGTATTGATTTCTCTAAATTCAAGGAACCCTTGCATCCCCTCTCTATCCGTCCTACCCCAACCAAGTCATTGTAATGGGTTCAAAGTCGTTTTGTTGAGCCTCATTTTCTATAACTCGTTTTTACCTAGTTCAGAGCTAACAATGGCCTGTTTCCTTTATCATCATTATAACCATATAACCATATAACAATTACAGCACGGAAACAGGCCATCTCGACCCTTCTAGTCCGTGCCGAACACGTATTCTCCCCTAGTCCCATATACCTGCGCTCAGACCATAACCCTCCATTCCTTTCCCGTCCATATACTTTTTTGCATATATTTCATTCATTTGTTCCATATCTCTCTGTATCATACAATACAATACAATACAATACAATACCTTTTATTGTCATTTGAACCTCACATGAGGTTCAAACGAAATTTGGTTTCTGCAGCCATACAAAAAAAGAACCACGACACACACCAACACAATTCAATTCACATAAACATCCATCACAGTGAGTCCTCACTGTGATGGAAGGCAAAACTTAAACATATCTCTCCCCTGCACTCCCCTCTCCCCCCCATGTCAGAGTCAAAGACAGAGTCAAAGCCCCCGGCGGGCGATGTTAAATGTCCCGCAGCCATTAAAGCCACGCCGGGTGATGCAAGGCCACGCACCGGGTCTTGGTGTTGGAGCCCCGGCAGGCTCTTGATGTTGGATCCCCGGCGGGCACTCACAAAGTCCCGCGGCCATTCCAAGCCGCGCGGGGCGGTGATGTAGGCCCCGCTCCAGGTAATCTTCAACCCCGCAACTCGGGCGGGAGAAGTCGCCGTTGCGGAAGCCCCGAAAAGCGGTCTCCCACCAGGGACCTGCGGGCTCCCGGCATCACTGTCCACAGACCTGCGGTAGGAGCCTCCGAATCTCCGGGTGTCGGGTCACAGCAGCGCTCCACCACAGCTCCACCCGCTCCGGACTCGGCCAGCTCCGTGATGGTGAGTAAATCCGCAGCTCCGCGACTGGAGCCCCAGGTCATTCCTGTTGGAGGCCGTTCCACGTTGCAGCCCCAACGACAACGGAGACCCGACAAAGAAAAGGTCGGGTCTCCCGTGCAGGGGAAAGACCTTAAAGTTCCCCCACCCCCACACACATACCCCGACAAAAAAAACAATAAAAACTACATAGAACAAGACAAAAAACAATAAAAAAGACAGACGGACTGCAGAGGCCGCTGCTGACAAGAGTCGCGCCGCCCAATTATTGTCTATATCCCTTGTTTCCCTTTCCCCTGACTCTCGGTCTGAAGAAGGGTCTCGACCCAAAACGTCACTTTTTCCTTTTCTCCAGTGATGCTGTCTGACCCGCTGAATTACTCCAGCTTTTCGTTTCTATCTTGAGTGTAAGGATAGCTTCACTCTGCCAGACACTGAACCACAGCTGGCCTGTTTATTGCTTGATATTGATACTGGAAAACAAAAGTGAGTGTGTTCCATCTGGCAACTGTGTTATTCTGCTAAAGTTCGAAATGAAGGATTCATTTTTGCTAAAGTTTGAAATGAAATTTAATAACCAGGCCCTGGTTGAAGTCTATTGCCTTGGGTGCTCAAAATACTATTTCCAAAATTTTTTTTAATGGCATGAAACCACCTACACAAGTAGGATATATATCTAGATAAGTACTGGACCACACACAATAAAACAGTGGCTACTAAATATTTTCCAGATCACTCTATCAGTAGCTTAATTTGCAGCTCCAGTCTTCACAGAATGAAGTTGTAACATCAAAGCGCTGAAAACATTGGGTCTTCTCATCCATTCCCCCATCCAAAAAAAAAGGCTGAAACCGTAAAAACCTCTTCTTTTCATCCCTGGATGAAAGGACAATGTGCTTTTGAACAAAGAGCTGCGACATATTTTGAATATTGCACCAGCATCATGTCCAGCAGAAAGAAGTCCTCAGTGTTTGAAAGAAAATGCTTTATAAACAGATAGTGGTGGATATTTCTTTTGTGGCTCTTGAAAGTTGCCTTTGTTTCCCACGGCCAGTGAATCTCCACTAGGTGATTGCTGCAATCCTTACCATGGCCTCTTGCTTTGAGAAGGCCTGTTTTGTAGCCTTGTTGAGACCAAATGAAAACAAAATTGGTGAAGTCATCTACTCTAAATGTTAATGTTATTAACTGAAGGGAATGCGCGAAACAGAGCCAATGGCTCTGAGAACAGAATTGTAAGCTCACTCACACCTGTTCCTTGTAATTTTGAGCTGAACTAATTGCAAACAACAACAGTCACTCAGCCAGCACAAAAACAAATGACACGCAGATCTTGGCTGCTACTCTGCTTAACCAACAAGTATTAATAGGGCATGCCAAGTGGTTTTCAGACTGGAAAACAGAGTCTGCTTTTATAATCTACAATATCGCTTTTTCATATCCCTTATTTGACATGAGAGGTAAGTATCATTTTTTTACTTGGGACACCACATCAATTTTCATTCTAACAATAAAAGAAAGGTTGAATTCTGCTTTTAAAAGAAGTGTTTGTTGTCATTATTTGCTCCCAGGCAGGACTCTCCATGGTGCACCGACCCAGGTGCTGCTCTGTTGCACAAGAACCCAGTTTGGATGTCATTTTTTGTTCATCGCAGGGGACGTGGCACCTTGCCTGATCTCTGCTCACTGGCTGACTTTGCTCGGATACATCATCCTCTCTCTAACCTTTTCCCCCACCCTCGCTGGCGCCAGCCCCCAGCAAGATGGTTCCAGCTGGAACGCGTTAGATATTCACAAGTATTTGACCACAAACAGTGCCTGCCTACAAGCTGTATAATGAAATTCCGCCAGGACCATTTATTTCGGGGAAACCTGGCCAAAGCGAGGTTAGATGAAGAGCTGAAAAAAACATCAGAAGCCAAAACGCTGATCAGATGCAGCACCACAAGCTGGATTTCTTTGTAACTTGGCTGCATCCAACTTAGCTCAGCATGGGAGCCAGTAGCTAGCCTGTGGTTAAACCAGCCACCTGCAGCAAGTCTAAACAGTGGTACAGTGGCACAGCAGTAGAGTTGCTGCCTTAAAGCGCCAGAGACCCGGGTTCGATCCTGACTACGGGTGCTGTCCGCACAAAGTTTGTATGTTGTGTTGTCCCTGTCACTGCATGGCCTTTCTCCGGTTTCCACCCACATCCCAATGACATGCAGGTTTGTAATTTAATAGGCTTCAGTAAAAATTATCCCCAGTGTATGTAGGATAGTGTTAGTGTAGATGGCTAGTCAGTAAGGTCTCGGCGGACCGAAGGGCCTGTTTCCCCGCTATATCTCATCAAAAGTCTGAAGTCTAAAGCTCTGGCTATGAAATTTGATTGGATAAGTTTGCAATAATTTTAAACAAGTAATTTGAGTATTGATATTATAATATATGTATGATGAATAGCATATTATTTTTATGATATTCATAAAAATAATATTTTACTGTTCTTTTTACAATCCATGTTCTCGGGGTATCTAAATCAATATTTTATTAGTTATTTATGTTATGACATCGGATGGAAGCTGCATACCAAATTTTGTTGCGCTTATGTGCAATGACAATAAAATATATTATTATTATTATTATTATTATAATTATTATTATTATTATTATTATTATTATTATTATTATTATTATTATTATTATTATTATTATTATTATATTTTTAAATGGATCTTCCGATGAGTAGTCAGAGGCAGAGTAATAATAATTTTTTTTTTTTTTCTAAAAATGAACTTTATTCAGAATAAAAGATATATACAAAATATTTACAAACCAAGAACAGTGCAAAAAAACCTCTTTTGACATTCTCATCATCTATACATTCATTAGTGTCATATTCGGTAGTGTTCACAGTTATCCTTAAACCAAGCACCTTTGCCATTCATGTGGCCCCAAGGAGTGATATCCCTCCACTTGACTTTGCCCCTCAATGTCCTACAGGAGGATGCCCTAGACTGCGGTCCTCCCTCACAAAGCATCGGCGTTGGCTGCACCAAGCTTCAGCAAGTCCCTCAGCAAGTACTCTCTGCCAGTCTGCCTGAAAAGTGTCCTCACCTGTTATTGGCTCTAAGTGTAGGAATTCGCAGCCCAGATCTTGTCAAGCATGTTTTCTTTAAGGCAGGTTGCACTATCTTTGTGAAGATCTGCTGCTTAATGAGTGACCTGATTTGTGGGCTAAATATACATGACCATATTTTACTGAAGATCCCCTGTTGCCCTCCATGGGACAACCTTGTGTACAAGTCCACCATGTTACAAGAGATCAAGAACAAAATAATCACTTTTCAAATTAAATAACTTTGTGTATGTTGTCCCTGTGACAAAATCACCGTAGCTCAGTAATATTACTTCAATAAACACTTTGGCGTATGTACTTACTGGGTGATGTTGTGCCGAAAAATTCAGAAAGATCATCTTAGATTTCAAATAAATCGAACAAAGCAATGCAGAAATGTAGATTGTACCTTTATTATTATAACATATCCTATTGAGTTAAGTCTGAACCACCTATGGAGAAATTAAGACAGAGGATCATAAGCTAAGTTAAAGCGAAAGATTTAACGTGTATCTTGGAGGTGGAATGAAAGAGAGATCAAGGGATCGCAACGTAAAAAGGAGAGTATACCGAAGGTTATGGTCGAGGCTGATGCACAGTTGCCAATGGGGCAATGAAGTAAACAAAGAGAGATTAAAAGTCAAAAGAACCATTGATGCTGGTAAACAGAAATGCTCTGCAGGTCAGGCAGCATTTAAGAAGAGAGAGACACAGATAACAGAGAAATACCCGATGAACGTTCATTGGCCTGAAACTTGGTTTCTTTTCTGAGTGTTTCCAAAACTTTGAGTGCTTAAATAGTCTTTTTTTTTAAGTCACTTATTATCCCCCTTTGATTTTTAAAAGTAAACCAACTTTAATTTTGAGACAAACAAGTAAGAAGTATAAACAAAATAGAAAGAGGGAAAGAGTACAAAGGTGAAGGAAAGAACTATTCTCAGATAGAGGAGGGGGGTCTCACCCCGAAACGTCGCCCATTCCTTCTCTCCAGAGATGCTGCCTATCCCGCTGAGTTACTCCAGCATTTTGTGTCTGTCTTCAGTACAAAGGTGAGATGGGCCCACTGCGAGATCTTGTGAAAATTAACTTTGATGGCCACGACTCAGCTTGCTGGGGCTCGGTTGGAGGTCCTGTGTCATTCCCATGGCCTTTGTAGTGGCACTCCTTTAGAAACCTCATTGATTTGGGGACTATTTGTCCTTTGTATCCAACTTTTGAAGAAGGCTTTACAACTTACAAAATACGCATCTGAGACTAAGTGGGTTGCATGATTTAGAGATTGGTACTATTCCTTCAACAGCACGAGCTGTTAGAGATCTCAGGATAAGTGGCATTTAAGAAGCTTTTCGAGCGACACATAGGCATGCAGTGAATATAAGGCTATGGATCATGTGCATGCAGATGAGATTAGTTTATCATTGCATAATACTCTGCTCAGATAGTGTGGGCGGAAGGGCCTGTTACCATGCAGTATTTTTCAGGTTTTTATGTTCTAACAATAATTAAAACAAGTTTTCCCAGACTGCACTTGTGCAATTAGATTTTAACTGGTCAATTATAGAAACCGTTTAATAGTAAGCACTCCACTGACCATACTACAGGTGTATCTATACTGGGAACTTATTAGTACAGTTAAGCCAAATTACTATCTCCAACACAGTCTTTTGGATAGCGATCTGAAGCGTGTGTTAATATGTTTGTGCCTGTCAATAATAGTTTAGTTTAGTTCAGAGATACAATGCAGAAACAGGCCCTTCGGCCCACCGAGTATGCGCCGACCAGCGATCCTCGTACACTAACACCATCTTACACACACACTAGTGACAATTCACAATTTTACTAAGCCAATTAGCCTACAAACCTGTACGTCTTTGGAATGTGGAAGGAAACTAGTGCTCCCAGAGAAAACCCATAAGACGTGGAGAACGTACAAACTCCGTACAGACAGCACCCTTAGTCAGGATTGAACCCGGGTCTCTGGTGCTGTAAGGCAGCAACACTACTGCTGCGCCGTCAAGCAATAATGGTCGACATAAACTTGACAAACTTCCCGTAAGCATTCCTGGCGCTGGTGGTTGTTCCAGGACTGTGAAGAATATCAGATTCAATACGTAGTGCAGTAAATGATTCCCTTGCCTTTCTGGTGCTGCCACTTTACAGTCTAGTGGGGGATTTTTATAAAGCAATTGCTTTTACTGTATTAGACTTTGAAAAGTTTGCTTATGTTAGATGTCTGACATTGGAGCTAAATACTTCTCCAGTGAGATTTTACTTTATCCTTAAATTGTGCAAAACCTGTCCATATATATTTTATAGATATTTAATATTGATATATATATATATATATCAATGTTTTATAGAACATTGAACATAGAACATGAACAAGAACCTGGCACAAGAACAGGCCCTTCAGCCCACAATGTCTGTTCCGAACATGATGCCAAGACCGACTCTTACTGTATCTGCCTGCACATAATCCATATCTTACCATTACTTGCATCTCTGTGTGCCAATCTAAAAGCCTCTTAAATGCCATTAACATATCTGCCCCAACCACTACCCCTGGCAGAACATTCTAGGTACATATCCTTTCAACTTTCCCCCTCTCACCTTAAAGCTATGGAAAAATTGATACCAAAAAAACTCTCATCGGTATTTAGCAAATTTACGGGATTGAGGTGAGAAACATGCCGGGAGCCTGTTTGCATTAAAGCTCTAGCCTATTATTTTATATAAAAGAAACCTGTGTTTGATATTTGGGTATTTTGGCTAATATTCTGGAATGCATTTGTTGATACACGTACAGCCATCTGGAAGGTCAGATGTCCTTGCATCAGAAATGATTGTGCATCCCTGGTGCATTGTTATAAGCTGGGATTCTCCATTAGACTGAATTACATGTTCAGAATAGCTAACTAAGGATTTTATTGTTAGCTATCCACTGAAATTAAAACCAAGAAATTAAAACAAAGCTATTCGGGGACTTGCATTGCATGTTCTGCAAATGGTAATGAAGAAAATCATGATTTTTTCCCACTCTCGAAGATTTTAACTTCATTCTACATTTCCTGGTATAAATTGATAATAAACAGATACTGATACAAAGGCAAAAACACATAGAGTTAAGTACCCGTCCCTTTAGCCAGGTGCCATTTCTCACCTCTAGCTCATTATGTAATTGAGATTTATTGCAGCCTTTATAAATGCTGGTTGCAGTAAGCAAAACACCTAACACAGGTTTGCTTTCTGTTCAGGAAATAATTTAAAATGCCATTTAAACAATTGGCCGAATCGCACTGACTGTGGCTGTCAGTTCCGCAAGGGAGAGTCACAATCAACCATTTGCAATGGAGTCGGTTCCATGTGAACTGAAATCCCAAACTGAACAACTGCTCTTCCCTGATGATTTGCTAACTGCGAGCATTAATGCTGGACTCTTCATGAAGCAGATAAAAAAATTGCCTCAATTCTTTTACACTTATGCGAGCAGATCAAAACATTATCTCAATTCTTTGACACTTATGAGCCACTTAGGTGACTTTTTAGGCAACTACAGGAGACTAGGCAGTCACCACAGTGTCGCCACATGTTCGCGGGTGGTTGCCGGGGAGTCGCCTTCATGGTCGCGAGGAGTTCCCACATTCTGGGAACTAGTCGCGGCCTCATTATGGTCGCCGTGAATTTTTCAACATGTTGAAAAATTAGTGGCGACTAGATTGAAGCCACTAATTTCGAGCTGCAGGTGGGTCGCCAAGAGGTCCTAATGGGCTGCCTGAGGTTGAAGGTTCTCAGAGGTTCTCGTAGGTTGTAGCCGGTGCTGACCGGTGAATTTCATTGGCTCAATGGGAAAAAAAGGTAAGCGGTAGTTTTCAGAACCAACGATAACCGACCGGTAATTTTAAATGTCCGCCGTGCTTCACAGCCGTGTATCTCCATGTATCACTTCTCCCCCCTTCTCCCCCCTCTCCCCCCCCTCTTTTAAAGGACTTAACGTACACTGTGCTTTAGCCATTTTTTTACAGCGCCAACCTTCCTGTTCATCACGGTGTGTGTCTGTTTCACCTTGGATTTACACTCTGTGATAATTTTAGACAGCGCTCCTCCCCGCTTGCCCTGTCCCCCGCCTGCATAACGGGCTGGTGAAGGAAGTGATGTATTTGTGTGTGTTCCACTCTGACAGTCACTGTTCCAGTTGCCGGGTTTTCAGGTGACTGTCGGCAACTTGACTGTCGCCGGCAGTCCGCTGAAAAATCGCCTAAGTGGGACAGGCCTATTATGCAAAAGAATCTGCCTGCTGATCCTGAGACACTTCTGTATGTCCAGGACTAAGTTGAAGATACCATCATGTCCATCACACTGCTCTTTGAGAGGTCCAGCAGTGACGATTATCCCAGCATTACAGGTTTAATCAACTTTATCTCTGATTATTTCATAGAGAAAATATATAAAAATAGGTTGTTCGAGCCAGCACCGCCATTCAATATGATCATGGCATATCATCCAAAATCAGTATCCCGTTCCTGCTTTTCCCTATATCCCTTGACTCCTTTAGCCCTCAGAGCTATATCTAACACTCTCTTGTATACATTCAGTGAATTGGCCTGCATTGCCTTCTGTGGCTGAGAATTCCACAGATTCACAATTCTCTGGGTGAAAAAAATGTTCCTCATCTCAGTCCTAAATGGCCAACTCCTTATTCTTAAACTGTGACCCCTGGTTCTGGACTCTCTCAACATCGGGAACATTTTTCCTGCATCTAGCCTGTCCAATACTTTAAGAATTTTATATGTTTCTATAAAATATCCTCTCATCCTTCTAAATTCCAGTGAATACAAGCCCTGTCCACCCATTCTTTCAATTGTTTTTACATACTTTTTCACAGGCATTCTGTGTGTGTGCCATGGCCTACATGTTGATCCTGGGATGGGGGCAGAGCATTGTATCACAGTCACTACAGGGACAGGGGCAAGGACAGGGAAATCCCTCTCCATTGTTAGGTCCCACAGCCTGCCTTAGCTGCATGTTCAACATATCAACAGTCTGAATATTTTTGAAAGTCCCAGCAGAAGTATTGAAAACTATTAAAAAATCAATGAAAATTTTCCAAACTTTTTTTGAATAGAAGACCACAACAGTTGCACTGTTAAAATATTATGTTATGGTTAACAACTAAGTATTTAATTGTACTAAATCGTAAAAATGTAAATGATCTAATAACTACCTTTGCCATGAGAAGCCGTTTTCCCTTTGAAATAAATAGTTCCCCTATCAGCCCTCTGAGTGGGATCAGTGGGCAGATTCTCCGGAGTCAGTGCAGACAAACTGGTGCAATCTTTTGATCTACAATCTTGTAACCCGGCTGGGGAATCAGTGAAGAAGGGCAATCAGCAAGTTCAGACGTTCTATGTTCACGTGAGAATCCAAACCCTCAGGCATTTACAGGAAGAAATGTCTGCTGATCTATGTGGATCTGGTGACATTTCCCATCTAGTTCTTGCCCTCAACATATTTCTGCACCTTAGATGGGTGGAGGGGACACTTTGCATTTGCAGTAGTTTAAAAGCTTATCCTGGGATTGTGATCATCTTTTGGGCAAATGTGTGTTTGAATGTGGAATCAAAAAGGGCACCATATGTGGTGGAATATGTTTGTTCTTTAGAATGGCAATCTGCACACTTAGTCAAATACTCAAGAGTTTTTGATCGGAAAATAAGAATTTTGTGAAAGTCTCACATATTTATGATGAGATATTAAGAAATTAAAAGAACACCAGTTTAATGTAAAAAGGTCATTTAAATATTGCCAAGACTTTCAGAGAGATGTAATTTCAAACTCTCTTTGTGCCCAAATGCACTTTACTTTCGGACGTAGTAAGAACGTGGGATTATTCCCCCTTTGGGTGTCGATTTGAATCCAGTTTAGATAGGCTACTCTTTCTGCTGTATTGTGTGGGCATCTGTGAACAGTTTCAGCTCGGATCCTGGTGGGCATGGGTCCTGGAACACAGATGGTATGAAGTTGGCAATCACACATACAGGGGATGCAAGTAATTGAAACCTCACACAGTAGGATGTGTTTTCTTTAATGTAGGCACTGAGACTTTGCTCTGCATCTAATCCAGAACATCACAGATCCACGGACTGTTTGGTGCTGACTATTCACTGTCTTTTCCTTTACAGCCATTCCATATATGAAGTCAATGAATTTGATTCCTAACAAATTAAGTTGTGCAATATATTTAGTCCAACTGGGTTATATGAATCTGTTGTAAAGGCTGTTTTTTCTTTCTTTATATCAATCCCCAGTTTTATTCTGATGTTAGCCTGAGCAATGTATCAGCAAAATTTGGAGTTGATTCTGCTGCCTCGTTACTCTCTGTGCTCGGTGTTAATTACACTTACAATATAATGAGGATGCCTACAGATAGATGAGATTTAATTTAATTTAGTTTAGTTTAGAGATACAGCACGGAAACAGGCCCTTCAGCCCACCGAGTCCACGCCGACCAGCGATCCCCGCTCTAACACTATCCTACACACACTAGGGGCAATTTACACTTATACCAAGCGAATTAACCTACAAACCTGTACGTCTTTGGAGTGTGGGAGGAAACCGAAGATCTCGGCGAAAACCCACATAGGTCACGGGGAGAACGTACAAGCTCCGTACACACAGCACCTGCAGTTGGGATCGAACCGGGTTTCCGGCATTGCAGGCGCTGGGTCACCGTGCCGCCGGTAAAGTTCATAAAGCTGACATTTAACTAAAACTGACTTTTAACTAACAGGTGTGTCGTGCAGGAGGGCAATGGCTATCAAGGCACTTGGTGGGATGACGAGGCTATCTGAGCTATCAATAAGTATTTGAGAAGCATGAAGGCAGCATTGGCAGTGGATAATTGTGGCAGGATGCATATTTGGTTGTATGGAATCCAAGAATCCATTATGGAGCCCTCAACGTGCACTGTTGCACACCTGGCCCACAAGTATTCCATGGAAAAGTCTGATCCCTGCAAAAGGGCAAAATAAATCTCATTAAAAAATGTATTTGTTCAGAGGTGCCTTTGTGCTGTGACATCTAAGAGCCATTTTTGGCTGCTTGGAGCAAGATTATCTACAAATACAGCTAAGCTCCTGATTTTAGAATTGTTATTACTAGAAGGTGTCAAAATGAAACCAGAAATCTCTTCAGATAAATGCAATGAGAGTGGAAACTAAAAGAGAGTTGTCCTTGGTTAAATGCCATGCACCTTGTAATGGCAGAGGCTTAAGTAACCCGAGAAACTAGAAAAGAGGGGGAAAGGGGAGAGTTAAAGGAGTAACGTGTTACAATCAGTGAATTTGATCCTGAATAGATTTGCTTGTTATCTCTACAGTTAAGGATAACAGCAGAACTTAAAACAACTATTTTGAATGCAGTATATCACATTGAGCTTGCATCAAAACTGTTATTAAGATCTTGCTATATTTTATATGATTAATAAATATTAGCTGTAAGTTATTACACAGTATTGTAAATCTTGTGTTTTTCCCTGTAAACAATTACTTTGAAATTGGATTAAACTAGTGGGAATTGTCCATACATTCTGTTTCAGGAAATCGTATTTTCTTTGGAGACTATTTTCACACTAATGGAAAATTGTAAGTCTAAGGGACTGGGCAATATAGAAATTCATCTTTCATTGTGTGACCTAAATGTATAAAATAACATTTTATTTCATGCTTCCTTTGTGCCTCGTCTTCTAAAATTTGGTTCTGTTTGACTTTCAGTAGAGCTGAAATCAGGTAGAGAAGAGCTACTACTTTATGCACCCCATTAGCACAATGACCACAGCCAAATTTTTGCCCGGACTAAGTTTGTGATCCAGTTCAATTGTAAAGCTCTTAACAAGCAGAACTCAAACTCAGAATTATGAATTGGGAACACAGCAACGGCTCACTGATTTAATTACTATCTCCCATTGAGCTGCTGTGAAATTGGCTGCCTGGTGTTTTGGGTAATGAACATTCCTTCAATCTTGGCTGATTATATCTGACCCTTATCTGTAATTTTAATAGAACATACATGAGTGTTGTTTCCAGTAAAAAAGAAATGTGATGTGTTTGGGAGAAATGAGACAGAAATCAGACTGCAAAGTAGTTCAGTTCGGTTTATTGTCACGTGTACCGAGGTACAGTAAATAGCTTTTTGTTGCGTGCTAACCAGTCATCAGAAAGACAATACATGACATGGGTGGCGCCAGCAATGGCTGCCTCGCCAACAGTCTGTCTGTCCTTTCCTTTTTTGTTGTTTTAATAGTATGTGTTAAATGTATGTCATTGCTGTTATTTAGCTTGTTTTATGTGGGGGGGGTTTGGGGGAAACATTTTTCTTAGCTCTTACCTCAACGGATATGCAATTTGTTCCGTATCGTATCTCCGTCTACTCTGTGGCCTAACATTGAGGAGTTGGCGGCCTTTGCTGGAAACCGACTTTGGAGCTCTAGCCTGGAGACTGCGGGACTTTAATACCGCGGAGCCTGCGATCCCTTTGCCACGCCCCCTTAGAGCTCCAACCGCGGGGGCCTGTGGACTTTAACATCATGAAGCTCACTGTCTCTGGTTAGAGACTGACTTTGGGACCTCCAGGCCGCAGGAGCTTTGACCGCCCCGACGCGGGAGCTTCGATCGTCCCGATTGTCCTGATGAGGTAGCTTCGATCGTCCCAACGTGGGGGCCTCGACTGCGGCTGCGGCAGCTTCGATTGCTCCAACCGATGGCTCGATTGCCCTGACCGCGGGAGAATAAAGAGGAAGAAGATTGGGCCTTATTGCCGTCCATCAAAGTGTAAAATCCTCTGTGGTGGATGTTTATGTTAACCTTTATGTCGTTGTGTGACGTTGCTTTCTTGTTAGTATGGCTGTATGATAATTCGCGTATCACTGTACGTTAATTGGTACACGTGACAATAAAAGACCTTTGAAAACTTTGAAACCTTTGATTACAATCAATCAATTTACAGTGGAAATATACATGAGAAGGGAATAACGTTTAATGCAAGTTAAAGCCAGCAAAGTCTGGTCAAGGATAGTCTGAGGGGCATCAGAGTGATAGATAGTGGTTCAGCACTACTCTCTGGTTGTGGTAAGATGATTCAGTTGCCTGATATGTTGAGCTCTGGAAATGAGCATTTGATTTCACTGTTCTAGACAAGCAGACAAACTAAAGGCAGTCAGTAATGGGTAGCTCCAACATGGGAAGTAAAGCATCGTGGAGGATGCGGGAGGATCCATCACTTCTCTCTTTCCAAATTAATATTCTCCGTAATCGATCAAGTTAAAGTATGGGTCAAAAGTGCAGAATTGTCCTCATAAGGTCATAAGGAATAAGAGTAGAATTAGGCCATTCGGCCCATCAAGTCTACTCCGCCATTCAATCATGGCTGATCTATCTCTCCCTTTTGACCCCATTCTCCTGCCTTCTCCCCGTAACCCCTGACCCCCACACAAATCAAGAATTTGCCAATTTATCTATCTGCGCCTGAAATATATTCACTGACTTGGCCTCCACAGCCTTCTGTGCCCTGTATCTGCTGAATTGCTGCTGAAGTAATGAACAATGTTGAAAGAGAAAGGATACAAGATTTTACTCACTCTAAATAGTGCCAAATGTTTAAATAAATAACAATCTGGAATAATTGTTATTGTTGGATTGTGTGTAAATTATTTTTTACTGCTCTTACAACCTTGGATTACTCTGACCAATGATGCATCCTTGAAATGTATCCTTAATGCAAGAAATCCAAAAGCCAGATTATGAATAATAGGTCCAACACATTGAAATAAATTACCGAATCATAGCTGATGAATTTCATTAGAAAACAAAAACAAGTGTTTATGGATGTGTAACTTGGGCATAAAAGGTGTTTTTGTATGTTGCCAGTTCTGCCAACAGGAAATTAGACTGGATTCTTCCTGTTATGATTCACCCTGATGTGATTTCCCTACAATATTTCTAGCATGTGGTAAAAGTCATCAGTGCTTATGATGAAGATTTCTGACCGATTTCTACGGAAACTGGTTGTATGACCTATGACCTTTCGTTGTTCCAACACAGTAAAACAAGAAGTGAGTTAGGCAGTAAGTTAGAACCAGGTGCGACTTAAAAGGTCCCTGCTGGGACATTAATGTTATCACTAATGAACCCCCCACATTGATTTCCACATGCTGCTCTTCACTAATGAAGTTTGCAGTACATGTGCATTGTGCACTTCTGTGCAAGAATCTGCCATCTGTGGTCCTGTTGAGTATATTGGAGAACCCAATCAGACCACTTCAGATCATGGGAGGCTCCTTTGCCCCACAGGCTCACTTCACTCTTCCTCTGTTTGTTCCCCTTCCATCTTGACATCTCCCATCCATTTTACCCCTCCAGCTACCATTGCACTCCCCTCTCCATTTTTTCACATCCCCATGGCACCCCATGTGTACACTTTAACTGCGCCAACCCCTTCTCAATGGCCTGTGGAACTCACATGCACTGGGCATTGAGTAGGAGTCTGCATGGGTTGTGTAAAACTACAAACAAATGGTGTAAAATCCTAAAGTCAGTCTCTTAAAGGATGGATGTCCCAGTTTGGCAACTTTTTTCCTTTGGTGATGCCTGGTATAGTGATTGAACCAAACACACTAACCATTAACTAAATCAAATGTGGGTGAAGTCCAATTTCAGTGCTCGTGTCCTTCACAATGTTGATTGTTTGTGGGAAACATACTGAATAAGACACTGTGGTCATTGTCTCTCCATGGATTGTCACCTTGTCTCCTGAGATCTTGAGAGCGATGCCGTCTGGAGCTATGCTCCTGATAGGGTCACTCATGGCAGTAAGGTCGAGGGGGAGGTCTCTGACAAAGAGCAATCCAACCAAGAACTCTATGGTGCACCAGGCGGAGGATGATGGCTGACTTTAGCGGAGCGTCACAACGGCTGGGAAGGCGGATGAAGGCTGCAGCAGGAAAGGGTCCCCGGTTGTCTTGGATTCCATGCCACTGGATTCTGACCCAGATCTTTCAAGGACCATGTGGTGGCTGTCTGTGCACCAGTCTCCCCACGTTAAACAAAGTCATGCACAGGTGTCCTCCATGAGAGGACAGTCATACTCGTGTTGAGTGACCGCCGATGATGATGATGATGGTCATTGTCTCTGTACCTAGCTACATTACAAAATTTTGAGATTTTAAAAATCAAGTCTTTAATTTATCCCATCAGATAAAGCATAAAAAGAAGTTTAATTTGACACCTAATTCACTTTCATATCTTCAGTATTAAAAAGGTTATGGCCATTTTCATACTCGGAAATTGGCATCTTGTTCCCTATTGCTTTTTCATTGACTTAACACAAAAGCTGTGATCGAGAACATTTAAAAGCCGATAAGTTTCTTAAAATTTAAGAGAACTGAAATAAATTTTCAGTTATTATAGATTGAAGCATTCTGAAACAAATATGAAACAATCTTACTTAAATGACTTGAAATTAAAACATATAATTAGTTAGTTACCTAATTGTAGCTAATTACAAAATTCAATTACTAGATCTAAACATCTATCCATTTCTTAAGAATAGATTAACATTTTTAAATAGCCTAAGTGTCCAAATAACATTCACACAAGAATTCACAATATAACATAATTTTTAAATCTCATTGTCATGGGTTTATAGGCCAAATGGAAGGAATTTAATGTTTAATAACTGTAAAGTAATGGCCATTTAAATCAGCTTGCGAGTGGGATTTTCTGGAACGGGACTATTCGGAACGTTGCGGTTGCGGTGATTTTAGTCCCCCATATCAGCAGCAAATACACTGCCGGTTCTTCGGGGGGGGGGGAAATCACCGTTTCGGAACTTAAAATGTGAATTAAATACATCTTAAGAAACACTTTTATACATAAAAATAAACTACTTTCTTTTACCTGGTCCTCCATAAAATCCGTCCCCGTTGTCGGCATTGACGGCTTCAGAAGCTGATTTTAAAATCTTTCCAGCGATTAACTTGTTGGGTGAATTTTTTAAAAAAACACACAGTACGGCCGTAGGAACGATTCTTTAGCAACATCTTGCAATCCAACAAATATAATCTAGGACCAGGTCGGAAAAAAACCCGTTTTAACCCCGCCCCCCCCCCTCAAACTCGCCAAAATCGCACACACGGCCAGTGGCAGAATTGCAGCGCCGCTGAAGGTAAGTATTGTAACATACCTACTGTACCTTAAAGCAAGGTGACTGCTTTGCAACTATCTAGGAAGAAGTGGGAGGGATTGTCAACGTTTTCAGTGTTTTTCAGTAACCATTAACTGATTAAAATGCTGATCAGTTAATCAATTTTCTATGACATTAATTATGTTCTTCCATAAAGTTTGAATGCGTCACTTTAACAGAAGTTACACGGAGCAAAAAGCAACATCTTGTTATTAAAACAATTATTTTTCTCATTGCTACAGTTAAATTGGGTGGAGTGGCAGACGTTCTACCACAGATACACCCGGGCAGCAATCCCAGTGGGGAGTGATGGGACCAAACGTGGTGAGTACTAATGTTCCAAAGTGAAGTGACAGGTGTAAAAATCATGGGAGGAATAGATCGGGTAGATGCACAGAGTCTCTTGCCTCGAGTAGGTGAATCGAGGACCAGAGGACATGGGTTTCAGGTGAAGGGGAAAAGATTTAATAGGAATCTGATGGGTAACACAAAGTGTGGTGTATGTATGGAACAAGCTGCCAGAGTAGATAGTAGAGGCAGGGACTATCCCAACATTTATGGGGATACATGTATATGACAGATTTGGAGGATATGCATCAAATGCTGGCAGGCGGGACTAGTGAAGATGGGACATGTTGGCCGGTGCGGGCAAGTTGGGCTGAAGGGCCTGTTTCCACACTGTATCACTCTATGACTCTATCAAATGTCAATGAGTGTGGAGTAAAAATATGGATATTGATAACTGCACCAGTCACTGATGGGAATGATCTCAGTCGGTCGCACAGCCCCAGTGTTGACTGGAGTGGAAGTTGATGGCTACCAGGCCACAATGGACCATTGTGGGCTCCACCTTTCTTGAATCATTGATGCAGGTTCTGCTTTGTTCTCTCTCTTTCCATACCTCCCCCTCCCTGACTTTCAGCCTGATGAAGGGACTCGACCCGAAACATCACGTATTTCTTTTCTCCAGAGATGCTTCCTGATCTACACAACAGTAAAGCACAGGAACAGGCCTTTTGGCCCATAATGTCTGTGCTGAAGATGATGCTAAAACCAACTCTTATCTGCCAGCACATAATCCACATCACTCCATTCGCTATATATTCATCTGCCTTTCTAAAAGTCTCTTTAATACTACTATGATATCTGCCTCAACCATCACCCTTGGCAGTGCGACCAGGCAGCCACCCCCCTTTGTGTAAAAATACTAGCCCTGCATATCTCCTTTACACTTTGTCACTTTAACTTTAAAAATATGCCCTCTCGTATTTGATTTTTCTCTCCTGGGAAAAGGTTCCGACTGTTTAGCCTATTTATGTCTCTTATAATTTTGTAAACTTCTATTTGGTCTCCCCACAACTTCCAGCATTTCAGAGAAAACAATCCAAGTCTGTCCAACCTCTCCCTAATACCCCCAAATGCAGGCATCAGAGTGGTACACCTACTCAGCACCTTTTCCAAAGCCTTCACATCCTTCCTGTAATGCGATGAACAGAACTGTATGCAATAATCCAAATGCAGCCGAACTAAAGTCCTACAAAACTGCAACGCTGAATGCGGCCTGCATCATCTCTAATTTGCTTGCATTAAAGAGCAAAAAGTTACTGTTAATTCTAATCATTGACTTCACCCTTGCCATTGACCTACAAGGAAGGTAGGTATATACTTGCTATTCTGGTAAACCTGCTCAGCAACCTGTCCAAAGCCTCTTCATCCTTGCGTAATGTGGTGACCAGAACTGCATGCAATACTCCAAATAGCTTAGCTTAGCTTAGAGATGCAGGGCAGAAGCAGGCACTTTGGCCCACCAAGTCTTTGATGACCAGCGATCTCCACACACTAACACTACCCTGCACACTCTAAGGAAAATTTACAATTTTACCAAGCCAATTAGCCTGTACACTTGTGTGTCTTTGGAGTGTGGGAGGAAACCGAAGCACACGGAGATAACTAACACTGGTCACGGGAAGAACATACAAACTCCGTACAGACAGCACCTATAGTCAGGATCAACCCCAGGTTTCTGGCGCTGTAAGGCAGCACCTCTGTGGAGCCACCGTGCCCTAAGGCCTTTAAAGATATAGACTTTGAAGTCCTCTAAAGCTGCGTCATGACTTCCTGACTCTTATATTCAATGGCCAGACCAATGAAGGCAAGCATATCATATGCCTTCTTTGCCACAGTTGCTGACGGTAACAAGATCCCAGGGTGGAGTGTGGGACTAGTCTTGGTAAGTACCCTCATTCCTGGTGTGGAATGGTGGATCTAGCCTCAGTGATCACAGCACTTTCACTGTGGAGTGATAGGACTGACCTCAGTTCTTACCACAATCCCAGTGTGGGATCGTAGAACTAATCCCAGCAATTTCCTCATTTGGAGACTGGATTGATGGCACTAATCTCAGTGATTACTACAATCCTGGTGTAGACTGGTGGGACTAACCTTGAAGAGTACTGCTATCCCAGTGTGGAGTGATGAGACTCACCTCAGAGATTACTGCAATCCTCATGCTCAGTGACAGAACTAACCTCAGTGAGTACTACAGTTCCAGTGAAGCGATGCATCTTCGAGCTGTCAGGGCTAAAACGATTACTCAGCTCTGCATTGGGCATTCAGAAAGCTTCATCTAATTGTAATTAAACTGAGGTGGATTCACAGTCTGTTTGCAGAAACATGTCTGAAACGCACTGTCTGTCATCTAAAAGACTGCAGGCTTTTTAACCACTTGGGTACTTACAAGGTTTGCATTTAATTATTTTATACTGTTTCGGATTCTGAATTCCATTCCCCCACGAGGATTTAAAACATGCTTTCAAATATGTAATCCATGGCCCCCATTAACACTAAATATTGTTTCATGTGAATGAAAGTTCTGCTTCAAATGGATCCATGTTAAAACAAACTGATTCTTCGTTATTTTTGTTAATATTCAAATGTTGCTCATCTGCATTCCAAAGTGCCAGTTATTCAAGGTTGCATTGAAGAAACTGACTGATGAATGCCAGTCAAAATTTGTAATGTTTATAATCAAAGACGTGATCTAAAGACTGGAATATTTGACAGTTGTAGAATAACACTGTTCAGATGTTGTTTTTGAAGAAGTATTATTTTGTTTTAAATTTGCAGTTATTTGAAGGTGAGGCCAGTTTTAAATATCAGTTTTCACAGGAATACTGATGCAACTCATTCATCCAGGGAAAATACATTCTGTAAGCTCACACTCAAACTCAATCGTTCCATCACCCCAGCCATTTTTCAACTGCAAACTCTCTTAAATGATCCATGAGTTTTTAATCTCCATTATCCTCTTCTAAAATAAAAATGCAAGAACGCAAGAAATTGGAACATGAGCAGGTTCTATGGTCCTAAAGCTACTTGCTAAGATGACAGCTGCTCTGTTTCTTGGCCTCGACTCCACTATCCATGATCTTTGAGTCCCCTAAATTCTCAGACACATCTGTCTCAGCCTTGAATATATCAGTGAGTCAGCATCCACAGCTCCTTGTGGTAGAGAATTCCAAAGATTCACAACTATTTGAAAAGTAATCCCTCATTATCTTACTGTAAAAAATAGGAGGGGCGGGGGAGCGACGACACATTTTATCCTTTAGTTTTTAGTTTATTGTCACGTGTACTGAGGTAACAGTGAAAAGCTTTTGTTGCGTGCTATCCAGTCAGCGGAAAGACAATACATGATTCCAATGGAGCCAATTACAGTGTATAGATACATGATAAGGGCATAATGTTTAGTGCAAGGTAAAGCCAGCAAAGTCGGATCAAGGATAGTCCGAGGGTCACCAATAACGTAGATAGTAGTTTCGCACTGCTCTCTGGTTGTGGTAGGATGGTAGGAAACTGTCCTTGAATCTGGAGGTGCGTGTTTTCACACTTCTCTACCTTTGCCTGATGGGATAGGAGAGAAGATGGAGTGGCCAGCCTGTGACTCGGCTTTGATTATACCGCTGGCATTGCAAAGGCAGCGTGAGGTATGAATGGAGTTTATGGAAAGGAGTTGGAAGGAACTGCAGATGCTGCTTTAATCCAAAGATAGACACAAAATGCTGGGGTAACTTAGCAGGACAAGCAGCATCTTTGGAGATAAGGATTAGATGATGTTTTGGGTCGAGACTGAAGAAGGGTCTCGACCCGAAACGTCACCCATTCCTTCTATCCAGAGATGCTGCCTATCCCGCCAAGTTACTCCAGCATTTTGGGTCTATCAATGGAAGGGAGGTTGGTTTGTGAGATGGTCTGGGCTGCGTCCATAATTTGCTGCAATTTCTTGTGTTCGTGGATGGAACTGTTCTTTGGGGGTGCTCCCCCTGGTCTCGATTCTCTAACTGTGAATCTGTGGATATACCCACACCTCAAGGAGTGCAGTTGTTCAAGGAGGGAGCTAACCAACACCTTCTCAAGGGTAATTAGGGATAGACAATTAAATGCTGCCTCAGGCCTCAAAGCTCACATCCCTTACATTAATATTTTTAAATTATCCTGTTGGCGATCTCAGAATCTGTGCTGTACAGAACGTGTGAAGAGATGGATGGCACTGCTTTATTTATTTATTCTTCTATGTATTTATCCATTTATCTACCTGCTTACTTTCTATTGATCCATCAATCTAGCGATCTATTGAGTTATCTATCTAATTATCTGTCTATCTATTTATTATTGTTTTATTAAATCTTTTAAAATACTTTTACATCTCATCTAATATCTTTTGATTTTCTTCCCAGTCAAAGACACGTAGATCCCACAAATTACTGAAAGAAAAGTTCTGCACATGCAGGAAATCTGAAATAAAAAACACAAGATGTGAGAAATACTCAGCACAGCAGCCAGCATTTGCAGAGATTCAATGTTTTACAATGAGAGTAATATTGTGTCAGAGCTAAAAATGGACTTTTGTTTTAGAGCATGATTAATACACAGCCATTATAGGTCATCTGTAAATTGATCCTGATGAGATGAAGGAGAACCAAACTAAGATGTAGGTTATAGTGTTGGAATGAACTGTAGGTACTGGTTTATACGGAAGATAGATACAAAGAGCTGGACGCGTGACAAAGGGTTCCGACCCAAAACGTCACCTGTCTTTTTTCTCCAGAGATGCTGCCTGGCCCGTTGAGTTACTCCAGCACGTTGTGTGCAGCTCTAGATAATAGTATGTTTATTTTGCTCTGATTCTAAATATTCAGATTGGTACAGATGAGCTTTATTTGTAAACAGCTTCCCCCTGACATTTTTTTTTTACATTGTTCTCAATATCTGTTGAACTTTTTCCAAGGAATTATTATTATTATTAAAGCTTTATTTCAGACACAGGTCCATATAACACATCAAACAGTACAAAGAATTACAAAGATACATTAAAAAATTGCATATTAGCCTAAAATATATATAAGCTATTGCACCAATGCCGTCTTAGCCTAGAAGTGAATCTATAGCAGCTTTTCAGAGGGCTGACTAGGGCTTCAATTATGTGGTTCTCTGATTTGTCCAGGCGACACATAAAACTAAACATCAGCTGTCTTAAGAGTGCCTCACAGGTTGGCACTCTAGTGGACACAAACAATTGACTGGCACTATGCCACCTAGGGACACGAAGTAGCAACCTCATTGCATCATTGTATGCAACCTTAAGCCTCTGCATACTCTTTTTCTTATAATTAGACCACAATTGAGCAGTATATAACGGTGTGATGTAGGTTCTGAACAGGGAACACTTCACAGAATCAGAGCACATATAAAACTTCCTTATAAGCATGTTGGCTTGAAGATAAATTTTACAGCGCTGTCGGTAGAGGTCTTTGTCATCCTTCCAGTCATCAGATATAACATGACCTAAGTTATAGAAGTACAATTTTAACTATTTACATATCTCAGCTCACATTGCAGTGTGGTGTTTGATGCATTGGGGAATTAACTCCTAAATTCAAAAGAGCTTTCTCAGTTGCCTATTAATAAAAATTCAGATTCAGATTCCGATTCAACTTTATTGTCATTGTGCAGTGTATAGTACAGAGGCAACGAAATGCAGTTATTGTGTGTGTGACTGAACTGATCAGGGGATCCCATTTCTCTCTCTTGCCCTGTGCAGACTTGACTGATCTCAGCCAGGGTAGTAGCAGTGCCAGAAGAATTGGGTGGCACGGTGGCATAGTGGTAGAGCTACTGCCTTAAAATGCGGGAGACCCGGGATCAATCCTGAATACGGGTGCTTGCCTGTACGGACTTTGTACATTTTCCCTATGACCTGCGTGGGTTTTCTCTGAGATTTTCGGTTTCCTCCCACGCTCCAGAAGCGTACAGGTTTCTAGGTTAATTGGCTTGGTATAATTGTAAATTGCCCCTAGTGTGTATAGGATAGTGTTAGTGTGCGAGGATCGCTGGTTGGTGTGGACTCGGCGGGCCGAAGGGCCTGTTTCCACGCTGTATCTCTAAACTATTTGTATACATTGGGTGAATAATTTTACTGTGCCTCGTCACATGTGACAATAAAGTATTCAATTCCATTCTATTCCAACTACTACGGTTCATTTCAGTGGGCAATTATCGATGGAACTGGGGTAAATTAGACAAGGTTCTGACTGTATAACTATTCTGTTAATTGTTGGAAAGTGTGGACACAATTGAGCTTGACTCTGATGGTCGATGAGTTGATGAACTGAGCCTTGTGGCCCTGTGGAAATTGAATAAATAAATTAAGTTATCGGTACATTGAAGACATAATGTGCGTTGGCTACATACTCTGCTTCTGCAGTATCTGAATTGACCTGAACATAGATAATACTATGTAGGCAACAGATCTGCTTGCCAGGGTGTAAATAATTCTATCCTGTTACAAGCTGTTTTATTTGGCATTCATTTCCCATTTCTTCGAGCTCTACTTCTCATTTTTTAGCAGGTTTTCCTGAATCTTTTCCCAACTTCTTGTCATGGTACTTACTCTCACCAACGTTCATTTTTTAAGATTTTCCTGTTGGTTTACTTCCCTGAACATTTTATCAGTCCCAATAATATTGAGTACTTTTGTTATGGGGAAAGATTGGAAGGCTGGGCTTGTTTTCATTGATGCATAGGAGGCTGAGGTGATAAGATTATAATTGTCAGAGGTATGGATCGGTTAGATCAGTGGTTCCCAACGTGGGGCGTACGCCCCACAGGGGGGCAATTTGATTTTTAAGGGGGGCATCAGGTAAACATATGTAATTTATGTTTCAGATGTTATTTTGAGTAAATTCCATTTTCTGAGAATTATTTCTTTGTCTGCTCGTGCTAAAATAAGGGGGGGGGGGGGCATCAGGATTTTAGAGGTGATTAGGTGGGGCATGGCCAATAAATGGTTGGGAACCACTGGGTTAGATCATCAGTCTTTTTCCTATGGTTGAGGAATTATAAACAAGGAGGCATAGGTTTGAAGTGAGTGGACGAAGTTTTAACAGGGATTTGGTGGCAAAAGCTTTTGCATAGAGTATAATTCATATCTGGAATGTAGTGCCAGAGGAAGTGGTGGAATCAAATGCAATTATTATGTTTAAAAGGCATGTGGACAAACATGTAAATAACATGGAAGGGGACAATTCTAATACAGAGAAATTAGATTAGGCTGATGGAGAACAAAAATCGGCATAGACATAATGGGTCGAAGAGCCTGTTTCTGTGCTATACGACTCTGACCACCAACAAATTGAAGACATTTGCTTACAAATATGATTATTTACAAATTAAGTGTGTAACAGAAGTTCATTTGTAAAGCTGTATTGAACTCTTGACTTGTAACTTCTTAATCATGGCCATTTATTACCACAGAGTTTCATTTTAGGCCATTCATTTTGCCTAGTTAATTATCAATTCAGTCATTTATTTTCATTTTGCACAAGTCCCATGTGCAAGATTTTATAAGTTTTTTCTTGGGAAATGCAATGACTTACTAGCCTGGAATTTTCCAGCATTGAAGCAATCTGCCTTGCACAACAGTGACATAAGTAATAGATTGGTGAATTTCAAATTATTTCAATATCAAGTTTGATCAAAATAGTTAATTGTTTATATTTGGGCCAACCTTAGTTCCTGTATTGAATTTTCAGGAACATGCCCAGATGGAATATGAAGTGCTGTTATGTGGCTTGCATTGGTCTTCAGTAGTGCGTAGACGGAGATTAAAGATGGAGAAGTCAGAGTGGAAATGGGACGGAGAATTAAAGTGACAGGAGACTAGAAGCTCAGGGTCATTCTTGCAGATCATTCTTTCTTTCCCCAACCTTCTCCTTTTGACTGCACCATTAATTATTTAGGTCTTGCTTTAAATATTGTTTGAAATGAAAACAAATTTCAGCTGCAATGCGCATCGTCTTTTATATCTAAAAAAGTATTTCTTTGCTGTTTGGGAAATTATCCAGCTTATTCTCTGTTGTTCGGTCATTATATAAAATTCTGCTTTTGTCTAAGGCTGGCCTGACATACCTTGTAATCTTACTGCACTGTTTCTCATAATCGCCTCAGCTCTAAGTGAATTATGATCATTTCTTTGTGCTATGTAATTTTCGCACATGAACATTAAATCTAACATAACATCAGCTCTGGTGCTCCAATTCACATGTTGTGACAAGAAGCAGTTTCTAATTACTGCAATAAATGTGCTTCCACTTTTTTTTCTTTCCCTTGAGGTAGCTGTGGTTCTGTCCACTTAATTGCTGGGTAATTGAAATCGCCCATGATTACAACCCTGTGATTTCTGGCAGCTCCTTGTATTTGGCTAAACAATTCCACACCACTCTGATGACTGTGATATGCTGAGCTGTGCCAAAAATACTTGCTGCTGCTACTTTTCCCCACTGTCTTTGAAATCTATCCAAAATTACACTGCAAATTGATCTCCCACAATCATTTAATAAGTTTGTTAACTAATATCGCACCTTTGACAAGTAGCTGACTTAACAAATCTATCTTATCCCCGACGTAACATTTCTGAACGTTCTATGCCTCCCCAAATAATTTCCTTGGTCCCTTTTATATATGAATGTAGCCTTTTAATAATGCGGGCCATTTCTACCTCTTCAGTGACTATTTATTTGTTATTTAGCTCTTATTTCCTTTGTTAGCGCAAAACATGATAGTAATACTTCTCCCAGTGAAATTCTTATTGATGATTCCGAAGGCTATCCAAATGTAAGTTTATTAGCAATGAGGTGGTTAAATTACACGAATGTTCAAATCCCAAGATTACAGTTTGAGCTTTTGAATTCTGCTATATTTTTAAAAAATCTGGAAGTAAGAAGAACTGGTCTGAGTAAAAATGACAAAGGAAATGTCAGGCTGTAAAAGGCCAGGTGGCACACAAACACCTTCTAAGGAAGGACATTTCCATTCTTATCCATTCTGCAACTTTGTGAATCCATCTATTCTGATGCAATTAACAACTAATTGGTGTATAAAGACGACTGGCAAAGCAAAGCCTAATAATAATAATAATAATAATAATAATAATATAATAATAATCATAATATAATAAAAATAATATAATAATAATAATAATAAATAATAATAATAATAATAATAATAATAATAATAATAATAATAATAATAATAATAATAATAATAATAATAATAATAATAATAATAATAATAAAATACTGTATTATCAAACTATTTGGGGAGCTCAGGGGACCATAATATGGACATTAACTTCCTGAAAAATAATTAATTATAGTTTAAGGATTTCTATAGTTTAAATAATGTCTATCTCAGTGATGGTAAATTAGGTGGCAGATTCCATTGGATTGAAATATGTATTTCTAGTGAGCTAAAACATGGGCAAGCATGAGAACTAAATGTTACCACATGCATTGTGTTCAGTGGGAAAAGAAAAGGTGAAAGGTCAAGTTAGAGAGTAAACTGAGCAAAAGGAAAGATGATGTCCCATTGGTAGGGATTGTCTTTTAATTTATTAATTCACTGGATGCCAACACCATATGCAATACTGATATTTATTAGACACAAGAAACTGCAGATGCTGGTTTATAAATAAAAAAGACACAAAGTGCTATCAGTAACTCGGTGGGTCAGACAGCATCCCCGAGAATATGAATCTGAGGAATGGTCCCGACCTTAAACTTTGCTTAGCTGCCGGAGGAGGTAGTTAAGGCATGTACTATGATACAATACGATAGCACTTTATTTATCCCAGGAGGGAAATTGATCTGGCAACAGTCATAAAACACAAGATACATGAAACATGAAATTAATGTAATGAGTGGAAAGGATTGGTGATGTGCAAAGATTGGGGAGGGGGATCAGATTACCTCACGACAGAAGGGGGAGGATTTGTCTAGTTTGTTAGCCACAGGGGAAAAGGATCTCATGTGGCATTCTGTCTTGCATCTTGGTAGAACCAGTCTGTGGCTGAAGGTACTCCTCAGGTTGACCAGTGTATCATGGAGATGGTGAGCTGCATTGTCTAGGATGCTCTGCAGTTTGAGGAGCATCCTCCCCTCCAAGACCACCTCCCATGAATCTAACTCTGCTCTCAGGATGGAGCCAATGTTCCTGATGACTTTGTTAATCCTATTGGCGTCCGTGGTCTTCCACCTGCTGCTCCAGCACACGACAGCAAAGAAGATGGCACTGGCTACCACCGATTGGTAGAACATCTGCAGCATCTTACTGCAGATGTTGAAAGAGCGGAGCTTTCTCAAAAAGTACAGCCGGCTCTGTCCCTTCTTGTACAGGACCTCAGCATTCCTGGATCAGTCCAGTTTACTGTCCAGGCATACTCCATGGTACTTGTACTCCCTGGTAAACTGCACATCCACACCATTGATGGAGACAGGGGACTAGGGTGTTTCTCGCCTCCTAAAGTCCACCATTAACTTCTTAGTCTTGTCTGTGTTGAGCTGCAGATGATTCAGCTCACACCACTCAACAAAGTCGTTGACTACACCTCTGTATTCAGCTTCCCTCCCTCACTGATGCAGCCCACGATTGCAGAGTCATCTGAAAACTTCTGCAGGTGGCAGGAGTCCAAGTTATATCTGAGGTCCGAGGTGTAGATGGTGAACAGGAAGGGAGAGAGGACTGTTCCCTGTGGGACTATCTCAACATGATGAGATCTCAACATTTAAGAAACGTTTATGCAGGTGCATACAGCAGATAGGACAGGTTTAGAGGGATATGGGGCAAACACAAGCAGGTGGGACAAGTGTAGATGGGGCATGTTGGTCAGTTTGGGCAAGTTGGGCCAAAGAGCCCGTTTCCATGCTGTATGACTTTATGATTCTATCCATGCTCTCCAGAGATGCTGCCTGACCCACTGAGTTATTCCAGCATTCTGTGTCCTTTTTTAACGTGATATTTATTGCCTATCACTTATTGCCCCTGAACAGAGGAGGCCGTTCAAAGTGAATTCATTTTGATGGATCTGCAAGCATTTAAGCTAGACAAAGTGAAGCCCCTGTCCCACTTTCCGGAGTTACTCACAAATTCTCCTGTGTTTTCCCCTTGATTCAAACTCGGGGAATGTCCGTAGCGAGTCCGTAGGAGGCCGTAGAAGTCCGTAGATATTTCGTAGTGGCTCGTAATGCCAGCCGTAGGTACTCGGGGAATCAGGTAAGTCAGGATGTTTTTACAGCATGTTGAAAAATGTCCACGAGTAAAATAAATAGCCCCGAGTACCTATTCTGGCATCTCCGAGTTTGAATAAAGGGGAAAACTCGGGAGAATTCGTGAGTAACTCGGGAAAGTGGGACAGGGGCTTAAAGATGATAACTTCCTCTCTCTGAAGGATATAAGTGAATCAGAATGTGTTTAATAATAAACTGCCAGTTCTACAGTTGCTGTTCCTGAAACCACCTTCTTTAAAAAATGCAGATTTATTGAAGCTAAAATCTCCAGTTGCCACAGTAGGATTTAACTTTGAGTTTCTGGATGAATGGTCTAGGCTGGTTGTCAATCTGCTAATTTAACTGCAGTGCCATCATACATGTGTAGTTTATACAGTCGATTACTATACACTGAGAAGCAATATGGGGGAAAATTACAGAAAAATATCACAATTGCCATTGGGGATTTTAATCACCCCAATACAGATTGGGTAAGTCTGATGAATGAAGCGGTGTTGAGTCTAATTTTGATTGTAGAATTCATTGCCACAGAAGGATGTGGAAGCCAAGTCGGTGGTTATATTTACGGCAGAGATAGATAGATTTTACTTCGGAGTCACGTGAGTGACTACGTGAAGAACCCCGCCAGGACGCATGCGTGTCATATCGCTACACGCATTGTGAAACAGTCAGGCGGGGTGGAACGACGTTCCCCCGCAGCGGCAGTTTAAAAGCCGGAACCTGCAGGTAAGAGTTACTCTGCGGTCTTTTTGTGTTTCCCATACCGATTTACAGGTGGGGAGCATGGACAAGTCAAAGAAAGCAAAGAGGGCTGCGACAAAGCTGGTGGGGGAGGACCGCGGAGTAGCGGGCAGCCAGCAGCGGCCAGCGGCACTTGAATCACCGATAATGGGATCAGCTGTGCCCGATGTCGCCTCCGCACCGGCCAGATCCACTCCGCGGCCGGGCGGTAAGGCAAAACAGAAAACTAACAAAGTCGTGGACTCAGATGAGTCCGACTTTGAGCAGCCGCGGGCGGCCAACGACCGTGAGCGCTGGAGCCGGATGGAGCGGTGTGTGGAGCATTTGCTCCAACGTGACAGGCTCCGGGAGATGGAGTCGAGTCACTGTGGGCTCTATGTAAAACCCACAGCAGCACCTCTTGTAGGGCTGCACAGTGCTTCTCCCTCATCAGAGGGGAGCACTGGGGGTCAGTACTGGGCTGATCCTGAAGAGGGGTTTGCAGAAGAGAAATCAAGTGTGCAGGGGGTGCAGGAACGTGAGAATCTACTGGACATGGTGTCCAACTTCATACAGCCAGACCAGACTGGCCAAAACCTGGAGCAAAAGCTAGCTGCCAGTATAGATTATATGTCCTTTAACCAGCTACAAGAACAGGCTGTATTGGACACCACGTCAAGACACCTGGCACCGGGTAACTGTATATCCCTGAATGTTCCAGTAGTAAATACTTGTATATGGAAACATATTGGAATAGGAGTTAGAGGCATGGATATCAAACTCCAAAAGGTATTAAAACTCCTAACAGCAGGGATAACAGCATTCACCCGCACAGTGGATGAGAAGGACATGTCCCAAGACCAACAGGATGCACTGGCACTGCTTTGCAACACTCAATATGAGATAAACAGCATCAGGAAGAGTGCCATCCGACCTACTTTAAACCCGAAATTCGCGGGTCTGTGCAAACCTGGAAACATAAAACCACCAATACTACTATTTGGAGGTAACCTATCGAAGCAAGTCAAGGAGCTCGATGAGGAAGCAAAAACCCTGGGACTCATAAAAGGGACTTCATCAAAAACCCACTACGGCCATAGACAGCACCCCTACGCACCCACCAGTAGAACAAGACCGACTGGTGAAAGCTCGAAGGTCCGGTACACCAAACATGAGTCTTTTTTAGGCCATGGCCCAGGCCGGCCTTCTTGGAAGATACGCGAACCTCCAACATCAACCAAACCACAAACCCAGACACCAACGCCTCAACATCAACAAAGGATTTACAAAAAGAAGTAAACCTGCCACTGGTAACTATGGAGGTAGGTGGGTCTGGTTCCCTACAAATTGCAGGGAGCATGGAGGTTGGGGGGAGATTACACTCCTTTCTGGATGCATGGAGTATGTTAACTACCGATACATATTTTAAGCAGTATCCAGGGATATACAATAGAATTTATACACAAGTACAGCCCTCCAGTTCAACATATACCGAACCGAATGTTCGTACTTTCCGGTAAAGAAAAATCAGAAGCGCATGCTGAACTGGAGCGGCTTTACGCAAAAGGTATAATTGAAAAATCCCAACACGAACCGCTAGAATTCGTGTCCAATATCTTTACCAAAAACAAAAAAGATGGTGGTTGTCTCATCATCATAGATCTGACCAAATTGAATACATTTGTACAATATATTCATTTTAAAATGGAAACCTTTGTTACTGCTAAACAATTGATTTCCAAAGGTTACTTCATGGCTAGCATCGATTTAAAAGATGCTTACTATTCAGTGCCTACACGAGGTGACCACAGATGTTACTTAAAATTCAACTGGATGGGACAGCTTTAGAAGTATAGAGCGCTGCCAAATGGGTTAACATCAGCCCCCAGGCTGTTCACAAACATTTTGAAACCAGCCTTAGCGTTTCTACGGAAACGGAAACACATGGTCATGGCATATCTAGATGACATACTTATTGTGGGCAAAACTTTGGAATTGGCCAAACAAACTGTAACAGCCACAAAACAGTTATTTGAAAAACTGGGGTTTATTATCCATCCAGTTAAATCTAAATTAACGCCTTCCACTACTATGGACTATTTGGGGTTCACCATTGACTCAGTTCACATGTCGGTGACTTTGCCAAAGGGAAAGGCTATAGACTTAATAGAGGCTTGCAATAACCTCATTGACATCAGTAAACCGTCCATCAGATTGGTAGCAAAAGTAATTGGCAAAATGGTGGCTGCTTTTCCAGCCACACAATTTGGACCTTTACATTACCAAAATTTACAGAGAGCAAAAATACAAGCACTCAAAATCAATGCTGGTCATTTTGACAGACCAATGAAGCTACCAATCAAAGCTATAATGGAACTAAAATGGTGGATAGATAACATTTGGCTTTGTTTCAATCCAATCATTATCAGCAACCCTTCTATGGTGCTACAAACTGATGCCAGTGCACTTGGTTGGGGTGCCACCTATTCCATCTCCAGCTGTGGAGGTAGATGGACTGCTCAGGAGGCATCATTATTACTAACACTGGGCATAAACTACCTGGAAATGTTGGGTGCATTCTATGGCCTAAAGTCATATTGTACTGGGTCATATCACCAGCATGTTAGACTACAGATTGACAATACCACCGTGGTAGCATATATCAACCACATGGGTGGAAACAAATCGACATCATGTGACAATCTGGCTAATACAATTTGGCAGTGGTGTATCCAGAGAGATATTTGGATATCAGCTACTTACCTACCAGGTAAACTAAATTTAGTGGCAGACACCAGGTCACGCAAATTTAATGAAAACACCGAATGGATGTTGAATAAAAAAGTATTTGCTGATATTACAGCACGATATGGAACACCAGATATCGATCTATTTGCATCCAGGCTTAATCACCAGTTATCAAACTATGTTTCGTGGGAACCAGACCCTGGGGCAGCGGCGACAGATGCATTTTCGCTGCATTGGGGGAAATTGTTTATTTATGCATTCCCTCCTTTCTGCCTCATCAGTCGGGTATTAAGGAAAATACAGCAAGACTCTGCGTCTGGTATTTTGGTAGTACCCGATTGGCCTACACAACCATGGTTCCCAGTGATACTGAACATGGTATTAGAACCATGTATCACCATCCCGAATAGACCAGACTTATTGGTTCATCCCGTAACAAGGGATAGCCACCCATGCCATAACTATTTGAATTTATTAATTTGTAGAGTTTAAAAATACCACTACTACAGCTGGGACTGACGGACCGAACAGTGAACATGATTTCGGCGGCCCACAGACAGTCCACCAAAAAACAGTATCTGGTCTATATCAGGAAGTGGGAGATGTATTGTCACAAAAACAGCATCACCTACAGAGATATGAACATCCCGTCTGTTCTGGAATACCTGGCAGGCCTCCATTATGATGAGGGGCTCAGTTATAGTGCCATCAACTGCGCCAGAAGTGCCCTATCAACTTATCTATGGCAAGGAACAGAGCGTCACTCTGTTGGGACTCACCCACTGGTAACAAAACCTATGAGGGGAATTTTTAATACCAATCCCCCAAGAACCAGGTACTCCCAAATATGGGATGTGAGTATTGTCCTGAAGATGCTCAGGAATTGGTCTCCAGCAACAGCTCTGTCCCTACATAAACTGACATTAAAAACAGTCATGCTAATGGCATTGGTCACGGCACAAAGGGTAAAGTCATTACATAAATTAAGACTGGACAACATGACTTCTTCATCTGAAAATATTACGTTTCATATTTATGAATTAGTAAAGCAGAACAGACAGGGATCAGCAGCCCTCAATATAGAATTTAGGTCTTACCCAACAGATGATCGTCTCTGTATAGTAAGACATTTGTCGTTATACATGGAGAACACGAAAATCATCAGAGGCAATGAGAAGGCACTTTTAGTCAGCCATAAGCAACCACACAAAAGAGTGACGGTCCAGACCATCTCAAGGTGGCTGAAACAGGTTCTAATACAGGCTGGGGTGGATACTAATATTTTTAAATCTCATTCCACCAGGGCTGCAGCTACATCGGCAGCTATGCAGTTGGATGTACCAATGGACCAAATCCTCAAGGCAGCAGGATGGTCAGGGGAAAAAACATTCCAACTATTTTATCATAAACCAGTCATGAAACCTGGAACGTTTGCAGAAACAATTTTAAGTTCTGTAATTTAATTTACCCCATAAATAGGGGCTATAATTTTGTGTTAATAAATTTCATGGATTTCAATGTCGGATTCATGTCTAAATTATGTTGACACAATTCCTCCTACAGTCATTAAGGCAGATGTGATGCATGGACTCGTTTCCACGGCATGAAATCACAGAGCTTTGAAATCTTCACGTAGTCACTCACGTGACTCCGAAGTAAAATAGTAAGATTAAACGAGAACTTACCAGTTCGAAGTTTGATCGTTATTTTATGAGGAGTACATTGAGGGAATACATGCCCTCCGCTCCCACCCATGATCATATACTCAACTGGTATTTCTTTCTCTAATCTTACTATGTTTAAGTCATTACAGTTATCTGTGATTTCACACCGCTGCTTTGAAGAATGACACGCATGCGTCCTGGCGGGGTTCTTCACGTATTCCCTCAACGTACTCCTCATAAAATAACGATCAAACTTTGAACTGGTAAGTTCTCGTTTAATCTTACTATTCTTGATTAGTACCAGTGTCATGGGGTTACAAGGGGAAGGCAGAAGAATGGGGTTGAGAGGGAAAGATAGTTCAGCCATGATTGAATGGCAGAGCAGACTTGATGGACCAAATGGCCTAATTCTGCTCCTATCACATGAATTCATGAACTTATGACGTAGGCCCATTGAAATATGTTGCAGTAGGAGAGCATATGGGTAAGAGCGATCACAAGAGTATTATTCTGAATGCAGTTATGGAAAAGAATAATGGAAAATCAAAAGAATTCCATGTCAAATTTGAAAAAAAAAAGTTGTAATCAATAATTAGTGCAGCTGTAAAGAAGACTAGCTGGGGAAACTAATTTAGAAATGGCAGATCTTTGGCTCTGAGGGAGTTCAGCCACAACTTGATGATGTTCTCTGGAGGATGAAAATGGGAAAGCTAAAGATAGAACTCTGAGTTTCAAAGGGAAATAAAAATACAAAATAAAGATTTAAAACAAATGTCAGAATCGGGTACATGGTCAATATTCAAACGTTACATATATATGCATATATACTATAGGGCAGGTTGTAAAAGGAAATGAGGGTAAAGGAAATATGAGAAGATCAACAAGTAACATAACAAAGAATACAGTCTTTTTTAATCTACATATAAAAGGTAAAGAGATAGTCAAAGGAATGGGGTTATTAAAAGAATAATTTTATTGTAGAGACAAGGGCATGATTGAAGAACTGAATAAAAATCTCATCTGCACTCACAAAAAGGAGGAAATTACTGTGCAGCATTGGTGGGAGCTAGGGTAGAAGTAACAGATAAGATAAGAACAAATAAAAGGTGATTACATAGATTTGTGTAATCCGGTGTTAATACATTAAATGATCCAGATCTAATGGCTATTGGGGAAGGCTTAACTAGAGCAACATAATAACGTATTAATCTCAATAACTTTAAAAGACTTTTAATGGTAAAATATAGCCTGTAATATTACGAAATATATCTTTGTTCATTATTTCACATTGTTATTTTTGGAATGGAATGTGCAATATTTTAGTTTTAAGTAATGTAAAAGCTGTGGCCAGTGCACCTTTTATAGTATCATTTGTGTGATTCATTTACAGCTGTGTGCATTAATGAAGAGCAATATATGACACTTTAAACTATCTCAGATACAAAGCAAAATTTACATTAAATCTGAATTACAACAACTGTTGAAGACATTTTTTTGTAGGGTATGGTGCTGATTGCTATCCTTTAACCTTTGTCTCTGAATTTAGCTTAGATGGAAAAATTATTGTCTCAGCTTCTGCAGCAATGTTTCTGGTTCCAATCGAAGCTGTGAGTATGTGAGAGAAGAAGGGAGAGTTCTGTGGAGGTGCTTGGCATTTGCATTTCATACTACTTCTTTAAGTAACAAAAATTGTTACTAACATTGTATCTATCCAGGATTCCTGAGCATTGTAGATCGGTGGTAACATTTGATTCAAATGAGACATATTTATACAGAAAAGCATTTTACCGCTTACAAAATAAAAATCTGAAATAAAACAGAAAATGTTGGAAACACTTAAAAGTGGCATCTGTGAAACGAGAATCAGAGTTAACATTTATGGTCATCTGACCTGTGCAACTTCAATCCAGTACAAAGCTCTTAGTTTTGTTTGTAGCCATTATTTTTTTCCTTGGGTGCACTTAGGAAAACATGGACAAACTATAGTATGCATTTCAAAGCATTGGAGAAGTGCCATATATTCTGCCTGCATGAAATTTTGCAACTCCATTGACAGGATAGGCGAAGATTACACGCAAATGCCTTGGAAACATGACCATTCATCCACAATGTCAATGTTGGCCATTTTACCGAAGAAGGCCCAAAGTCTTTAATGCTCATCTAAATGTTAGCTAAATGTTAGCTCATTCGATCTTCCAAGACATTTCTTCATTGCGTAGTCAGTTGGCTTGAGGACTAGGGAGAGACTTGACAGGCTCAGTTGGGTTCAGCACAGTGGCGCAACGGTAGAATTGCTGCCTTATAGCGCCAGAGTCCCGAGTTCAATTCTGACTATGGGTGCTGAATGTACGGAGTTTGTCCTTTCTTCCTATGACCCGCGTAGGTTGTCACCGGGTGCTTCGGTTTCCTCCAACATTCCAAAGACGTGCAGGTTGGTAGGTTAATTGGCTTTTGTAAATTGTCCCTAGTGTGTATGTGTAGGATAGAACTAGTGTATGGGTGATTGCTGATCGGTACAGACTCAGTGAGCCTGTTTCCATACTGTATTTCTAATCTAAACTAAAACTAAACCAAGGCTGGGCCTGTTTTCCCTGGAGTGAAAGAGGCTGAGGGATGACTAAGACATTTATAAAATCTTATGGGACATTCATGAAATGAATGGTCAGTCTTTTTCCCAAGGTTAGGTAGTGAGAGAAGAAAAATGTAAATGGGGGTGAAGACAAGCTTTTTGCAGAGGGTGATGGATATATGGAACAAGCTGCATGAAGAAGTGGCCGAGGCAGGTCCAATAACAACATAAAACAAACTTTTGGACAGATGCACTGATTGGAAAGATTTAGAAGGACATGAGCCAAATTTAGGCAAATGACACTTCAGTTGACATGGATGAGTTGGGTGAAAGGCCTATTTCCATGCTGCATGAATCTATATACATTTTATATATAATACATATAAAAGGCACAGATGTATGCACCATGGAAAGATACCCTCTATATACACACATGTATATGTGTGTGTGTGTGTGTGTGTGTGTGTGTGTGTGTGTGTGTGTGTGCGCGTGCGTGCGTGTGTATTAGTATATAAATGTGTGTACAATATGTGTATATGCAATTTAGTTATTTATCAGTTGTTGCACCCTTTCTCTCCTTTTCTCAGAAGAATTTTACATGATGCATCTACATTAGACTTTGAGTCATGTAATGGGTTCAACAGGTTGCTATCGACTTCATAGGAGATGAAACCTAAAGGTTAATGCATAGTAGTAAGTCCAGAGATCTTGTTGCTTATTCCAGGAGGATGGATTTTGCTTGGTCAAATCTACAATTCACTTTCATCACCAAGGCACTCTTTGAAGTCACGACAAAATTAAGAGCAGCTTTGAACATTTTTCTTACAGGTTCTTTTCAGAAAACTGCAAAGGGTTTTGCTCATGTACCAATGTGCATTACGCTGCAATGTACATTAATGGAATAACTCTTCAATCAGAATGCATTCTGCAGGAGCAGAAACTTTTGCTTAGGTAGTCCTTGCATGAGTAGCAGTGCTGCTTCATCTAAAATACAGCTGGATCAAACCAAGCCTTGATGGGCACTAGTGTGCTCTGGAAGATGCTGAGGTTACCTCAGATACGCAAATGGTTTCTGTGGTGTTTAGATGGGTCCTTCAGCATGGATGTTAGTACATAGAAGGACATTCAGTTTAGTTTAGTTTTGTGATACAGCGCTGAAACAGACCCTTCGGCCCACCGAGTCCGCACTGATCAATGGCCCTGCACACTAACACGATGCTACACGCATTAGGGGCAATTTACATTATTACCAAGCCAATTAGCCTACAAACCTGTACATCTTTGGAGTGTGGGAGGGAACCAGAGATCCCAGAGTAAACCCCCGCAGGTCATGGGGTAAATGTACAAACTCACAAAGACAGCACCCGTAGTCAGGTTCGAACCCGGGTCTCTGGTACTGTAAGGCAGTAACTCTACCACTGCGCCGCCATGCTGCCCTGAGGTATTGATAGTGGGAGGGAGGTGGTTTGTCGAGGTATTGAGGTGCGATGGTGACAGAAGAGGTAGTGCCTTCCATGTTGTTTTCTCTTTGTCAGTTCAGCCCAGAGAATTTAGAGACCAGGCAATGAGGCTGGAAGCCTGTGGAAATTTTATTTGAGATGGAATAATTAACAAAGTTAAATACTAGAACTTAAAAATACACCCTTGGGCAGTTGTGCTAAATGTGGCACAGAATAAGAGTCGAACACTGTGTTCTGTTTTTGAAATTCAGATTTAATGGGAACTAAATTAATGGGAACTTGACTAGGCTGCATCCATAACTCTCTGCACTTTCTTATGGTCCAATAGAATGGTTTCTCCAAAGCATCTCTAGAAATTGGTCAGAATCATTGGAGACGTGCCAAATTCCTTAGTCTCCTGACAAAGGAAAGATGTTTGTAGAAAGTAGACATTAGAATCCGGCCATGGAATCATTGTGGTTGGATAAGAGCAAATAGTTGGTGATATTTACCAATATCAGGAACCTGATATTCTCGGCCATCTCCACTTCAGTGCCATTGATGCTGATTGGGGCGTCCTCCACGCCATGTCTGGATGTGGATAACTAGCTCCTTCATTGTGCTGACTTTCATGGGGAATAACATGTCTTCACATCATGTTACTGAGCTCTCTGTCCCCTTGCTGTACTCTATCTCACCATTGTTCAAGATCTGGTCTCTCACAGCGATGGCATCTGCAAACATGTCGAGTCAGAGCAAAATTTGGCTGCAGATGCACGAGTATATAGGGAACAGTGCAAGTTGTGAGACCGCATAGAGAGCACTGCAAACAATTTTGCTTCCCCTCTTCAGGAAAGGGATTAGTGCTGGTTCAGACAAAGTTTAGTTGCTACTGATTGTGGAAGGATTGTTGTGCAAGGAAAGGCTAAACAGTTTGGGATTCTATTCATTGAAGTTTAGATGAATGAGAGGTGATCTTATTGAGGGAAAGGGATGAAAGTGAACTTTAGAGTGTTGGGCCAACTATCATCCTCCTGAACGGCAGCGCAGGCTAAATACCCTGCTACTGTTCCTGCTTCACATGTCCTTTTATGTTCTAACAGCTATAAAGTTAACTATATTGTTTAATACATAAAAAAGATATGGCTTCTTCCTGAAACTATATTTCATTATAGAATCAGCCTTGAAAATGAGTTTCTACTTATGTGAATCCCATAAGAGACCCAGAGCTCATTTTCTCTACTGGAAACAGGTTACAGTCTGGTGAGCAAATAGTTCAATACAACCTTCTATTCGGAATCCTGATCACATTATGGTCCATCAAAGTAAACACAGGTTGCACTGGCCCCATTCCTATTCATAAACGTGATCCAGTGTAGGAAGAATCATTGACCTAGGATGCCCTATTTTATCCATTGCATGCCATCTGCTAATGATAACTACAATTGCTGATTGTTGTATTTTGTTATGGGGCTTTTAAAACCCAAACTACAGTTTGAACCTTGTAGGAGGACATTAAGAATTTCAGTTATCTTCCAATGATGGTTCCTTATTTACTTTGTCATCTATGGAGGTGTATAAAATCATGAGAGGAATAGATCTCTGAAGTTGGAGGAACCTTGTTCAATCTTTGTCTCTCAAGAACAATGTCTCACTACTCAACTACAGATCCTTTAATGGGTCAGGTACTGCTGATAGGGACATAGATAGCTTGCAGCTGCTCACTCGGATGTTTGACATGGGGACTTTGATGGTTTTAGTTTTAGAGATTCAAGGTGGAAACAGGCCCTTCGCCCACCAAGTCCGCGCTATCGATCACCCGTACACTAGTTCTATATTCCACTTTCATGTCCTACTCACTAAGGGCAATTAAGAAAAGCCAATTAACCGACAAACCTGCACGTCGTTGGAATGTGGGAGGAAACTGGAGCACCAAGAGACAACTCACGCAGTCACTCACTGCACGGACAGCATCTGAGGTCAGGATTGAACCCGTGTCTCTGGCGCTGTGAGGCTGCAACGCTACCGCTGTGCCATTGGGCCGCTCTTGGTTATCCCTAGACAACTTATTTATTCCACCTCCTATGACAGACCGGCTCTTTGGTAAAGTTGTTTTGCACTCTTGTTTCTTGTATTTGTCTCAATGAATGAGTATAATCAATGTTGTTAACTAAACACAATGATTGGTGTCCTTTACTTTGGAATAGTCCAACTATGTCTCCTACTCTACAAGTGTGCTGATGATGATTTACAGATCTGTGAACCCAGATCTCTGGTGCAGTGAGGCAGCAGCTCTACCGTTGTGCCAATAAATGAAATTAATTGCATTTTTGTTTATTATATATTATCAGGGATGTGTTTTTACAAATTTAAGCAATGGAACAATTTGTGTAAAATGTATTACATAGGAAATCTGGTTCCTCACTGGTTCTTATTAGATAATTATATCTGATTTTCTCGTATGAAAATTAACAAACTATTTTTCTTAAATAATTCTCATCATAACCCTTGCTTTAAGAGAACCTTTTGTTGCATAAATCCCAACAGGTTATCACATCCTGCATTCTCATTCCAGCAAGACATCAAAGAATCCCAACTTTTTTGATCACTTATTACAGAATATATAATAAATCACACTGCAAAACATACTGTCGTAAACTATTGAGGATTTTCTAATGATTATACTTAGCTATGTCAAGCATTCCAATTTCTATACAATCATAAGCACATATATCAATTCTGCATTAAATAGCTTATTACACTTTCCCTTTGTTACTATCCTGACAATGCAGTTCATCTCATCTTATTTTTCAATTGATCTTAGCTGTCTACATTGAAGATGTATTGCATGGTTCTACAGCCTTTGTTATTCCTTCTGAGTACACAAATTGTAATGCATGATTTGCCCAAGTTAAAAGCAGAGCAAATATTAACCTACCACTACTAATTCTGGAGAACATTACAAGCTCCAAATAACATTGTTAAATTAATGCCATTTTCTTGATATTAAAAAGTATACAGCTAGCGTACTCAGCCACTCACCCTCCCACCTATCACTTACCAGGCTTTGCCCAACTTCCATCTGGTTTATCTATCTTTCCATCCGCTAACTACAATTATTCTGAAGGGTCCCGACAAGAAACATCATTCCACAGATTCTGCCTGACCTGCTGAGTTACTCCAGTACTTTGTGTTTTGCTCACAATTCCAGCATCTGCAGCTCCTTGTTTCGTTATTCTCATCCTAACTGCATAGCACAACCTGTCCCCTTAACACAGATCTTTTCCATTCCTCTGGATCTATACCCCACAACTTTTTTTGTTTGATTTTCATTAAGCAATACAACAGAAGTCTCAGCAATAGACTATCTCCTAATTTTTTATCGGAGAGCCCCAACTGACATTTAATACGGGTTGTTTCTGATTTTTGAAGGTATAACAACCCTAACTATGGCAAACGACTTATTTGTCAACGGTCTATCATAAAATACTCAGTTAAAATACACAGCCAATGTTTTATCTTTAATGGAACACTTTACTATATCCTACAAATAGAGGCACAATTGCTAATACTGTTCCCTTTGGTAGTCATCAATTTGCAACTCCTTTGGGCTGAAATTATTGTATTAGGATGATGGAATAAGTGAAGGAATAAAAGGAGAAAACACAAAAGCAAAGAATGATGCTGTTCATAGGCTAAAGAGACCTTTGTCATCTTCGACTGAACTCCATGAAATGGTTCGAAACCCTCCTGCTATAAAGTGCCATATAGAGATTTAATAATCATGCCTTGTACATTCTCATTCAAATTGTTGATATAGATGGGCTCAGCACTGATTCCTGAGGCACACCACAGGCAACCACTCCGACAAACAACCTTCCACCACCACCCCACCCCTTCTTCCAATCGTGATGCCAATTCTGCATCCAGGCAGCTAGCTTTCCCTGAATTCCATGTAAACTAAACTTCCAGAGCAGTCTACTGTGAGAAACCTTATCAAGGGCCTTGATGAAGTCCAAATAGACTCCATCTTGAGTCCTGCCCATCAACCTTCTTGGTAACTTCTTCAATAAAATCCCACTTACAAAACCATGTTGACTATCTCTAATCAGATCTTGTCTTTCCAAATGCATGGATATCTTGCTGGTCAGAATCTTCTCCACGAACGTTCCCACCACAGACATCAGGCTTACTGGTCTATAGTTCCCAGGTTTTTCTTTGCAGTCTTTCTCAAATAGAGGCCCAGCATTAGCCACCCTCTAGTTCTCTGGCACCTCATCCATATCTAACAATGACTCCTATATCTCAGTCACAACGCCTTTTCTTCCCGAAGATAGACACAAAATGCTGGAATAACTCCAGCATTACTCCAGCATTTTGTGTCTCTCTTTGGTGTAAAAATCAGCATATGCAGTCCCTTCCTACACCTGTTCATCCCAGTGTCCTTGGATATATCTGATTAGGCCCATGAGATTTATCTACCGTCATACGTCTTTACACATTCAGAACCTTCTCAACTAGAACGTAATAGGCTATTCTGTCAATGAATTAATCCATGGCGTTTCAGATTTGGCTGGTCTCTCCATTGATGCTCTCATGGAGGGTGGAATGGTTCCCATGTTATGGAAAGCCTGATGTGTACCCGAATTTGTGCCACAAAGATGAATCATGCAGTGGCTTCAGCGAAATCAAGGTTACCGTCTGCAACTTCACAACATTTTTTAGAGGATACAAACTCAACACTGGAAATAATGGAATGCAGGTAGTCGACATAGAAAGCTTCAGACGCATCAAATGAAAGATGAAACAATATTCCATTGGCCTGAACAATCTAAGAATGCTTCCCGGCTAAACATTAAAAAAAACTTTGCAGTGGATGACTATTTTACAACTCTTCTCTTCTAAAGAGGGCACAATGTGCTGGAGTAACTCAGCAGGTCAGGAGGCATCTGGAGAACATGGATCCATTTTCTCCAGAGATGCAATCTGACCTGCTGAGTTACTCCAGCACTTTGTGCCCTTTTGTGTATTAACCAGCATCCGTAGTTCCTCGTTTCAACATCTTGGAAATCCTGGAAAAGGAAAGCACTGGGTTTAGTAATGCGATCAATGGAAAGGGAAATTCTGCAAAGAAAAACCTGATGGTGATTGCAAGTAATTTTTAATGTCAAAGTCACGAGGATCCTAATGTGTGGGGCTCTTCTCTTAATTTGGAAATTGGTTTAACATTTATTTCTTCCAAAATTAAATGTCCTTCTCTGCGACATCTTGAATTATTCAGGCATCTTATGAGGTAGCAATTTAATGAAAGGAAATACAGAATGAGATGTGATGAGTTTGTCAAATGAGTGCAGAGAGAGCACGGAGCTCTTCGGCATTCCTGCTTGTTCTCACCAGCCTTTTGTTTGACTGTGTAATCAGTGGTCACAAACTCCACAAATCACGCTACATCTTGGTACACATATACCTGTGTTACATGTACACAGGTAACGTGGGAGACCTGTGTTACTGGCTGGAAGATGTAAGAAGTTAAATACAGAGCAGAGGAATGGAGGTGGGGGTAGGGGTGGGAGGAATACTCAGAGCCAAATGACATAGTGGGCTGAAAGGTGAATATAAGTGGGGAATATAGGTCATATAGTGAACCTATGAGGGCAGTGGAAGATGAAGGGGAAGGTGGGCGGCAGTGAACGGTTCTCAAACTCGCCTCAGAGAGCACCCTAAAGTTCCGTGATCGGCTCGGGAAGCAGGACACGGCAACCCCAGCATACGGAAGTGGAGGGGCGACTGGATATGATGGACGGTGTGTTTGCAGGTGGTGGTGTTGGTAGAGGTGGCCGTGGGAGGCTCTACAGCAGCTGGGTGAGTGAGCGCATTGAACGCAGCTGCTGCACGGAGCAGTGGTGGGAGGAGACGTCAGCATTGTGCTGGGCCAGGTCGTTCATCGATCCAGGACACAGGGCTTTAAAGCGAGAACATTCGAAATGACATATCTCCTTGGGCCAAAATCAAACCTTTCAGATACTTGGAAGTTGCAGAATGGTGCAGAAATGTAGCAATTCTATGCATGCTGTTCCAGAAGAGGATCTATGGTACTCATGTAAACAATGATTTGACTGGAGAGCGTGCTGAACAAACATTTTTCACTGTGACGTGACAATAGATACACTGACTAAACTGTGCCATTCCTGCCATTTAGGGAAACATGTTCAAAAACTGGGGGAAATGGTTTGTTTTCTTTTTAGAGATACAACATGGAAACAGGTTCAATGGGTTCTATGTTATCCCACTTTCTCATCCACTGCCTGTACGCCAATTAACCTCCAAACTCGCACATCTTCTGGATGTGGTTGGAAACCAGAGCATTCGGAGGAAACCCACTTGGTCACAGGGAGAACGTGCAAACTCTACACAGACAGCACTCAAGGTCAGGATTCCATCTGTGTCTCTGGAGCTGCGAGGCAGTGGCACTACCAGCTGCACCACTGTGCTGCCCAAACCTGTGTTTTGCCCCTCACTTTTTGCTGAGGTAGCAAAGTTTCAAACACTGTACTTTCAACTCCCTTTTGTCTGAAAATGTAATTCATTACCTCGGGAGCAGCAGTCTTGACTGCACGGGAGATCTGTGTTACTGGCTGAAAGATGCAAGAAGTTAAATACAGAGCATGGGAGTGGAGGTAGGGTGTGGGAGGAATGCTCAGAGCCAAATGACACAGAGTAGGCTGAAAGCTGAATATAAATGGGGAATAAAAAGGATCAGAATGGAAGCTGACACAGTTTTTGTGGAAAACAAAACCATTTTAAATAGAGCATGAAAGGCTTGACAGGCTGTTGGAGCTGATGGAGATGTATTTTAAACAGCAGCTTTCAAGGGTATATCAACAACAAATCAATGCATATTATTTACAAAAAAGAAATCGTTTCATTCAAAATGCAGAGCCAGGTTCAGTGATTTGGAGTAGGAAGCGAAAGTGGCTGGAGATTTATTTGGGGATTGGTGAAGGAGGGGAGATATTGGTTATAATGGAATCCATCAGCCAACAAACAAAATAGCTACTGTTACACTTAGATTGCATTTAAAATCACTTCTGTGACACATTTTAGGGAGATATTCAACATAGTTTGTAGAAGGCAATGAACTTCCCAGTATCCCACGTGGGTGGGCGGCGCGACCGACGTCGCAGCGGCCTCTGCAGTCCGTCTGTCTTTTTTTATTTTTTTGTCCCGTTGAGGGTATAGTTTGTAGTGGGTTTTTAACTGTGTATGTGTGGGGGGCGGGGGGGGTGGGTGGGGGAAATTTTTAAATCTCTTCCCTGTACGGGGACCCGACCTTTCCCTGTCGGGTCTCCGTTGCTGTTGGGGCCTAGCATCTTGGAGCGGCCTCCAAACGGAACGACCTGGGGGCTCAAGTCGGGGAGCCGGCAGAGCTGAGGACCTACCATCGTGGAGCTGGCCGGCTTCGGAGCGTGGAGAGCTGTGATGGCGCGCTGCTGCGACCCGACTCCGGTGGATGGTGACACCGGGAGCTCGCGGGTCCCCGGTGGGAGACTGCTTTACGGAGCAACGGCAACTTCTCCCGCCCGAATTGTGGGGTTGAAAGTGACCTGAAGCGGGGCCTTACATCGCCCGGTGCGGCTTAAACAGCCGCGGTACTTGGTAGCCGGGGGCTCCAACATCAAGACCAGGAGCAGGGCCTTACATCGCCCGGCGCGGCTTTAAATGGCCGCGGACTTGCTAGCGCCCGCTGGGGCTTTGCCTTTGACATCGGGAGAAGAATGGAGAGCAGGGGAGAGACAAGACTTTGCCTTCCATCACAGTGAGGAGGAGATTCACTGTGATGGATGTTTGTGTAAATTGTGTTGGTGTGTGTCTTGGTTCTTTTCTTGTATGACTGCAGAAACCAAATTTTGTTTGAACCTCATGTGAGGTTCAAATGACAAATAAATGGTATTGTATTGTATTACATCAAAAAAGTAATAGTTTGATTTAAAATATATATATTTTTGGGAATGTTTGACTGATACAGTCACAATAACCATAATACCAGCTACAATTAGAAGACAAAGGATAGATTGTCTACAGTAATTATTCTATTCTATATATTATTTGTTTGTCTTTGAAGCAAGAATGTGCACTAAAATAAATAGTGGAGGAAGTAACATTCTCTTTGCAACTGAATTATGTAACAATCACCGAGTTACATTAGCTTGAAATTGCCAGACAGCACTGGATAGAACCTTGTAACTAACCTTTCAAGAACGTACTAGATTGAGACTGTCCTAAACAAAAGCTGACCTAATGATTTACTCAAGCATTTTGGGTCTTTCCTTGGTAAACCAGCATCTGCAGTTCCTTGTTTCTACAACTAACTCAGGTTAATGGTTGGGCAGCTATTCTGACATGTTCTGACTATTCTAAACAGCAGCCCAATATGCTGCTGCCATGGTTGATTTGGGGATAAAGCCTCAGGCAGGACTTCAGGTTCAGTCTATGCATAGGCTCGTGCTCCACAAATACTGGGCCTGCGAACTGGCCGGCCTTTTTGGAAGATTTGCGATCAGCTTGGGTTCGGGGACGTTCCTCTTTGTTTTCCATTACATTCAGTCCCTGATGGTGATGGTGCAATTTCAATAATTTAATTAAGACCCTCTTCATCAGATTATTTATATCATAACCATGTTAAAGATGCTCTATAAATTCCAATTGTTATAGAGAGAGGTTGCAGAGTTACATGTAAGAATAAACTCTCTATTGGAATCTAATCAGTTTAGAACAAAATTGTGTGACATTAATTTAATTGTTCGTGGTTCGGGAATTTAATTAATAGATGATCCAAGACATAACTTATAATGACAGATACACTGGAGGGAAGATTTTAACCATCTTACTTGATGGAAAATGGGTAAGCACATGTCAGAATAGCTGCCCAACCATTAACCTGAGTTAGTTGTAGAAACAAGGAACTGCAGATGCTGGTTTACCAAGGAAAGACCCAAAATGCTCGAGTAAATCATTAGGTCAGGCAGCATCCCGGGAAAACATGGATAGGTGACGTTTTGGCTTGGGACCCATCTGGTAGAGTTACTGCCTAACGGTGCCAGAGACCCAGGTTCAATCCGGACTACGGGTGCTGTCTTTATGGAGTGTACGTTCTTCCAGTGACCGCATGGGGTTTCTACAGGTCCTCCGGTTCCCTTTCACACTCCAAAGATGTGCAGGCTTGAAGGTTAATTGGCTTTGATAAAATTGTAAATTGTCCCTAGTGTGTAGGATAGTGTTAGTTTATGGGGTGATCGCTGGTCGGCATGAACTCGGTGGGCTGAAGGGCCTGCGTCACATCTGCGTCACATATTCAGTGTACCTTTAAATATCCATACATTATTTCTATAATTGAGTGGAAATCATGTTCTTTTTTCCAGTAAAATCATACCTACCACTTTTTTTCATTTATCTACTGCTTCTAACATTGAAGTAGTGACTACACTTCAGTTATACTACAATGGATCTCTTAGGGATATCCTGAGGTCAGAAATGTTAAAATATCTATATTACTAAATCTCTGATCTTGACCGCTTTTGGCCCACTGTGCTGCGATTTCCGACAGAACGCCGCCACCTACAGCCGTCATTTTTGGCCACCTCGCTCAGAGGCCCCCTCCGCCTTACGGGTGCAGAGGATTTTTCCCATCGATGACAAATCAGAGAGATATTAATGTTTTTTTTTAATGTGTAAAGTGGCTGCAGCCCTTTTTTAAAAAAAGTTTGTGTTCACAAAATGAATTTTGGTTGTCGGGTGTCTGCAGCCCAATTGTTTGCCTCGCCTTTTTTTTAACAAGTTTGTGTTCACAAGATGAATTTTGGTTGTCGGGTGTCTGCAGCCCAATTGTTTGCCTTGGCTTGGCTTTTAAATTTGTTGCAACAGTTGGATGCCTGCCCAAGCATCCACACGACCCACAATGTCTATACTAGCACTCTGGAAACCAGTACCATCAGCCCGCAACACCCATACTAGCGCAACAGACAGCCCCCCCCCCCCACTGGCGAGCAGTATTAGAAGTGGTGGAGAGGTGGAATATTGCGTTGGTGACCAGCCCTCCCAACGGGTCCCACTTAGTCTAGTAAATACTATTACTCCAGCGTTTTGTGTCAAACCTGAGTCAATTGTTGTTTCTTTTGCTATGTTAACCATACACTTTTATAGGTGTGAGATACATGTGGCTTGTTCACCATATATCATCATTGATACTTGCAAACCTTTTCCTATACTGGGACATTGATGAGATTTTCATGGCTTACTGTGTACTGCCACTGTTGGGCAGCAATATAGAGTTATAGTCATAATCATAGTCATTCAGCGTGGAAACAGGCCCTTCAGCCCAACTTGCCCACGCCAACCAACATGCCCCATCTATACTAGTCCTACCTGCCTGCGTTTGACCCATATCCCTCTAAACCTGCCCTATCCATGTACCTGTCTGAATGTTTCTTAAACATTGCGATAGTACCTGCCTCAACCACCTCCTCCAGCAACTCGTTCCATACACCCCCAACACCTTTTGTGTGAAAAAAGGTACTCCTCAGGTTCCTATTAAAACTTTCCCCCATCACCTTAAACCTCTGTCCTCTGGTTCTCGATTCCCCTGTTCTGGGCAAAAGACTCAAACATTTGGCCAAAGGAAAAGAATGAACCCTTTAAGCGGGGTCGGAACTTGTCTTTAGTCGGGTCCTGAAGGAAAAGGAGAGCATCTCTGGGTCTCTGAAGATAAGTCTAATTTGTGTGCATTCTGCTGCCACCATTTCCACACATAATAGGGCCCCAAATTTCAGTCCCCACGCCCAATATCTTCAGGCTGCCGGGTTCAGTATTTTAGATTTAACAGAAAAAAATATTAGTATTTATACTGTGACATTTATGACCTCAGAATGTCCCTAAGAGACCCATTGAAGTATAACCAAAATGTAGTCACTACTTCAATCTTAGAAGCAGTGGATAAGTGAAAGAGAAGTGATGGGTGTGATTTTACAGGGAGTAAGAACATGATGCACATGCAATGATAGAAATGATTTATAAATATTTTAAGGCATACTGAATATGTAGAACACAGTCCAAATACAATGTTCAGTCACTAAAAATGAAATAGAATATTTATTTCGCACCTGAGAAAGATCTTCATCACTCACTCATGAGTTCAACATTCATTAGATAAAAATGAGTGTACTTTTTATGTATGTTTTATCACAGGTACTTTGAAGCGTGTGAAAAAGTGGTTTAGCCTTGGGGCATTAATACTGGAGTACTGTCAAATTATATTTCTGTTCTGTTTTCAAATACAAATTGGCATGCAGAAACATAACCATACAATACTCAATAGAAATAATGTAGTAGTAGAGTTAACTGAGTGTAAAGGGTTTCATAAATTTACTGCTGTAATTAAATACCTGTAGCCTGTCCGTGGTTGAGATTTCGTAACGTGATCCAGTCTACTTTCCAGCTTGTAACCCTCCAAAGGATTCTATGATCCATACATTGAGTACCAAGAGTACATTGGCCATTGCATTTCATAGAATTGTCTTTAAATGGTAGGAGATAAGAAACTATTTTTGCAATGATATCTTAATGGTATTGAAAATATTAGATTTCCAAGGCTCAAATATCTTTGCCCAATGTTAATTTGAATAGTTCGGGTAAATGGTACTATGGAGTCTTTTGCCCAGAGTAGGGGAGTCAAGAACCAGAGGACATGGGTTTAAGGTGAGGGGGGAAGGATTTATTAAGAACCTGAGTGGTAACTATCTTACACAAAGGGTGGTGGGTGTATGAAATGAGCTGCTGGAAGAGGTAGTTGAGACTGTCACAACGCTTAAGAAGTATTTAGACAGGTACATGAATCGGATAGGTTTGGCGGGTTATGGTCTGAACACAGGAAGGGGGGACTAGTGTAGATGGGGCATATTGGGTGGCATGGGTAAGTTGGGCCGAAGGGCCTACTTCCACATTTTGTATGACTCTATAATGGTATAACATTCTCCCTAGCATGGAGCTGAGAGGTCATGTGAAGGGCAACCAGATGTTGGCTTCAGAGAGTCATCGATCCGCCTTGGTTGAATACTGAGTTTAGCAGAGACACTAGTTTGGGTTAGAGTTTCCACCTCACAGCCCTGCATTTGCTACGTTGAAATTAATTAGAAGTGGCACGTGCAAATTTGAAAGAAGAGATGACATTTATGGTCAACTCAGGCACTGTCAGGGGAACTGAATCTGTCACCTATAAAATGTCAGGGGTGGGGGGGGTGGAAGGAGGCAAGGAGTGAGGGGGTGATCAGTATCCAAAAGCCTCTTAAATGCCACAATCATCCCTGGCAGCGTATTCCTGACACCCACCACCATCTATATAAAAAAAACTCTGTCCGTGCATCTCATTCAAATTTTGCCCATTGCTTTAATAACTATTCTCGGGGATGAGTACTGTGAAAAAATATCAGGTGCTGCTGGAAGATCACCAACTTGGTGAAAGACAAATTTTGCCTGAAACTTGTTGGCCTCCCAGTACATGGCGGCTGTGATGGAATGGTGCCACCTGCCACCCGCCACCTTTCAGGCTGCGGGAGTATAGTGATGCACTGAAGCTTGATCAGCCCCTGCAAAGGCTGTGTGGGGAAGGACTGCAGCCTAAGGTCTTACTGTCACCAACTACTGAGGGGCTGGATCCTGTGGAAACGTTTCTCGACGGGTATTGTTCAAAGAGGCCGCTCATGAATGGTGTTAGCACCTAGTACATAGAACGTACTAAAACTCCAAATGTAGAGATCTGATAATAATATGAATGTGTAGACTGGACAACACACTGTGAACATAAAACAAAACTATGCAACATTTTTTTAATTTCTTGCATATACTTTTTATGAATACAGTTTATTTTTGAGATATATATTTTTTTTTTAAATCACAGACTCGTTCAGTGAAGCAGTGAAGAATTAGCCTTTCACTCAACATCCACGAAACACTTAATACTAACATGCCTCCACTGTACAACATTGCTGTTGGACAATACGAGTTCACGTCAATATTATAGAAAAACATGTGATTGTTCCAAATCTTGGGAGCCACGTCTCGTGAAAGGTGGACATTAGAGTTGAAATGTCCCATTCCCTTCAATTCATGAGCATAATCTTTGGTTGATTGAGGAATAGACTGTTTAGAAATGAAGATCCGAGATGTGGCCGAAAATTCATCGTCTGTTGGGCAGCTGTGATCCCTATCTTTTTTTACTCTTTGGACATCTGGAATATCTACAGCAAGCAGGTGCTACCAAAACTCTCCTTGCAAAATCTTCCAAATGCAGTGGGAAAATAAGGGTCAGTGGGTGGGGAATCTGTGGAATTCATTGCCACAGGAGACTGTGAAGGCCAAGTCAATGGATAATTTTCAGGTGGGGATTGATGGATTCTTGATTAGTACGGGTGTCAGAGGTTATTGGGAGAAGGCAGGAGATTGGGGCTGAGAGGGAAAGATAGATCAGCCATGATTGAATAGCAGAGTAGACTTGATGGGCCAAATGGCCTAATTCTGCTTTATTACTTATGAAATCACTGTTAGTATCTTCTCCCAGGCCAACAATCCCAGTATCGAAACTGTAATTGCACTCAGTTGGTTCCATTGGGCATATTGCGTTATTTGCATTCCTGACACCAGACAAAACAGGCACCTTATTCCTGAGCTCATTCAGAAGATAGGTTTATCAGGTAGATAGAGGAAAACATTCAAGGATATTGCCAAAGCCATCTTGCCAAATTGGAACATCCCCAGCGACTCCTGGGAATCCCTGACCCATGACTGCTCAAAGTGGAGAAGGAATATTGAGAATCGTGAGTCCATAAAATGGAGGCACACCAGTTTAAGTGGTATAAGGAGTACAGCATTTATCAGGTGTGGCTGGAAGATCACCAACTTGGTGAAAGTCACACTTTGATCTGCCTTGAACTAGTTGGCCTCCCAGTGCAAGATGCCCCCCCCCCTCCCCCCCTTGCCACCTTTCTCCTCCCAAGTCATTTAACCAGTTCCACTGCTCTTCATATTGTATCACTCTTGCGATCACAGCCTCCGTAGCCACCGATTGACCACCACCTTGCCTGAGATAATATGTAGCTGGCCCTTGTCCTGGTCTTTTCTCGCCTCCAGCTCCCACCCCCCCCCCCCCCCCCCCCAATCTCCACACTCCCTGCCTTCAGCCCGACCCAAAATGTCACCCATCCTTATTCACCAGACATTTGCTGTCTATCTACACCATTATGCAAACTACCCACCCACCTGCTTTACTGACGACCTTCTGACCATCCGTGGAGTAGTGTAGGGAGGAACTGCAGATGCTGGTTTGCACCGAAGATGGATGCAAAATGCTGGAGTACCTCAGCGGGACAGGCAGCATCATCTTTGGAGAGAAGGAATGGATGACGTTTCGGGTCGAGTCCCTTCTTCAGAGTAGTCTGGATTCACACAATGACATCTTCACTGACCACAACATCAGAGTGGAAGCAAGTCATCCTCGATCCCCAGTGACAGTCCAGGAAGAAGGATCATAGGCACCTGACCTCTAGCTTGTCTCAGATTTTCACCTTCCAATGTGCATCTGGTGCAGAGCCATGAATAGCTGACAGCTGGCGGTTCCCTCTGGAACTGCCAGTTATTAATCTGCATGATTTGGCCTGTTAATTGCAATTGTGCTCCACAATGACATTGGTTTGCAGCATTGACATTGTGTGGTAAAATACTATATTGTGCAGGTGCTAGTTGGCAGTAAGTGCGTATCAAGCTTACTGAGCATTGAATGATCTAAACCTCTATGTTTAGCACAATGGAAGAACCGATTAGCCATTCAACATTATTTTGTAGGTAATTGTTGATGAGGACCAGCGTTTTACCATTATGGAGTTCACTTTGGTTCTCCATTGGTCTCTGTCCCTGATCTCACTTTTAATTGATGCAATTTGCTTCTGAGATGTTGCCAGAGATGCTTTGTTTTCACCAAATGTGTTATTTTTTAAAATAAATGATATCATTGCAGAAGACAATTTCCTTTAACATTCTGCCCAAAGAAGAACGGAATTGTAGTAGATCTTTTAGAAACCATGATTTATTCACCTTTTAAACTGCAATTATGGGATATTGTGGATTTACATATTTAGTGTTCAGATTCCGTGTTAATAACAGCAAAGCATCTGCTTGTGCAACCAAGCCTGTCTTTCTTTAAATAGCCCAACTAAAATTGTACTTGAGTGCAAAGATACAAATTTATTTTACAATTCTGTTTATGGGGATTTAGATTTAATTACTGAGAAAAGGAATTTTTTATGCTCTCACCATGTTGAGCAAAGAAATCGTACCTAATCATGCATTTTAAACTGCATGCTCCTTCTATTAATCGTCTGTGCTGCCAGATTCCAAAGAAGATTCCCAACCAGAAATGTCACCTATCCACATTATTCCAGGGATGCTGCCTGACCCACAGAGACACCCCAGCATTTTGCGTATTTCTTTGCCCGATTCATTTCTGCTTTGACCCCTCAACCTGTCGGTCAACATCCTTTTCTCCTTAAGATTTTACCCCTCTCATCTTAAAGGTTATACTCTCTAGTCTTTGATATTTTTGCCCCGGGGAAAAGGTTCTGACTGTCGATCCTATCTATGTCTTCCATAATTTTCAATACTTCTGTCATCTCTCCCTTCAACCTCTGGCATTTCAGAGAAAACAATCCAAGTTTGGCCACCATCCCCTTGCAGCTAAGAACTTCCAATTCAGGCATCATTCTGGTCATCAGTTTTTACAGATAGGCACAAAATGCTGGAGTAACTCAGTGGGACAGGCAGCATCTCTGGTTAGAAGGAACGGGTGACATTTCGGGTCAAGCCCCTTCTTCAGCCAAACACTATCAGTTCAGAGGATTGGAGCGGAAATGTTCATATTGGTACTTCTATTGGTTAGGGTTACGGTCTGAGGATTTTTACTCCAACTGCAAATACCTGTGTGCTCAAGAAGATAGGCAGATACCACATTGAAAAACCTGTTTCGTTCAAAGGATATTTCCGAATTAATTCTATTTCACTCAGCCTGACCTGCAGGGAATTACTATTTTATTTTGTTTTAATTTTCAGATTTCCAGCATCCGCAATATAGATATGTTGTCCCAAAACTTGCTGATGGAGGAGATCATCCCGCTGACTTGCAGGGTAGGTATAGACTCTGTCCTTCCTGGACTTGAAGCAGTCCTGATCCTGAATAGTGAGATGCAGCACAATGGATGTGCAACAGATTGCACCCATGCCACATGACAGCTGTAAAAACTGGTTGAGCCGCACCCATGGCTGAACTGGTTGTCAAACCCGCTGTAGACTTCGAATGTTTCTAAATTTCCCTGACTTGTAAATAGTTGTGGTTAGAATGACTCTCCTACTGTTTTTGAAGCAGTGGAAAATATATCTACTTTGGATATATCCTCATCTGGTAAACTTTGTTCTGTACGGATCTAGATATGATTGTCTCCAGATTGATTCTGGTCACAATTGCAAAATGCAATAATTCAGCACTCTGAGGCTCTATGTTGCACCCTGTTCCTTAACCCACATGACCTCCAATTACTGCCCTGGTCCTAATCTCATGGGAACCTTTTCTCCCACATTTCCTAATCATACAGGACCTTTGTCTCCCTCAACGTTCAAGACCATTGTCTCCCACATAGTAGCAAAGGCACAATGCAGCGGCTGAGTTGCTGCCTTACAGCTCTAGAGACCCAGGTTCGATCCTGACTATGGGTGCTGTCTGTACGGATTTTGTACGTTCTTCCCTGTGACCTGCATGGGTTTTCTTCAGGATATCCAGTTTCCACCCACACTCCAAAGACATACAGGTGTGTAGGCTATTTGGCTTGGTATAATTGTAAATTCTTCCTGGGGTGTGTAGGGTAGTGTTAATATGCGGGGATCGCTGACCAGCGCGTACTCAGTGGGCCGAAGAGCCTGTGCCCACACTGTATCTCTAAACTAAATTTAAAAGTATTCATACCCATGGAGCCTCTGTATCCCAGTAGATCTCTCACCAGGAACTGAATAGCCATCTTTTATAATTCATAACAACAAACAGATCCTGATTATATTGTCCAAATATCCATGAAACTGATCTTTTGCTACCCCAAATAATACTCTGTCTTCACAAGGATTGAAATGAGCACCCATCAATATTGTTGTGAACTTGTGACCATATGTGCAAATAGTTTACTTCATCCTTTCGATTTCCTCAACAGTCTTATGTTTCATCAACTGACATAGGCCTGGCTGATCTACCAGTGTTTTGCTAGCATGCTAAATGGCGTTACAATCAAGCCATCTTTATGTATGAAGTTCTCTTTTAGAATAGTTTCTGCAGTTGTTACCTGCTGTGTTGTATCTCAGGCACAGTCAAGAGCACAGTAATTGTCATACCAGGCTGAGATGCATTCCGTCAGAATGTTTTCAATTGTGCATCTGTAGGTGTTCAAGAGAACACCGCTGAGTTACTCCAGCATTTTGTGTCTATCTTCGGTGTTCAAGAGAATCCTTGTGAACATGCTGAATTTTCGCAGATGCCCAAGTAAGTGAATATGCTGATGGGCTTTCTTGATTACTGCAGTGTGAAGGGATCTAGTTAGATTGTTGACGATATGGATGCCTTGGAACTTAAAGCTAGTGCCTATCTCTACTGTAACTTCATTGATAAGGACAAGATTGCATTCACCCCCTCGCTTCCTTAGGCCAATATCCATCTTGTGTGTCTTGGTAAATTGGAGTCCTGGCACCATGACATTAGGAACACAACTCTCAGGGGCACCAGTGTTGAGGGTCAGGGTCGAAGAAGTGTTATGACAAATGCTAACTGACTAAAGTCCAATGGTCAAGAAATCTAGAAGCCAGTTGCAGAAGAAGGCTCCAAGGCCAAGGTCCAGAAATTTAGGAATTAGTTTATTTGAGATTATGGTGTTGAAGGCTGAGCCATAGTCAATGAATAACATCCTGACATCGTTGACCTTATTGTCAAGGTGGCCCAGGGCTGAATGTTACGCAGGAGAGATGGTGTCTTCCATAGACCCATATTTCCTGCATGTGAATTGCAGGAGGTCCAGATTGTCCATAAGTCTGGCACAAATATGGGCCATTACCAGTCTTTCAAAGCACTTAATTGTGGCTGATTCTAGAGCAGACATTGGCTGCTAGTAATTGAGACAGGCCACGTTATTTTTCTTGGGGACTGGAATGATGGATGTGTCCTTGAAGCAGTTATGGGCAGAAGACTGTCAAAGTGAAAATTTAAAGATTTTGGTGAAAACTGTGGCCAGTTAACTGATGCACAATTTTAGAAGCCATCCAGAAACACCATTTGTTTTCCAAGAGTTTACCCTTTCAAAAGTAGACTTCTGCCACTGAGATGTGTGGGGGAGTGCATTGTTTACATCTTCAAAATTAGAATAAAAGTAATTAATGATATCTGGTAGAGAGGTGTTGTTGCCAGGAGATCGCCTCTAACTTTGGCTTCAAGCTCATGATGGTTCTCAGGCCTGCCTACAATCTCTTGCCACTCAGTTGATCAAATTGAGGCTGAAGATTGTTTTGGTAGTCTCTCTTGATATCGCCGATAGCATTGCAGAGATCATACATGGCCTTGGACGTTGCAGGATCATCCCTCTCTGTGGCTCGCACTGAACTTAAATTCCTTTCATAAGGCAGGGGGTGGGCAAGGAGAAAGGGAGACAATGGCGGGAGGGCATGGTGAGGTGATTGAGAGGGGATTGATTGCGAGGGAAAGGAAATGAGCAAATGGAGAAGCAGATGACTGAAGAGCAAAAGAGCTGAGAGGGAGTGAGGCTTTTAGCTTAGGGAACCCGGAGGATGCAGTTATGGAGGGAGACTTGTATGGAGAGTTGTAGAGAGACTGTGAAGAGTGGAACTGAAGCAGGAAGGAGATCCATGTGTGGAGGCATTGGAGGAAGGGTGGCTAAAGAAATGTGCCTGGACAAGACTGTATTCATGTGTATATGTCTGTAGCAGGAGGGGTGTGTGTAATGGTCACCATGTTTTGAAAGAACACACAAAGGCACCTTCCACTTCACAAAACTTCGGTGGAATCACTCATCCTTGCACAAGGGACTGGCTTGGAAGGACCTGGTAGCGAAGGATAAAGTGGAAATTAGATTTGGAGGCAGCGTGAAAACTTAATGTATGATGGGTATAATGTGTTTTGCATTTTTTAAATACATTTCTGGGCAGTTATATTTTGAACTTTTATCCACTCTGATCACAAATATATGATCTGTAATTCTGTAATTAAATCTGCCTTTTACTGTTTTAGAAAGTTTGCAGGATTAATTCATCAGAGGCACTTGGGCAATGGAACAGGCTCAGGCACCTACTTCAATCATAATAAATATTTTATATATTTTTGGAGATCTTGCAACAAATTTCAAGCAGTTCATTAAATTCTCCCAATTTCATGCAGTCCGATGTAAACTGATCCTGAGCCAGAAGGAGCAATTATTTACACCTAGTTTCTCTCCCAGAACTCTGGGGCAACAGTTAGTCATGGAGTCACGCAGCACAGAAACAGGCTCTTTGGCCCAACTCGATCATGCCAACCAAGATGCCCCATCAAAGCTAGTCCGATATGCCCACATTTGGTTCATATCCCTTTAAACTTACTGTAAATAGGCACTGCTTATACAGTATATATTGTCCTTGTTGCAACGTTTTTTAGTTCTTTCAGTTCTTTGCATATCAAAATTGTTGTGGCATACTTTGTAACTATAGTTTTGTTGATGGCTGCTGTGGCAAATGAAACAAAGAACAGACACAAAGTGCTGGAGTAACTTAACAGATCAGGCAGCATCTCTGGAGAAAAAGGATGGGTGTGTTTCGGGTCAGGACCCAGTCTGAAGAAGGGTTCTGACCCTAAACGTCATCCATCCTTTTTTTGCCTGAGCTACTCCTGCACACTTTCTAACACAGTAAAAGCACTTTGTGTCTATATTTAGTATCAACCAGCATTCGGTGGCTCAGGACATCCGGTGGCGCTGTTACTGGCTGCGTCCGCCCACAGTCTGGTTGTCTTTTGTTTTTTTGTTATGTTTAAAGTATGTTTTTTTTAGGGGGGTTTTCAGTATTTTACGTGGGGGGAAGAGGGTATGGTAAGGGGGAAACCGTCCTTCAGTCAATTCCTAACGAGGATGCGACTATTATCTGAGTCGCGCCCTCGCCCCCGTCCTCGCGGCCTACTAACTGGATTGGCGCGGCCTTTCCTGCCGGGCCGGACCAGAGCTTCAGCAGCGGCAGCGAGGCGCTGGAAACATCGCGGAGTGGGCGAGGCCTTACCTGGGATTGCCGCTTGGAGCTCCGGAGTGTTGGACTGCTGCTCCAACATCGGGGAGCTGTGGGTGCGGAGCTCCCAACGCGGGCGGCGCTGACCTCTACATCGCGGAGTCCTGAGACCCTTTGCCGGGGGTCGCCAGCAGGAATCTCCGCCCAGCGCGGCCTGTGGACATCGGGAGCCGCGGACTCCGGTGGAAGGTGGCCGATTCAGAGGTCCAAGCCGCTGCGGATATTCTCCCATTCGACGTCGGGGTTCCATCGTTCCCGGCGAAAGGGCCTGAACATCGGGCCGCCTGTAGCGGCGACTACGGGGTGCTCGGGAGGCCCCGACCACGGGTGAACATTGGGGAACATCAGCGAGGAGGTTGACTGGACTTTGGTTCCTTCCCTCACAGTGGGGAACTTTGGTGCCGCTGTGGGGATGTTTGTGTTGTGGACTACTGTGTTTTTGTGTTTTTTTAAATTAATTGTATGACTAAGGGAAAAATAATTTAGTTGTCTCTTAATTGAAGCCAATGACAATAAATTAAATCAAATCAAATCAAATCTGCAGTTCCTTGTTTCCAAACAAAGAACTGCATTGGAATTTCTATGCTCATGTTTATAGCTCAATATTATTTGGAAAAGGAAATGAAGTTGAAGGTAGCTGTCTAGAAAGGAATTGCAGATGCTGGTTTACACCAAAGATAGACACAAAATGCCAAATTAACTCAGCGGGACACACAGCATCTCCGGAGAGAAGGAATGAGAAATGTTTCGGGTCAAGACCCACATTCAGACTGAGAGTATTGAAGATAGCTGAGGTGTTTGGTGCTAACAAGAGCCATGTCTCAGAAAAGGCATGTTCTCACAAAGTCAAAGTCAACAGTCAACAGTTACAGCTTGTGAGAGTAATCATGATCCAGACATGTTCCATCTTGAATGGGCACAAGACACTGGCTCTTAAGATATTATCCATGTTGTAGCATCCTTCCAAGGCACAACTAGAAATACTTGATCTACTTAATCTGTGGTGCGCCACTAAATCAAAGTAGCATTTTCCAGAGAATATGTACCCGAGAAAAGGGTGCAGCAGGCTCAGATAGTGCAATAACTGGCCAGGTTGCAGTTCTATCTAAAGTATAGGACGTGCGCTGAAACACTAAACTGAAACAAACAGCCATGAAGAAGAACCGGGGGTCTTATCATCCGCACCTTCAATGTTAGCAGTGGGAGGTGCCCCCGGGGCACAAAGGCTGAAAGTGGCTGGGCAAGGAATGAGACAACGGTTCACTGGTGCTGCAACGGCCAAAACGGTTTTTGTCTGTCTCCCTACCTGCTTCCACTACCTGCGGCAACCACCTGCAACCTCTGGAAACCGCACGGAAACCTTGGGTGGGGCGCAAAGTCTCCAGAGGTTTCCGTTCAGGTTTCCTAAGTGGGACAGGGGCATTATGTACTTGGCCAAGATTTCCATGAGTATGAAGTTGTTACATAATATAAGCAGCCATAATTTCTTTATTTACACAGGTTGAAATTCTACCAACATTTAATGAGACTGGTTAACCCAAAGAATTTGCAGTGTAGATCTTCAAAAACATGCACAGAAAGAATGGGTAGTTTAGACTTTTTACCCTTAAATTGCAAAGATTGAAATTCCACGGCATGATTTTTTTCCAAAACACAAGATGTTGGAGGAACCCTGTGGATCAGGTACATCTGAAGAGGGAATTGACAGGCAATGTTTCATGTCAGGACCCTTCTTCAGATATGTCTGAGGTTTGAAGAAGATTAGATCATCAGATCAATCTAAATCTGAAGAAGGATCCCGACCCAAAACGTCGCCTGTCCGTTTCCCTCCACAGAAGCTGCCGTTGACCCGTTGAGTTCCTCCAGCACTTTGTATTTTGCCCAAGATTCCATCACTATAGTTCTTTGTACAATTTTAACAAACACATCCATATAAGTTAACCAGTTGCATATATGAAATTATTTTCAAAGAAAGTTTATTTAAGCAAGTTAAAATGGCAGCCAACATCACCAAAGGCTCGTACAACCCTGGCACCGCTCTCATTTCACTCCTGCCATTGGGAAGAAGATATACAAACTCCAACTACAAACTGCCTTGGTTACACTAGGGACATTGGGCTTCGATGTTTGCTTTATTATATTATCTATTGAGTACTGTGCTCACAACCCTGTTGTTCTGCTGCTGCAAGGAAACATTTCCATTTCGGTCATAATGACAATAAAACACTCTTGACTTTTGACTCCAAACTTGAGGTTAAAAACAGGAATTCAAATTTGTGTGTTCTGAGAAAGCAAAATCAATTTTGCCCCTGTTTGTTTGGGTCAACGATGTATTTGTGCGGTTGCAGTTTTATGTTGTGGGATTGCTGTTTGCCATGGAGTTTGCCGATGCTTAGTCTTTTCCACTTCACTGATATTGTTAAGGAATTCAGTTGTTGCAGATTTGCCCTTCACCTCTCTGTATAATTCTGGCTTGCGCAGGCACAAGGGCAAACCAAGTGCAGGCCAAAAGCAAAAGGCTGTCTTTATTTATTATGAGGACAAACATTTCCTTTTCATTGGTAAGGCATTGCTAGGTGGCTCTTCGTCTGATTCTGCTACACTCTGGAAGTGCCATGATAGATTACACAGGGGCTTTCTCTCTGATGTTATTTCTACTCCGGTATAATGGGAGTTTGCTTTTAATTTACTAGATTTAAGGTTTTAAATTCAATCTCATCTGAATTGCCACAAACCACACAGTGATGCCAAGATTTGAAAGCTCCATGAAAGCTTTAAGATTTTTTTTTCGTGAAGCACCTATCTTGAACCACGATATAACTTAGTTATTTTTATCTCCCAAATAGTCATATTAGTTGGAAGCTTTCAGATTCATTCATGTGTATCACATCAAAGAATTTCTAATCCTTTGTTCAGATACTACTTTGTCCAAAGGGTGTTTGTTCAATCAGAAGGATAGGCCTCGCCTTACAGCTTATTTTACAGCTGTGGCGCAAACCCAATATTTTTCTCACAAATCTCGACGATATACAAAAGTCTTTTAATTGTCAAGGAAGTGGACTGTCAGTTTAACTGTTTAACATGATTGTGCGAGGGAGACAGGTTTGTGTTGAAGATGGCGTGAAATCTTTTGAAAGCACCATTCTTTTTCTGCAATACTTCAGGACAACCTATTCTTCTGTTGTCATTTCCAAAGGAGCCTGCATCAAATGTGGAGAGAAGAAAGCTCTGTTCTGACTGTGAACTACCAGGATTAATATGCTGGACCTAAATATCTGACTATTATCCACCAGGGCTATTGCTGAAGTCCTTTCAAAACAAAATGATTATCCAGCCACAGAACTATTGACTCTAAACTATTGACTAACAGTTTAATTCGTTAACTTCCCTTCCTGTGGAAGAACTGACATTATTGCAAACCTAAACCCAGTAAAAAAATAATTTTATCATTGATGCAAGACGAGTCAACTTACTGTTTATTATCTGCATTAAAAGTTCTGCTTTACTCTTTATCTTTCTTAATATGTGTGAAGCTATAATTAGGGAGAATTTTGTGCTAAATACCTCTCCAGGGGAAAAGAAAATACAATTCTTTCTCAGCCAATATCAAGATCACACAAAAGTCTGGAAATCTTATCATACCAGACATGGTTTTCAATCAGCTGCCAGAGGAGAAAGTGCACAAATGTACATCTGAAGTATCTGAGCTGATGAGGTTATGAACAAATCATTTACTAGTTTTCCGTGGCATTCATTCCTCAGTGACAGATCATTGGTCAAACCATCTGAAAATCTCACCAATTCTCCTCCCACTCCAACAAGCTGCATCCCCTCCCCCACCATTATTTGATTATCCCCAGCATCAGCTTCTGAATGCAGCTTTGATGACAAGTGGAAGTAGCTGAGCAGGTGGCCTCAGTCTTCTCATTTGCCTGGCTGGTATGAAATTAATTGTCTGTGTTCCTAGAATATTTTAGAGAGGGTGTGATAAGGATCCAGGTGTCAGCCAGAGGCAGGCATTGTACACTTAAACACAGAGTCTTTGGATGTGGGGAAGTGTGAGAGGAAAAGGGAGATAAAAAGGATTTGAGAGAATGGAGGATTAATAATTCATACAGCAAAGAGGAAAAATATAAAAACAAAATACAGCAAAGGATGTAAATCTGAAACGAACACAGAACACCAGAAACTGTCAGCAGGTCAGTCAGCGACTGTGGAAAGACAATCAAAGTTAATATTCAAATCAATGACCTTTCATCTGAACTGGGAAAATACGTTATTTTGCAGAAATATGCATTTTCTACAGCGGAAGGAGAATGATTAATGATTTTTGAGATACTTTGATATGATGTATTATCAACATTACCTATTTTATCACATCCGTTTCTATCCTTCCAACTTTTTCTTCTTCTTCTGAAAGATCATTGATATAAGTTGTTAATTCTGTAAAATGCCTCCTGATGTTCTGAGGATTTCCATAATTTTATTTTTTTTTAATTTTGATAACTTTGCTGCGTGGTATCTTTCAGCAAGACTCCTAATTGAAAGAGGAACATCTTCCTCTTTGTTTAACATACAAGTAAGAGAGAGGGAGAGAGAGAGACGGACAGACAGAGAGTTAATATTTCAGTTTATTGACATTTGAAATGTTAGCTCTGTTTCACCACTCCAGGAGGTGATGACTTACCAACTATGGATCGCAAATGTTTCTTATTCAGTTCTGAACTTTAGAATCAATGCCTTTTTTGTTCTAAAATGGCAATGCTCATCTTTAAAACGATTTTCTACTTTGTTACAATTCTGCAATCAACCATAAGATTCTTTCTGGGTTCTATGACTCTATTAGATACAGAATCGCATGCAAGTTTTTTGCCAGAGCTCCCTTATCCATGTCACTGCCCAGCCTTTCTTTTCAGTTGTACATCCAATTAGAAAGACAAAATAAATACAAGCTAGTTGGCCTTTCTAGCATGATCTGCCAATCAGTGAGTTTATGACTGATTTTTCCCCATGACTTGCCATTGCTTCTTTTCCTTTACTGGAATTTAGATGAGAGGGGATCTTATAGAAACATAGAACATTCTTAAAGGATTGGATAGGCTAGATGCAGGAAAAAATGTTCTCAATGTTGGGGGAGTCCAGAACCAAGTATCATAGTTTAAGAATAAATGGTAGGCCATTTAGGACTGAGATGAGGAAAAACTTCTTCACCCAGAGAGTTGTGAATCTGTGGAATTCTCTGCCACAGAAGGCAGTGGAGGCCAATTCACAGGACGTATTCAAGAGTTAGATATAGCTCTTAGGGCTAACGGAATCAAGTGATATGGAGAAAAAGAAGGAACAGGGTACTGATTCTGGATGATCAGCCATGATCATATTGAATGGCGGTGCTGGCTCGAAGGGCTGATTGGCCTACTCCTGCACCCACTTTCTATGTTTCTATGATTCTATGTTTAATGTCCTAAGAATCTATTATAATCAGCGTAGATCATGCCCATTAATCGAACAATTTATATTGGGAAATATCATTGTCTCTCTCGTATCCTTTTGCAACCAATATACTGGATACCTTCAGTTCCTGGCAGTCCGGAACCATGGACATCCTCCAACAGGTTGAGATTAAGGTTCTTTTCATTTGCGTTAAGGATATCTCCATCAAAATAACTAAGCAAATTTGCATTTCTTTAAATTCAGAAATAATGGTGATTGTTTTTTTTAGATCACAAATATTTTATTTTTAAAACGTCAATCCAAGAGTGTAGAACCATGGAACTGAAGATGCTGGTTTCCAAAAAGAGAGACAAAGTGCTGGAGTAACTCAGCGGGTCAGGCCGCATCCCTGGAGAACATGGATGGGTGGCATTTTGGGTTGGGACCCTTCCTCAGATGGGTCCCAAACCAAAACGTAATCTATCTATGTACCAGGATGCATACATGTCTAACCCACTGAGTTACTCCAGCACTTTGTGTCTTGTGGATAACAGAGAGTTCTTATTACTTCATCTCAGCTGTGATTTTAATATACCCAATCTTGGTTTATTTCTCAAGGGATAATTTTGCAAATATGCTATCCCATTAAAGAGTCTGATGTGAATAGAAACTGCAAGAAAAACTTCACAGTGAACTTTTGATTCAATTAATTATTTTCTTCAATTGGTTTTATTGCAATGTTCCTGCAGCACCTGATCTGGAACACAGTGCTTGACAGGTCATTGGAAGCCATCTTCAGTCATAACTGAAAAAGGAGAATTGGAGATAGTGTGAGGAAATACAAAGTTGTGCATTTTGCTGAAAATCACAGCATTTCAAGCACCCACCACCCTCTGTGTAATACAACTTGAAACGTACATCTGCTTTAGACTTTGTACCTCTCACCTTAAGCTATGCCCTCTAGTCTTTGACATTCCCATTCATGGGCAAAAAATTCTGACTTTTGCCACTCTATGTCTCTCATAACTTTATATACTTTGATATGCTTCCATCTGGGCTCCCCTCGTCCTCCACTGCTCCAGAGGAAAATATCCAAGTCTGTCCAACCTCTCCTCGTGGTCAGGGAAGGATAAAAGATGAAGATATCAATTGCTTCGCACAGAATTTCCCAATATGTGAAAGAAGTACTAAACTCAATCTTTCAAACCCAAAAAATGATATACTGAGAAAAAAAGTGTGAAATCTTTGTATTTTGTATTTAAATATGCCCCTCAATGGTAAGAATGTTTACACACACCACATCTTTACTTTTCTCTTTTTTTGCCTTTCTAAAATATCTACAAATATTCTAGATCCCCACATGAACATATTTCACAGGAACCCTTCCATAGATTCAGACATTTTCTTTCGAATATAAAGTCTTCAAAAGTAAAATAGTAACTATTAGAAATACACCGCAACATCTATAAAGAGAGAAATAAAGCTGAGATTCCTGGTCAATGACCTGAGAATCGCTAAGTGAAAGTAAATTGCAGAGATGAGAGAGGGTCGAGTGAAGAGAAAAATCTGTGATAGGATGGAGATCAGGAGAGAATGATTAACACAGGTGGTGAAAGAGGGCAGTAAATGTTTTTCATTCGTTCATAAGTGATAGGAGCAGTATCAGTCTATTCGGCCCATCAAGTCTACTCCGCCATTCAACCATGGCTGATCTATCTTCCCCTCTTAACCCCGTTCTCCTGCCTTCTCCCCATAACCCCTGACATTGGTACTAATCAAGAATCTATCTATCTATTTATCTATGTCTGTTTTTCTGAAGGAGATGGTAAATAGGTGGGGATGAATCTGAAATACCTGACAATAAGAGATAATACAAAATGAAAGCTGGAACTATGAAATACAAGACTGGAATGATGGAATTTGATGTCAGGTCCTGAGTAAAGGAACGTAAGAAAGTAATAAAAGTAGAAGGAGGCCATTCATTCCTTCATGTCTGCTCTGGGTTTTAATGTAATCATGGCTGATCTTTTACCTCAGCATCACTTTCCTCCTCAACTACATCCTTAATGGAACAAAAATATATTAATGTGTAGGAAGGAACTGCAGATACTGGTTTAAACCGAAGATCGATACAAAAAGCTGGAGTAACCCAGCGGGACAGGAAGCATCTCTGGTGAGAAGGAATGGGTGACATTTCTGATCGAGCCCTTCTTCAAACAAAAAAATATTAATCATTGTCTTAAATATACTCAACACTTTGGGGCAAAGAATTCCAAAGATTCTCTGTTTCACCCTATCTTCCCATTTTCCTTTCAAGCTGAAACGGGTTTCTTTTTTTACTTTTTCCCAGTCTCTCCAAAGACATCGCCTGACCTGATGAATAATTCCAAAATTTCCCCTTTTTAAATTTCAGTTCTAGCATCTGCAGTATTATGCTTTTTGATAATTTCTCACAATCTCATTCTTTCATCACAGCACCTCTATAATTCATCACACCCTCTTATGTCCTCTCATTCAATCCTTTATCTTGGGGAACATCGCACTCTGTTTTTCGTCACAAAGTCCATCAGCACGCATTGTTTGAGTTCCCACTTGTCAACAGCTAGAGAGAAGTTCATTTCTCATCTGCAACTGCTCACTCACTGAAGTGTCACTATGTACTTCAAGGTGCACTTCCAACTCGTCTTATCTCCAATTTCTCCTTTTGCTGCAGTGAACAAACAGTTATACATCACTGTGGAACTTTCACAACAGCTCGTCGATGTTTGTTTCATCTTTCTTTGGATTCTTCATCTCACTACCTTCCAAAATTCAATGTGACTTGGCTTTCTTCAACAAAGCCTCAGCAGTCTCCACCACCTGGTATCCTTTCGCCTCCTGATGCATTTGCCTTGAAATTCGAGTTCACTTTGTCAGTGCATGAGAAATGCGTCGGACATAGTACAAATGGCCACTGAGATTATTAGCAACATTCCTAGAATTGTTCAGCATGGAAATGGGCTATTCACCCCTAACTAGTTTACACTGACCAGTGGGCACCCTTCTGCATTAATTCCATTGTGGAGGACTTAGTCCACATGCCTCTACACCTGAAGTGATTCAAGTGTTTAGTTAAACACTTATTAATGCTATAACCCATATTCAACCACTCTCTTATGCATTGCTTTCCAAGTACTGAACTCTGTCTGGCTGAAGAAGATCCTCATAATCCTAAAATTAAACCTATGTCCTCCTTAGCCAAACCCCATGTCTTCCAGTTATATTTATCTTGAATGCAACAAAAAGTGGCCTGCAGTATATCCTAACTATACCTCATGATTTTATATACCTCAATCATATTCCCTCTTAACCTTCTCTGGTCCAGGGAGAACAGACCTAGCTTCTTCATTCTCTCCTCATAACTGAACTGATCCATCCCAGGCAGCATACTGGCGATCCTTCTCTGCACCTTTCTCCAGAACCATTTGTTTTCTTCCTATACCTCAGTGACCAGACCTGCATGCAGTTCTCATGCTGAGGTATGCCCAAGGTTTTATAAAGTTAGAGCAGTATCTGCCTACTTATGTAATAGGAGCCAAAGACATATGTCTTCCTAACCACATTACCTGCATTACCATCTTCAAGGATCTATAGCACTGTACAGCAAAGGTCTCTCTGTTTCTCAATGCACCCCAAGAGCCTAGCAGTCATGATGTAAGTTCTAGCCTCATTTATGCTCCCAAAATGCATCACCTCACATTAGTCCAGATTAAAATCCATCCATCATTTTTCATCCCATTTCACCAACCCAACTGTGAAAACTAGAGGGCATAGGCTTAAGGTGAGAGGGGGAGGTTTAAGGAGGATCTCAGAAGGTAGTTTGCAACTGGAACAAGCTGCCAGCGGAAGCCATAGAAACAGATACAATTAATGGTTTCAAAAGGCATTAGGGCAGATATATGGATAGGGAGGATTTAGAGGCCAAGCTAGTTTTGGACCCAATTTTCCAACTTGCCTGGATCAAGTGGATTAATCTCCCAAGTTAAATCTTATTATAGGCTAAATTGGGCCAAAGAATGTTTGGAGTATTACAGTAATGTGTTCTACGCCAAGTCATGCAATAAAGCAGGATGAGTGTGGCTCTTGTTTGAATTACTCTGCAGAGTTTGCAGGTGCTGTGCCATTTCCATGTTGATTCCTAGGAGGAGGTTCAGTGCACAAAGGACTTCATTTGGCAGCCGTATCAGTATATCAGTAGGGAAGGATGGCATGCAGATGCTGGGCCCAGCATATAGATTCAATCACAGAGAAGATGCCTTAGCACCTATACTTAGGGGTTTCCCGTGTGATAAATAACGCTTCCTCACCCCACCTATCCACATGACAGATTAGCCCAATTGACTTGCATGTCATCAGTAGTACAAAGCTCTGCAAGGTGTGCACTAACTCACCCAATGTCTTGCACCACTTTGCAAATATGTGCATACATATTTAATGTGCTTAATTTTCTGAAGAAAACGATTGGTAATTCTTCCTGTGGACATTCATCTCTGACTTCATCTAATTAAGCAAAGCAGAAGTCTGAAAATAGTTTAAGGTCACATAAGATAAATGGTCTTCCATTACACAAGTAGTCGCAACACTGCCTAGGAATGGATGACAGATGTAATGAGCTGGCCCAGGTTCTTGATAATTGTTTATCATAAATGCCACAATCCAGGAGATTTTTTTTAATGGGAATAAAAATACCCTTTATGGGTCTGAGCTTTATGAGGGCAGCCTTTTGTTTTCATGGGTACTGTCATGTTTCCTCTTTCTTGGCACCCTACCCATGTCATTCAGGCTCCATCACAGATAGCAATGTGAACCTCAAATTCCAAGCCGAGTACGCTTTGAACTTTCAGAACTGGCATGGAATTGATGTCCTTATTTCATTGGACTTTCACAATTAAAGCCCTGTCAAATGTTGGAGATGGTAATGTTGAATTACGTGGATTCCTGGTCATTTTCAGCCTCTCTTTCAGCCAATTCACCTATTCTTTAAGGAATATCCCACAGTTTTCAACAAAAACATGATAGATTGTGCTTGCCAGCATTCATTTTGTTCATTACTCTGTTTATTGTAAAACTTTGTTCATGCATTTCCATAATCTCTGTATTATAAAACTTGAAAAATCCCTGTTTAGTTTTTTTCTGATCATTATATGGAGGCCTAACACTAATTCTGTCTGGCCAGAAATTACTCATTCAAATGCCATGATTTCCTATTTCACAACCGATTCCTATTATTTTCCTTATGCTTCATTTGGAATACCCATTGCCCTTGGTGAGAGAGGTAGGCAGAGCTCTTAAAGATAGTAGAGTCAAGGGATATGGGGAGACGGCAGGAACGGGGTATTGATTGTGGATGATCACATTGAATGGCAATGCTGGCTCGTGGGGCAGAATGGCCTACTCCTGCACCTATTGTCTATTATCTATTGTCTATTGGTAGGTTTTCATGAGGGGAATCTGCAAGGATTTCTGGAGACACCAATTGTTTGGCATTTATTTTACTTTCTTAAAAAAGTTCACGAGATGAACCAGAAATTCTTTAAAAGCTCTATCAGTTATGTCATTCCGATTCACAAGTTAAAACTTCAGAAGTCAGAATTAATTGTAAACATTGAGATGAATGTGTATGTTTCATTTAAAATGGGTTAAAAGTAACCAGTAATGTCTTTCTTGTGATTCAATGCCAAAATTACCATAATATGAGGAAAACAGAAACATGAACATTCTCCTAAAAAATATTGAACTAGAAGTCCAGTAATGACAAAACAACATTAACATATATTTTCAATTTATGGTCAATTTGAAACTGTGTTCAATATGTGCCAAGTGTGTGGCAAGAGTTCTTTTGTTCTTCCTTTTAGTAAACAAAGCTATTACCCCACAAAATTAAACAGGCAGTCATCTGCGATGATAAATGCATATGGAAGTGTGAAGATACCAAACACAAAAAACTATAACAATTTCTTTTTTCATAATTCATTTGTTTTTATTTGCCCTCCAGAGCTTGTAAAAAATGAAGGCAAGATTGAAAAAAGCATTGTATCCAATGTCACTTACTCTAAAGAAAAATATGATGACCCAATGGTCTTTAATGATCCTTACTGGCCTCTACAATGGGAATTGGTGAGTATTCCATAAATGCAATTTTAATACTTCATAAATATATATTTTTAAAATCTATTGTCTTCTCAACTTCGGAGCAATGGTATTGTGTCACTTATTTAAATATCATTGATCGTCCTTTAAAAATTCTCTTTCTGGGCATTCTGTGCTATGGGTAGCAACCTTTTATTGCTTATTCTATCAGTTTCATGAAATATTATCTGCTGCATGACCTTTCGTTTTTTTTACCTTATCAGTTTTTACAGTTTCCACTGATTATTCATGAGCTGCAATATCTGAAAAGTCAAACAATGTTCTGGTGGCATTGGTGAGGGTGGAAGAGGATGTGAAATTAGTTAACATAAAATGGCAGCTGCTCCAGAATGCAGTGTCCTGAATCACTGAACTCTGTGCCATGAGTAAGGGCAGACAGTCTCCGACTCTCTGTCACGATTGCAGTATGAATAAAAGGTACCCTGCTATTCTGGCAAATTCTTTATAATAAAACCTTCTAAGCAAAGAGAGATACACAATAAAGTGCAAGGCTGAAGGTGAAAACGACAATGTTAATTTAAGTGGGAAAGGATTAAATGAGAAGAAGGCCTAAATTTGAAATGTTAGAGGTATAAAAAAAAGGAAGGATTAAACTATAAAACAAAGGGAGAATGAGAGTATTGAGGTAGAAAAATGGCTGAGACCTGGAATATAAATTATAATGAGGAAAGAAAGTAGTGGCAGGAAGGAGGACAAAGAGGAAAATGAAAACAGAAATATAATTGTAACAAATTAGCATGGAGCAATTGAGTGCAATAAAAGAAAGATTAATGGAGAGAGGAAAAAAATAGTGGCAGAATGAATAGAAAGCGCAAAAAAAAAAAGTTGCTGAGTTTTGCTTTGGCAGCTATAGGGGGCAATACAACCACGGTTGTGGCACGACTCATGTCTCTATGCTGGGTCATCTATAACCTGGATATATTACAGCTTATTAATTGGGGAATTTTCAAATACGTGCATTATACTTGTGCTGTACTGGGAGATTGTTGGATTCTATCACTGGCAGAAAAATAATAAGTTATTACCTTTGTAACAACAAGAAGACTTGGCATCAAAATATTATACCATAGGAATTGTTGAATTTCATTATTTAAGATTTTAGTTGAAACCCCACTTTACACAGTTCAACATTGACCTTGCTTACATTGGGTGGGATTGTTGTGACACTTACTTGAAATTCAGCTGAAAAATGAATCAGGCAAGCAAATGGTTGCAGGAGGTCTCCATTGATTTTCCTTCACAGGCAACTATTTTTCAGGTGAGAAGAGGACAGTTGGCATTTTAAAATCACCCGCAATGTTGAATAGTATCTATTGAAAATAATAAACCTAGACTGGTAGTTTGTTTGCAAAGTATGTGCTTTAGGATAACTATTTACCCTAAATGGATTTACAGTGACAGAATTTACTCATCATCTCCCTTCTGGTGAGTATATTATTTGTATGATAATGGACACCCAATTGTGTTAGTGTCTTAGAATTGTTTGAGCACAGGATGATGCCAGGATTGAAACAAAAGCTACCGTAGAAAAACACAAAGTTAAGCTAAATATTATAAAGCACATCACAGCACCTTCAATAAAATGGAATTTCATTTCAGTTTAGTTTAGTTTATTGTCCCATGTACCGAGGTACAGTGAAAAGCTTTTTTGTTGCATGCACACCAGTTAGCAGAAAGACAATACACAATTACAATCGATCCATTTACATGATGCGTATAGATACATGATAAGGGCAGTGCAAGGTAAAGCCAGCAAAGTCCGATCAAGGGTTATCCGAGGGTCACCAAAGAAGTAGATAATAGTTTTACGCTGCTCCCTGGTTGTGGTAGGATGATTCAGTTGTTTGATAACAGCCTTGAAGAAACTGTCCCCAAATCTGGTGGTGTGCGTTTTCACACTTCTATGCCTTTTGCCTGATGGGAGAAGGGAGGAGTGGCCAAGGTGCGACTACAAGAGTTAGATAGAGCTCTAGGGGCTAGTGGAATCAAGGGATATGGGGAGAAGGCAGGCATGGGTTATTGATTGGGGACGATCAGCAATGAATGGCGGTGCTGGCTCAAAGGGCTGAATGGCCTCCTCCTGCACCTATTTTCTATGTTTCTATGTTTCTATGACTCGTCCTTGATTATGCTATTGGTCTTGCTGAGGCAGCGTGGGGTATAAATGGAGTCAATAGAAGGGAGGTTGGATTGTGCGATGGTCTGGGCTGTGTCCACAATTCGCTGCAATTTCTTGCGGTCTTGGATGCAGCAGGTCCCAAACCAAGTCCTGATGCAGCAGGTCCCAAACCAAGTCCTGATGCATCCCAATAAAATGCTTTCTATGGTGCATCTGTAATATTTGGTGAGATTTGTAGGGAACATTCCAAACTTCCTAAGCCTCCTAAGGAAGTAAGTGTGCTTTTCTTTTCAGTTGAGTGTTATAATTTGCAAGGAAAATCTTGCTAATCTGATTGTGAATTATACATATCTATGATTATCATAAGTGAACAAAAATGTCCAGACATTCACAACGTGTTTGTGAGCAGCTGATAACAGAGAAGACAGGGTGAAATTTTGGAGGGAATTATTTCACTGTGTTTGCTTGTACAGTCTGTTCTATTTTACATTTTTCTTGCATAACCCATTTTTTACATGAGATTTCCAGCTATTTTTCTCTCATGTCTGTTTCAGGTGTTTTGGAATGCACTGCTGGGGGTGGTGGTAGAGGCAGATATGATAGTGGCATTTAAGATACTTTTGCATAGATCCATGGATATGCAGGGAAGGAATGTGAATTATATGCAGGGATGTAGGAGTTGATCTTGGCATCATATTCGGTACAGTCATTGTGAGCCGAAGGTCCTGTTCCTGTAATGTACGGTTCCATGTTCTAAAGAAAGGTCTCGACCCGAAACGTCACCCATTCCTTCTCTCCAGAGATGCTGCCTGTCCCGCTGAGTTGCTCCAGCTTTTTGTGGCTTTCTCCATGTTCTATACAATTGTCTCAGAATTGCATCCTAATATAGGCTCTTTCACTCGTTTTCTAGTCAGGCTTTGGATAAGAATGCATGTGTGCAGAAACAATACTACAGTTACTGGTAATCTGAAATAAAACCAGATAACAATGGAAATGGTCATTCGGTCAGACAGCATCTGTGGAGAGAGAAATGGAGTAAATATTTCAGGTCAGTTACTTATCATTAGTTCCGATGTAATGTTATCTTAGAATAGAAGAGAGACACAAAATACTGGGGGTCAGGCAGCATCTCTGTAGAGAAGGAATGAGTGTAGTTTTGGATCGAGACCCTTCTCCAGACTAGAGTCGGTGGAAAGGGAAATGAGAGATATAGACGGTGATGTAGAGAGATGTAGAACAAATGAATGAACGATATGCAAAAAAGTAATGATGATAAAGGAAACACGCCATTGTTCGCTTGTTTGCTCGGTGAGACTGAGAAGCTGGTGCGACTTGGGCGGGGGAGGGATGGAGAGAGAGGGATAATGGGGGTTGAAGTTCGAGAATAGTTGTGTTCATCATAGAGAAATCATCATGAGTAATTAATTTGACAAAATATAAGGTGAAAGCAAGCAAAACGAATCACATAATAAAGAAGGGTCCCAACTCGAAACATCACCTGCCCTTTTCTACCACAGATGCTTCCTGACCCGCTGAGTTCCTCCAGCACTTTGTGTTTTGGACATAATCAATATTCAGGTTTGCTTATACAAATATGCACGTTTGTATTGGCATTGGATTATAAATGTTGTGAAGATCAAAGCAAGGGCAGATTTTCTTGATTAGTTTCAGCCTCAACTTGGAATCTTATCCCGTTTCTGCACTATTTCAGATATCTAAAATCAGAACTTAATGCAGTGGCTAGAAGTACTTTATAGCTACTGTAAGTGGATTCTAGTCACTAGACTGTTTAACATCGGAGCGTTTAATAGTATTTTATGATAGGAATTTATTTTCTTGTCAATCATGACACCAGTCCAAAAATAAACATAACCCCTCTGTCTCAGAAACTACATTTTTTACATATAATTTTATGTTAAGTTAAACAAATTCCAATTTTTGATAATTTTCAAAATGAGCGTCAACTTTGTCAATAATTATAATAAAGTGCCTGAGATTTATGTTTTCACTTGGGTTCTCACCTGAACCCCTAGGTTATATTTTCCTACACATATTTTTCCTTATATTGTCCTAGAATTGGTTCTTTACCTACAGAACAAAATGTGTATATCAGATGTGGATATATAAAAGTATTTCAAAATTTAGATGCAGCCACAGCTAGAAATTTATTCTTTCTGGGCAAAAATCCCTCACAGTGAAAGATTGTGAAGTTATCTCATATTAAAACATGAGGCAGACCACAATTAAAACAAATTGGCAACAGCAAATCCTCCTCAATGACCCTCAGCACAGGAGCACCTCAAGGGTGTTTGCTCAGTTCCCTGCTCTATACTCTATTCCCATGTCTGTGTAGTTGGACACAGCTCCTACACCATCTTTAAACTTGCCGATAATACTACCATCGTTGGATGGATAACAGGTAACAAGGAGTCATTATATAGGATGATTGATTCACGGTTATTGATGTCCCCACCATTGAATAGACAGTTAATATCATCAAAAACTAATGCCATCCTGGCCATGTAGAAACAAGGAACTGCAGATGCTAGTTAATACGGCTTATACTCACTAGAATTTAGAAGATTGAGGGGGGATCTTATAGAAACTTACAAAATTCTTAAGGGGTTGGACAGGCTAGATGCAGGAAGATTGTTCCCGATGTTGGGGAAGTCCAGAACAAGGGGTCACAGTTTAAGGATAAAGGGGGAAATCTTTTAGGACCGAGATGAGAAAAACATTTTTCACACAGAGAGTGGTGAATCTGTGGAATTCTCTGCCACAGAATGTAGTTGAGGCCAGTTCATTGGCTATATTTAAGAGGGAGTTAGATGTGGCCCTTGTGGCTAAAGGGATCAGGGGGTATGGAGGGAAGGCAGGTACAGGATACTGAGTTGGATGATCATCCATGATCATATTGAATGGCGGTGCAGGCTCGAAGGGCTAAATGGCCTACTCCTGCACCTATTTTCTATGTTTCTAATACACAGGACACAAAGCGCTGGAGTAACAAAGCAGGCCAGGCAACATCTCTGCCGAACAGGGATAGGTGACGCTTCGTGAAGGGGGGTCTCAACCTCACACGTCACCTATCCATGTTCTTAAGAGATGCTACCTGACCTGCTGAGTTACTCCAGGACTTTGTGTCATTCTGGCCATACTCTTAACTCGCTACTGGCATTGCAAAAAAGGTACAGGAGTCTGAGGAACATGCCCTCCAGTTTCAAGAACAGCTTCTTCCCTGAAATCATAACGGTCTTGAACACTGCACAACATATTGTATGGCGGTGCTGGCTCGAAGGGTGAGGGTGAGTTACCGCAATGATGGCGGCAGTGGAGATGGAGCCGGGGGGGGGGGATGGGTAGACGGGACCACCATTGCCGCAGAGGGTGGGCAGGGAAGAGGGATGAGGGAGAGAGAGACAGGACCATGGCCTCCACTGAACCCTCCCCACGGCCGCTGCCGGTGGTGTGGGAGATGATAGACAAGTTACTGTGTGGAGGGGAGGGAGGAGTTTGTGAGTGAGGCGGGACAGGCCGTCGCCGGTGGGGCAGGAAGGGACGTCATCATCCCGGACGTGGCATTGACTGACAGGAGAAGAGACCAATCTGTATGGCGCTGACTGACGGAATCTGCGCACAAGCGTTTTAAAAGATTTTTAAACCTCGATAACTTTCACAATATACCCACGATCAGAACGAAACCTATTGCACTCGCAGCACAGGAGAATGGTGAGTAACGTGGCAAAAATTTGTAGCTCTATCGTGTACCCTTTTAGCACAAATCGAAAAACCCCGCAAACTGGAAGAGCACAGGATCAGAGTTTTATTTATGTATAGATAGATAGAAGTTTCTTTGTAGCAATTCAGATTTTGCCTTTTACTTGTATTTATTATCTATCACTATGTTACATTACATAAAACATTTAAAATATACATCATTTTTATGGATTTCGTTTGCATTTGGATGCTTGAATTCTTCGGTATGCTTGCTTGCACATTCAACATGATGACAGTATTGTTGCGAGAGGCTACAGTCTTCTTGAAATAAGACCTAACAGCAAACAGCACTGTAAAGGGGAAATAAGCATCAAAGACATTGTTAGATTGCAGTAGTTACCATTCTTTTAAACTTTAGACATGCCCCTCGGCTGACTGAGTCCATGCTGAACATCGATCACCCAGTTCACACTAGTTCTATGTTATCCCACTTTTGCATCAGCTCCCTAAAGACTAGAGACAATTCACCGTCGTTTATTAACCTACGAACCATAGAAACATACAATAGGTGCAGGAGTCGGCCTCTCTCACAGAAACTCATCTTCCTTCAGCCAATCCACCCTCGCTGGTCTGGCTGCTTCTCCTCTGCCGATCTTCGCATTAATCGCTCATAGCTGTGTCTAGCACAACTTTGGGATGTGGGAGGAAACCATAGCACCCAGAGGAAGCCACACTTTCACGGGGAGAACGTGAAAACACCACACAGACAGCACCCAAGGTCAGTATTGAACCTGAGTCTCTGGTACTACCTGTTTTGCCACCGTGCCACTTTTTTCACCCAAAAAAATCTAAAGTGAGCATCCTTGCATTGCTACCAAGAGCAATAGAGGTCGAGGCTATCACATTCACCTGCTCTGACATGCTATTCATTGCACTGTTAATATCACAATCCTTCGATATTGTTGATTAACGAGATATAGAATTGCTTTCTATATTCTCTTAACAGGTGCACATTTTTTTATTGTCATGGAGTCATGGAGTCAGAGTGTGGAAACAGGTCCTTCAACCCAACTTGCCCACACCGCCCAACATGACCCAGCTACACTAGTCCCATCTGCCTGCGCTTGGTCCATATCCCTCTAAACCTGCCCTATCCATGTACCTGTCTAACTGGTTCTTAAAAGTTGGGATAGTGATGTGATCTACTTATCAACTAATTGCCGTACAAAAAAAAAAGAATGCTAATGTATGGAATAGTGACAGCAGATAGCCTGGCAAAGAAAGACCAATTATCATCTGAGGCTTGTATACAAGCTGTGAAGTTTAGTGAACAGAAGGGTTGAAATTAAAAGATAGCAACCATTAAAAAATCAGCAATTTACAATTAAAAACTCTTGTTTTTTTTTTGTTTTTCTATCCACAGAAATACTGATTAATGCTACTTTGAATAAAATAGATTGAATGTTATCATCCTGAAAATGATTTGGTTGGGGTTGCTTCAATCAGCCCGTTGCTGCCTCAACAGAGGCAGAATGTGGCAGGCAACCACTCTGAACACAGGAAAGGGTCTGCACAATGGTCAGGTTTTGGCTGCTAAATGGCAAGTGAGAGTTGTGCTAAACGAGTTATGAACAATGACAAATTCAAACAAGTTAGTCATAAGGTCGTAAGTGACAGGTGTAAAATTATTCCGCCATTCGATCATGGATGATCTATCTCTCCCTCCTAACCCAATTCTCCTGCCTTCTCCCCATAACCGCTGACACCTTTACCAACTACCAATTGCATTAACCCGATTTCCATTTGTCTCCATCCTGATGGAAGGATCACTTTACATAATTGAATTATAACTTGTCTAGTCATGTAATTATTTTGGCAACAAAAGCAGGACAGAGCTGATTGCCTTGCTGTATGGTACTCTTAAAACCTTTGGACCACTCATAAGCTACAATTTCTTAACAGGACGGCGCAGTGGCACAGCAGTAGAGTTGCTGACTTACAGCGACAGAGACTTGGGTTTGGTCCTAACCTTGGGCGCTGTCTGTACGGGGTTTGTAAGTTCTCCCTGTGACCACGTGGGTTTTCTCTGGGTGCCCCAGCTTCCTCCCAAACTCAAAAGACAAACAGGTTTGTAGGTTAATTGGCTTACAAATAAATTGTAAATTAATTGGTCCTAGTGTGTAGGATAGTACCAGTGTATGGGGTGGTTGGCGTGGATTCGGTGGGCCAAAAGGCCTGTGTCCATGCTGTATCTCTAAAGTTTAAATCTATCTTAGCGAGACACCGACTCTTCTTATTTATTTATTTGTTAATGAGGTATGGGGATCCGTTTATTATCTATCTCTAATTGCCATTGAAATGAAGTGGCTGCGAAGAATCACACACATTAGTGACAGCAAAGCTCCTCCCCCCTCCCCTCCATCCTCTTTTAAAGGACTTAACGTACACTGTGCTAGCGGTCTTAATCGCGGTGTGTGTCTGTATCACCTTGGCTTTGCATCGTGTGAATTTTAGAAAGAGCTCCTCTCGCTTGCCCTGGCCCCCGCCTTTGCGATGTGTTTGTGTGTGTGTGTGTTTCTGTGTGTGTGTGTGTGTGTGTGTGTGTGTGTGTGTGTGTTTCTGTGTTTCTGTGTGTGTGTGTGTGTGTGTGTGTGTTTCTCTGTGTGTGTGTGTGTGTGTGTGTGTGTGTGTTTCTGTGTTTCTGTGTGTGTGTGTGTGTGTGTGTTTCTGTGTTTCTGTGTGTGTGTGTGTGTGTGTGTTTCTCTGTGTGTGTGTGTGTGTGTGTGTGTGTGTGTGTGTGTGTGTGTGTGTGTTTCTGTGTGTGTGTGTTCCACTCTGACAGTCGCCGGCCCAGTTCACGGTTTTTCAGGCGAGTGCTGCAAACTTGACAGTCGAGGGAAGTCTGCTGAAAAATCGCCTAAGTGGGACAGGCCTTTGAGTGGGACAGGCCCATGAATATGTAATGATACTTCTTCACTGACACTGCTGCTCATTTCAGTTTACCATCCTGAAACCATTGCAGGATTGTGTCAAAAAGGTTTTTGGCACATTAACCATATAAACCATATAACAATTACAGCACGAAAACAGGCCATCTCGGCCCTTCTAATCCGTGCCGAACACTTAAGGGACTGTCCCACGAACACGCGACTCCATGTAGCAAGCGCGACCTAAAGGGCCTGCCCCACGAGCATATGACTCCATGCGGCAAGCGCGACCTAACGTGGTCGCATGAGCCGTACAGCCTCGCGGGGCCGGTCCCACTTCGATCGCCGGAGCCGTATGGAGTTGTGCGGAGCTGGTCCCGACATCGCGCGGGGCTCCGAAAAACTGACCGTGTTCAAAAATTCCGCGCGGCAAAGGCCTGCCGGCCCGCAGCCGCCTTGACGTCGTGCAATGTCTATTTTTCACATAGCAACAGAAATTGGAGCTCAATGATGCCACATATGATCCTTGTTGAATAAGCACGTAAATGCAGAAATCACCAAAAGACACAAAACGAAAGGCTCTTGATTCTGAGATTGACGTGTTAATCAAAACATACAAGATTCTTTATCCATTGATCAAAATATGTTGCTAATTATATTTCCTTGCTCCCACATTGCTTGCAATATCTTCATTTCATGCACTTCGGTGTGTCATACTGCCATCTTCATTTCATTGATCATCCTGCCCCTTGCTGCTATGTGGAGTCACTCATAACATAGAATGTCATTAGGAAGAGGATGGAGGATGGTCAACGATGTCCCAATCTCCTATATTTCCTATTATCTCCATGGCAGTTATCTGTGACTATCCTGGCGATAGGTCTCCGAAGATCTGTCAATCTTACATAACTCTGCACACATCTCAGCAAAAGGTACACAATGACATTGGATCTGTGTAGCTTCCAACCAGAAATGCATTGATCTTTTAGTGGACCTATGATGGCGTAAGCCACGCTACACAACAGCAAACCTCTTTAGGCCAATTTCTCCAGGAGAAATATTGGACATGAAGAAATAAAGAACTGCAAATGCTGGTTAATACACAACAGCATTTCGTTCAGACCGAAAGGTCTGAATGACAAATAAAGGATTCAATTCAATTCAATTCAATTCAATCAAAAAGAACACAAAGTACTGGAGTAACTGCAGATCAGACAGCATCTCTGGGGAACATGGATCGGCAACATTTTGGGATGGGTCTCAACGCTGAAACCTTATCCATGTTCGACAGAGATGCTGCCTGACCTGTTGAGTCACTTCAGCATTTTTGAAATATAGGACATATTTGTCAGTATTTTGAGATATTTTATTATTGCCGAGGCATTGAAGTAAACAAAGCTGTTGAGTGAGAAGCCCTAAAATTAGTTGGCCTGAATTTGGTGTGGAATGCAATGGGAGGTTATCAAAGTTCTCTCTTATAGAAGTGCTGATCTGAAGCAAGATCTGGACAATGCATATGCACTGTGTAAATCAAAGATCTGGAGTCACTCTCAGTGATTTTCTCCTCCTCATCATGGAATGCTGATGTGGGATTTTCCAGCACAATCTGTTGAAATCAAATAATTGTCATCAGTTTAATTCTTGCTGCTCTTCTAAAAAAAACCAATGTTATGGTTTTTAGAAAAGATTTTTATGGAAAACCAGGTCAATAATTACTGCTGAACTGCTGTTCTAGTCGTAAATAAAATAAGTTTACACGTATTGCTTGTCATTTCCTCAGAAGAAAATACTTCACAATTTGCTAAATTCAACAAATTTGATTATACGGCAAGGGTGGCACGGTGGCGCAGCGGTACAGTTGCTACCTTACAGCGCTTGCAGCGCTGGAGACCTGGGGTTCGATCCTGACTATGGGTGCTGCCTGTAGGGAGTTTGTATGTTTTGCGTGTGACCATGTGGATTTTCACCGAGATCTGCGGTTTCCTTCCACACTCCAAAGCCATACAGGTTTGTAGGTTAATTGGCTTGGTGTATGTGTAAATTGTCCCTAGTGTGTGTAGGATAGTGTTAATATGCGGGGATCACTTGTCGGCACGAATATTCTGGGCCGAAGAGCCTGTTTCCACGCTGTATCCAGAAGCTAAACTAAACTAAACTAATCCATGCTTGTTTAAATTAGTATTTAAAAGCTTGTTTATGATATTTCAACTTGTTCCATAATCTGGAATAGTTTTGTGCCCTGTAAAATGTTTTAAAAGTTAACTTTTAAATGTGTGAATTTTACCTGCTGGTTTGAAGCGCAAGATAATTTTTCATCATGGTTGGTTGCTCAGTTTACTTGATGTCATGACTGTTGTTGGATGTTCCAAATACTCAGGGACTGATGCTTGAGGGCAAATGATGTAAGGATTTTTTGGTGAATGTCTTTTTTGTAGGTGGTTACCAATTGGGTTTCACAGTGTTCATCGTTGGAGCCACAGTCCTTCATAATATTTCAAAATGATTTAGAGAAAGTAATAATGAAAGTGATGAATGATAAATATCCTTCTCCATAAATTCAACGGGATCTTGACGTGCATAACAGTAAGGGAGATAAATTAGTACCAAGAAATAGAAGAGTTGGCAGGGAGATTTATTTTATTTGTTTATAATATTTATTATATATCGCAAATTGCTTCTAAACTGGGGACAAATTAAGAGTCTACCAGATTTCTGTGGATTTTGGGCTTCATTTTGGCCTGACAGGGTAAGCACAGTACGTTTCCAACTCTGCTACATGGGTGCCAACACAAAAGGTAATCTGTTCATTTCCCACACCAAATGCGCCCTGACCCACTGAGTTCCCCCAGCACCTTTATTTATTCCCCCCTCAAGATTCCAGCATCTATAGTATCCTGTGTTTCCTTTCTACTGCAATCTGATAATTTCATGATCACTCTTGCCAAGGCTAGATTCTTATTCCAGACTTTGGAATATTGTCTTCAAATTTGGGCACAATATCATAGGAAAGATGCTGTCAAGCTGGAAAGGGTGCAGAGAGGTTTACGAGGTTGTTGCCAGGACTCGAGGGCCTGAGCTATGAGGAGAGGTTGAGCAGGTTAGGACTCTAGTCCTTGGAGCGCAGGTGGATGAGGTATGTATAAAATCATGTGAGGGATATATCAGGTAAACGTATAGAATAGGGGAATCAAGAACCAGAGCACATAGGTATAAGGTGAGGAGGGAAAGATTTAATAAGAATCTGAGTGGTAACTTTTTCACGCAAAGGGTGATAGATGTATGGAGTGAGCTGCCAGAGGAGGTAGTTGAGTCAGGTACTATCGCAACGTTCAGGAAACATTTAGACAGGTACATGGATAGGACAGGTTTAGTGGGATATGGACCGAACGCAGGTAGGTGGGACATGTTGACCAGTGTGGGTAATTTGGGCTGAAGGACCTATTTCCATGCTGTAAGACTCTATGTCTATGACTATGGCTCTATGACTATAAATGCGAGAAAATAGGAAAAGCTTAGATGGGGAATTTTGGTTGGCATGGACAAGTTGGATCAAAGTACCTGTTTCTGTGTTGTATGACTATCACTGACAATTTCCTGAATTTACCTTTCTCCAACTACTGCTTTTCATGATCAATAATCAACAACTCTGGATATTGGCCCAGTAACTTCACCATTATATTACCAAACCTCAGTCTGGTAGGTGTTGGCAAGGGTATGCTAATTCTGGTCAAATTGGAGATGCCAGGACACTAAAATTGAGTAAAGGCTTCTGGACTGCTAGGCCATTTGGTCAATTTAAATGTGCCTTCTGCAGAAATGGGACAAGCTGCAGAATGGTGCCAGCTTGTCTAGAGCTCAGATAAGAGTTGCAGAGAAAGAATGGGACATCTGTAGATTCTTGCAATTAGGTATACATTGCACGAAACGGATTGGGTGAATGCAAACCAGACATACATGTTGTAAATATTGTTGCAAAGCTTTACTTTGCTAGATGTTGATTGGGTTAAGTGTTGAGCCTTGTCTGGGTTTCTTGAATATCTGGGCAAATGTTGCCATGTTTACTTCCTTCCAGAAGCTCCGTTTGAATACAATGTATTGGTTACTGTATTATTGGATTAGGGAAATGTCTATCATGTACTGTGTTAATCGATATCTGTTATTGGACTGTAAAGAGACCACCCCCATATGGTTCGCCCCCTCAAGGTTCAGGGACCAATAAAAGGTAGCTCCCACGAGCTACTGTGTTGGTCTTCTGGAAGAACGCTTGGGACTACGTGACCTTTTGGATTGTCTCCGCTTGCACAAGGCTAGAAGGACTTGGCCAAGCAGATACAAAGATCGAACCCGCGGTGGTTAGGTATAGTAGTGAGGAACTGTTATTGTGTTTTTCAAAAATAAAGTGTAGATGCGCAAGTGCTTGACTCAGTATCTTATTGACTAAAACTAGACTGGGGGAAGCTTAGAACGAGCTATTTACAGGTATGGATGTTAACATGGGTTGTATGCTAAGCAGCAGTGTATCTGATGAATCGGAACAGGAAGGAGCCTTTAGTTTAGTTTAGTTTAGTTTAGGAATATAGCGCAGAAGGCCCACTGAGTCCACACCAACCAGCGGTCTCCACACACTACTAACACTATCCTAATTTACACATATACCAAGCCTATTAACCTACAAACCTGTACGTCTTTGGAGTGTGGGAGGAAACCGAAGATCTCGGAGAAAACCCAAACGGTCACGGGGAGAAATTACAAACTCCGTACAGACAGCGCCCGTAGATGGGATTGAACCCGGGCCTCTGGCGCTGCAAGCACTGTAAGGCAGCAACTCTACCGTTGTGCCACCGTGCCGCACCGAGGCATTGAGATTCAGTAATCAAGAATATTTAATTGTCATACGTACTAGGAATGGAACAATGAAATTCTTAATGTTACCCCATTAATGCTGCCCCAATAACAGACCCTTAATGCAATAACACAGCAGGTAAATATACAAAAAACAAAATAACAATAAATCAATAATCAGTGATACTCAGTAATAGATCATAATAGTACAAAGGCAAAGTATATGCTGCAACCAAAACAACTTCCATGGTAGATTTATTCTGAGGTAGGGGAGTAGTTAGTGTCGTGCTTTGTTCAAGAGCCGGATGGATGTTCGGAAGAAGCTGTTCATGAACCTACAGGCCATGTTTCTCAGGCTCCTCTACCTTCTGCCGCAAGGTGGAAGCAAGATGAGTCCTTGGCTAAGGTGGTGTGGGTCTTTGATGGTAATAGTTGTGATTTAGAGGCAGTGCCTCCTGTAAAACCCTTCAATGGTCAATATTCTGTGATGAACTGGGCAATGCCGACCATTTTCTGGGGCCTGCTTCTTTCCCGGGCATTTGAGTTGCCGAACCATGCTATGATGACCTTTACCGTACACCTGTAGTTCAAAGGTGTATTTGGCAACATGTTTAATCTCTTCAATCGTCTAACAAAGTGGAGGCATTGGTGAGCTTTCTTTGTGATTGCATCAATGTGCTGAGCCTGTGACAGGTCTTCAGAGATATGTACACCCAGGAACTTGAAGCTGTTGATTCTTTCCAGTGTGAGCCCATTGATGAAGATGGGTTCATAGATCCTTGCTAATCGTCAGCCTGTTAAAAATGAAAATGGATTCCTTTCGCGGTTTTAACAGATGGGAATTCAAATGCACACATATGAATTCCGTTGTTGATTTTGTTGGAACATTTGGAATGTGTAATTTTATAAACATATAGGATCAGGATCATTGAAAAGTAATCAGCACTCTTTTATCTTATTACTGTTTCTCTCTTTCCTCTCTGGCTTTATTCTATTCATGACGTCAGTCATTAAAGCAGACTGAAATATGGGATGGTGTGAGAATTGAAATAGTTATCTTAATTAATTCAGTACTGTAAAAGATTCTCAGACATGAGATCTGTAAAAAGGCAAATGCCTTATACCTAGAAAAATAAAAGGAACAGCACTTGGTTTGAACTGTAGATTATGAATGTAGCAATCAAGATGGTATAAAAGTATTTACTTTTAATTAAGATGAAGGCACTTAATGGTCGATATAGTTCTGAAAATGTCTGAAATCTCTTCATCAGTTAATGAAAGTGGTAATCAAGTAATTGCGTTAAATTACACATACTTACCATCAACTACTATCAGGATGTTATTAGACACTAACAAGCATTTCAAGGCTTAGGACAGTTATATCACCAGACTGCCACCATTGGGAGCAAAGAGAACTGCCTATTGAATTTCAGCTTGGTTCCGAGTCTGGTTTTGAAATTCTGTTTGTGTCTGTCCCAAACTCAGCCAGAATGGTAGTTTTTATACTGCAATCTTGATAGGTTTCCAGGGTGACTTCCTACAGGTTTATTGACTGGAATTTTTAGCCAGTATGAATATGCCACATTAGCAGCTGGCTTTTCATCCAGGTGTGGACCTTGTTTAATTGGAGTTGAAAACTGCTGGCTCTGTGAAATCTGTTCAGTTAAAGACAATTATGACATCATTATAGCAAGCAGAAGAGGATGGATTTATGGTCTAAACATCAAATTTCATGTCTAATTTTGAGACATCGGGAAAGCGTTACATAGCCAATTTATTTTTGTTTTTCAGAATGCCTATTTACTCCGTAATTTACATTAAAATAGTTACCGGTGATAGCTGAATCCCATATGCCACTCTAATATTTCCCTTTGCAATTCTATTTCACCAGGAATTGCACTTTCATTATGTGGCTTATCTCAGTGTATTTTGAGAGCTTGGATGCAGACTATTTTTGCTCCAACCCTGTAATAACATTGAAAAAAAATCAGATCAGAGCGAAATTCACTATGACACATTGGCAAATATATTTATGTTTCACTGCAGTTAATGCTCAATCGGATAAGAAAAATAAAATTATATAATTCTGTTGTTTTATTTAGATGCTATACAGCTGTGGCAACAGCAGTTGGCTATTTAGCTATATGAGTCTGGTTCTGAATAGGGGCTGATCTGTGATCTAACTCAAAAACACTCTAATTTTTCCCATTTCACTCATTACTCAGCTATTAAACTTTAAACTGATGGCAGGAGAGAGGAAGGGATGTGCCAGGTGTAGATTCCCTAGGAAGTAATGGTAAAGTTAGAAGCAAGCACAATTATGAATGAATTAGATGTTATTCAGTTCTTCCAATCTAACTGGAAAATGGGAATAGAAAAGTGGTCCCAAACACAAACAGATTATAACAGTGGAAGCCAAAGTCAGAGAGTTATACAGCCCAGAAACAGGCCCTTGGACACATAAGTGCTGGCCCTCCAATTTGTGTTTGGCCTCAGTCTGGCAATGGAGGAGGCCCAGGACAGAAAGATCAGTGTGGGAATGGGAAGGGGAATTAAAGTGCTTGACCTCACTCCTCCATTGTTCAAGTGAGGCCAAATACAAATTGGAGGAACATTTCGCTTGGGCAGCTTAAAGACCAGCGGTATGAATATTGACTTCTCTAACTTCAAATAACTCTTGCATCCCCTCTCTCTCCATTCCTACCCCACCCAAGTTGTTGTACTAAGTTCAAAGTCATCGTGTTGAGTCTCATTGTCTGTAACTCATTTTCACCCAGCCCACAGCTAACAATGGCCTGTTTCCTTTTATCATCGTGACTTTTTTGCATATCTTTCATTTAGTTTGTTTTATAATTCTCTATATCTCTCATTTCCCTTTCTCCTGACTCTCAGTTAGAAGAAGAGTCTCGACCCGAAACGTCACCTATTCCTTTTATCTAGAGATGCTGTCTGACCTGCTGAGTTACCCCAGCTTTTTGCATCTATCTTTGGTTTAAACCTGCATCTGTAGTTCCTTCCTACACATTCCCTCCACACCTACCCTATCCATGTACCTGTCTGAATGTTTCTTAAACATTGCGATAGTACCTGCAAATGGCTTAGCGCAACCTCAGTGAATTAAGGCCATAGTAATTTGGTGCTGAGGTAAAGTTGTAGTTAGAGTTATACAGGGTGGTTCAGGAGCCTGATAGCTGATGGGAAGAAACTGTTCTTCCCAGTCAAGAAATATGATGGAATTAACTCTATCCATCTGGATGAGTTCAGCTCCAACAACACTCAAGAAGCTTGACATCTCGTAGGAGGGAGCAGGATGTTTATTTGGCACACAAATTACCATCCAAACATTCATTCCCTTTACCATCGGTTCATATTGTGGATCGACTTTGTGTCATCTAGAAAATATATTGAAGTTAATCATCTCCTGAATCTGTAAACTACCACCATCACCAGGAGGTTTCCCTCCACACCATTTTGACTTGGAGATGTATTCTCTCTTCTTCATTGTCACTGGATCTAATTCCCAGAACTATTTTGCCAACAGTACCTTCGTCAGAAGAACCTCACTGTCAGGTTCATAGGTCAAAGTGATAGAAGCAGAATTACGCCAATTGGCCCATCAAGTCGACTCCACCATTCAATCATGGCTGATCTATCTTTTCCTCTTAATCCTATTCTCCTGCCTTCACGCCATAACCCCTGACACCCGTACTAACCGGCGGTTGGAGCTCTTCTCTGGTGATCCCCGGCAAGGGATCCCAGGCTCCGGAAGGTAAGTCTAGGCCCCAACCGCGGCTAGAAGCTCTGCAGACCACAGCCCCATAATGCCAAAGTCACAGGGCCAGCGATCGGAGCACTCCTCTCTGGCGACCCCGGTAAGGGTTCGTCCGCTCCGCGATGGAAACGACCACACTGTTGATGCTCCGGGCCTGACCCCGGGAAAGGCCGTTACAATCAAAGCTGTTAGGCCGCGAGGGAGGTGACATGGAAAAAGTCATCCCACCGTCGAGGAGGCGACCGAAAGCGGTTCCCCCCTTCCCCCCCTCCCCCCCTCCCCCCCCCCCCCCCCCCACCACCCACCTCACAAAACACACCAAGAGACACCTAAACTAATATTAGACACACCAAAAAAACCATAAAAAGCCGAAATAACGAACACGCTGTTGGCAGGGCAGCCGACTCACAGCGGCCCCACCGACCTATCCATTAACTTGGTCTCCACAGACTTCTGTTGCGGCAGTGCATTCCACAGGGCGGCACAGAGGTGCAGTGGTAGACTTGCTTGTTTACGTTCCCAACTACGTGTGCAGTATGTACGGAGTTTGTATGTTCTCCCTGTGACCATGTGGTTTTTCTCTGAAATCTTCGGTTTCCTAACACACTCCAAAGACGTAGTTTGTAGTTTACTTGGCTTGGTCCAAAGGTAAATAGTCTCTAGTGTGTGTCGGATAGTGCTAATTTGCAGGGATCGCTGGTCGGCGCAGACTCGTGAGCTGAATGGCCTGTTTCTGCGCTATATATCTTAATAATCCAAAGATTCATCACCCTCTGACGAATGAAATTCCTCCTCATCTCCTTCCTAAAGGAACGTTCTTTTATTCTGAGGCTATGACTTCTGGTCCTAGACACTCCCACTAGTAGTAACATCCTCTCCACATCCACTCTATCTTGGCTTTTCAAGGGCATTTAGAGTCACAGACCAAAAAGAGACACACCATGGAAACCCACCCCTCCAGCCACCAAATCCATGCTCACCTTCAACTGCCCACATGTACAAATCCTTCATTAATCCCATTATTTATTCTAACCATATTTTCCATCAATTATTTTCTTACCCTCCTCCCCCTCCCAGTCCACACGCTTTACCTACATGAGGCAAATGTTTCAGTGTCCAATTAACCCATCACTCTTCTTTGGGGTGTGGGAGGAAACCGCACACCTGGGGAAAACTCACCTGGTCATAGAGAGAACATACAAACTCCACACGGAGAGTAGCCAATGATAGACCAACCTAGGCCACTGGTGTGGGAGGCAGTAGATCTATTAGCTGCATTACTGGACTGCATAAAGGCGAGCAATAGATGCCGGCCTATTCAAAAATGAAGATTTAAAGAAAATGTTTGCTGAAGTAGTGAAAGGAATGAAAAGATGTTCTCAAGAGTATCGTAGGATTTCATTGTATGAAAATGTAGTTATAGCTATGTTCATTTGGATTGGCTGTTCATCAGTTTATAAGACATAGGAGTAGAATTAGGCCATTCGGCCCATCGAATTCACACTACCATTTGATCACAGCTGATCTACTTTTTTTCCTCTCAACCCCATTCTCCTGCCTTCTCCCCAAAACATTTGACACCTTTACTAATCAAGAACCTATCAATCTCTGCTTTAAAAAGTAATTGACGTTCATCAATCAATGAAAGTAAGCATGCAGGTACAGCAGGCAGTGAAGAAAGCGAATGGCACATTGGCCTTCATAACAAGAGGAGTTGAGTAAAGGAGCAAAGAGGTCCTTCTGCAGTTGTATAGGGCCCTAGTGAGACCACACCAGGAGTATTGTGTGCAGTTTTTGTCCCCTAATTTGAGGAAGGACATTCTTGCTATTGAGGGACTGCAGCGTAGGTTTACAAGGTTAATTCTCGCGATGGCGGGACTGTCATATGCTGAGAGAATGGAGCGGCTGGGCTTGTATATTCTGGAGTTTAGAAGGATGAGAGGGGATCTTATTGAAACATATAAGATTATTAAGGGTTTGAACACGCTAGAGGCAGGAAACATGTACCCGATGTTGGGGGAGTCCAGAACCAGGGGGCACTGTTTAAGAATAAGGGTAAGCCATTTAAAACAGAGATGAGGAAACACTTTTTCACACAGCAAGTTGTGAGTCTGTGGAATTCTCTGCCTTAGGGGGTAGTAGAGGCTGGTTCTCTGGATACTTTCAAGGGAGAGCTAGATAGGGCTCTTAAAGATAGCAGAGTCAGGGGATATGGGGAGAAGGCAGGAACGGGGGGTATTGATTGGCGATGATCAGCTATGATCACATTGAATGGCTGTGCTGGCTCGAAGGACCGAATGGCCTACTGCTGCACCTATTGTCTATTGTCCAATGATGGTGTCTGCTGAGTCATCCAAGCACACTTCAATATCAGCATGTGTTCGGATTATACATTACACTAATGGAATATTATAATGCATTAGTGAATCTAGCGAAAGGGTTTGATATCGGTATCTAGATATAATGTGTAATAATGAATGTGAATGTGAAGGCATGTTTACTAGATGTAACTACAATGAAGCATTCTTTGAAAATTAGAATAAAAGGATGTACCTTAAGAAAGAAGATGAGGAGGAATTTATTTTGTCAGAGGGTGGTGAATCTGTGGAATTCATTGCCATAGACGGCTGTGCAGGTCAAGTCATTGGATATTTTCAAGGCGGAGATTGACAGATTCTTAATTAGTATGAGTGTCAGGGGAAAAGGTAGAAGTATGGGGTTTAGAGGGAAAGATAGATCAGCCATGATAGAATGGCGGTGTAGCTTGTTGGGCCAAATGGCCTAACTGCTCCTATAACTTATGAACTTATGTACTAGTCTTTGTAAATATCCTGCTCATCAAAGTGAAGAATATGTGCTGGGAGTCCTGCACCCATATAATTAAAAAAAATAAAAAATTTAGAACCAGCCATCCTGTGACTCCTCCGAATTAAATTTGCCAATTTAATTCCAATTACAAGCTAAGTTTGTGCTGTGCCTCTGCACTGGCTCGAGGTTAGACTCTGACTACCGATTTCACATCGGTCTGTCACCCGTTTGCAATGCACTCATTTCAATACTGTGCATTCCCAAGGCTTGCATAACATTAAACTGCCCGACTGTCATTAATTCCTGGTCCCTACTTGAACACTGTTTGAGAGTGTGTAAAACCCAGATCTGACTCATCGACAACAATACAGCTTTGTTTCCCTTCTCAATGCATCACAAAAGGAGTTTTCTGTCCCTGTGTAATATAATTGTAATGCGATGATATGATAGGTGAACAATTATATTGTGAGGAATTAAAGATGGTTAACACAATTGGCATTATCATTAAGGTGCTCACAAATTTGCATAGAAACACAATTTCTGAAGTCGGGATTGAAAGTGCTGACGGGTTGGTCCAGGAAGCTGATCAGTTATCAATCATTTGAGAAATTAAATTGGTTCTACCTAAAGCTATTATCAATTATGTAGCACCTGACTTTTTATTTTTATTTTCCTTTTATTGTGCTAGTCAGTAATTTACCGTGCTAATTTTTTCTGTACCATATCTTGCTCCCCCTGGACTAAACAATAGTTTGCGTAAATTTACTGCAGCCCATTACATGTAAATGGAAAAAGGCTGCGAGTTATATCATTTGGACATGCAGTCTGCTATTAAATAATGGCATGCATTTTGTTTATTAGGCAAAGTGATTAGCAGTCAGTTGTAGTGACCTGCAGAATGTATATTTCAGCTTCACAGAAACAGTGAGAATGTTTTAAAGGACATTTTTGCACAAATGATATATGAATTTTATTTCTCCGCGCATTCAATCCTATGCTCTTGCCATTCAGTCACTTCTTGTCTATTAAACGAGAAATGCTATGTTAATGTAAAACCAGGAGAAAAAAAATCAATGCTACTCAGATCAGTAGCTGTGGGGAAACTGTGCAGCAGCTGGTGTGCAAACAGCAAGCTCTCACAGATCAATGAAATTACACGCAAAATCTGCTGATGCCTACGAAATACCCAAGCCTTGTAACTTTGAATCTCTCGAGTTTTAGGAGCGCCACACAATAGCTCAGAGAGACTCCCTCTGTTTGCTTCCAACATGCCCACAGTCATTGGTGTACAGTATTCATATTATCCTGGATGGTGCTACCAATGTTTGCAGAGTGGGGTAGATGCAAGGATTCCATCTGCTATCTCTGGATGCTCATAAATATATTCATTATGTTCTCGGACTTAGTTCAATAAGTTTTCTTTTCAAATCTCATTCACAAAGCAAATTACCACAGGTTTTAGAGTTCCCTTATTTTTCAGTTTTCCTGGCCACATTTTTCTAGTTTAATTCGGCCCACCGAGTCCGCGCCGACCAGCGATCCCCACACATTAACACTATCCTACACACACAAGGGACAATTTTACACATACATCAAGCCAATTAACCTACATACCTGAACGTCTTTGGAGTATGGGAGGAAACCGAAGATTTCGGAGAAAACCCATGCGGTCTTGGGGAGAATGTACAAACTCCTTGCAGACAGCACCCGTGGTCGGGATCGAACCCGGGTCTCTGGTGCTGCAAACGCTGTAAGGCAGCAACTCTACTGCTGTGCCACCATGGCACCATTATTTGCTATTGTTGTTTGTTCTGGGCCATTTTAATTTTGATGGGATATTCTGCTGTGATAGCACGCTGCATGTCAGGGGTGGAAGTTAAGGGACAACCAACAGACTCCAGTCGACCTACGAAAAGAAAAAAAAATCCATGATTATATGATAGCATTGAAAGCAGTTTATGCTCTTTGAAGCATCTTGGAACATTTTACCATATCAAAGGCTCCCTGTTCTTTGTGTGCACTGCCCTGTATCTGAGACTCTTTTGAAAAGAGACAACCAAAAGGTGATGCCCCATAAGTTTAAAAAAAAAATCTGTAATCTTTTGATAGAGTAGACAAAAAAACAAACATTGTTTCCACTAGTTGGAAGGAGGAAAAATAGGGCTAGAAGTAAAGTAAGCTAATGATAAAAGAAATCAAACTGGAAATTAAGAAGAAACATTTCCTGGAGAATGTGAAATCCAATGACCAGTTGAGTTTCCTAGTATTGATGTGGGTATGAAGGGGCAACATGTAAATACAAGAGACAGCAGATGTTACAACTGGAGCAAAAAAAAACAATTGATGGAGGAACCAGTTTAGTTTTGTTTAGAAATACAGCATGGAAATAGGCCCTTTGTACCACCGAATCCGTGCCGGCCAGCGATCCTCGCACACTAACACCATCCTACGCACATGATACATTTAACTATTTTTTACCAAGCCAATTGACCTGCGGAGTATGGGAGGAAACCGAGCTCACGGAGAAAATCCATGCAGGTCACAGGGAGAACGTCAAACTCCATACAGGCAAACATCTCTAATCAGGATCGAACCCGGGTCACCGGCGATGTAAGGCAGCAACTCTATTGCTGCACCATCGTGCCGCCCCTGTGAGTTAGGCAGTATAATGTAGCCATTGCTTATCGAAACAATGACCATAAAAGACACAAAGTGCTGGAATGACTCAACAGGTTAGGCAGCACCAATGGAGAAATGGATAGATGATGTTTTGGGTTGGGGTCCTTTCTCAGACTGTTGATGGTGGTGGTGGGAGGGAGGGGATGGGGGGAGAAAGCTGGATGAGAAGAGGGACAGGACAAAGCTTGGCAAGTGATAGGTGGATGCAGGTGAAGGGAGTTTTTGATAGGCAGATGGCTGGTCAAAAGCAAGAGATGAAAAGACAAAAGGTGTGAGATAAGGATGGAAGGGGTTCAAATTGTGAAGCTAGAAGAAGAAATATAGGTAGAAGGGGAGAAATGGATGTGATGGGATGTGGAGCATAGGGAATGGGAAGAGGGGGTTGTTTTCAGATAAGTTATGTAAAATGGGAGAATTCACTGTTCATATTAGGTTGTGTTATCCCTCCCCTTCCACCTCTATTCCATCATCTGGCTTCACAATACTTCTATCTTCATCTCACACCTTTTGTTTTCTCATCTTTGGTCTTTGTCCATTGATTTGTCCATCAAAATCCCTCCTCACTTGTCTCCACCTATCACTCGCAATGTTTTGTCCTATCCCACCTCTCTTCCAGCTTTCTCCCCTCCCCCCGCCACATCAGTGTGAAAAAGGGTCCTGACCTGAAATGTCACCTATCCATGTTCCCCAGAGATGCTGCCTGACCCGCTGCCTGATGCTGCCTAGATCTGCCCGATCCAGCACTTTGTTTCTTTTTTGTCAGCCAACATTACCTTGTGTCTAACCCTTGTCTGCCCCTTCTTCCCTGTTCCCTAGGTACAAGTTTGGACAATATTTTCTTTTGTTTTAACCTCTGTTATATAGAGACATAAGTCTTATTCATCGTAGAATTCTTGAAACCTATTTTTTAATATGATTGTATGTTCTTTTCCATCTTTAATATGATCGTGCAATGGTAACATCTGCAGAGCAAATCCGGAAAATAGAGTTTTCCAAAAAATAGTCTTTGAGCAAGTTTTAAATGCATGAAAAGACTATTCCTTTTTGATAGAATCATCCTCTCTACCTGCTCGCCAATCAATGAATCCATCTTTTGTCTCTTTGGAAACATATCTACCTGACATGTACATCACCACGGAAGACACAAAATGCTGGAGTAACTCAGCGGGCCAGGCAGCATCTCTGGAGAGAAGGAATGGGTGACGTTTCGAGTCGAGACCCTTCTTCAGGCTGATGTCAGGGGAGGAGGCAGGACAGAGATAGAATGTAGTCGGAGACAGTAAGACTAGTGGGAGAACTGGGAAGGGGGAGGGGATGGAGAGACAAATCAAGGGCTATCTGAAGTTAGAGAAGTCAATGTTCATATTGCTGGGGTGTTAACTACCCAAGCGAAATATGAGGTGCTGTTCCTCCAATTTGCGCTGGGCCTCACTATGACAATGGAGGAGGCCCAGCACTGAAAGGTCAGATTGGGAATGGGAGGGGGTGTTGAAGTGCTGAGCCACAGGGCGATCAGGTAGGTTTAGATGAACTGAGCGGAAGTGTTCAGCGGAACTATCACCGAGCCTGCGCTTGTTCTCGCCGATGCAGAGATGTTGACACCTGGAATGGCGGATACAGTAGACGAGGTTGGAGGAGGTGTAAGTGAACCTCTGCCTCACCTGGAAAGACTGTTTGGGTCCTTGGATGGAGTCGAGGGGGGAGATAAAGGGACAGGTGTTGCATCTACTGCGGTTGCAGGGGAAAGTACCTGGGGAGGGGGTGGTTTGGGTGAGAAGGGATGAGTTGACCAGGGAGTTTTGGAGGAAACGGTCTCTGCGGAAAGCAGAAAGGGGTGGAGAAGTGAAGATGTGGCCAGTAGTGGGATCCCGTTGGAGGTGACAAAAGTGTTGGAGGATTATATACTGTATGCAACGGCTGATGGGGTGGAAGGTGAGGACAAGGGGGACTCTGTCCTTGTTATGAATGGGGGAGGGGGAGCAAGAGCGTAGCTGCGGGATATCGAGGAGACCCTAGTGAGTGCCTCATCTATAATGGAAGAGGGGAACCCCCGTTTACTAAAGAATGAGGACATCTCCGATGCCCTCGTATGGAACACCTCATCCTGGGCACAGGTGCGGCGTAAATGGAGGAATTGGGAGTAGGGGATAGAGTCTTTACAGGAAGCAGGGTGGGAAGACGTGTAGTCAAGATAGCCATGGGAGTCAGTAGGTTTGTAGTAGGTGTCAGTCTTCTCCTTCTTTTCGCGTCCATCTTGTTACAAATGTTGACCTCGCTGTCATCGTCCGTCCTGAAAAGGACGCAAGCTACCGGCGACAATCAGTGGAAGCCATCACTTGTCGCAATCGATGATGGTGGTAGCAGAATTAGCTCGGGATACTACCAGTTTCCAGCCCCGCGACATGGACGCTTCTGCTATGGGGCTAGGTGTCCGTCAATAGTCTGTTTCCTGTGATAGAGACGGTGAGATCTAGAAACGGTAGGGAGATGTCAGAGATGGTCCAAGTGAATTTGAGTGCGGGATGGAAATTAGTGGTGAAGTTGATGAAGTCAGTGAGTTCTGCGTGGGTGCAGGAGGTAGCACCAATGCAGTCGTCTCCACTCGGTACTTAAGAACTCTGATGTTGGTTTGGCCCTTGATAATATTTATTCTCTGAGTACACATTGGAATTTATTTTTACAGTGGAAATCTAATTCTATGCAATGATTTTTTGGAGTTCAAACATAATGATTGGCCTTGTTTGCTTTATTGAGATGCTCGAGTGGGCTGTATACTCAAAGCTTGGCACAAGTGTTGTAGCTTCCCTTTGCTCACTTCTGGCATGTGTGCCATGTACACCTGTCACGTGTGTTCTCCCTCCCAGTGTCTGCCACATGAACAGATGAAAATGTTGATGGATTAGGTGCACTCAACCATCACTGTCATTTAAAAAAAAATCGTATTCAATGTTCCAAGATCTGAGTGTCTGCTGCAAGTGCTATAAGGCAGCAACTCTACCCACCATGTTGGAGTAACTCAGTGGATCAGGCAGCATCTCTGTATAGGTGACATTGTAGGTCGGGACCCTTCTTCAGACAAAAGGACAAGGACGGCAGACACATGGAAACAGGGGCCTCTGCAGGATCACATCAAAGTCCCTCTGACTTGGAAATACATCAGCATTCCTGATGGTGTTACAATACAATACAATACAATACAACACGGTTTTATTCATCACATTGCACATAAAGTGCAAGTGAAATGAATTTTCAGCAGCGGTACAATGATAAAGAACACACAATACACAATAATAATGTAACATAAACATCCACCACAGCATTCATCACTGTGGTGGAAGGCACAACATTTGGCCAGTCCTCCTCCATTTTCCCCCGTGGTCGGGACCTCAACCCTCCGTCTATAACAGTCCCTTGAGTTTATCCAGCACTCAGAACACTCCCATGAATTCATGCAAGGGCGGCCACGATGGCACAGCGGTAGAGTTGCTGCCTTACAGCGCTTCCAGTGCCGGAGACCTGGGTTCGATCCTAACTACGGGTGCTGTCTGTATGGTGTTTGTACGTTCTCCCTGTTACTGTGTGGGTTTTCTCCGAGATCTTCCATTTCCTCCCACACTCCAAGGACATACAGGAATGTGGGTTAATTGGCTTGGAGTAAATGTAAAATTGGGTGTATCAGTGAGTGTAGGATAGTGCAGACTCGGTGGGCCGAAGGGCCTGTTTCCGCGCTGTATCTCTAAACTAAAAACAAAACTAAATCCCATTCAGCCACTTTTAGTGAGCTATTTTTGTCACAGACCCGACAACCCGCCGTTATTCTCCTACCACCCACCTACAATAGGGGCGATTTACAGAAACCATTCTACTTCCCAAATAGTATGTCTTTGGTATACGGGAGGAACTCTGAACACCTCTTGGAATTATCTGGTAAATGTACAGTCTTTTGCCCAGAGTAGTGGAATCGAGAAACAGAGCACATAGGGGAAAGATTTAATAGCGACCTGAGGTGCAGACTTTTTTACATAAAGGGTGGTGGGTATATAGAATCAGCTGTTGGAGGAAGGAGTTGAGGCAGGTACTATGTCTTTATTTATATAATGTCTTTATTTATATAGCACATTTTTAGTCAACTTGCATTGACCCCAAAGTGCTTCACATAATTACATCCACACAGACAGGCAAAGGTGGGTGAAGTGTCTTGCCCAAGGACACACACAGGCAAAGGTGGGTGAAGTGTCTTGCCCAAGGACACAACGACAGTATGCACTCCAAGCGGGATTCGAACCAGCTACCTTCCGGTTGCCAACCGAACACTTAGCCCATTGTGCCATCTGTCATAATGTTTAGGAGACATTTGTATAGGTCCATGAATAGGATAGGTTTAGTGGGATAAGGGCCAAGCACGGGCAGGTGGGGCTAGCTGGGGCATTGTTGGTTGGCATGGGCAAGATGGGCCGAAGGGCCTGTTTCCACGCTGTATGACTCTGACACCCAAGGTTTACCCATGAGGTCCTAGGGAGAATGTGGAGATGGCAACTGGAGGCTAGGATTGAAGCAGGTCACTGGAACTGCAAGGGAGCCGAGCTGCGTCTGAGCCACTTCATCACTCTAAATTCTCAAACTTCCCATCAAACAGCACCTTGGAAGAACCTTTACTCAGAGTCATAGAGCATGGAAACTGGCCCTTCAGCCCAATTTGCTCACACTGACCAACATGTCCCAGCTACTCAAGTACCACCCACCAGCGTACGGCCCATATCCCTCTAAACCTGTCCTATCCATGTACCCGTCTAACTGTTTCTTAAATGTTGCAATAGTACCTGCCTCAACTACCTCCTCCAGCAGCTCGTTCCATACACTCACCACCCGTTGTGTGAAAAAGTTACCCCTCAGATAGTTACCTATGTCCTCTGGACCTCGATTCCCCTACCCTGGGCACGAGACTCTGAGCTTTATTGCAGTGATTCAGGAGGCAGCTGACAAGCCGTCAGTGAAATCCAAATCCTGTAAATTAGCAGAACAAATCACCGCACTTGAATTTGGATGGGATAGTTCTTGCAGCGGTGGGAAATGTGTAGCAATTACATCATTAATATTTGATAGAACTTTCAGATCACCAACTGTTTGGTCTGTTGAGATGCCCACAGCTTTTGACCGGAGTGCAGCAGCACAGTGGTTGCAAAACAGGTAAAGCCTTGTGAGTAGGAGCAAGACCAAACCGCCTGTACTACCAGCTGAACTTAATTATCTCATGTTGGAGTAAGCAATGGAGAGTGCCAGGAAACAGCATGGAGCAAAAGATAAAACTAAACATTTTTTGGAAATTTCAGTGTGTACCATGGAAGGACTTGTTAAGATTTATCTCCGCAGAGCACTGCTGTGGAGCAGGAGGCTGTTATGTCAATTTTGTTATGCCTTAAGCACATTGTGACAGTTCACTTCACCATTGTAGTGTTTCCTTCCTGAAGTTTTAGTCTGGGTCATGGTTTGGGCTTTGAATAAGGTACAAAATGCTGGATTATGGGCTATGTGCAAGTTTGACTTGTGCATATTTGCATTAAATTGGGTTACATTGTGAAGGAGCTTAATCTTAATGCAGGCTGTGCACTCTGGTTAAGTACATAACTGATTTCTTCTACATTTAAAAAAAATACATTTAACCAGGATATACATTCACATTTAAAATTATGGCAGACTACAAAATTAATTAATTAAAAAAACTGACATTTTATATATTTGTAATAAAAGGCAGTTCCAGACTGCTTAAATGGTTCAGGTTGTGATAGTTAGTTTAATTGAACCATCCGAAAAAGAGGCAAAGATTTATATTTTATTAATTAACAATAGTCAAATGGACATTGTACCAATGGACACAGAATTGGAATCGCTATGGCTGCTTTGGTATATGGGAGGAATTCTGAACACCTCTTGGAATACATCTGGTAAATGCACAGTCTATTGCCCAGAGTAGGGGAATCGAAAATGTAACTGCAATCTGCAGGCATGAGACACATGGATTAATTATCCTTAAAGGAGGCAGACACCAAAATGATAAGTTGTACATCCTTTTATCTAATGTGGAGCAGTTCTGTGGAGTCCCAGCTCTGTATTCTTCTTCTTATCGAGTCCACACACAAGATTAGAAGTTGTTCAGCCAGAGCTGAACACACTTCTCGGCATCTGCTCAATGGTGTCTGTCTTGCGCTTCTTGTGCTTCTTGTGCGTGGTGGTGGAAAGATTGGTTGAAACAGGGCCGCGACGTGAACGCTAGCTCTGTATTAAAACTGCAGGTCACTACCTGCCCATATTCCCTGTCAAACCACGTCTCCCAAGGCCTTCAGGAGGGCTCACGGCTCCCATTAGCGGGCATGAGTCGACGCGTTAGGCGGGAGTTGCCTGGCTTTTACCGTGACCTCTTGAAGGCCAGGAATTTGGTCACCTTCAGCCAGGGCCCTACTCCTCAGGGGGAGGGGGGTGTCGTGGCTGTGATGGTGGGTGTTGAGGAGAGACGTGTGCATGGAACGATTCCGGACGAGCTTGCCCCCGTTCAGTCGGAATTGTTCATAGGGCCCAAGGCCCGGGTCCCTCCCCGAGAGCCGACCCCATGCAACATGAGCCGCCTTTCCGAGATGCCCAGCGTACCGTTCTGTGACGCGGAGAGGCGCGTACTGTACAGGCTGCTACTGCACACTCTCCACTTCCTCGCCCTCGTCTTTCGTCCAGACACACCCTGGCGGTCCGTGTTACCACCTGACGAGGGGAGCGGTCCCCAGTGGAGGTCTATCTACAAGGGAGTCCTCCCCCTTTACATCGGGGACCTGGGGTGGAGAGTATTGCACAGAGCCGTGGCCTGTAATAGGTATTTGAGCCGGTTCACGGACTCTTCCCCTGCTTGTCATTTCTGCGGTGAGGAAGAGACCGTGTTCCATGTGTACATAGAGTGTGAGAGGTTGCAGCCACTGTTCGAGTATCTGAAAGGGCTGCTCCTCAAGTTTTGGCTACATTTTAGTCCAACACTATTAATTTATGGGCACCCGGTGCAGAGGGGGGAAGGATGGGAGGGAGGAGTGGGTTTCCCTGTCGGTCTGCTCCTGGGCCTGGCCAGGATGGCCATTCGCGGGTCCAGGCAGCGGGCAGTCGATGGCCGCACACCGGTTGCTTGCCTGTCCCTTTTCCGGGGTTACGTCCGAGCTCGCGTGTCCCTAGAAAAGGAACACGCGGTGTCCATGGGGACTGTGGAGGTTTTCTGTGCACGCTGGTCACCACAGGAGGTTGAATATATTATCGATAAGAATGTTAATATTTTAATTTGATAAATTTGTTTAAGTGTTAAGAGGGAACACGTGGTGTCCATGGGGACTTTGGAGGCTTTCCATGAATACTGGTCGCCGATGAAGGTCGAGTGTTTTGTTGATAAACGGAACACTCGACCTTCAACGGCCATTCGTGGGTCCAGTTGACGTTGACGTTATTAATTTGACGATCATTTGTTTGTAAGCTGTCAGCATAGGCAGTCTTTGATTGTGTTAATACTCTATGTTTATGAGTTTTGAATAAAAGTAGTTTCATAATAAAAAAAAATTTTTTTAAAAAAGGCCTTCGGCAGAACCCCAGCCTGTGGAGTTTAGTTTTGTTTACTTGAGAGAGATACTGCGTGGAAACGGGCCCTTGACAAACGATCACCTGTGCACTAATGCTATGATATCCCACTTTTGCATTCTACACACTAGTTTAGTTTATTGTAATGTGAAAAGGTACAGTGAAAAGGTTTTGTTGCATGCTAAGCAGTCAGCGGAAAGACTATACACGATTACAATCAAGCCATTCTTGTACAGATACATGATACACTTAGGGCAATTTACACAAGCCAATTAACCTACAAACCTGCATGACTTTGGAATGTGGGGGGAAACCGGAGCACCCGGAGAAAACCCACTGGGTCACAGGGAGATTGTACAAACTCCGTACAGACAGCTCCCGTGGTCCGGATCAAACCCGGGTTTCTTTGCTGCCGTGCCACTGTGCCAAGAGTTGTTGGCCTCCTATGTGACAACTCTCCTCTTGGAATGATACTTGAAACCATTGAGGAGAGATGATCAAACAAATGACCAATCTTTTTGCCACTATGAAACAGTATATGCCAGAAAAACTCAGCAGGTAAAGCGGCACCTCTGGGAAGAGAAAGAGTAATTTTTTCAGTTCATTGACCCTTTACCTTGAGGTTGTCCACTGAGAGGCATCTTCCTCTACTCTCCCTGCACATGTGTAGCTTTGCTCATTCTCCCAGCCTGAATAAATCTACACCTAGACTCAAACCTATTTACGGAATGCCATTTAATGCACCCTTCTCTAAGTGGAAGGTTGTATACAGAAGGTTCTTCTTCTTATCGAGTCCACACACAGGGTGAGAAGTTGTTCAGCCAGAGCTGAACACACTTCACGGCATCTGCATACAATGGTGTCTGTCTTGCGCTTCTTGGGCTTCTTGTGCGTGGTGGTGGAAAGATTGATGGAAACAGGGCCGCGATGTGAACGCTCTTTCCTTGACCCCCATACAGAAGGTTTATATCAAGCAAATGTCCTTCTATCTTGGATGAGACTAACTTAATGGGGCATCTGAGTCAGCATGGACGTTGGACCGAAGGGCCTCTCTCCTTGTGGTATGACTTTATGACTCTATGACACTGGTCTGTTGAGATAGCAGGTTATAATGTCTCAAATTGGGCGCAAAAAATCCCTCGACCATTGTCTACTTTAGACACATACATAATAAATCTTGAGTGATTTATTTGTTTATAGATTTGTAAAATGGTCAACCAATCCCTTCTAGAAAGAAAGATGTTAGATTAGAGTTACCTTCCTTTGAATATCTTAAATCAAAAATGTTGGAATAAATTTATTATAAATAAATTATGATAGAAAAGTGGCGCAGTGGTGAAGTTGCTGCCTTACAGCACCAGAGATCCAGGTTCAATCCCGACTACGGGTGCTGTCTGGACGGAATTTGTACATTCTCCCTGTGACCGTGTGGGTTTTCTCCGGGTGCTTCGGTTTCCTCCATATTCCAAAAGCCGTACAGGTTTGTAGGTTAATTGGCTTTGGTAAGTTGTAAAATTGTCCCTAATGTGTAGGATAGTGCTAGTGTATGGGTGATCGCTGGTGAGCGCGGAATCGGTGGGCTGAAGGGCCTGTTTCCACGCTGCATCTCTAAAGTCTAAAGTAATTTAAGTCTGAAGTGTCTTTACATCATCTATACCAAATTAACTATTTGGCATATTCAGTTAGCAGGCATATAGGTCCGCAGAAAGTTTACTAAGAATATTGCTTCAAAATTAGGTACAAGGGAGGGAGAGGAAATATGGGAAGTGAGTTGCATGTTTTGCGGGCCAGCCATTGTAATGGCCGTACAGATTTGTGAATTAGAGAGACTGACAGAAGATGATGGAAGAGACATGAAACGGTGTTTCATGAAAGCAGACAGGCTATCAGTGATCAATCAAACTGGAATTGGCAAGTTGGGTGCAAATGAGAGGATGTGGTCTGTTTGATGGGCCATCAGTGAGGATTAAACTGACAGCACTCATCTTTCTGCAGCGGGTGGGTCATCACATGGATGAAGACTACATGAAGGTTTGAAACGTGAAATGGAAGCAAGCGCCCCTGTTGATTTAAATTTGATTGCACTTACAGTCAATCTTTTATAGTACAACCAAAAGCTCTGTTTAGGTTACATTATTCTCGCTTCTTGAGTTCTTCTTTGTTCTGTTTTCTCCACTGGAGTCTCCCTTCTGTTCTGTTTTCTGTCCTGGAGTTTGACTCTATTCCATCCACTATCAACTCTTTCTTGTTTGGCCCCTCCATTGGTGCCCTTCGGCTCCATTCTCTCTCTTTAGGCTTCTCATCTATTCTTCTCCGAGCCTCTCTCTGCTCCGTTCTCTTAGAGACGCTTGTCCAGTTTGTTCTGCTCCCGACGTTTATCTACTGTATTCTCACTACTCTCAACATTTTCGAGACTGTTTGCTGTAAACTCCTCGATATCTTGTATTCACGAGTCAGGAGTATTTAATTGTCATATGTATTGACTGTGGAAAAATTGATTTCATACTTGCAGCTTTTTAACAGGCCTATAAATGCAATACGAAGGTTAAAATATAATAATGTAGAAGCACAAACGTTGTGAATAAATGATTTGTTTATTCAGGCATTGTAGGTAAGATATACATACACATTTAGCACTCAAACACAATAGTCATTGTTGTTGCTGAGAGGCTGTTGCCTCGTGGGCTCGAGCTGAACTCCTGTTGAGGTGGCAGGACACTCTCATGAAGAGAGAGGAAGAGAGAGAGAGAGAGGGAGGTTGGTTCTTATATACTAGGGCACACCCCCATACCCCGTGACTCCTTCCCGTGACTCCCGACTGCCGAGGGTTCGCATAGCAAGAGTGGCCTAACCACTAGGTGCCACAACAATAATCAAAAAGGTTGTTTAGTTGAAATATTAAAGTGGGAGGGATCAAATTTAAAGGAGACGTACGGGGCAAATTGTTTTACACAGAGGGTGGTGTGTAACTGAAATGCATTGCTGGGGGTGGTAGTTGAGGCAGATATGATACTGGCATTTAAGAGACTTTTGGATAGGCATGTGCTTATGCATGGAATAAATGGATATTGATTATGTGCAGGTAGATAAGACATGGTCTTGGCATTATTGTTGGCACAGGCATTGTGGGCTGAATTGTTTGTTCTTGTGCTTTACTGTTCTATGCTCTGAAAAAAATTCAACAACTTAATAATCATTGTACAAGGCAGCCATAATTGTGCAAAAACAGAAGTCTGGCATGCAAACAAAGATACAGCCCACATAAGTGCATCACGGTGGCGCAGCGGTAGAGCTGCTGCCTTACGGCGCTTGCAGTACCAGAGACCCAGGTTCAATCCCGACTACAGGTGCTGTCTGTATGGAGTTTGTACCTTTCTCCCCATGACCCCGTGGGTTTTCTCCGAGATCTTCGGTTTCCCCCCACACTCCAAAGGCGTGCAGGTATGTAGGTTAATTGGCTTGGTGTATGTGTAAATTGTCCCTAGTGTGTGTAGGACAGTTGATGTGTGGGGATTGCTGGTTGGTGTGGTCTCGGTGGGACGAAGGGCGCTGTATCTCCAAACTAAACTAAAATCATCTATAGTTCTACCCCAAGCATTTAACATAACTTACCGAAACATAACTGAACATGCATGAAATGTTCTAGTGAAGTAAGCAAAACATTTGTCATCATGACACAACTTTGTTCTTTTGTAATGTTTTTATGAAGATGCAATTGATTAGATATAATGCTCGGATATAATGCACATGTGCCAGAACAGAGCTTAATCTAATTGATTACAACCTGTTTTTGGTTCCAAAATGTATCTGCATATGTTTGTATGATTGAAGTAATTATTTGCATACTTACAATTCAGTGGTTAGCTTTGTGCACCAGAAGTGTAATTGCTTCAATACGAAAGCCAAAGAAAAAAATGAGAATTGAATGAAAACTTGTTGTTTAGAACTCTGCAACGCACAACATTTGAATTCTAGTGGTGACAGTTGTTGATAACAGAAGGAAGCCACACACGCGTGATCTGTACCTTCCAAAGTGTAATGCCGAGTTGGTGCCAAAATTCAAATTCTGTCATTCAAAGACTGAGAGAAATAGAGTATTGAGATAGAATGTTTCATGAACCATTCTGTTCACAACTTGTACTTGCAATTTGATTGTAACAATTGGCAAGATTGGTGTAAAAACTGGTTCTGTACTCGCTGCACCTGCTGTGAACTAACTGGACCATCCTATGAACAGTCATGTTCATTTACTTCCCCAGTGGCTCAGTTGATCAAGGCAATACACAGCTGGCACCCTCGGTATGTCCTAGGCGGCCCACTGAGATGGAAAGGACAGGGGCATTACATTATCCCTGGCTTAACGACAGAAAGGATGGACCTGGTTTTCCATTCTTTAATCATTGGGCGGTACAGATACACTGCGGTAGGGCGGCACCCTCACAGGACCAGAGAGTCGGGTTCGATCCTGACCTCAGGTGCTGTCTGTGTGGAATCTGCACGTTTTCCCTGTGCCGCACAGGTTGTCTCTGGGTGCTCCGGTCTCCCCCCACATTCCAAAGATGTGCATGTTTATAGATTCATCGGCTACTGTAAATCACCTCTAGTGTGTGAGATGGGAAAGTGGGCTAATATAGAACTAGTGTATGGGTGATCGACTTAGTGGGGGGGGGGGGGGGGGGGGGGGGGGGGGGGGGGCAAAGGGCCTGTTTCCAAGGTTTATCTCTAAACTAAACCAAATATAAATAAATGGAGCAGGAATCGATAAACAAAGAACTGCAGATGCTAATTTTTTTTCTTCAAATGTCAGAGCATGTCAGCGGGTCAGGCAGCATCATAGAACATAGAACATAGAACATAGATAGGTGACATGTTGGGTCGGGACACTTCGACCTAGAGCAGGAATAGGCCTTTGACACCTTTCACCCTCCAAGCAATTCAATAACATGGGTATTCTCTGCCCTCCAAAATGTAATGCATAGTTGGTTGCAAAATTCAAATTCTGTCACTCGCAGACAGAGAGAAATAGAACAATCTGTATGCTCCGTTACCTCGGTGCTACTTTCCTTCATTAACTCCATATATTTTGATTCAGTGGTGCAGGTGCAGAGGAACTGAACCATTCTGAGAAGTAACACCTTCAAAACGGAAGAAAGGAGAAAATAACAGAAATGGAAGATAATACTTATTATATAATGCCCTTGTAATTCAGAGAGAATAGAGTTGTATGGCCCTTCAGTCTACCTTGCCGACCGTTGGCTTTCTGGGGGCAGTCCCACTTGCCTGCATTTGACCTCTAAGTCCTCTAAACCTTTCCTATCCATATGTCTGCCCAAATGTATTTTAAAAGTCGTAATTGCATCTACTTCTACTGCTTATTCTGGCAGCCCATTTTAGATATGGACTACCCTCTGAGGTCCGTCTGAAAACTCCACCATTGCACCTTAAGCTATGGCCTCTAGTTTTAGATTTCTCTACACTGGGTAAAAGACCTTGAGCATTCATGTTATCCATGCCCCTCATGATCTTATACGCCTCAACTAGATCAGCCTCCTATGCTCTAGAGGAAAAGGTCTGGTAGCAGATTAAAAAAGTGATCAGATATGTGTTTTCTTGGGCAGCTATACCTATTTGTTTACATTGCAAGGTGAAAATCTGAGATTAAATTTGTTTTTCTCCATTTATGATCATCAGAGGTGATTCATACTTAGGTGTTGTTTTTATTCAAACTGATGAAGAATTGGATGAATGAAATCCTAGTGGACTGTTTAATAGTTTCCCTTCCCATTCCCTATTTTTACATCTAACCAACCACTACGAGACTTAATGAGATGGAAGATTAGTCCTTGAAAATCTTAGTCACTGCAGACTTCAATAAAATATGCAGCTCCTTATTTTCACTCATGTTTGAATGGTTGGTTTGTGCAAAAGTATCCTTGGGTGCTTGGCTATGTCCCTCTCTATCTTCTGTATTAACCACACGCACATATGTGCTGACACATGCACAGACAGAGAGACGGAGACACGCACAGGCACATGCACACGAGCAGATGTACATACATACACACATGCACATGCACACATGTACATACACACATATATGCACACACATTTATGCACACACACATATATGCACACACTCAAACATATATACACACACATACATAAACGCGCGCGCACACACATACGCACACATATACGCACACACACATATATGCACACACACACATATGCGCACATACACATTAATGCACACACACACACATATATGCACACACACATATACGTGCACACACTCATATACGCACACACACACACACACACACACACACACACACACACACACACACACACACACACACACACACACACACACACACACACACACACACACATGTACACACAGTACTAAAGTGATGGAGAGGGAGCACATTTTCCAAAGACACATTATAAACCTATTTCCTTGTATGATTTGGTGGGCATCCTGCGAAGCAAGAATTTAAATAACTACATGCCTCAATATTAATCCTGATTACGAAAATTGTGTTCATCAGTTTACACGAGCTCTGGAAATATGCAACATTGCAAAATGACTTACAGAAGTTTTCAGTTATAACATCATAAATTAGTCCAAGCAATAATCCAGCCTTATGAAGACTAATCTAATACTTTTTCTGAAATTGTTTCTTGACTAAATTGGTTTATTTACAGCAATGCTTGCAGTTAGTGATGTATTAGGTTTTAATGTATGTGAATACTGAGTGAAAATGACAGAGCTCTACAACACTTCAGAGGTATCACAGTAACTCACAGCTTACAGCAAGAAGGCTCCTTAGTCACTGAAACATGATAGCATCTGTATAAAATAAAACGGCTATGCAGAGTTTTTAATAAAACAACAAACCTGAAATGCTGGAATTACTCTGCAGATCAGGCTGCATCTGTGGAGAGAGGAGCAGAATGAGTATTTCAAGGCAATAATTTTCATTCAAAACCAGTATGCGGGAGTTGCTAATGTGGAGAAGCTTTATTCTGATGGTGGTAAAGGCAGATACAATAGTGGTGTTTAAGAGGCTTTTTAGATATGTACATAGATGTGCAGAGAATGGAGGGATATGGATTATGTGCAGGCAGATAAGATTAGATTATTTTGTCATTATGTTTGTCACAGGCATTGTGGGCTGATGTTCTAAGATTACATTCAAAAGGAACTTACGCTGCTCAGAGCAAAGAAATTTCATAACTGATGTATCATATCAAAACTCTGCCGTCGTTCCACAACCAATAAGACAAATCCAATTCAACTAGTAGCCAACCACAACATCATTATACAATATCTGCAAAATGACGCATAGTCTTATAGAGCCATAGCCATGTAATGTGGAAATAGGCCCTCAGCCCAACTTGCCCACAGCTGCCAACATGACCCAGCTACACTAGTCGCACCTGCCTGTGCTTAGCCCATATCCCTCCAAGGGATATCCACCTTAAAGGGATTGTCCCACTTGGCGATTTTTTCGGTGACTGCCGGCATCATTGACTGATGTAACAGGTCACCGCAAATAATTGCAGCGTGACGCGCCGTGACGTGGTGTTGATGCGCGGTGTTTTTTCAGGTGTCGCAACATTTTTTTTGTCGCCGCTGGATTTTGAAATGTTCAAAATCTTTTGGCGACACTGATATGACGCCAGCAGTCGCCGAAAAAATCGCCAATTGCGACAGGCCCTTAAATATTTTCCCGCTCACCTTAAACCTATGTCCTCTGATCCTCGATTCCCCTACCCTGTGCAAGAGACTCTGTACATCTACCCGATCTATTTCCCTCATGATTTTATAAACCTCTATCCTCCTGCTCTCCAAGGAATAGAGCCCCAGCCTACTCAATCTCTCCCTGTAGCTCAGGCCCTTGAGTCCTGGCAATATCTTAGTAAATCTTCAATGCACCCTTTCCAGCTTGATGACATCTTTCCTATAACAGGGTGACCAAAACTGAATACAATACTCTAAACGTGGCCTCAATAATGTCTTGTACAGCTGCAACACACAGTTGTTGATACACAATACTCTGAATGATGAAGGCTAATGTGCCGAAAGCCTTCTTGACCATCCTTTCTACTTGTGATATAACTGTGTACCTATTTTCTGGGATCCCTCTGCTCTATAGCATTTCCCAGAGCCTTGCCATTCACTGTATAGCTGCAGAAGAGGTTTACCAGAATCCTGCCTGGTTAGGAAGTATTAGCTATAAAGAGAGTTTGGACAAAATTGGTTTATTTTCTCTGGAATGCCGGAGGTTGAGAGAAGACCTGACAGATAAACACAAAATTATAAGAAGCATTGATAGGGTAGATAGTCTGAAGAATGGTCCTATCTATGTTCTCCAGAGATGCTGCCTTGACCCAGCTGAGTTATTCCAGCATTTTCAGTAAACATTTAATGGAGACGTGTGGGGCAATTTTCTTTTACACAGAAGATGGTGGGTGTCTGCAGCATAGACACAAAAAGCTGGAGTAACTCAGTAGATCAGACAGCATCTCCAGAGAAAAGGAATAGGTAACATTTCAGGTCAAAAGCCTTCTTCTGAGAGTCAGAGGAAAAGGAAACGAGAGATATAGATGGTGATATAGAGAGATCTAGAACAAATAAAATGATAAAGGATGATTAAGCATATCTGGACTATGCTGGCAGGGGTGGTGGTGGAGTCAGATACGATAACGGCATTAAGGAGCTTTTAGATAGGTAGATATGCAGAGAATGGAGGGATATGAATCATGTTATGTTCAGCAGAGACATTGTGGGCCGAAGGGCCTGTTCCTGTGCTGCACTTTTCTATCCTCTGTGATCTATGCCAAATGTTAAATGAAGGATTCGAACAGCCGGATTCATTTTTGGTTTTAGACTGCAGCCAACGATGACTAAGGCATAGAAACAGTGCAGGTTACAGTGCTGTCCCTGTTCTTGTAGATAGCACAGAGGGTTATTACATTTCATAATGCACAACAAAATTTATCTTTTCCTTTCTTTGATAATTTTGGACTAAAGTTATTTTGCAATATTTGTTCCATTTACAAATTAAAGCAGTTGTAATAGAAACAGAATGACTCATTTATTTTTGTTCAATAATAACATTGAAAATAGCTCACTATATTACAGAAATGCAACACTAATTCGAATGTAAGACATAGTATACGATTATAGTTTTACATGTTGCATTATATTAACAAATGTTTTTGCATTCGATTTCAATATTTTAATACACAAAATATATATTAAATTTAATACAATCTGGCTTGGTTTGGGTAAAATACTCTTTTCTATTATTTCATATGGTGAATTGCTTTATTATAAAATTCTTTTATAATTTATTACAATAAATGTCAACAAGTGGGTTTTCTCTTTGTAACAATTTAGGTGTTTTTGTTGCTCGTCAATTGAAGTTTAATGGGAGTTTAATTGTAGATCTACAGAAAATTAAGTCTTCTTAGCCTGTAATTATAATGCCCCGCTCTCTCGTTCCCATTCCAGCACCAATGATGAGAATTGTAACCATTGAAACTAATGCAATGCTAAAATATATCTCCACGTACTTGTAATTTGGCAGCCAATTTGGCACACTCATTTCAGTGGGGTTTACTGAGGTTGCATCTGGTTTAATAAGGGTTTTTCTGCAGAAGTCTTGGCTTCTGGCAACAGCTTGTGCCCTGGAAGGCAGCAGCACCTTCTGCCTGCTGCCTGAGTCACTGGCTGCTTTTGCACTGTGCTGGAGGACTCCTTCTGCAGTCCAATAAGGCAGAACAGACTGCTGCATTCTGAGCTGCCCACTCACCCTGCTCCTGCTAGGATAACGCAAAGCCGACTTCTGTACACCTCTGAGCTGCAGCATTAACCCTGCATAGACACAAAAAGCTGGAGTAACTCAGTGGGACAGGCAGTATCTCTGGAGAGAAGGAATGGGTGACGTTTCGGGTCGAGACCTTTCTTCAGACTTGTTGGGGAAAAGGGGAAACAGGAGATATAGACGATGAAGGAGAGAGATAAAGAACAATGAATGAAAAATATGCAAAAAATTAACGATGATAAAAGAAACAGACCATTGTTAGCAGTTTGTTGGGTGAAAACGAGAAGCTGATGCGACTTGGGTGGGGGAGGGATAGAGATAGAGGGAATGCCGGGGTTACTTGTAGTTAGAGAAATCAATATTCATACCACTGGGCTGTAAGCTGCCCAAGCGAAATATGAGATGCTGTTCCTCCAATTTGCGTTTAGCCTCACTCTGACAATGGAGGAGACTGAGGACAGAAAGGTGTGTGTGAGAATGGGAAGGAGAATTAGTGTTTAGCAACCAGGAGATTAGGTACGTTCAGGCAATCTGAGTGAAAACCATGTTGAGTTTATTTTGAGTTTAGTTTATTGTCACGTAGATGCAGTGCATGATAAAGGCAACAAAGTGAATAACATTCAGTGCAAGATAAAGTCCAGTAAAGTCCAATTAAAGATATTCTGAGGATCTGCAATGAGGTAGATAGAAGCTCAGGAATGCTCTCTGGTTGTTGGGAGGGTGGTTCTGTTGTTTGATAACAGCTGGAAATAAACTGTCCCTTGAATCGGAAGTGTGCATTTTCACACTTCTATACCTCTGGCCTGATGTTGTGAAAGCAGCCTCAGTGCAGCCCTCAGCCATGATGCAATGTGAGGGGTGGCACTCCCAGAGGAAGAGTGTGTCCAGCCATATGATCAGTGGGCAGGTGACCACGATATCTGGGTAATGGAAACATTGAATCATTGGACTCAGCAAATAAAAAACGATTGTAAGATTCACTGGAGATGTAAGGAACTGCAGATGTTGAAATCTTGAGCAAAAGAGCTGGAGCCACTCAATGGGATATGCAGCATCTGTGGATGGAATGGAGAGGTAGTGACTTCTTCAATCTAAAAGAATGTTGTCTATCCATTTCCTCCACGGATATTGCCAGACCTGCTGTTTCCCTCCAGCACTTTGTGTTCTTTGTCTTGCCATACCACCGGACTTGAATACTTAAACCTTTAACACTTGAATAGTGCTTCCAGTTCCAGAGAGCATGTTAGCAAACTACATTTTGGGGGGGCAGTGACTCAGAAAGCAGTTATTAAGGCATGCAGAAACATGTAGACAGCATTCAGGCATAAGATGATAAGTGACAGGTAACATTTGTGCTACAAAAATGCCACATAATGGATATCTCCAACAGGAACGAGTTTAATCATCTACCTTTAACGTTTAATGACACTACCATTGCCGGGCCCCCCATCATCAACTACCTGTGGAAACTGTTGACCAGGAAATCAACTGGATCAGCCACATAAATGCCTTGCCACAACCAACTTCAGGTATTTTGCCCCGAACGACTCAGTTTCTGACAGCCCATCTGCGTTCTGTCATCTACATGAGAGAAGTGTGAAAGAATACTCTCCTCTGCAGGAGAATGCAGCACTTATTGCCCTCGAGAGGTTCATCACCATCTAGGACAAAGCAGCCAGCCTGACTGACTCACAAAAACAAAAACGTCCAAAGTATTATTTCCCTCCACCGCCGTTGCGCATTGGCTACAGTGTGCACCAACTACAAAATACACTAGATTTACATACCCAAGCTATTCTCATATCTCCTCCTAAACTCACGATCTTTATCACCTTTTTGATCTAAATCCTGAAACCTTTCTCCTGCATCACAGATCTGCAGTGATGCAACACCACAAATGCAGGATTCAGTGCAGGATGTCAGCCACTTGGGCCTAAAAATAATTTTAATAACAGTCCATTGCACATGCTGCTTCATTGGGTTGGTTTTCTTGTGTGTACAGTAAGGATGATAGCAAAATTGTGGAGACTTTACGTAGGAAATGAGCTGGAAAATTCTCCAGAGTCCAACTTACCTGTCCAAAAGTAGTCCACAACCCCCAGATTTTAAACTAATCCTCCCGTAATATTTGTCAATAGTCTATTTACACTACGTCTTGAGGCAGTCAAAGCCATGCACTTATTGGACTTTACCCTTTGGTATCTAAACCACCACTGGATACATTGTGCTCATTGAAAGGCAGAAAGGAACTCGCAGAAGTACAGAAAAGAACAGCCCAGTCAACAGCAAGCTCAGATGAAGACTTTCCAAATGCTTACGCTGGGGAACTGTTGAACCTGAATCATCAAGGTTCCGTTCATTTATTCCTTTTGGTGTCTCACGATTCACTGCTTCTCTAAAGCAATACCAGGGTCCTTGTTGACTTCTCACAGCTTGGCAGGACTCTAACTCCATTGTCAGAGTGAGGCCAAAGGCAAATTGGCAGAATAGCACCTCATATTTCACTTCAGCTGCATACAACCCAGTGGTATGAATATTGATTTCACTAGCTTTAAGTAACCCTAACATCCTCTCTCACTCCGTCCCTCTGCCACCCTAGTCATTGTATCTAATTTCACTGTACTAATTTCACTGTAGTCCTGTTGAGTTTTGCTCATAATCACCTAACCCTCAGCCAACAATGGACCATTGTGGGCTCCACCTTTCCTTGACTATCGTTGATTTGTGCATATCTTTAATTAATTTGTTCTATGCACTTTCTATATCACTCATTTCTCTCTCCCCTGACTCTCAGTCTGAGGAAGGATCTCGGCCCAAAACATCACCTCTTCCTTTTCTCCAGAGATGCTGCCTGACCCATTGAGTTACTCCATCTTTAACTGGGCCTTCGATCTTCCAGCATCTGCAGTTCCTTCTTGAACATTTTAACTGGGCATTGGTGTGGTTATCCTCATCTTTACTTTGGCCAGTGTCTGGTTATCCTTGGTATTATTCAGTGACCAGAATTCAAAGCAATACCTTGTACATGAACAAACTATGCCATTATTTAGATGATAGCAATTGATTAGTAAAATTTGCAAATTATTATTAATCTGTGTGTAACCATTTGTACTGGCATGGTATTTCTTAAATTATAGTGCATCTGGTGGAATAGTCATTGCATACACTGTTTCTGCTCACAGAAGGCAGAATATATGCATCTTTTGATGAAGCTTTCAGTACTGCAAGCTTTGCTGCCTTTTTCTTTTGGGAGCTATGCATTTCCCATTTATTAATCATGTAGCCGAGCGCACATTTCACCCAGTAATCTATCCTTTGTTCTGTAAACAGTTTTCAGGGAATTCACACTTAAAGCTGCATCTTGTCAAATAAATAAATGCTGTAATGAAAACCATCCTTACTTGTGGCAGAATACTGTATCCACAAAATATATATATTTTTTAACTTGACACCTTGAAGCAGGAAAAATCTTCAGGGGCTTATGCTAAAATTTGAGGTAGTGCGGGTAAATTATTGACACTTTTGTTTAGCATAAAAAGGATAACATGAGCAAAAGGATTCAGCTTGAAATGCGCTCTCCAGTGCAAAGTGCAGATGTGCGTGTTTTCAGTGTAAAGAAAGCCACCATAGCTGCATCTTTGATGCCTCTTTGATGTAGTGAAGGAGTTTAAAGAACAATTGAGCAAAATTCTCCCTGACTCATTGCATAGCCATGAGCCATGTTTGTAAATAGCTGTTCCTCCAGGAAAATAGTTTGTTGCAGACCCTCTTGAATCCTTAGTATTCAAGTAAGAGGTCTGCTCGGAGAAATCCAATGCAGTTTGTCTGAGGCTGAATTCTCCATTGACATAAGCATGATTGTGGTGATTTGCACGTACTAAAGGATTCTTTCTCCTCATTAGTTGAGGGTGTAGAGATTTCCTGAAGGTCAGTGGCATTATGTTCACTTGCTTCCTTTGCTTGTCTGTGTGGTTTTCACCACTACATTTGTGAAGCACCTATAAAAACCTTACCTGATATGGAGTAGACTGGCTTTCAATGTTGCCCATTTGATTAAAAATCATGTTACTTGCCTCAGCATTACGCAGGCAAGTAATACAAATGATAAAGTGGAACTCTTCTTTCTTCAGCATTAAGTTGCAAGTTTGTTGTTAAAAATGCTTCAAACAGAATGAGCCGTTCATTGTGTTGAATTGAAGCAACCGTAATTACAATGTACAAGGGCTTCTATCATTTGCTAATTGTGGCAAAATTATAACAATGTATGATTTTGCTGAAAGTATCAAAGAGTGAAACATTTCTCCGTGTTGGAGCATTGCATTATTGAGATGCCTTTTTAATCATTTTGTTTTTCCCAGTCCTTTTGAGCACGTGACTATTTCCTACTCTGGCACACAATATATTTGTGCATGTAATTAATATAAATTAATATAATTAACATTATAATTAGCATTATGTGCTTGCTCTAGCATTAGCACAGAATGACAATTTTGTGCTTCTACATGACATGTCCAATACACTTTAACATTGTTTGTGAATTACTCTGACATATTCCAAAATCATTATTTGACGTGCTCTATAAATTCACGTCTTTTCTTTCTTTGCAGATAAATCCAGGATTAATTTTATTTTTCTTTACATTTGATAGTGTCAAAATAAAAGTTGAAAACATTATACCTGATCCTTGTTCCTTTACTTATTACAAGAATCCCTTCCTAAGGAAGAACATAGCCAGATGAAATGGTAGACCTCCCAATTTATTTATTACCATCAGGCAGATAGATGGTATCTTTAGTTTAGTTTTTGTTTAGAGATACAGCGCGTAAACAGGCCCTTCAGTCCGCCGAGTCCGCACCTATCAGCGGTCCCCACACATTAACACTATCCTACACACACTAGGGGCAATTTAATATTTTGTTTTACATTTAAACCAAGCCAATTAACCTACAAACCTGTACGTCTTTAGAGTGTGGGAGGAAATCAAAGATCTCGGAGAAAAACCCACACAGGTCACGGGGAGTACATACAAACTCCGTACAGACAAACACCCATAATCAGGATCGAACCCGGGTCTATGGTGCTATAAGGCAGTAGCTCCTCCGCTGCACCACAGTGCTGACCTGTGGCTCTTAACTAGACTATTTTTGTCCCAACAAGATTGGTGTGTGTGAAGGCAGGAAAGAGACAGTCAGAGAAAAGTGCATCACCAATCACCTTCATTTTGTCTAAATTTCCTGGCCCAGAGAGGGTCCCAAAGATGACAACCAATTATTGCATTTCTAGTTCTTTTCCCACGTGCCCAGAAATAATTTTGCAACCATATAACCATATAACCATATAACCATATAACAATTACAGCACGGAAACAGGCCATCTCGACCCCTCTAGTCCGTGCCGAACACATAGTCTCCCCTAGTCCCATATACCTGCGCTCAGACCATAACCCTCCATTCCTTTCCCATCCATATAACTATCCAATTTATTTTTAAATGATAAAAACGAACCTGCCTCCACCACCTTCACTGGAAGCTCATTACCAGTTTTTTCAGCATTATGCAATTTAAAATAATTTTACACCCGCATAAAATGCTATTAATACCTCTACCAGGCTGTCCCACCAGTTGAGAATACTGTGTCAAAGTGGTGCTTTGCACAATGCAAATTTGGGGATGTTACAGTGGGATTTGGAACTTGCTGCTCTGGTAATACCCATCATTGGTCACTCCCTGGAGAATCTGGTCTGTTAACACAATGCCAAACTAGGACAATTTCCGCATATTTCCCAAATATTGTTCTGGTGGCTGCCCTCCAATCCCTCCCCAATCGTTCAATCCTGTTACAACATTCGTTAAGATTCCAAGGCCCCAATCTCCAGGTCTGCCGCCCCAACTTGTCACTTCCATACCTCATCCTATGATGCACCCGTATTATTGGCTGTGGACTGGAACTGAATATGTGAAGATCAGTCCATTAGGCAGGAATAGTCTCACATACACTTAATCCCTGTTACCAAAAAAAACATCTTTCTCACCTCCAATCCCAATCTGTTTTTATGTGCTTTAAATCCCCAGCACCTTTTGTAATCCTGTCAATGACTGACTTGCTACCATGCTAATCTGAACACTTAGTTGATTCTGTAACTGAGATGGTGAACATTCACACTACACCCTGTAGATTAATTGTACAGTGAGTGGTGCCTTGAATATAAAATTGTCAGTCCATTTAGTCCCTGCACGAACATTTTGGTCAGAATTATCACTGGAGAAGTTGAAACTTTATGGCTCATGTATGTGTAAGAAGGAGCTGCAGATGCTGGTTTAAACCGAAGATAGACACAAAATGCTGGAGTAACTCATCTCTGGAGAGAAGCATCTCTGGAGAGAAGGAATGGGTGACGCTTTGGGTCAAGACCCTTCTTTAGACAGAGAATCTATCTATCTTATATCTATCTTTGGCTCATTTATGTATTTTATTTATGAAAATAACGTGTTATATTTTGAAATGTCACAATTCAATATGACCACATTAGAACATACAATGAAACTGTGAAAAGTCTAAGCAATAAAAGTTTGCACAGTGTGATATTTGAAATTTTAGTTCAGCATTTAAGTTATCTGGTGACTGGAATTTGGCATTTTGTATTGTTGTTTATTTTGCAATATAGTTAGACTGGTTGGAATATGTTAAATCTCTTTAATTTGAGAGACAGCAACAAAGTGACAGAGAAAAGGTTCAAGGGATTTGTCAGTATGTAAATTTTAAAAAGACTCATAACTTATGACATTGTTCTTCATGTGTATTTTAGTTTAGTTTAGTTTATTGTCATGTGTACCGAGGTACAGTGAAAATATTTTTGTTTTTTGTTGCATCCTAACCAGTCAGCGGAATGTCTATACATAATTACAATCGAGCGGTCCACAGTGTACAGATACATGGTAAAGTGAATAACAGTTAATGCAAGATAAAGTCCAGTAAAGTCCAATTAAAGATAGTTCAATGGTCTTCATTATGGTAGATAGTAGCTCAGGACCGCTCTCTTGTTGTTGGTAGGATGGTTCAGTTTTGCTTTGGTTTAAGAACGATAACTAGTTTTCCACATTAGTTCTCAATTAAGTACTCAATTTATTTAATTCTGCAGCTCTACAATTATTTTATTCCTGTCACTTACATTTTCCTTTTGCTTCATACTCAATCCTCACTCATTTACTCTCTGCCTCCTCCGTGCCACTCCTATCTTTCTAAACTCTTATCACTTGCTGGTTTAGTGTCCTCTTGTAATCTTTTGCCTTGTTTTCTGCATGCTATTTCCTGTGGCTGAGCACCATGCAGAATGGCATTGATCTGAATGCTCCCCCAGCACTAGTCCATCACTGCTCACATTCCCATGAAGAAATGAAAAATGAGCTCTGCGCACAGCTTTTTCACCTCGCTGCCCAGTGGCTAAAATAAAACGTGAGCAAGAGACTGATTCTCCTTGAAGCTGATTTTTTTTTAAACTCTAACTGGTCGCTGGCGGTCATCAATATTGATTGGTGGTAAATAATCTGTTTGAGTTTGGGGGGATGCCAGCGACAAATTACTGTACACTATCTTTCCTCTCCAAGGACGTGTGTAGTTGTCAAAACTGCACGTAAAAGTTTGACTGATGCACATTTCGGCTTCGATGCCTATTCCCGTGCACGCACACACACCCACAACGACCCCCCCCCTCCCCTCCCCACTCCCCACACACACACATACACAAAATGACCCCCATCTCCTCCCCCCCCCACACACACACACACACAACGACCCCAACCCACTCCCTTCCCCACCACACACACACACACATACAAGCACACATGTACACACACACATGTACACACACACACACATGTACACACGCACACATAAGCACACATGTACACACACACGCACAGATAAGCACACATGTACACACACACAAACACATAAGCACACATTTAAACACACACATAAGCACACATGTAAACGCACGCACACACACATATGCAAAAACACACACATATAACCTCCACCCACAAACACAAACACACACACACTTATCCATTCACAAATACGTGTATATTCTATAAAAATATTTATTCGCTTAAAGGGATGTCCCACTGCGGCGACCTAATTGGCGAGTCTGGAAGAGTTTGCGCTCGACTCATACTCGCAGCATGGTCGACACGAGGTCCTAGGAAGTCTTTGTAACTCCTTCATGCTCAAGAGTAGTCCCCACGTACTCGAGGTCTCAGCTAGGTCGTGGCGTATTTTTCAACATGTTGAAAAATGCCCACGAGTAAAAAAAGGTCGCCATGGAAAAAATCGATATTTTTTTTAATTGTAGGTTTAGTCGAAGTAGGTCGTAGTAGGTCGGCATGTTATTCGTAGGTAATCGAGGGTAGTCGAGGGTAATCGAAGGTAGTCGAAGGTAGTCGTAGATAGTCTTCAACATAGTCGAAGGGAGGTCGAAGGAGACCGAAGGAGGTCGTCTTCACTCTCCACTATTCGATGTCCAATTTTCCCGAAGCTCGTCGAAGCTAGTCTTCAACATAGTTGAAGGAGGTCGAAGGAGGTCTTCAACATTACACTTTTTCAAACTCTCCTAAACTTTTCTAAACTCACCTATTAGGTTGCCGCAGTGGGACAGCCCCGTAACACAGATACCCAAACATATGCACATACATACAAATAAGCCTCCACATCTACCCATCCCCAGCTGCTATACATGTACATACATGCATACCTTAAATATACAATCACATCAGTACAGACATATACCTGCATCTCCCACTCACGCACAACAAATACTTCTGCACATATCTCACACATAAACTTGCACACCCCAGCATGCATCCACACACAGAAAACAAAGTATGTACACAGAGCAGTATGATATCTATTTCAAATATCTTTGTCCATCAGTGCAGATATTGTTTTCATGTATTACTTTCCTTTTCTCCCCCTTCCCACCTAATGTGTGATTTTGAATTTTTGCTTAATCGCAAAGACCCTGAAATATACATGTTTGTGTCACAGTACGTCCTTTATTTACACTCTTTATTCTTTTACAATATTTTTTATATCTGAATATATTGGATATGTGGTTTTAATGCCGTCACTTTCTCACCGATTCCCAACCAACAACACCGCCCCATCATATTCTTTACATTTTCTAACTGGAATCCTGCCAAATTGCAATAGACCTGTTGGAATTAAGAAAATGCAAGTACATCACAGTCTTAATTAAAGTATTTTGGAGCCTGACCAAACTGCTGGCCTTGAAAAGAATGCATGCCTTCTCCTTGGGTGTGTTGCCAATTTGTATGTCTCACACAAAGTTATTCAGAGTAGGAATTAACCTTTTATGCTTGAAGCCCAAGAAATAAAGCAAAACTGGTCTGCAAGAGAGTTTCCAGGTTTAAATTTGTAACTCTGCTCATTGCATGCAGTAGAAATCTGGACAAACACTTCCAGGGAATTAAATTGACAGTTTAACATTGTGCGGCAAAGGCACCTGAATTCCTGATACATGGTGACCGCTACATTGGAAATATAGTTGAAAAATGAAATAATCCGTTTCCTTATTATTCCTTACCATGTAACAAGACTCTCTTTGTGTCCTTGGAAGCCAATTCATACCAGCCCTCCTACACCAGAAATAGTCCCCTTGGCCCAACTCACCATGCTGATCAAAAGCCCCTGTCTAAGCCAGTTCCATTTACACACATTTGGCCCATAGCCCTCTAAACCTTACCTATCTATGTACCCATGCAAATGTATTTTCGAATGCTGCGAATGTACCTGTACCAATTATTTCATCTGGTAGCTCATTCTGTATATCCACCACCCTCTGTATGAAAATTTGCCCCTCAGGTTCCTACTAACTTTTTCCTCTCTCACCCTAAACCTATGCCCTCTAGTTCTCCATTTCTCTATCCTTGGAACAAAAAACTGTGCATTCACCCTATCTACACCCCTCATGATTTTATACATCTCTATTTGATCACCCCTCAGCCTCCTGTACTTCAAAGAATATAATCCTAGCATGCTCTCCTTCTCCCTAGAGCTCAGGCCGTCTTGGCAACATCCTTGTAAATATTCTCTGCATCTTTTCCAGCTTAATTGCATCTTTCCTATAGCTGGCTGTTAAAAATTGAAGAAATGCAGCCTCACCAACATATTGCATAACTATAACATAATGTCCCAACCTCTCTTCTTAATTCCCTGACTGATGAAGGCCAATATGCCAAAAGTCTTCTTCACCACCCTATCTACGTACCTATGACACCGGAGTGATGAGTGATCAATCCTTGAACTTTAACAGTTGAGTGAGAATGCAACAATGTTGTTTGGAACTTCTGAGGATTGAAGCTATGAATTTAGTAGTTCCTTCTTGGCGTATATGCTCCCTAGCTTCGAGGTATACCAGTAAAGAAAGAGGAGAGGAATTTGCTCTTTGCCTGTTCATCAACATCTTGGGGTATCATAGAAACATAGAAACATAGAAATTAGGTGCAGGAGTAGGCCATTCGGCCCTTCGAGCCTGCACCGCCATTCAATATGATCATGGCTGATCATCCAACTCAGTATCCCGTACCTGCCTTCTCTCCATACCCTCTGATCCCCTTAGCCACAAGGGCCACATCTAACTCCCTCTTAAATATAGCCAATGAACTGGCCTCGACTACCCTCTGTGGCAGGGAGTTCCAGAGATTCACCACTCTCTGTGTGAAAAAAGTTCTTCTCATCTCGGTTTTAAAGGATTTCCCCCTTATTCTTAAGCTGTGACCCCTTGTCCTGGACTTCCCCAACATCGGGAGCAATCTTCCTGCATCTAGCATGTCCAACCCCTTAAGAATTTTGTAAGTTTCTATAAGATCCCCTCTCAATCTCCTAAATTCTAGAGAGTATAAACCAAGTCTATCCAGTCTTTCTTCATAAGACAGTCCTGACATCCCAGGAATCAGTCTGGTGAACCTTCTCTGCACTCCCTCTATGGCAATAATGTCCTTCCTCAGATTTGGAGACCAAAACTGTACGCAATACTCCAGGTGTGGTCTCACCAAGACCCTGTACAACTGCAGTAGAACCTCCCTGCTCCTATACTCAAATCCTTTTGCTATGAAAGCTAACATACCATTCGCTTTCTTCACTGCCTGCTGCACCTCGCGCGCCACCTGCGTGACGTTTTGCGTACGCACGCTGATGCATTGGGTACGGACGCTGACGCATTGGCGTCGCACGCTGGCATCCCAATCTCTCACGCGTCGCGGCGCAGTGTATTCTAATGACGTCACGCGCAGCAGACGGCATGATGACGCGTGATTTGCGTGCAATGTCGCGCGTAACGACGTGTCGACCTATTTTACATATGACGCGTAAATGAGGCGCAAATGACGGCCAAGTGGGACAGGCCCTTAATTTGTTACTGAGCTGAGAACAGCTTTTCTAAAATGTATTTTGTCCTACATTTTCATATATGTAAGTACAAAAGCAATTCCTGTTCAGCTTTAGACACAAAATGTTGGAGTAACTCAGCGGGTGAGGCAGCATCTCTGAAGAGAAGGAATGGGCGATGTTTCGGGTCGAGACCCTTCTTCAGACAGATGTCAGGGGAGGGGGCGGGACAAAGATACAATATAGTCGGAGACAGTAAGACTAGTGAGAGAACTGGGAAAGGAAAGAGGATGGAGAGAGAAAGCAAAGGCTATCTGAAGTTAGAGAAGTCAATGTTGATACCGCTGGGGTGTAAAATACCCAAGCTAAATATGAGGTGCTGTTCCTCCAATTTGTGCTGGGCCTCACTCTGACAATGGAGGAGGCCCAGGACAGAAAGGTCAGATTGGGAATGGGAGGGGGAGTTGAAGTGCTGAGCAGGTAGGTTCAGCTTTGCTTGATGTTCATCCCTCATTGAATTCAATCATTAAATAAAATGGATTAGACCCAGTACCAGGGTTTAGTAAGAAGACCCATTGTCAGTTCCGTAAAATAAATTTATATGGACGTACGGTTACTGTCAGACAGATACAAACCTTCACCATAGCATTATGGAGTAGCAGATCACATTTCCCATTCTTATTAAATGTGTAAAAAGGATAAGGCTCAAATGTGCAATTTGGCCATGTGTTTCCAACACTTTATCATAGTTACATGTGGGGGACATTTTCAAAGACCTCGGGCCTCAGCAGGATTCTGCACATAATGAGCAGTTTATCGCAATTTGCTCGCAATTTTACATTTGCAGACTTTAATAGTAAAGCCCTCCCACAGTTTGTGAGATTCTCTTGTGCTACAGGGCCTCTGCAAATTACAGTGGTGCCATTTGCATTGGTATTAACTAATTTGTACATTATAAACATTCTTTAATGCACCTGTCCTGCCTCTAGTTTATTTTTATATAATTATAAATAAGCTACCACTCAGTTCTGTTAGGCACCTAACAAAACGTATTAAAGAGATATTGACAGCAGCATAATGTGGTCTACATTAACGTTGCATTCATATACTTCCTTCAACATGTGGCATTACTCATCACTTCACATGAAGGTAAGCAGCCAAACATGTACAATGAGTCAGCAATTAGTTTGTAAAATTCCACACTTAAAGTGTACCTGAGAGACAGATATTAGGTTTGTGTCCAAAAGTAGGAGTGAAAAGCATGGACATTTAGGAAAGGAATCGAACAATGTTTGGCTTACATGGCTAAGGGCTTCGCCAGACTCTATAATGTTTGGGGTTTACACAGTTTCTTTTAAACCTCGGTCCCTGGATTCAAATTTAGTTTAGGCCGACAACGTGAACTCTTCAATTGTGATCTGCCTTGGTGAAATAAGCTTGAAAACTCTCCATTCACTTCTAAGTGGACATAAGTTTAAAGTACAAGTCTAATCAAATTCAAAGCCATAGGAGAACTCAGCAAGAAGAATGGGTTATGTAATAAATGCAAAAGACTCATTGTTGCTAATCCCTCATTTTAGCATAGAAACAGTGTTGGGCCGAAAGAAAAGACAACCAAAGGATGAACCTCATTTTAAAGAAGGTTTAAGCATCTATAAATAGCCATTGTGCGATAAAATCCCAAGTTCCTCATTGTACATTGCAGTTAGAGTTGAGTTCAAGTATGGTGCATTGTACATATTTTCTGAGGAAAATGTTTTCTCAATTTAGATTAAAGCCTTCACTATAAACTAGGATATTAATTGAATATGAAAGCAGCAAAAAAAATACAGGATAATAAATACAAATTTCTAATTACAATGGTTACTATTAAGGCCTGACTTGATTGTGGCAAAAATTACCCAGGTAATTCTTCTACATTACAAGTCATCAGTTGCTGCCTGTCTAACATTATTTGAATCAACTTACTTTGTTAAAGAATCCATGTTAAAATATTGTTAACCCTTAAACCCACACAGCAAAAACAAATGTTTTGCTTTTTCTGTTATTACATCAGTTTACACCAACACCATTTCACATTTCCCTGATGTAGTGTTAGTTAAGTTTTAATTATAAGCCTTTAATTTTGTAATTCTATTCCCCGTGAATTTCAATTGTGTTTCATTAATGTTGCTCCTCCTATAGTCTAGAATCTCACATTAAACCCTTTGCATCTACAACGCCAACATTAGAAGGTATGTTGAACAGCTACAAAATGGCAGAACATTAATTGCAATGATGATGAATCAATAAAACCCGGAACTGCCTTCCAGCCAGTATTCTGGTTTGCATGGTAATTAAAATTACCTGAAATGCCAAACAAAAGAACTCCGTTTGCCTCAATCCTTTGCATAGATTATTCTATTCTCAAATACCAGTTATTTTTGTCCCAATGTGACGAGAGCTCACCAATTTACAGCAAGTCACACGAGCCAAATAATACCAGACGTATCGCGCAAAGGTTGCCTTTGAGCATTTATTTCAGTGATTTTTTTGAATAAATAATAATAATAATAAAATAATAATAAATACTTTATTGATCCCCTCAGGGAAATTCAGATATCCAGAAGCCCCCAACCATCAAACCCACACATTCAAAACGAACGCAGAGAGAATATACATAAAATGCCATGTGGACACTACCTGAGAGCAATAAATACTTACAAAAACTAAACAAAACACACTAAAACACTAAAACACTAAAACAAAACTTGGAGCTACAATGACTTGCTGCCTCTCAATTCAGCGCCTGCTCAGATTTTTGTAGCTGAACTTTTAATTTTTACCATAACCTAAACTTTAAAAATCTTTGTGCTGTCTCCCTTGTCTTAAATCTATTTTATTCGTGATTGATAAAAACATTGTTGCCTCAGTCACAGACATTCTTGTGCAAAACTAATGCCATGGCCGAGGGAGTGAAAATGCTATGTGCTTAGGATATGTTGTAATACATCTTTGATGTCCAGAAGAATTGTTCACTGTTTTGATGAAATATTGGGGAGGATTTCCTCCAAGCATCCTCGGTTGTAAAGCTCTTTGGGCATTCAAAGGCAGTATACAGTAAATGCAAATCCTTCTCCTACTGTTTGGTTTGTACAGTGAAATTGTAACCATAAAGAAGTACGTGGTTTCACATCAAATGCCACACAAGTCCTTCTGGACCTGTTTCCTATCAGTTATATTCAATGATATTTACTGTATCAATTGTAGAATTCAGTAATAAGAACACGGCAGGAAACAATAGTAAAAGGTTGGGGAGAAGAATTAGGGCAATGCCAGATTATACTCACAGCATATGGTTATGTGCATATGCAGTCCTTTACAGTGGCTACTGATGAAAATAAAAACAGCGTTTTTTGGGTTATTAACTAAGTTGCTCGTGTAAACCTCAGAGCAAGTTAGTTCAAAGGCAGCAGTGGTATTGAGGTGAAATTATCCCAGCCGAGCAAAGTAGCATCTGGAAACTGAGAGATTCCATCCCTTTTCTCTGCAGTATGAAGGTTTTCTTTATCTTTTCTCCCTCAATCTTTCTATTTCATTTTTCTGCATGTTCTTTCTTGACATCTGATATTTTCTTTCCATCTTTTCTCTCCATCTATGTTTCTGATATTTTGGTTGGGTTTTTTGAATCTATATTTATATAGATTCATATATATTTACATATATGTTCAAAATAACTTTTTATAAAATAACTATATCATATATTTATTAAAATTCTGTGTGTGTGTGTGTGTGTGTGTGTGTGTGTGTGTGTGTGTGTGTGTGTGTGTGTGTGTGTGTGTGTGTGTGTGTGTGTGTGTGTGTGTGTGTGTCATTTTGCATGTGAAACGTATCTCCTCGAAAACCAGACGCCGAAACGGGAATTTTTTTACATATTTCAGTAGAGATTTTCCTTGTGATTTTAGAAATCCACTACTTTGGTACATTATTTTCCTGACTTGTTTTTAAAATCTGACCGCTGCCCAGCTACTGACATTACAATAACAATGAAATTTGTACATCTTCTGGTAGAAAATTTCCTTATGATTTCAAAAATCCAATCCTCTATAAATTTGTTTAATTATTTCCCGAGATATTACTAAAATGTATCACCTAACTGACATTTAAAAAATATATAACTGGTTGCCCAGCTGCTGACCTCAAAATGCCTTTGCTCCTGGCCCACCTGCATCCTGGACCCCCCTGCCCCGCCCGCCCACCCCCCCCCCCCCCCCTGCCTCCTGCCCCCCCCCCCCCCACTGTGGATTAAAGCATTGTTTATTTATTTTTTCATTGCATTGAATTTTATTGTTTCTCATTTAACTCCACTAATTATTGTTGATTCCATTGTTTTTCATTTAATTTAATTTAATTATTTCTCACTTAACATCACTAATTCTTAACATTAACTTTTAATTTCAAAGACAGTTTAAAAAAAAAAAATTTGCTGTCTTCATTGACAGCTTAGATTGGACCCGCTGTGTGTGTGTGTGTGTGTGTGGGGGGGGGGGGGGGAGGGGGTGGTTAATGCGTGGCAGGCTCCTCCCCTGAATTTCATAGAGCTGCCGACAACTTTCGTGCATGAGACGCGCACGCTTCATTTCCAGAACATTCTGAACGCGTGACACACACGGCTGCATTTCACTCTCTCTGTCTCTCCCTCTCTCTCTCTCTCTCTCTCTCTCTCTCTCTCTCTCTCTCTCTCTCTCTCTCTCTCTCTCTCTCTCTCTCTCCCCTCTCCCTCCTCTCTCTCTCTCCCCCGCTCTCTCTCTCGCCCCCTTTCTCTCTCTCCCCTCCCTCCCTCTCTCCCCCATTCCTCTTCCCCACCCCCCTGCCCTCCCCACCCTCCCTCCAACCCCCTTCCCCCTCCCCTACCCCCTTCCCTCCACCCATCCACTCCCCACCCTCCCTCTCCCTCCTCCTCCCTCCCCCCCCACCTCTCCCCCTCCCTTACCCCCCTCACCCCCCTTCCCTTCCTCCTCTCAGCCCTCCTCTCTCCCTCTCTCTCCCCCTCTCTCTCCTCCCTTCTTTCTCTCTTCCCATCTCTCTCACCCCTCCTCCCCCACCCTCACCCACCTTCCCTAACATCCTCCCCTCCACCCCCTCTCCCTCTGTCTCTTGCCCTTCTGTCTCTGCCCCTTTCTCTCTGTCTCTCCCCATTCTCTCTCTGCCCTCACTCTCTACACCCCCCCCCTCCCCTCTCTAGATGCAGAGCAAATTAATCTAGGAGCAAATTAATCATATTAATATAATATCAAGGGGGGTAGTTAGCGTGTATGCGGGGGGGGGGGGTAGTTAGTGTGTGTGACGCCGCATGCCTCCCCCCCCCCCCCGCAACCACACTTTGGGGGAACAGACCCAACGGGTCTGCACTTGGTCTAGTATATATATAAATGTTCAAAATAACACACACTAACACACATATATGTGTTATTATTTATTTATTATGAATTTATTAAATGACTATGTTGTAAACAAAATGATTCCTCATAATAACATTTATTATATGTTTAAGATACTGTACAGTACATATGTGCAGAAGTTTTTTTTTAAGTAGCTTAACAAAAGGCATAGAAGCACTATTTGAAACAGCTGAAATATTACAGTTTGAGTTTCTGGTTGTAACTGTCAAGTGTGCTGTCTTTCAGTATAACCAAGGACAATATGGGAAACCCGAACGATTTGACCTCAACATTATGCCTGTCTGGAAAAGAAATATTACTGGGAGAGGAATTGTGGTTTCTATTGTTGATGATGGTGAGTCACTTCTTTTAGTGTGAAGAATTTAAAAATGAGCGAAGCTCACAACTGAAATTTTGAGAGACTGGAAATAAGACATCTATGCTTCCAGCTGTCTGTCTTGATCAAAATGTTACCACTTTGTGAAAGGATTGCTGTGCCATGCTCTACAAGCCACTAACATTTTGTGTGGAACAGTTGCAGAGTTTTGAGGCAAGTGCAGGCAAAAAGTGCCCATTACAATCCCATACAAGTGGTGTCATTGACCATCATGGTAGTGTGCTTCACTAAAATTAATATTCTGTGAATAACCATTGTCATTTTCTAACAATGGCTGTGGTTAAAATGCAGCCTGTGTTGGCAATGGCTAAATTGTATGATAATATCAAATAAATGACACAATGAGGCACTATAATGAAAAATTGGTTGTTCTGGCACTTTTATATCCTGTTTGGATTCTGTATTTCTCCAGAGAGCTGTACAGCACACAGGATGTGATAGATGGGACCCAGTAGGCTAAAGCCATACAGTGAGCAATTTGCTGAAAAGACTGCTGCTATCTCACCCATAGAAACATAGAAAAAAAGGTGCAGGAGTAGGTCTTTCGGTCCTTCGAGCCATTCAATATGATCATAGCTGATCATCTGAAATTAGTACACCGTTCCTGCATTTTACCCATATCCCTTGATTCCTTTAGCCCTAAGAGCTAAAATTAACTCTCTTTTGAAAACATCCTGTGAATTGATCTCCACTGGCTTCTGTGGCAGAGAATTCCACAGATTCACAACTCTCTGGGTGAAATTTATTTTCCTCATCTCAGTACTAAATGGCTACCCCTTATTCTTCAATTGTGACCCCTGGTTCTGGACTCCCCCAATATCGGGACATTTTATCCTGCACCTAGCCTGTCCAATCCTTTAAGAATTTTATATGTTTCTATAAGAACCCTCTCATCCTTCTAAATTCCAATGAATACAAGCCATTACTTGGCAAATGTGGATTCCCTTTAGTTCCTCCCTCCAACTAGATCCTCAGTCCCCTAGTAAACCAGTTCCTTCTTGCACGTCTTCTAGAAAGACTTGAGTGAAAAAATTGTTCAACAACTTATCATTAATACATCAATAATAAAGTCAATGATAAGGATCAGATTACCATATCTAATTACGCTACCCTTTTTGCCTCTGAAAGATTTTAGTCAGAGGAGTTTTCAATTGTTTATCGTTTTTGACACATTTTATACAAAGTTTTACACTTAACAAAAGTGTTCAAGAGTCATCTTTACCTTGTGTTGTCGTGTAGGATGGACAATATTGATTCAATCTATCATATACAACTTTCGTGATCATTATTTGCATTTAATTTCCATTGGACTTTCACTGCCGATCTATGTGAAAAGCCTCTACTTAATGACAGGTTGGGTGAGTGGGCAGATGCATGGCAGATGCATGGCAGATGCAGTTTAATGTGGATAAATGTGAGGTCATCCACTTTGGTAGCAAAAACAGGAAGGCAGATTACTATTTAAATGGTGTCAAGTTGGGAAAAGGGGAAGTACAATGGGATCTGGGGGTCCTTGTTCATCAGTCAATGAAAGAAAGCATGCAGGTACAGCAGGCAATGAAGAAAGCGAATGGCATGTTGGCCTTTATAAGAAGAGAAGTTGAGTATAGGAGCAAAGAGGTCCTTCTGCAGTTGTATATGGCCCTAGTGAGACCACACCTGGAGTATTGTGTGCTGTTTTGGTCCCCTAATTTGAGGAAGGACATTCGTGCTATTGAGGGAGTGCAGCGTAGGTTTACAAGGTTAATTCCCGGGATGGCGGGACTGTCAAATGCTGAGAGAATGGAGCAGCTGGGCTTGTATACTCTAGAGCTTAGAAGGATGAGAGGGTATCTTATTGAAACATATAAGCTTATTAAGGGTTTGGACATGCTAGAGGCGGGAAACATGTTCCCGATGTTGGGGGAGTCCAGAACCAGGGGACACAGTTTTAGAATAATGGGTAAGCCATTTAGAACGGAGACGAGAAAACACTTTTTCTCACAGAGAGTTGTGAGTCTGTGGAATTCTCTGCCTCAGAGGGTGATGGAGGTCAGTTCTCTGGATACTTTCAAGAGAGAGCTAGATAGGGCTCTTAAAGATCGCAGAGTCAGGGGATATGGGGAGAAGGCAGGAACGGGGTACTGATTGGGGACGATCAGCCATGATCACATTGAATGGTGGTGCTGGCTCAAAGGGCCGAATGGCCTACTCCTGCACCTATTGTCTATTGTTTATTGTCTATTGTCTGTAATGCCAAAGCTGCACAAGCCAACACCTTGCTCTACTGTAAGCCCCAGTGCAACAACAAGTTCCTCTGTACATAAATGGCATAATTTGGTGGATGGATCTAGCCCATAAATGTATTTGAACACATTTTTGATATCCAGCAAAACCATACCTTATTGCTTAGCTGGATTTGAAATTATCACAACACGGTGAGTAATTGTGAAAATTTCTGATAATCGCAACCATGCAAACTATTGAAAATGATGAAGTAATATTGATAATATACCTATACTTATCTTTATGAGTTGTTCAGGCAGAAACCCAGTGTAAGTCTTGGGCAATTGTCTTGGGTTTAGTCTGCTTCTGGATTCCATCAGAAGTCAAAATATTGGATGTTTGTCAAGAATGGCTGATGGATATCTGTCTGCAAGTTATGTGTGCATTTGTAGATATTCCAAGGTTAATTGCAATACATAGGGAATTGCCAATACCTACGTAGATGAATGCTGATGTGTTTCTACAAAATCAAAGTAAATGAAAATTTGCATAAGTATATCATTGACTGCATGCATTGATTGCACTTATTTAGGCCTCGAAAGTGTTCAAGAGCTTCCTGGCTTTAGTTAGGTGTGTTAGAGAAAACTCGCTGTGTCAATAGATTGTTATCATTTGTGTTTGTGCTGATTGTAGGCAACAAATGAACCTCTTGAAAAATAAGAGAAAAAAAAATCTCTTTTGGTGCTGGCATTTTTTTTTAAATGGAATGTTTATCTGGAATTATATGTTGGCCTTTTCGTCTTCCAGAGTTTAAAACTTCCATATTTACCTCTTGGATGTGTAGGAAGGAATTGCAGATGCTGGTTTATGCTGAAGATAGACACAAAGTGTTGGAGTAACTCAGCGTCACGGCAGCATCTCTGGAGAAAAGGAATAGGTGAAGTTTCGTATCTGAAGAAGAGTTCCAACTCAAAATGTCACCTATTCCTTTTCTCCAGAGATGCTGCCAGACCCGCTGAGTTACTCCAACACTTTGTGTTTACCTCTTGCATTTGGTTTTCATCTCATCTGTCAGTTTAGCTTTTCATATTTGATTAAACTGATTGGTTAATTTTATTGATCTCTAAATCTTCCAATCATGAAGATCGAAGATTGCTCCATTCGCCCAAATTTGTCCATATATCTGGAGCAGTTTTCTCACAGAATAGGACAATAACATTTGAATGCCTTTAAAATGCTGCAGAAAACTGTCTTCTTGAAAAGTGTGTTTCTCTATCAACCTTTCTAAGTGGATAGCGCTTCTCAAATATTAATATCCCATTTGCAACTCTTTAGCTCCTGAATGGTGCAGCCAGCAGAACGAAGCAAACCAATGATATTAATGCAAAACAAAATTCCTTTTGCTCTCTTCCCAAAGTAATCTGCTGATCATTGTTTTGAGTAGGGACTGCTCTGCTCATGGTGTATGTTAACTGTTTCTTTAAGTATACAACAGCTGTACTGAAACGCCTCCTCAAATTAGGTAAAATGTCTCGAGGAATTGAACAAGAAATGTACCATTAAACAACTAAGAAAATCGCAGAAGGAAATATCAGAACGTTTGATAAAATGTTTGGTCAAAACAGAAGAGTTTCACCAAGCAGGGATCATTGCTAGGACCTCTGGTGTTTGTAACATATACATACAACTTGGATGGGAATATAGGTAGGTGGTTTGATTAGTAAGTTTAGAATCATAGATAGTGAAGAAGCTTGTCTAAAGATTGAAATGGATATAGATCAGCTGAAAAGTTGGACAGTGGTGACAGATGATACATAGGTAAATATATGATACCTCGTCGCTGTCTGAAAAAGGGATTCTGACCTGAAATGTCACCTATTCGTTTTCTCCAGAGATGCTGCCTGACCCACTAAGTTACACCAGCATTTTGTGTCTATTTACAGTGACAGAGATGAAATTTAACTCAGACAAGTGTGAGATAATGTCATTTGGAAAGTCAAATACTGGTAGGACGTAAAAAATAAATAGCTGAAACCTTAGGAGCATTGATGTACAAAGAGATTTTGGGGTGAAAATCCATAGCTCCCTTAAAGTTGCGACCAAGGGTAGGGGAGTGAAAAAGGCCTGCCTGCCTGCCTTTGGTATACTTGCCTTTATAGGTCAAGTCATTGAGTACGAGTTGGGAAAATTGCAGTTACAAAATGTTGGTTAGATTGTACTTGGAGTACCACACCACAAGAAGAATGTGATAGAGAGTACAGAAAAAAAGTAATCTGGCTATTGTCTGGAATGGAGGGCTCCAGTTAGAAAGCGACAGAATAGGTTGGGTTTATGCCCACTGGAACATTGGAGGCTAAGCAATGACCTTAGAGAGGTTTATAAAATTATGAAGGGGACAGATAGAATAGATTGTCAATATTCTTGTTTTCCGATCAGGGGAACTAGAACTAAAAGTCATCATCTGAGGGGTAAAATGTTTGCAGAAAACATCTGAAATGTACTGCCAGAGAAGGTTGTAGATGCTGATAATGTTGCTATATTTTCCTATCAGTGTACCTTCCAAATGCCTTTTAAAAATAGCAATTTTATCTGTAGGGATACTGGTCAAATCGGATGAGTATTGGTAGGAATCATGTCAGCAGAGAAAAGTAGGCCAAGAGGGCCTGTTTCTGTGCTATGTGATTATGTGCCTGCGTTTGTTCCATATCCCTCTAAACCTGTCCTATCAATACCTGTCTAAATGTTTCGTAAATGTTGCGATAGTAATGACCTCCTCCAGCAGCTCGTTCCATACACGCACAACCCATTGCGTGAAAAAGTTACTCCTCAGATTTCTATTAAATGTCTCTCCCCTCGCCTTAGACCTATGCCATCTTGTCCTCGATTCCCCTACTCCGGGCAAGAGACTCTGTGTCTACCCGATCTATTCCTCTCATGATTTTGAAGAGTTGAAGTTTGGAGGGTGGGCAATAGTTTGGAGGTGGAAATCAGCAAACTTGGTAATGGAGTGGATCTTCAGTTAGTTTGTGGTTCCCAATTTGCAAAATTGCAGGAAGATAAAAAGGGATGCAGCGGTCTCACACAAATGTCACATTTTTAATAAGAAGTAAAAATGAAACTAACAACTATTTTAGAAAGTTCTTGATGTTCAGCAGTGCACAGAGGAACATGTCTGCTATACTGTGAACATCGCTTCATGAACTGCACAATGACTCACATGCTACAGTATCTGCAGTAATGAGAATGCTACTTGAAAGACTGCACAGTGACTCATGTTCTGCAGTGTGAATGTTACTCAATTGATCGCACCATGACTCATACACTATAATATCTACTGCAGTGGAAGAGCTACTGAATGGAACTTCTAAATGGGTATTGGGGTAAGTAAATGCAAACAACAATTTCAACAACCTACTCAAAACTCTCTAAGAATGGAGAGGGGAAAAGTATGTGAAAATAACACATCAATAATATTAAAAATATTCATTTGTTTTGTGCTACGATCAATTAAGCCTTGCGGCAACATACTAAATCCAATGGTTGTTCAGCCCACAGGCTTGGCTTTCATTCTCCATACAGATTGTGATATACAACAATCTTTCACCATGGACGCACTCTGAGTTTGGTGAATATTGATGATTGCTATGTGAGCCTGAGGCTATGTTAGTTTGTTTATTTTCATTACTTGAATCCCCCTGTCCTAGAATCAGAGAGCTTAGAAAAAAGCTTGAGGTCACTCGCAAAATAAGAAATGGAATACATCCAACTAATTACACAGGCAGACCGATAGCAGAAATTAGCCAACATGCAGAATGGATTCTGAAGCAGTTGGAAATAAAACAAGAAAAAAATCATTCAGTTCAAGCTGCATAAATCTGAAGAAAAGTAATAGTAAGGCTAAATAAACATGGCTCACTTCCACATATCTCGAAGGGCCGAATGGCCTACTCCTGCACCTATTTTCTATGTTTCTATCTTGTTAGAAACCACATTTTTACGTGGATGATCCAACCATTAATCTGGACTTTGGTCAAGAGTTGGTGTTATCGGCACAATCAAACATATGTGAATGCCTGTGTGTTGTATGTATTAATTATCAGTATTCAGTCATGTTAAAAGTAGTGCAAATAATCCGGCAGTCTCTTTTTTGTCTGGATTTATATGCTTTCACATTATAATGTGAATGTTGGGATCTCAAATAATGTTGTCTTTTTGCTGTAGAGATAATCCTTGTTAAAAGGGACCATAGCTGGAAGGAACAATGTCCTTTATTGCTGATTGCCTGTTATAACCGAGCAAGGGGGTAAATATGTACAGTATTGGAAAAAACAGCCCATAAACATATGTTAACAATGCCTTGACACTGAGTGGTGGTAAACAGAGACTGAGACAGAACTCGCTCTAACCACCTAACAGTCACACCATGAAACCACAAACGCGGGTCCTTTGTTTCTGATATGAACGGATGTCTCAGTTACAAGACATTTTGTCCTCAAAAAAGTAAATATTAATAGGTCTGTAACAGGAGGCTAGACTGTACCTGTATATTGTTATAAACAATGTTATATTGTCATCAGCTTTCTCTGTGAATACTCTCTGACATCCCCTTCAACACCCACACATTCCTGACATGGACATAGGTTCCTTCCTGCCCCTTCGATGCTGAAACAAAATCATGGAACTCGCTACTAATGTGTATTGTGCGAGCACTTTCTGTACACGGACATAAAGATACGAAAAGGTGGTTCACCGGCATCTCCTCAAGGAAAACCATGGATGGGGATTAAATACAGATTTTGCGAGCAAAAACACTGTTCCAAGCATAAATAAAACAAAAGTAAATCAGTCGGCTATAATGATGGTTTAGCATAGGGGCATGAATAAATCAGAGGCAGTTAACTTGCCAGCCCAGAGGAATTACATGTAGAGTTACTGAATGAGAAATTTGGGAAAAAGCAGAAATTATGATAAAGAGAAAAATAAGTTCTGTTGCCACTCTAGATGATTCTCCTTTCAACATTATTAGATATGAGGCACAACATTTGCTTCACATTCAGCAGTAAAGTGGGGCAGAGTACTTTCAAACATGAGTTGAAAATCACCACATGGTTCACTGATTCTAAGGCCGAATGTTGAGAGAATGCAGCATGTTGTTTGAAGGAAATGATCAATTAAAATGCTGTAAAATTTTTATACTGTTATAATTGATCAGTACCTAATCATTCTTAGGTACTGATCAATTATAACACTGTAAAAAAGAAAAATTCAGTCATAAAACAAACATAAATAAATTCATATCATAACAATAACAATTGTAACTGGCTGATGTTGCATTGATTGCATTGCTCTTTCAATAGAACTAAAATAGCTGACCTTTATTGTAACAATTATGTATCTCAAACTGTGATGTGGCATAGATTAACCCATCGAGAATCTATACAAAATAAAGCATTATTATACTAGCAGCTTCGATGAAATACACCTTGTTTGTGGTTCTCTCTCAAACTGAGAATCTAGAGAACCCATCCCAGCACAATGCGATTCTGGCAGAGCTGTAAAGGAGATTTTGCAAAATGTATTCAGAACCAGTTAAACCAAGTGATCAGCTTAAACAGTTATCTGTCTCACTCTCTGTCCCTCCCCCACCCAAGTCGTTATATTAGTTTCAATGTTGTCTTGTTGAGTCTCGTTGTCTGCAACTGGTTTTCAACTAGCCTGCAGCTAACAATGGCCTGTTTCCTTTCTCATCGTTACTTTTTTGCATGTCTTTTATTCATTTGTTCTATATCTCTCTATCAACATCATCGGCGGTCACTCAAAACGAGTATAACTGTCCTCTCCTCTACATAGGGTCGTCTACTTGTGGGTCTGCAGATGTCTGTAGAGGCCGATCCGCGATCCACACACCTTGATGCAACGTGGGCAGTGGAGACTGGCGGTGGTTAGTCGTCATTCTCCCTCTATATCACCGTCTATATCTCTAGTTTCCATTTCCCTTTCCCCTGAAGAAGGGTCACGACCCAAAACGTCACCTGTTCTCCGTTTCTCCAGTGATGCTGTCTGACCCGCTGAGTTACTCTAGCTTTTTGTGTCTATCTTCAGCTTAAACAATTGTTGATTGTGCCGTAAATATTTTGGTAACTATGAAATATGTTGTGGGAACCAATTAGAGTTCAATAGCAAACAATATTTGTGCTTAAAATTGCAACAAAAGTTTTCACATATCTCTCCCCTTTCACTTTAAACCTATGTCTTTTGGTTCTTGACTTCCCTACCATGGGTAAAAGCCTGACCTATTCCCTTATGATTTTATACATCTCTATAAGATCACTGCTTAGCCTTCTGCGTTCCAAGGAATAACATCCTAATCATGCCTGGCCTCTCCCTACAATTTCGGCCCTCAGGTCCTGGCAACATCTTTGTAAATTTTCTCTGCACTCTTTCCAGTTTACCAACATCCTTCCTACTGCAGGGAGACCAAAACTGAACACAATACTTTCCAAATGCTGCTTCGCCAACGTTTTGTACAACTGTATCAAAAGTCCCAACTCAATACCCAGGCAGATGAAGACCAATGTAAAGCCTTCTTGACCATCCTATCCCCTAGATCCCTCCGCTCTACAACACTCCCTAGGGTCCTGCCATTCACTGTGATTTTGTAGGAAACGCTAAAAGTTCCACGTGGGAAACAAGTGGTACCAATTTTGATATTCTCATGTATGCGCCTGAAGAGAAACTTGCTCACAGTCTGAAGCTGACTGCACTCAGTTGTGCTCAATCCCTGTGGAATCGGTCAAAATGACCTGCGCCAGTTAGTTGTCGGTGCAAGAACCGCTTTTCCCTTTAGCCTACATTTGCCCTTTCACTTTACATTGACACTTAAACAACTTGGGTCAGATTTTGGGACACTTCATTCTGTGGCCCTTTCTGTGTCATTCTGTAGTAACTTGGAAAGTGGGTCAAAGTGGGTCTTGGCATATTGTGTGATTTGAACATTACAAGGTGATGAAGGTGGAGGTCATTGACCCATCTGCTACATGCCTTTCTCTTGGGATGATTTGGAGAGATGTTCCCCAATCACAGTTACTAACAGTGGATTTTGTGTGTGAGATGCTTTAGTTATGTCACAGTAACTAAATTCAGAATGACAGCACTGATATTTGAAGACCACTTATCAGAATTAAATAGAATATAATAAGCATTTTCAGAATTTTGCAGTTCATTTCTTTCTATTATATTATCATAAAATTGGTCTCTTAAACTACTGTGGTAAAAAGCATGTCATTTTATAGTTATTCAGAGGTGAATCATAGTTATGAGTTCTCACCAGTAACACAAACCAACTTGCTAACGAAAATGTGGGCTGCTTGAGAATCTTAAGGTGACAATAATATATGAAGATGAAAAAGTCTAAAATGACTCAATCATTTGGTTTAGTTTGGAGATGCAGCACGGAAACAGGCCCTTCGCGCCACCGATCACTCATTCACAATTATTCTCATTTATTCCAATTTCACATCCGTTCCTTACACATTAGAGGCAATTTCCAAAAGCTAATTAACCTGCACACCCACCCGTCTTTGGGATGTGGGAGGAAACCGGAGCACATGGAGAACACCGCCCTCCTCGCAGTCACGCGGAGAAAGCATAAACTCCACACAGACAACCCCAAGGTGGAAGATTGAAGCTGAGTCTGTGGCGCTGTCAGGCAAACAACTTACAAAAGGACCATGGAAATCAATCCTTGAACAATTTGGAAGTGTTTATCATAAAGGGCCAGGTGGAGCAGCATAGGAGTTGGTAGATCTGGGGCCTTGCAGAGCAGGAGTCCCAGTTCAACCCTGATCTCAGATGCTCTCCATGTGGAGTTTTCATGTTTTCCCTGTGACAGAAAAAGTTTCCCCTGGATGCACTGGTTGCCTCCCGCATCTTGAAGACATGAGTAGGTAGGTAAATTGCCCTGAAGAAATGGCAGGAGTCCTGACTGAGTTCAATGTTAGGTATGGCGTAGTGCCTTCATAGCTGTTTTAAAATCATTGTTCTCTAGTTTATTTTTAAATCTTTGGTGGTGCAGCAGTAGAATTGCTGCCAGAGACCCGGGTTTGATAGTACTAGTGGAAGGGGATTGCTGGTTGGCCCAGACTCGGGGGGCCGAAGAGCCGGTTTCCATTCTGTATCTCTAAACTAGACTAAACTAAACTCTACCACTACACAGTGGTGCAGTGGTAGAGTTGCTGCCTCACATTGCCAGACCCGGGTTTGATCCTGACTATCGGTGATGTCTGTGTGGAGTTTGTACATTCTCCCATTCTCGGGGTGCTCCGGTTTCTCCCACATTTCAAAGGCGTGCAGATTTGTAAGTTATTTGGAATCTGTAAAATTGCCCCTAATGTGTATTGAAACTGGGATTACATAGCACTAGTATACGGGTGATTGTTAGTGGGCTGAAGGGCCTGTTTCCATGCTGTATCTCTAAATTATAACTAAACTCTAGTTTATAAAATATAATAAAGATCTCATCAATATATCTTCATTACTTTCATCCTTCTATCTCTTTACTGAGCAGTCTCGTTATAGCGTCATGAAGTAATGCCCCTGTCCCACTTAGGAAACTGGAATGGAAACCTCTGGAGACTTTGCGCACCACCCAAGGTTTCCGTGCGGTTTCCGGAGGTTCCCGGAGGTTTTTGTCAGTCTCCCTACGTGCTTCCACTACCTGCAACCTCCGGCAACCACCTGCAACCTCCAAGCCAAATAACCTGCAAACATGTACATCTTTGGAGTGTGGGAGGAAACCAAAGATCTCGGAGAAAAACCACGCGGTCAAGGGGAGAACGTACAAACATCATACAGACAGCACCCATAGTCGCGTTCAAACCTGGGTCGTTGGCGCAGTAAGCGCTGTAAGGCAGCAACTCTACCACTGCACCATGGTGGTGCAGCAGTAGAGTTATGCCCCTGTCCCACTTAGGAAACCTGAACGGAAACCTCTGGTGACCTTGCGCCCCACCCTAGGTTTCCATGAGTCGCCAGAGGTTTTGGTCACTCGCCTGGAAAGCCTCCACCGAAACGTGAGCTGCATCAACTAACCAACAGGATCTTTCCTACCGAGGGTGGGAGAGAAGGGGAGAGAAGGGGAGAGAAGGACAGAGAAGGGGAGAGAAGGGGAAGAGAAGGGGGGAGAAGAAGTGGAGACAGTTTTAAGAAGTTTAATAAAGTTAGTGGCCATTTTACCTTCCGGCGGATCTTCTAGGTCCTGAAAACCAAAGATCCTACAGGATCTTTGCTGAAAACTCCAATGAGCCAATCAAAATGGCCGGTCAGCGAAGGAGATTGCCTTCAACTGCCTGAAAGTAAATAGCGACCCCACTCCACTGACTTCAACCACACGGCAACCTATATTTAGTCGAGGCCGGTTTTGAATTTGTTAAATTAATCGCAGGAACATAGAAGAAGCCTCGACTGCGCGGAAACCACTTCGACCATTAGGGAGAGTGACCAAAACCTCCGGGAACCTCACGGAAACCTTGGGTGGTGCGCAAGGACACCAGAGGTTTCTGTTCAGGTTTCCTAAGTGGGACGGGGGCTTTAGTATATAGTGGAACCAATCAGAGGCTATTTTACAACCAGAACTGTGCAATGATAAAGGGTTAATTGCTGGCTCAGTAGTTAAGGGGCCTTCAGGGCAAAGTGATCATAATAAAATAGAATTTTCTATAAAATTGAAAGTGATTTATTTCAAACTGAAACCAAGGTCTTCAATCTGAATAAAGCAAACTGAAGGCAAAAGCATACATTAGCTGTTGGAGCATTGAAGACAATTTAAAAGATAAGCACAGCAGGATCTAGGGGTGCAGGTACATATTTCCTTGAAACTGACATCAAGGGTAAATAGGGTAGTATATAGGCTTTTGGCACATTGACCTTAATCAGTCCTCCGACTATTGAGTATAATAATAATAATAATAAATTTTATTTTCGGGCGGGCGCCTTTCAAATCTCAAGGACACCTTACAAAGAGAAAAACACACAATAAACACAGAAGAGAAAAAAACATATAGTCGGAGAAAAATAAATAATAAGGACATCATCAATATACAAATTAAAGATAGAAATCGCTCCAAAGACACAAAATCAAAAAAAATCAAAAAACACAATGTGAAGAGAGAGCAGTGGCAGCTAAAGCGCGCCAGCGTTCCCTCTCTCTTCCGACAGCCATCTTGGACACAGACTAACATAGTAACTACACACAGAAAAATCATCCCCCCACAGTGGTTACCATGTGGGGGAAGGCACAAAGTCCAGTCCCCAACCCCAGTTCTCCCAGAAGTCAGGCCTATTGAGGCCACCGATATTGCCACTACGGAGGCCCGATGTTCCTGGCCGTTCTGGCCGGGTGGAGTTGCCCCGGCGTCGGGAGAGTCCTCACAGTGGCTGGGCCACCTGGAACGGCCGCTTCCCAGCAGGGGATTGTCGGCTTCCGAAGCCGACAAAGGCCGCGCCGGTTTGGAGCTCCCAGGCTCCCGATGTTAAAGACGGCGCCACCCGCTCCGCTCCGCTCCGCAGACCCGCAGCCCGGAGGTGTTGATCTCGGCGGTCACATCTCACCGGAGCTCCAGCGCGTCGATCCAGCGCGGCGACCCAGGCAAGGCATCGCCCGCTCCGCACCACGATAGCGCTCCAGCGCTGTGCCGCCAACGAAGCCGAGGTGCTGGGCGGTCCCCGCCAGGAAACGGCGCTCCAGGCCCGCTGGTAGGCCACGAGGACGGGTCGACGGGCAGCCCGGAGAAAAAGCTGCCTCACCGATCAGGTAGGGACCTAGAAGTAAGATTACCTCCTTCCCCCCACATTAAGAAGTCTATTTCTCGTACAAACGAAAAACAAGACTTACTAAAAACTGGAAAAAAAATGGATTAAACGGACGGCTGCTGGTTAGCAGCCGTTCCCCAAGATGGCTCCTCCTCCTGGAATGAGGAGTATAGAAGCTGGGATGTCGTGTTGCAGTTACAAAAAGATGTTGGTGAGGCAACATTTAGAGTATTTAGAGTATTCTATCTAGAGTATTCCATTTAGAGTATTGTGTTCAGTTTAGGGTACCATGTTATAGAAAAGTTGTTGTCAAACTTGAAAGGGTGCAGAGGAGATTTACGAGGGTGTAGACAGGACTTTAGGGCCTGAGGTTTTGGGTGACGTTGAGCAGACTTGGAGTGCAGGATGTTGAGGGGTGATCTTATGGAGGTGTATAAAATCATGAGAGGAATCGATCGGGTAAACACACAGTTTATTGCCCAGATTGGGGAATAAAGAACCACAGGACATAGGTTTATGGTGAGGGGGGAGATTAATTCAGAACATGAGTGGGAACCTTTTTACACAAAGGATGGTGGGTGTATGGAATGAGCTACCAAAGGAGGTAGTTGAGGCAGATACTATCGCAATGTTTAAGAAACATTTAGACAGGTACATGGATAGGATAGGTTTAGAGTGACACGGGCCAAACTGAAGGCAGGTGGGACCAGGTGGGACCAGCTTGGGAAGCATGGGCATGTAGGGCCGAAGGGCCTGTATCCATGCTGTATGACTTTATAACACTAACCAAGAAATGGTTAATACTTAAGGAATTAACACATAGTTTAAATGTATGTAATGTAATAAAAATAAGATTATAAAAGGGGATTCTTATGGAATCCTTATGGAATGAAGGGGGATAAATCATATTGCGGAATATGGAAATAACAGAAAAATCAAATCAAATATTGTAGTTGACTGTTGTAGAGAGGAAAAAATGTCTCCAAGTAGTAAGCCACAGGTCCAAGGGGCTGAGGAGCATAAAAAAAATTAGGAACATCAATTAAAAGGTACAGCAGGTAGTGAAGAAAGCAAATGGCATGTTGGCCTTAACGTTGGCCTATACATTTATACATTTAGTCCGCACCGATCGTTGGTCGGTTCGGACTCAGTCGGCCAAAGGCCCTGTTTCCGCGCAGAACCTCTAAGACTAAAACTAAAAAAAAAATCAATGTGGAAAAGAATCACTTAGACACTCAAACAATTTGACCTCCATTCTAATTTGGTTTGCTCATTCCATATATACAGTACAATGTTGTTAAAAACAGTACTTCTTTCCTCTTACTGAGCAATTTGTCTCCCATACAATTTTACATGAATATTTCTACATTTTAAATTATGTGTTTTGCTAATAGTGTACAAGATTTTCTCTTCCTATATCTGCAATCGTTTGCCCTCAAATCGAACAATTTTGTGCTCTTTGTATCCAAAGTTATTGATGGCCGTGAGGGAAAAACAGATTTTCATCTTGTTAGTTTAGGAACTGTTTAGTCCAATCAATTAATCTCTCCACAGTATCTTCTGGCACACCAATAAATTACTTAAAATCTCACTTACTATTTGGTCCTAATCTGAGCTAAATTCATAAATTCATAAATTATAGAAGCAGAATTAGGCCATTCAGCCCATCAAGTCTACTCCGCCATTCAATCATGGCTGTTCTATCTTTCCCTCTTAACCGTATTCTCTTGCCTTCTCCCCATAACCTCTGAGACCCGTACTAATCAAAAATAGTAAGATTAAACGAGAACTTACCAGTTTGAAGTTTGATCTTGATTTTATGAGGAGTTATGATGAGCGATTACGTGAAGAAGGGCCGTCCGTCTGCGTGCGCGTCAATCTTCAAAGCAGCGGTGTTAAATCACAGATAAAAAGAAGACCTGAGAATAGCAAGATTGAAGAAACTAGAACTTCCATGTGACCTTGATAGTATGAGGGTGGGGGCGGTGGGCACGTAATCGCTCATCGTAACTCCTCATAAAATCAAGATCAAACTTCAAACTGGTAAGTTCTCGTTTAATCTTACTATTTTACTTCGGAGTCACGTGAGTGACTACGTGAAGCTTTCAAAGCTCTGTGATTTTACGCCGGTTATGAATCCAGGCGTCACACACTGAATGGATTGACCATGGATGCGTGTAATCATTAAAGCATTCAGACATTACGTAGTTAAGTAAGGACACTGATGCTTTAAATGAAAGAAAAGTTTTTAAAAACTAGTTTCCCCTCCCAACCTTGGGGGTTAACTATGGGACAGAACTTAAAATGGTACGTGCAAACACCCCCAGTCCGGTAGTAGGTTTGTTATAAAACCGGTGGACCGTTATTTCATTCGTCCATCCTGCAGCCACTAGGATGTTGTCAAGAGGCACGTCCATTGCCTCCTCAGAATCTGCAGACCAACAAGTTAATACGTTCGTGTAGTGGATGATTACTCCCTGTAACTGGGTTCACTAGGAGGTCCCTGCTCTTGGGTACAGCCATAACTGGCTGGACTATAGTTCCCAAAATTTTTGGGGACCAGGCTTGAGTAGGCCAATCTGGCACTACCAATATGCCTGTGGCTTAGTCTTGCTTGATTTTGGTCAAGCATCGGTTTGTGAGACAATTTTGCGGAAAGCATGCATAAACAATCCTCCCCAATTGAGGGAGAAAGCATCCACTGCCTTTGTTCTTGGATCCTGCTTGCAGGACACATATCTGGGTAACTGATGGTTTAGTCTAGATGCAAATAGATCAAATCTGGTATGCCAAATCGTGTAGTTATTTCGTTAAATACTGCCTGATTCAACATCCATTCTGTGTTGTTATTAAACATCCGTGATCCAGCATCTGTCAACGTGTTATATCTACCTCGTAGATTTCCCAAATATTCCTCTTGATACACCAGTGCCAAATGAGGTTCGACAATCTATCGTAAGATACAGATTTTACACCACCCTTGTTAGTGGATATGTGCCACCGCAGTGGTGTTATCAATCTGAATTTGAACAAGCACCGGTTGCATATTGCTACAGAACCCCTTGAGTCCAAATTGTGCCCCCAACAATTCTGGGTAATTGATTCCATGTGTTGGGGAATTACAGACTCCTGCTCATTCCATCTGCCCCCACAGCTCTAGACTGTGTTAGTGGCTCCCCATCCTTAGCCGCTAGCATAGGTCTGAAGAACCCTCGATGGCTTTCAAGCAAATTTACTTTGAGCTTTCTCACGTTCGTTATCCAGCGTAGTTATTCAACAAAGGCCTCTGCTGGCAATCCAAGTTTTGCCAATTTTGCCTGCATGGAATCTGAGTGTTCGTTCCTTTGCTCGCTGTAATTCTGGTAATGCAAAGGCCCGTACGTACTGCTGGAAAGGCGGCTACATTTGCCAATTACACTCGCTGTTTACCTGATAGATGGCTAGTATTTGACTATCAGGTCATAGCAGGCTTGATTAATATAGTCGTTTGCCCCTAGGCAAAGTCACCAACATATTTACTGTTTTTGATAGTAAATTCTAGGTAATCAATTACCCTTGTAGGTGTCAATTTTGATTTAACTGGATGGATGAGGTAACCAATTCTATCAAACAGGGTTTTGGTTTGCTTTGCTTGATGCTTCTGCCAATTCTTGGTGCCTCCAAAATGAAATTGTCCAAATATGCCATTACTATGTGGTTCTGAGACCTTTGTAGACCCAGAATTGGTTTCCGTAGTTTTGTCAATAGTCTAGGAGCTGATGTCAACCCATTTGGCAGATCCATACTATCCAGTTAAACTTCAAATATCTCCTGTTCTTAGTGAATAGACACCGAATAGTATGCATCTTTGAGGTCGATGCATGCCATGTGACCATTTTATAGGAAGCTCCTATAAAACAGTAGTTAGACCGTAACAAAATTAATGTTTCTAAAAGTCTATACTGCACAAATGAGTTAAACCTGGATGAAGTGACATCCTCCATCTGTCACATGTCCTGAATGGCAATCCTGCCCAAAATTACTGGGCCTGCCTCGAAGACAATTCCAGTCCGAGTTCCAAGTCTGCTTGGAACCTGTGTATGTTGTGCAGTAAAATTATCACGTTATTATCTGTTTTATTTATTTATTTATTTATTTTTAAACCAGTTCTGAAATTTCATGTTATTGTCATTTTGAAAAAGAACACAAGTGTAAATTACCAACATGTAACTGCTCCACAATCCCTTGTTTCAGTAAACCCAGACCCACCTACCTCCATGGCTACCGGTGGTCTTGTGGTAAGCCCAAAGGCCCCTGAAGCGGATTCCTTTTCTCTCCTTGATTGGGAGTAGGACTGGTAAGGAGTGTGGATTCCATGTTTCTCCCGACCTCAGCTTGGGTCTGGTCTGAAAACCTCATCATACTGAGCCTGCCTTGTAGGACAATTCTGGCCATTATTTTGAGTCTGCCTTGAAAGACGACTCTGATCGTATTTCCGTGCCCAGCTTTCAAGCTACCACCGGATTCAGTGAACCGCTTACCCCCTATGGAGGTGTGGGGTGTGTTGTCGCCTATGCGGATATTCTGCCAGCTGCTGGCTCTTGAGGCCATATGCATGCTTCAGTATGTTCATACTTTAAATTCGAGATCAGTTACCTACTGATCATTCACACTCCCCTCCACTGAGAGTGAGGTTCGTAGGCAGCCCTGAAAACAGGTGCTGCCGCAGGCCCCTGAGGATACCTGTGCTGACATGGCCCTTCCAGTGGACCTAAATGAGATTCTAGCTTTGGTCAGACTGAAATGGACCATGAATGCTCCTCTCCTCAGAGCAGGAGACATTTGTGCAGCCCTGAAAACAGGTGCTGCTGCCTGCGGGTTCTCCATAATACCCGGGCTGTCAAGAGCTAGATTCCATCCAGGGAAGCACCCAGTGGAACCTGGATGATTGCAGAAGCACTTACTTTCTGTTTGTTTGTATGGAAGCTTATTATTCCTTTTATGTAAAGCATTTTGGTGTTGACTTAAACTGTGCAATATAAGTAAAACTTACTTACTTACTTCCTTTCTTCTGCTTGTCCCTGGGAAGGATTCCCCCCCCCCTCTTCTTTGTACTCTGATTCAGAGTGGTTTCTTCCACATGTAGTTCCCCCTCCAATGGGGAAGACATTGGGCTGCCCCATGTGCGAGGCTCCCGGCACCGGCACTGCTGCAGGCCGTGTTGATACTGCTCCCTCCTTTGGAGCAGATCATTGTTGGAGCAACTTCTCCATATGTTGCTCCATGTGGAAGAAGTCGTCCTCAGACGCTCTCCGTTGAGGGAGGGTATCCCTCTTCCCCGGACTCATCTGAGTCAATGGGTTCGTTTAGACTTGCGGGTGGTATTACGTCCCGCTGGTCAACCACGGTGCTCCTGCTCCCGCGCAAAGTCTCCTGCCAATTTTGCTGTCGGCGCTAATGTCGGGAAGCGAGGCTCCCGGTACCGGCACTGCTGTAGGCCATGCTGATGCTGCTCCCTCCCTTGGAGCAGATCATTGTTGGTGCAACTTCTCCATACGTTGCTCCATATGGGAGAAGTCGTCCTCAGACGCTCTCCGTTGAGGGAGGGTATTCCTCTTCCCCGGACTCATCTGAGTCAACGGGTTCGTTTAGACTTGCGGGTGGCATTACGCCCCGCAGGACAACCATGGAGCTCCTGCTCCCGCGCAAAGTCTCCTGCCGATTCTGCTGTCGGCGCTAATGTCGGGACCAAGACCGTCGCCCGCTATTTGGAAAGCTGCGGTCTTCGGCAGCCGACATCCCCGCGGGCCGTCTCCTCGACATCTGGGCTCTGAAAAAAAACTTCAAGCCCGAAAGAACGCAGGTAAGTGATTCAACTTTCCTTACCTGCTCATCCCGACGGCCTGGGAGGACTCAGTGCCTGCCAGTCCGTCGTGCGTGACGCACACGCAGACGGACGGCCCTTCTTCACGTAGTCACTCACGTGACTCCGAAGTAAAATCTATCTATTTCGGCCTGAAAAATATCCATTGACTTGGCCTCCGCAGCCTTCTGTGGCAATGAATTTCACAGATTCACCACCGTGCTAAGCTACCCTTTGTATCATCGACACCTCCCACTTCCATCTGCATAACCATTTCTATCAGAGTCTGCCTCAGCTCACATACTGCTGGAACATTCAACAATGCACCTCCATCAAAGCGTGCGTAGAACGCATTGAGCTCGTCAGGGAGTGATGCTTCACTGTCGCTTGAGATGTCTCCTGGTTTTGCCTTGTAGGAGGTGATGGCATTCAAGCCCTGCCACAGTTGCCGAACATCCGCCCCATCTTCCAGCTTTGAGCGGAAGTCCCTTTTGGCCTTGATGAAGGCCTTGGCAAGGTCGTGTCAGGACTTCTTATGGACCTCTGCATCACCAGTCCTGAATGCCCTGGATCTGGTCCTCAGAAGAATGTGGATCACCTGGTTCATCCAAGGCTTCTGGTTAGGAAACACTCAGAAGGTTTTTGTAGGAACACAGTCCTCCACACATTTCCGACTGGGGCATATTCATTCAGGTCCGTTGCCGAGTCCTTGAACATTGCCCAATATACTGACTCCAAGCAGTCCTGTAGTTGTTCCGCTGCCTCCTCAGACCAGCTCTGTACAGTCCTCACCTCTGGGGGTCCGCTCTTCAGTTGCTGCCTGTATGCAGGAAGAAGCAGCACCGCTGAATGGTCTGATTTCCCAAAGCGAGGGTGAGGGATAGAGCGATAGGCACCCTTGATGATCATCGAGTAGTGGTTAAGGGTGTTTAATCCTCTAGTGCTGCAGGCGATATGTTGATGGTAGTTTTGGAGTGAATTTTTCAGGTTGGTTTTGTTGAAGTCCCGGGCTAGGGTGGTAAAAACTTTGGGGATCGCTGTCTGGTGCTTGTTGACCACGGCGTGCTCCTCCTCCAAAGCTAGACGGACGTCTGCCTGGGGTGGGATGTAGACCGCGGTCAGGATGATGGAGGTGAGTTAGAAGGGGCGGCACTTCACCGCCAGATGTTCCAGGTACGGAAAGCAGGAGTTAGACAGACTCCCATGTCTGAGCACCACGAAGAGTTGACCATGAGGCAGACGCCCCCATCTCTCCCTTTCCCAAATGCCTGCGTTCGGTCCATACATGGATGGAGAACCCTTCACGCTGGACGGCTGAGTCTGGAGAGCTGGGGGTGAGCCATGTCTCTGTGAAACAGAACACAGTGCATTCCCTCAGCACCATTTGGGAAAGCAGCCTTGACCTGAAGTCCTCCACTTTATTTTCCAGTGATCGTATATTGGCTAATGGGATGGTAGGGAGTGGGGGTCGTAGTACCCTGTGCTTCAGTCTGACTTGTAGTTCTGCCCGCCGGCCACTTTTCCAGCCACCATGGAGCCCCCCCCCCCCCCCCGGTGTTTCCAGGTACAGTACTTACTGTTTCTGCTATCCTCCGCCAGGTCAGGGATTCCCCTGTGATCGGGAATTCCCTTACAGTCAATAGACAATATACAATAGACAATATGTGCAGGAGTAGGCCATTCGGCCCTTCGAGCCATTCAATGTGATCATGGCTGATCATCCCCAATCAGTACCCCGATCCTGCCTTCTCCCCATATCCCCTGACTCCGCTATCTTTAAGAGCTCTATCTAGCCCTCTCTTGAAAGTATCCAGTGAACCGGCCTCCACCGCCCTCTGAGGCGGAGAATTCCACAGACTTACAATTCTCTTTGAGAAAATGTGTTTCCTCGTCTCCGCTCTAAATGGCTTACCCCTTATTCTTCAACTGTGGCCCCTGGTTCAGGACTCCCCCAACATCGGGAACATGTTTCCTGCCTCTAGCATGTCCAAATCCTTAATAATCTTATATGTTTCAATAAGCTACCCTCTCATCCTTCTAAACTCTAGAGTATACAAGCCCAGCCGCTCCATTCTCTCAGCATATGACAGTCCCGCCATCCCGGGAATTAACCTGGTGAACCTACGCTGCACTCCCTCAATAGCAAGAATGTCCTCAAATTTGGAGACCAAAACTGCACACAATACTCCAGGTGTGGTCTCACTAGGGCCCTATACAACTGCAGAAGGACCTCTTTGCTCCTATACTCAACTCCTCTTGTTATGAAGGCCAACATGCTTTCTTCACTGCCTGCTGTACCTGCATGCTTACTTTCATTGACTGATGAACAAGGACCCCCAGATCCTGTTGTACTTCCCCTTTTCCCAACTTGACACCATTTAGATAATAATATGCCTTTCTGTTTTTGCTACCAAAGTGGATAACCTCAGATGTATGCACATTAAACTGCATCTGCCATGGATCTGCCCACTCCCCCAACCTGTCCAAGTCACCCTGCATTCTCATAGCATTCTCCTCACAGTTCACACTGCCACCCAGCTGTATGTCATCTGCAAATTTGCTAATGTTACTTTGAATCCCTTCATCCAAATCATTGATGTATATTGTAAATAGCTGCAGTCCCAGCACTGAGCCTTGCGGTACCCCACAAGTCACTGCCTGCCATTCTGAAAGGGACCCGTTAATCCACACTCTTTGTTTCCCGTCTGCCAACTAATTTTCTATCCATGTCAGCAATCTACCCCCAATACCATGTGCCCTAATTTTGCCCACTAATCTCTTATGTGGTACCTTATAAAATGCTTTCTGAAAGTCCAGGTACACTACATCCACTGGCTCTCCCTTGTCCATTTTCCTAGTTGCATCCTAAAAAAACTCCAGACGATTAGTCAAGCATGATTTCCCCTTCGTAAATCCATGCTGACTCAGGCCGATCCTATTACTGCTATCCAAATGTGCCGCTATTTCATCTTTTATGATTGACTCCAGCATCTTCCCCTCCGCCGATGTCAGGTTAACTGGTCAATAATTCCTTGTTTCTTAAAAAGTGGGATAACATTAGCTACCCTCCAATCCACAGGAACAGATCCTGAATCTATAGAACATTGGAAAATGATCACCAATGCGTCGACGATTTCTGGAGCCACTTCCTTATGTACTCTGGGATGCAGACCATCAGGCCCTGGAGATTTATCAGCCTTCAGTCCCATCAGTCTACCCAACACCATTTCCTGCCTAATGTGGATTTCCTTCAGTTCCTCCGTCACCCCTGATCCTCTGGCCACTAGTACATCGGGAAGATTGTTAGTGTCCTCCTTAGTGAAGACGGATCCAAAGTACCTGTTCAACTCATCTGCCATTTCCTTGTTCCCCATAATAAATTCACCTTTTTCAGTCTTCAACTATTTTTTCCGCTTCACATACCTAAAGAAGCTTTCGCTATCCTCCTTTATATTCTTGGCTAGCTTACCTTCGTACCTCATCTTTTCTCCCCGTATTGCCTTTTTAGTTATCTTCTGTTGCTCTTTAAACATTACCCAATCCTCTTGCTTCCCGCTCAGCTTTGCTACGTTGTACTTCTTCTCTTTTATTTTTATACTGTTCCAGACGTCCCTCATCAGCCACGGTCGCCCCTTACTCCCCTTGGAATCTTTCTTCCTCTTTGGAATGAACTGAACCTGCACCTTCTATATTATTCCCCGAAATACCTACCCTCGTTGTTCCACTGTCATCCCTGCTAGGGTATCTTTCCAGTCAACTTTGGCCAGCTCCTCCCTCGTGATTCCATAGTCCCCTTTATTCAACTGGAACACTGACACCTCCTACTTATCCTTCTCCCTCTCCAATTGTAGATTAAACTTGACCATATTATGGTCACTACCTCCTAATGGCTCCTTAACCTCAAGTTCCTTCATCAAATCCAGTTCATTACATAACACTAAATCCAGAATTGCCTTCTCCCTGGTAGGCTCCAATACAAGCTGCTTTAAGAATCCATCAAGGAGGCACACCACAAACTACCTTTCTTGGGGTCCAGTACCAATCTGATTTTCCCAGTCTACCTGCATGTTGAAATCTCCCATAACAACCACCTTTACTACATGTGTTCAAGAAGGAACTGCGGATGCTGGAAGATCGAAGGTACACAAAAATGCTGGAGAAACTCAGCGGGTGCAGCAGCATCTATGGAGCGAAGGAAATAGGCGATGTTTCGGGCCGAAACCCTTCTTCAGACTGATGGGGGGTGGGGGGGAGAAGGAAGGAAAAAGGGAGGAGGAGGAGCCCGAGGGCGGGGGGATGGGAGGAGTTAAGGAAGGGGAGGGGACAGCAAGGGCTAGCAAAACTGGGAGAATTCAACGTTCATGCCATCCGGACGCAAGCAACCCAGGCGGAATATGAGGTGCTGTTCCTCCAATTTCCGGTGTTGCTCACTCTGGCAATGGAGGAGACCCAGGTCAGAGAGGTCGGATTGGGAATGGGAGGGGAAGTTGAAGTGCTGAGCCACCGGGAGTTCAGGTAGGTTATTGCGGGCTGAGCGGAGGTGTTCGGCGAAACGATCGCCCAACCTACGCTTGGTCTCACCGATGTAAATCAGCTGACATCTAGAGCAGCGGATGCAGTAGATAAGGTTGGAGGAGATACAGGTGAACCTTTGTCGCACCTGGAACGACTGCTTGGGTCCTTGAATGGAGTTGAGGGGGGAGGTGAAGGGACAGGTGTTGCATTTCTTGCGGTTGCAACGGAAAGTGCCCGGGGAGGGGGTGGTACGGGAGGGAAGGGAAGAATTGACAAGGGAGTTGCGGAGGGAGCGGTCTTTGCGGAAGGCAGACATAGGGGGAGATGGGAAGATGTGGCGAGTGGAGGGGTCACGTTGGAGGTGGCGGAAATGGCGGAGGATTATTTGTTGTATTTGCTGGCTGGTGGGGTGAAAGGTGAGGACTAGGGGGACTCTGCCCTTGTTGCGAGTGCGGGGATGGGGAGAGAGAGCAGTGTTGCGGGGTATGGATGAGACCCTGGTGCAAGCCTCATCTATGGTGGCGGAGGGGAATCCCCGTTCCCTGAAGAACGAGGACATTTCCGATGCCCTGGTGTGGAACGTCTCATCCTGGGAGCAGATGCGGCGTAGGCGGAGGAATTGGGAGTAGGGGATGGAGTCTTTACAGGGGGCAGGGTGGGAAGACGTGTAGTCCAGATAGCCATGTGAGTCAGTTGGTTTGTAATGTATGTCGGTCAGAAGTCTGTCCCCTGCGATGGAGATGGTGAGGTCAAGGAATGGTAGGGAAGTGTCGGAAATGGTCCAGGTGTATTGGAGTGCCGGATGGAAGTTGGTGGTGAAGTGGATGAAGTCAGTCAGTTGTGTGTGGGTAAGTGGATGAAGTCAATGCTAATTTTAACTCCTGATTCAACTTGCACCCAATATCCAGGCTACTGTTTGGGGGCCTGTAGATAAGTCGCATTTGGGTCTTTTTACCCTTACAATTGCTTAGTTCTATCCATACTGACTCCACATCTCCTGTTTCGTATCACTCCTTGCAGGGGACTGAATTTCATTCCTCACCAACAGAGCTACCCCACCCCCTCTGCCCACCTGTTTGTCTTTTCGATAGGAGGTATACCCTTGAATATTCAGTTCCCAGCCCTGGCCCTCTTGCAGCCATGTCTCTGTAATTCCCACAACATCATACTTGCCAGTTTCTCACTGAGCCTCAAGCTCGTCCACTTTATTTCTTATACAACACTTTGACCTCGGTATTCACCTCCCCTCTCGCACCGCTCGCAATTGGCCTCTCCTTACTCTCTTATCCCTTCTCAAACTTTCCTTTCCATTAAATCGGGAGTTTTTTGTAATTTTTCCTGTAGTCACTTCCCCTTCAACTCCATCTTTATAATCCCAATTTGTCAATCCCTCCCCCCCATAAGCGGCAGCTCCGTTGCTGCCGGGAGATCGCAATAGTGCTAATGTGTTTAATTGCATTAGCAGCTTGTCAGTTACACTGTTTGGCCACTTCTAGCTGGTCAGGCATGGTGTGTGGAAAACAACACCTTTAAATCAACAATAATAGAGAAGAATATTGCAAAGTAATTAAAACAATTACATTACTTATAAAACAAATTTAATCACCGCTAGAACATGTGTAAAGGATCAATTATTTGAAATATATTTATGAATGAACATTCCATAGTGCTTCCTGTGACTTAGTGAATCTGCATTTCTCTTTTCTTTTAAAACCACACTGGTGACTCAATGTTACATGAATGGCTTTGAATAGGATGAATAGCCAAGTTTAGAATCTATTTAAATAACAGTCATTCACCATTGTGTTGTAAAAGAAATGAGGTTTTTATGTTTGTTATAGTTCTTTCTTTAGCAATGTCTCTAAATGCTCCACCATTCCTGCCTCTCCGAAGTATCTTTTTGTCTTCTTCCTATTGTCTAATTCTCTTGTTTTGGCACCACTTTCTTTTTGTGGAAGACATTTTCTAATGCATTTATCTTTCTCGTACTAAAGAGTCCTTAATAGATTAAGGAGCACTTTGATTATCTAGATTTGTACTAATAGAACAAAGGAAAGGAAAATTGTTTAGGTAAAGAAAACCGACTGCATAATCAGACGATACAATCAGCTTTTCATTATTTGTGGAAACTGGATGGTCCTCTCTCACACACTGCTTTCAAACTTACAAAAGGTAGGATAGATACAGGAAAAAACCTTTGTGGGAAGGACCATACTAGGGCCTATAAATATAAGATTCAGTGAATATAAGATTCACATAATAAATTCAGTGGAGAATATTTGTTATAGTTCTTTCTTTAGCGATTTTGGAATATTTTTTTTACTGAACAGGTCAGACTGCATCCGCATAAAGAGAAACAAAGTTTCAAGTCTGAGCCTTTTGGTGATAGCTTTGAAAGAGAAAACAAATTAGTTTCAGTAGGAGAGAACGAGAGGAGGGATGGATGGAACCTCTCAGATTAGGATGAGACATATTTCTCAGACTTCAAACTCTGTTCCTCTTTCCACAGTTGTTGAATGTTTCCAGTATTTGAATGAATGAATACGTTTATTGTCATTGCACAATACTGTGCAACGAAATTCCATTACATCTCCTCCGGTTAAAAACAATACAAACACGACAACCATTGACACATATGTACACTTATTAGTAAAAATAAATAGGTGTTTTAAAAGAATTTAAAAGAATTTAAAAGAATTTGGCGGCATTTCTTAGAATTACATTTTGCTTCCCCAGCATTCTCTGTTGGAATTTAGCTCTTTTATCGCACATGGGTAGAAACTATTCTTTAGTCTACCGGTGCGAGCCTTCAGAGTCCTGAATCGCCTCCCAGAGGGTAGCAGAGTAAAAAGGTGGTTGGCAGGGTGGGATGTGTCCTGCTTGATATTTGTGGCCCGGCGCAAGCATCGGGCCCTATATATGTCATCCAAGGAGGGCAGTTGGGCGTTTGTAATGATCTGCGCAGTTTTTATAAATCCCTGCAACGCCCTCCTCTCAGCCACAGTACAGCTAGCAAACCACACCAGGATTCCATAGGAGAGGATACTCTCCACGGCGCATCGGTAGAAGGACAGCAGCAGCGGCTGTGAGACGTTTGCTCTCCGCAGAGACCTCAGGAAATACAGCCGCTGATGTGACTTCTTCACGAGAGTGACGGTGTTCATTTGCCATTTAAGGTCCTGGGAGATGTTTATTCCCAGGAACTTAAAGCCAGTGACTCTCTCCACCATGTCTCCTTTGATGTATAAAGGAGCAGGTTCCTCTCTCCTCTTCCTCCTGAAGTCAACGACCAGCTCTTTCGTCTTCGATGGATTGAGTACCAGGTTGTTTTTGGTACACCAGACAGTCAGTTTTTGGACTTCATCCCTGTAGGCAGACTCGTCGTTGTTGCCTATCAGTCCCACCACAGTCGTGTCGTCCGCAAACTTAATGATCCTATTTGTACTGTGTGTTGGTATACAATCATAAGTGTATATTGTGTACAAAATGGGACTCAGCACACAACCTTGTGGCGCTCCTGTGCTGAGCGTCAGGACCGGGGAGTAACTGGACCCCATCCTGACAGTCTGTGGGCGATCTGTTAGAAAGTCCCTAATCCATCCGCATGTTATTGCATTAATACCCAGATCAGACAGTTTGTCCACCATTCTGCTGGGGATGATCGTATTAAATGCAGAACTAAAGTCTACAAATAGCATCCTCACATATGAGCCAGGACGCTCCAGATGTGTCAGTGCAGAATGTAGAGCTGTGTTGATGGCATCTTCCGTTGATCTATTTGCTCTATACGCAAATTGATGCTGATCCAGGGTGGGTGGGAGTGAGGACTTAATGTGGGCCAGGACCAGCCGTTCAAAACATTTCATCACGGTCGAAGTGAGAGCAACAGTTCTATAGTCATTCAAGCTCTTAATGAATGTTGTTTTGGGTACGGGTACGATGGTAGCAGTCTTAAAGCATTTGGGGACAGTGCACGTTAACAGAGAGAGGTTAAAGATTTTGCTAAAAACCTCCGCTAACTGGTCTGCACAGTCCCGCAATACTCTCCCTGGGATGCCATCTGGTCCAGCAGATGGACCAGATGAGGCTGCAGATGCTGTGATCTTGAGCAAGGAGCACAGTGCTGGAGGGACTCAGCCAGCCAAGCAGCAAATGTGGAGGGAAAGGTGTGAAGAAGGGTCCCAACCCAAAGTGTAGTCTAAACTTTTGCCCCCACAGATGTTGCCTGGCCTTTTGAGTTTATTCAGCAGTTTATTTTTCGTTTCCAGTTTTTTCCTCCTTTTAATTCAAATTTCTAACATCTGCAGTTGATTTTACATTTTGATTGCAAAATGGAAGGAAGCTACTAAATGTAAGGCCATGCCCTCCTAGATAAAACCGATGTCAGATTTACATTCCTGTACAAATCAAGGCTACACGAAGATGGAAATGATGGTGAGAAACATTTTGGTTTGTGGGTGATTGGGAGATTGTCCTAATACCCTGAAATGTAAATGGTCATCTTTGATCAAGGATGTCAAACTACACCTCATTCCACTTAGCAGAAAATCAGATGTGTTAGTCCTTGCTTTCCATTCCTCTTTATCCTTCCCCTTTCCCTCCTTTTCTATATTCCCATCAGTCATTGCTGTAGTTTATTGTCACGTGTGCCAAGGTACAGTGAAAAACTTTTGTTGCGTGCCAACGTGCCCGCAGAATGACAATACATGGTTACAATCGAGCCATTTACAGTGTACAGATGGATCCATGTCTTCCACCCTCAACCTTTCCAATCCCCCTATCTGCTTACCCCCTCTTGCCATGAAACCTCCTTATTACCTCTCCTGAAGCACAAATTATCCCCTTACCCTTCAGTTCTGTTGATCTGAACACTGTACCTGGCCTTCACTCTACCCATCCAATATTGTGGCAGATTTATGGCTAACCTCAAATTATTGCTGGCTTGAGTGGGACAGCTGGAAGGTTCCCTTTAGAACAGCTGGAAGGAAAGTTATTTTAATAGCTATCTATTAGGTTGGCTGTACATCTGAGTTGTGTAGGCGGTTTAAGTGGGAATATTGTCATGTTGAGAGCATTTTAAATGGAACTGGCATCCAGAAAGAGCCAAGAAGGTTCTCCGTCTGTTAGGTTAGTATCACAGTCACAGAGAGAAAGAACACAGAAGCAAGCCCCGTGCTCCACAATCTCCAGGCCAACCATCAACCACCCGTTTACATTCATCCTAATGACTGGCATTTTTATTCTCTCACATTCTCACGGACTGTATCACGCAAATGCTCACTAGGGACAGTTTATAATGGCCATTAGCAAACCCTTACCCCTTTGGGATTTTGGAGGAAAACCAAAGCCCCGTGGAGGAAACTCATGGAATCTGCATGCACAGCATGCAGGATCAGGATGCAATTCAGGTCTCCAGCACTGTGGAGCAGTGACTCCATCAGTTGTCACAATGCTGTTCTTCTAAGCAAACATCTTGCCATAACGTTTGGTGATATATTTGGATATGGAATGTACTTTATGATATTTAAATTAAATATCAGGGTGTGTGTGTCACTGGAAAGCTGGAACTTATTGGAAAGTTTATCTTGCCCTTGAGAAGATAATGGTGAGCCACCTTCTTGAACTGCAGCTTTTACTTTAGACTTTAGAGATACAGCGTGGAAATAGGCCCTTCAACTCACCGAATCCGCGCCAACCAGTGATACCCGAACACTAACATTATCCAACACGCAAGGGACAATTTTACAATTTTTATCGAAGCCAATTAACCAACAAACCACTGTCTTTGGAGTGTGGGAGAAATCCAGAGCACCCAGAGGAAACCCATGTGGTCACAGGGAGAACGTACAAACTCCGTGCAGACAGCACCCGTAGTCAGAATCGAACCCGGGTCTCTGGCACTGTAAAGGGCCTGTCCCACTGACGCAACCTTTCAGCGACTGTCTTCGGCCTTCAAGCTCGAGGGCACTCGCCTGAAAAACCTCGAGCTGGATCGACCTTCAGCGATGAAACCGCGAGCTGGATCGACCGTCAACACACATACACACACACAAACACACAAACACATCGCAAAGGCAGGGGCCAGGGAAAGCGGGGGTGCGCTGTCAGAAATTCACACCTGCGATGAACAGGAAGGTAAAAGACGGCTGCACAGTCCTCATAGGACCTCCTAGGACCATGCGTCGACCATGCTGCGAGTTTGAGTCAAGGGCAAACTCTTCTAAACTCGCAGATTCGGTCGCCGCAGTGGGACAGCACTTTAAGGCAGCAACTCTACCACTGTGCCTCTGTGCCATAGTCAGGATCGAACCCGGGTCTCTGGCACTGTAAGGCAGCAACTCTACCACTGCGCCACTGTGCCGTGTTCTGGTAAAGGTGCTCCTATGGTGTTGTTGGGTGATGAGGTCCAGGGCGCAGATACGGTAACAATGGAGGAAATGGTCATATATATCTCAGTTTGTTATTTATTCTACCAGTAGTGTATAGCTACACTTGTGGGAGGATTGGTGGAAGATTGTTTGATGCTGTTGTTGCCGTTGTCTGCAGGCAATGTTTGCTACAACCTTAGCCCCGGTTGCAAGCCTGAATTCACAGCAACCCCTCTCACTGGTACCAGTGATACACATGCACTGACAGTTTAATAAATTTAATTGTGGGTTGGTAGGACTCGAGGGAGTATGACAGGACATCCCAGATAGGAAAGAATCGCAATGCTTGGAAATGCAAAGATATCCTGATTGCAATAGTGAAAAATCAAAGGCGAGAAAGAGACTACAAGGAAAGATCAGATTTGTGATAGTTTGGTTGAATAATGAAGGATAAAAAACCTTGCAATGGACCAATGGAGGTGAGAAGTGAAAATAGTTCAGCTATTTGAGACTAAATTTTTTTGCTTCGTCTTTGCTTGTGTATGCTCGCTCTTTTTGAACTCAACAGGTTCACTGGGCTATTTGTTATATTACAAGTGAGCCAGATTACAGGGATTTTGTCGTAGTTAAATTTATCATATTTATACATACATATATACCTTTGGTGCGATCAGGTTTTAGAGAGTTAAAATTGAAAGGATGGAATGCTTGACACAAAGTAGAAAATAAAAATGCAAAGAACTTTACCAATTGAGGAAACGTGGATGTTCAGAGGAGATAGTAATTGTGAATAGCTGAAGAATGGAAAAGGATCCGACTATCAAATAGCTTATTTGAAACACTGAAAGAATCATGATTTTCATTGTCCTTCTTCAAGGGTGTGATATCTTAGTCCCCAATTTCACCAAATCATCATTGTGTTGCATTTATATAGCACACCTGATTGATCTGTTACAGAGATGCTTGGAACACAATCAAGTGCTGTGGAAATAGTCTATTGTAGTGGAGCTAAAACTGAGCAGAAATTGCACAAAAGGCAGTACTGCTGAAAAGGGTTTCATGGTTTAATGCTTTCTCTGAATGTATTAGCTTCCTTTGAACATTGTTTCTGATGTACAACCCTTTTTAGTTTTGTTCCTAGTGATAGGAATAGCTAATATAAAAAAAATATTGTAAGCAGCTTATTAGAAAAAAAAACTATTTATGACATTGTTTTCATTTCATAGCAGGTATTAGTTATTATGGTTTTGTTTAAAATGTAACCTCATTTTAAAAATCCCAAAATATAATCCTTGTTTAAAGTGAACGTGAATTTTTTTTTGAATGATGATTGTGTAAAATGTGTAACAGCAGCAGATTCCTCACAGATTTTACATTGCACGTGCAATTTTGACTTCTGTCTCACTACCTTGCATTTCTAATGTTAATGCGATAGCATTTTAGAAAAATAATTTAATATTAGGCAGATTTTCTCTTTTAGTTTGATTTTCATCCAAGGGACTAACTTTGAAGCAGTTGTATCTCAAAGCATAAGGGCCTGTTAATTAAACTGTAAATGCTGGATAATCGGAAGCAACAACTCAAAATACTGGAAATAGTCAACAGGAATAATGCAAATGTGGAAGGATAAATAGTTAAAGTTTGGAGGCTGGAACCCTTTGTCAGAACTGATTGATATTCTGACTGTGGCTTTGATTGCATCATACTTCTGTCGATATAAGACTGGGCATCTCTTGAACCTTGGCTACCATGGCCCTTTCTATAATTGATTTTTTTATTTGTTGGCTTAATGCACCTCATTTCAATTTTCAGTAACGTTAAAATTAGTGAAAGGAAAACACGCTTTATGGAAGAAATGGTAGAAAATCCAATCAGGCAGCACCTGTACACAGATGAACAGAATTAGTGTTTCTGATGAAGGATATTTCATCTTGTAGAAATGGGTCAAGTCCCAATGTTCATTGCAGTCAAGCTCACCATCACCTTATCAAACGATGCAATTTGCTGTAATCTGCAGCACAGTTAAGACGTACTAAATTGCCACATGGAGATGTTCAACATTAGCAACAAATGTTTTTTAACCCAAGCATAAACCTCTCAGTTTTCAATGCTAAACACGTTCTTGGCAATTACTTGCAAAAGGGAAAATGCTCTGGACAGACTGATGGGTTTTTTTTCTGAGTCAAGGAGTCATACTTGCAGCTCATGGGCCTGCAGAAATAAATGCTCAAATATTCTGGACTGTTAAATTTGAATGGCCTCCACTGTCTCATTGAGATCTACATGTAAATTCTTTCAAATTTTGGTATAGCTCTAGGCATTTGTATTGGCATTTTGCAATTGGGTTCTTGGAGAAGGGGATACGTCACAATGAGCACATTTTATTTGCCTTTCACACATTTCAAACTTGGTGGGGCGAGGGAGCTGCTCACTAATTTACAGTATCTGAACCTGACAACTAGTACAAAATCTTGAGAGGAGTAGATCGAGTAGATGCACAGAGTCTCTTGCCCAGAGCAGAGGAATCGAGGTTTAAGGTGAGGGGGGAAAGATTTAATAGGAACCTGAAGGGGTAGCTTTTTCACACAAAGTGTGGTTGGTGCATGGAAGGTAGTTGAGGCAGGGACTATTGCAAAATTTAAGAAATAATTAGACAGGTACATGGATAGAACAGATTTAGAGAGATATGGGCCAAACACAGACAGGTGACATGTTGGTCGGTGTTGGCAAGTTGGGCCAAAGGGGCCTTTTTCCATGCTGCAAGACTCTATGACGTTGACATCAATGAGATGCCTTCACTACCTCGAGAGACGGGGGTGAAGGTTTCAGATGAGGTAAGTAACAACAGAGTGAGGAAGTGAAGAGACTACAGAAATGGAGCATGCAACCGAAGAAGTATGAGCTGCTGATAATGTGGCTGTGGAGGAGTGTGAAGCATAGACAATTGCAAGGTGAAAGACTGAACGACAGCATAAGAATGAGGAGCAAAAGGGATTCAGGTGTCACAGTAACGGCAAACAAACTCTTTCAATTTCTCGTTTGCCATTCCTTTGTTTCCCCACTCAACTGGGCTCCCTTCTTCTCTCCTCCCCTCTCTTACTTCTCCTTTTCATTCTGCCTCCACTTTCTCCTTTTTTCCCCCATCCCTCTCACTATTTTCTTCCTTCTGCTCCTCTACTACCCCACTGCTACAATCCTTTACCTTGAGATTCAGGTTACATTTAGATTATTTTGTCATTGTAGATACAGGTGCACAACTGATTTTATGGCAACTGATGGTCCGGCACCTCCTCTAATCTGGAAAAAGAATATGGAGAGCGTGCTTGATTTGAAATTGGCTTAGGTAAAAACGTAAATGTCCCTAGTGCATGTAGGATAGCGTTAGTGTGTGGGAATTGCTGGTCATCGCGGGCTCGGTGGGCCGAAGGACCTGTTTCCGCGCTGTATCGCTAAACAAAACACAAATGACAAATGGACATTACGAGTTATTATTACATAAACTCTTTGACAACCCATCCATAACATTTGGGTAGAAGTACATTTGGCAAACAACTTTCGTTAACACAGAAATGTTAACAAAACACATAATTCTGTCTGCAATATAATTTAGCATAGATTTCAAAGCTATTACTATGGGAGCAGGTATTGTCACAGCCTTACTACACAATAATCCTTCATCCATTTTCAATGTAATCTACACCCTCAGTTTCAATCCCTCTTCTCTACTTGCTCTTTGAACCATTACTCCATGGCCTCTTAAGTCTGAAACCCAGGTACTCCAATCATATTATCTTGTTAAAAAGTCTTCAGAAAGCTCTTTACTTTAACCATGTGTTTGACTTCTAAACCGGTTCCCTGTCAATTCCCTTTTTCCTCTGTCGCGTCCAATTCTTTTTTTCTTTCACTTTCCAAACCACTTTTAGACATTGTCTCATAGGTTACAACACGATAGAAATGTTAGCTTTGCCAATAATGATCCTTGTAAAATGAAGTGCGATTTTAAATATATGCCCAGATGTAACGTGAGCGACAATTCTTTAATTGAAGTAATTAAAAATAGAAATAAAATGTAATGGTGAGTAAATCTCTCAAAGAGTTAATATTTAAATACCATATGTATAGCAACACTTCTCACACCAATGATCCATCCCCACAGATAGTTGTGATAATGGGATACTCTGTTGTGCCCTTGGAATTGTATCCCAATTTTGTTTCATGTAATATTATTGGATGAAATATCTAGTAGCAGGGGAAATGAAAGTTGAGGATTTTATGGGATCATTCATCAAGAACTAATTGAAGCCTTCATGCAGTTCACTGCTGATAAAACTGTGTATTAGTAAACAATAAGAAAATGCGCCGGAGAAAGATTTGTTTGCCGTAAGGAAAATGGTTCTATTTCATCATCGTGTTTCCTGGTAAAAGACTCCAATTTAAAAAGGGATAAGCTCAAGCCGTTATGCATAATGACAGGGTAGAAGCTGTGTCAAATGTATTAGTAGTGCTTCAGTGGAGCTATTTTCATTGCAGGATTGTGCTATTGTGTATAATTCTGAGAGACTGCAAAATGCTCAGAGGATCTCTACTTTTTTTTAAATATAAAGGAAGGTTGCTTCTATTCCGTGATATTTCCTGCAGTAACATTGTCAAAGCCTTAGGCTACTAACAATCCACAGTGTATTTTTTTAACCTTCCTCTCCCCAAGTATCCACCCCCAACCAATCTGCTCGTCGTATCTACAGCTGTGTTCTGATGTAGCCAATATATGAGAAGTCTTTCTGTGCGGTCTTTTACTTATAACAATCATTTATAGGCTTGCATGGTGACTGCCTTTGTACGGCAATCTGCATGCTGAATTAATGTTACATATTCCAAATTTGCAGGAAATATTTTATATCAAGCCAGTGAGGATTTTCCAATGTGCAGCAATCCATGGTACTGGGATTTGGAGCAGATGTTCTTCTTTGTTCCTTCTTCCCGCTAGTTTTCCACTGGCATCACATCCTTGTTCCTGGGCCATCATTCACACAGTACTAGAAATGGGTTTTCAAAGGGGCAGCGGAGGCTTGACCAGTCATCTCCTTGACTTCCAGTCCTCTACGCTGTGCCTTTCTTTGCTTCTTCATTCATGATATGAATTTAAAACACGTCCAGGATTAGTTGCCCCCTGAAATGTTAAGTTATGAAGTATTACTATTAAATCAGGATGGAATAATTGCACATGTGTGAGCCACAATAGGGTCTGAAATTTAAATTGTTAACTTCATGTTTACAATCAGGCCTTTGAAATGTCTTAAACAAGATTCATTGGAACTAAAGGGCCCCCTACCTGAAACATCATTTGTTTCTCTTCTCACAGATGCCGCCTGACTGCTGAGTCTTTCCACAACTTACTGTTCCTAACTCATTAGGACAGCATTGGCTGGATTCTGTGCATGGTGCACATGCTTTTTTATTAATTTAACATTTCTTAATAACTTCCAGTGATAGTCAGCAGCAGTGAGGAAAACAAAGAGTAGGTTTTGGCGATTCAGATACTTGGGTCACATTTATTGACATTGCATTTGCCTAAGTTGCTCATAGGAAACCTGGGCTAAAACAAGCCAACTCGATTGCTTAAGAGGGAACTGCACCAAAAAAAATCTTACACCAAAGATAGACATGAAATGCTGGAGTAAATCAGCTGATCAGGCAGATTCTCTGGAGAAAAAGGAATAGGTGACATTTCGGGTCGAGACCCTTCATCAGACAGAGAGTCAGGGAGGGGGAAACTCAATTGCCTTTTCTTTTTCCCTCCCTCTTGCTGTAACCTTCTGATAGAAAAATCGTCCAGCTCAACAGGGCGATCACAGTGGTGCAGCGGTAGAGTTGCTGCCTTACAGCGAATGCAGCACTGGTGACTCGGATCCGATCCCGACTACGGGTGCTGTCTCTACGGAGTTTGTACGTTCTCCCCGTGACCTGTGTGGGTTTTCTCCGAGATCTTTGGTTTCCTCCCACACTCTAAAGACGTACAGGTTTGTAGGTTAATTGGCTTGGTAAATGTAAAAATTGTCCCTAGTGGGTGTAGGATAGTGTTAATGTGCGGGGATTGCTGGTCGGCGCTGACCCAGTGCGCTGAAGAGCCTGTTTCCGCGCTGTATGTCTAAACTAAACTAAACTAAACTACTGGCAACTACACTCCACTGAGTACTTCAAGGTTCTTCCTGAGTAATCACATCACAAAACCATGGTTTCAGGATGTGTGTGGCAGCATGGCATTTATAGTAAACATGTGATTGACTTGTTTCCAATTTGTGCTGTCAACAGTTAGGTCTTGTTACTCAATGTCGTAGTCATAGAGCCATTCAGCCTGGAAACAGGGACTTGGGCTCAACTTGCCCATGCCAGCCAACATGTCCCAACTACACCTGCCATCGCTTGGCCCATATCCCTCTAAACCTGTCTTATCCATGTACCTGTCTAACCTGCCTATAGTCACAGCACAGTTGGATATTGGGGAATGGGATCACACTTGACCAAGCTGTCAAATAACCGGCATGCGGCAATTCAGCGAGACCAAACGTGGTTTGGCCAATTGTTTCGATGAACACCTTTGCTCAGTTTGCCTGAACCTACCTGATGTCCCGTTCAGTGTTTCCACTTTGAATGAAATTACCTGAAATTCGGGAAATTCTGTTTGTCTTCGAGTAGTTTTAGGGAAATTGAATAATTTCGGGATCCGCATCCGACCCGCGAAGGGATGTTAAGGTAATACACACAGCACTGCTGTTTTGGCTCTCAAAGGTTTAAACAGAGCAATTGCCAGTTTAACGTGTGGGAATTTAAACAAAGAGCTGTCGGCTGCAGCGCTATGGGTTCTAAATAAAGCGCTACCGGCTGCAGCGCTATGAGCTTTAAACATAGCGCTATGGCCACAGCGCGACAGGGTCACAGACTGTTCGGGAAAATTCTCGTATAACAATGAGTCTTTGGAATTCTCTTTTTCAGTGAAAGTTGAGCCTTTGATTATTTTTCAGGCAGTGGTAGAATTCTGGATAAGCCTAGTGGTGAAAAATGATCAGTGGGTGGGGGTATTGCAGTTACATTGGGATTGGCCTTGATTTTCCAGAACGGTGGGTGGGCTCAAGGGGCCAAGATGGAGGGGTGGAGAGAGGGAGAGGAGGGAGAGAGGAGAGAGAAGGGAGAGGGGAGGGATAGAGGGAGAAGGAGAGGGAGAAGGAGAGGGAGAAGGAGGGAGGGAGAGGGAGAGAGAGGGAGGGGGAGTGAGAGAGGGAGGGAGGGAGAGAGGAAGGGAGGGAATAAGAGGGAGGGAGAGATAAAAAGAATGGGGAGAGAGAGGGAGGGAGGGGGTAGTAGAGGGGTAGAGAGAGAGTGGGAGGGGGAGGGAGAGAGGGGGAGGGAGAGGGAAGGAGAGAGAGGGAGGGAGGGGGAGGGAGGGGGAGGGAGAGAGAGGGAGGGAGATGCAGGGAAGGAGGGAGAGGGAGGGAAGGAGGGAGAGAGAGGAAGGGAGCGAGTGGGGGAGAGGGAGAGAGAGGGAGGAAGAGAGGGGGGGAGGGAGAGTGGGTGGGAGGGAGAGCATAGAATGAGACACATGAGAGCAGGTTGAAAAAACTAAGACAACAAAAGCTGTTGGAGGCAACGAAAGCTGCCTTGTATAACACTGTACAAGCGAGTAACAGAAGCAGGCGGATACGGTGTAGTTACATAGATCTGTTTTGCCTTGTTCTTCCTTGTGTTGTTAACGTGTGCCCGCAAAAGAAAAACAACAACAAATAGCACGCAAGAAGCATTTTTGAAAATTTCAGGAAATACCATCAAATTCCACGAAATGTGGGATCCTATTTAAGGTGAAAAAATGTTGAGGTGTGGAAGCACTGCTCCCATTTGTCAACCACCTAAACTACCATTCCCACACAAAACTTTCTGTCCTAGGTCTCCTCCATTTTCAGAGTGAGGCTAAACATAAATTGGAGGAACAGCATCTCATATTTCACTTGGGCAGCTTAGCAGTGGCTTGGGCAGTGGTATGAATATTGATTTCTCTCACTTCAGGTAGCCCCAGCATTCCCTCTCTCTCTATCCCTCCCGTCCAAGTCACACTAATTTCTTGTTTTCATCCTACAAACAGCTAACAATGGCCTTTATCAGCGTTACTTTTTTGCACATTCATTGTTCTTTACAATCCTACATCATCGTCTATATCTCCCGTTTCCCTTATCCCTAACCAGTCTGAAGAAGGGTCTCAGCCCGAATCGTCACCTATTTCTTCTCTCCAGAGATGCTGCCTGTCCCGCTGAGTTGGATGATCAGCCATGAGCATATTGAATGGCGGTGCAGGCTCGAAGGGCCGAACGGCCTACTCCTGAACCTATTTTTCTATGTTTCTATGTTACTCCAGCTTTTTGTGTGCATCTTCTAATTCAGTGAGATAGGCATGTGGCCCTGCTGCTTGAGAAGTCTTGCGGTGCTCGGAAACCATGTGCTTCCTCTACCTGCTACCTTCTGATGAGGTGGAATGAAACTTTGTCAGCTCCGATCATTAGTGACCTCCGTTGTTAAACAGTGGTTAGAAAACCGCAGTGTGTAGGTCAAGTCTGGAAGGAAGTAACTTTAAAAAATTCATGTCCATGCCGACCTTGAGTGACACTGGCGGTATAGTTCACACTCTGAGATTGTAGCTCTGCTTGGTGTAGAGGCCAAACTGAAATAAGGTATCCTCACTCAAGCACGGATACCTTACGCAATGTTACATGGTGAGGTTCCGATAACTGATATTTGAACATCAGTCTAATTTCCTCCTCTGCCCATCTCTCATAGCTCTGCAAGTCCACTTTCCCAGCTATGTTACACTACCAAGGGAATGTATTGACATTCAGCAAAGCTTGGGAGGAAATGCTCCAACCAAAGCCTCAGATCGGACACATTTCTCTTCAGCTTTCTCACGCTGCTCCCATTCGCTCTCAGCATGTTTTATATGATTCTATAATGCATCAGTTCCTGATTGAATGGTGATACAAGGAACTGAATGTACTGAAATCTTGTGTGGAACACAAAGCACTAGAGTAACTCAGTGGGTCAGGCTGCATTTCTCGAGGACATGGACGGGTGGAATTTTGGGTGGGGAACCTTCTTCAGATCTTGATAACATCATAGCATTAGCCAGTGAAGTTCAATCAGCAGCTGCAGTGAAAGTCGTTGATGGTCTCTTTAAATGGCTGCTGTACGTGTAGTTTTTTCTGGCTTCTGAGCTTGTGTTCAGCTGTGTGAGGTTAAGAGAGGCTATCAGCTGAACTATGGAGCTCCTGACAGTACTGGCATCAATGACACCATATCAACTCTGTGCACCGTTATTGTGTTGTTACCTGCCCACATCCTAGTGCTAAATCAATACAATGCCCACTATTGTATGTCATGTCACAAATGTGCACTAAACATTACAACACAATCAACGTGGCAACTACTGCACCCAAAATGTGTCTGTTATTTTGGAGAGACCAATTACTTGATGGCTAACATATTTAATGTTTAGAATAGTAACTTACTCCCAAAATGTATGAAATTGGCCTGGAGCTAAATTCACATTATTCCAAGAGAGTATCTTTGCTTATTATGATTGTTGTGAGCTCCATTTATCATCACTTCATCGGCATCAAGGTAATACATGGGACCCTAAAACGGACTGCAGGGTTTACCATAATTAGTAGTAGTGCGAGTCCCTAATAACAAACTCCTTGCTAGCAATATTTGGTAGCAAATCATTGTTTTTGCTTTAAACTTGCACAGGTTTCTTCAGATAATCTGTTTTATTAGTTTCCGGAAGATGACAGGCTGATATACTTGAATTAGGAAGACATAAAAAAGCATCAAATGTGTTGTTGCGACTAGATTTGTATTAGAACTGGATTTGAATGTTCACATACATAGAAGGTTATAAAGCATAAATTTCCCTTACTTCAAGTATCTATTGTATATACGATATAAACAGATTAAGTCACAGCTGGCAACGAGACTGATTAACTCCTCGAGGTACACATAACTCACTCACAACTCGATCGTTCATGAGTTATCAGGTCAGCCTCAGTGGTGGAGATATTTATCAGCTCTAACTGCTGACATCTCTCTGTATCAGTCAGGGTAAATATTTGCCGTCTTCACAATATATATTGCAGAGTATTTGTGCATTTAAAAAAAGGATTAGTGGTGTAGATGGAGGTGAGTGGGCAGCAACTTTCCAGGAAAGAGTGAAGAATAGAGATTTTTTTTATTGAAGATCACTGATCTGAGGGATTCAGAGGTGGAAAATCATTTAAACGATTGATGGAATTATGGCTAATTCACGACACACAAGTATGAAAAATCTGTGGTCACTTGTCTCCTAAATATTTTCTTGTTGATTTTGACAACCAGCAGTTCTATAACTCTTGTCAACTGCAATGATCTTGTGTCTACAATGTTCTGTTTTGGAATAAATCAAACCCCTACCATTACACCAAGGAGGTATATTTTTGGCATGAGGAATTTGCAATTTAGTGTCTTACAGATATATTGCCAGTTTTTCCAGTTCCTTAATGTGGGATAGCAACTTCACAATTTTCCACACCATCACTAAAAAAATGTTACAACAATATTTAGTTCAATGATCTTGAAAATCCAAACTGTCAATGATCTGTGAAATGATAAAACTGATAATAATTGCTCATCATTTTTATTAAATTATTTCATTGTTTTGTATTATAAAATTTCAATCCTAAAGCTTTTAAATCTCTCTATTCATCCTGCTTTAATTTTCATTGGTGCAGATTATTTTCATTTATTTCAGCAGGAAATGTTTTATGATTGTTAGCACTATCAATATAAGTTTATCTAGAATGTCAGGATAAATGCCTTGACAATCAAAATAATTATATGTAGTCCTTCATAACTCAATTATCATGCCGCTGTTAAGATGCAAAAATTTATGGATAATATAACTTGTCCTGTAAGGGTTATGTCTATTTGGTTATGGATCACTGTTTGAGGAGGTGGAAATATGAACTTATGTTATAACACAAACCTTAGACTGTGCAAGATGATGCCTTCCATATATGGGAAAGACACAAAATGCTGGAGTAACTCAGCGGGTCAGGCAGGATCCCTGGACAAGTCCCTTATTTCAGGTCAGGACCCTTCTTCAAACTGTATTTTGTGTATTTTCTTGGTAAACCAGCATTTGCAGTTCCTTGTTTCTACATTTTTCTTCTTCCTTCCATATACACCTTTGTTAGCTGGTGCTGACAAGTGCTATCACAGTCTAACCTTAAAGGGGCTGACCCACTGCGGCGACCTAATCCACGAGTTCAGTAGAGTGTCTTCGACCTTCAAGCTAGAGGGCACTCGTCTGAAAAACCTCGAGCTGGATCGACCGTCAGCAATAAAACCGGGAGTTGGATCGACCGACCGCACACACACACACACACACACGTGCGCACACACACACACACACACACACACACACACACACACACACACACACACACACACACACACACACACACACACACACACACATCGCAAAGGCGGGGGCCAGGGAAAGCGGGGGAGCGCTGTCTGAAATTCACACCCGCGATGAAGAGGAAGGTAAAAGACGGCTGCACAGTGTACGGTAAGTCCTTCAGAGAGCGCGGGGAGGGGGGGAGAGGGGGAGAGAGAAGGGGAGAGAGAAGGGGCGAGAGAAGGGGGGGAGAAGGAGTGGAGATACTTTTAGGAAGTATTTAAAGTTTAGCGGGCATTTTACCTACCGGTCGGTTTTCCTTGGTCCTGAAAACTCCAATGGGCCAATTAAAATGCCCGGTCAGTGAAGGAGATTGCCTACGGCTGCCCTTGACTGCCTGTGACTAAATAGCGACTCCACTCCACTGCACTACAAGTTGAAATGAACCATGCCGACCAATTTTTACTTGCGGAAACATTTTCAACATGCTGAAAAATTTCCGCAACCTAGCGGGAACTTCCCTCGAGCATGAAGGAGAATTCCAGTGACCTCATAGGACCTCCTAGGACTATGTGTCGACCATGCTGTGAGTTTGAGTCAAGGGCAAACTCTTCTAAACTCGCAGATTAGGTCGCCGCAGTGGGACAGCCCCTTAAGACTCAAGTGCTTGCCTTTTGGTTGATTGAAGTGTACAGTCCATTAAGTGCAGCCACTCCCCATAAAAGAAGCTGAAGAGACACGATATGATGAAATAAATGTCATGCTCAAATGAATTGAAGTCGCAGCCCTGAAGGCGTGCGCAAGAATTTAAATGCGACTTTTTTTGGAGAGCCATGTTAAACAGATGTCGTGTTAAACTTGCATGAGCAGGTGTTGGTATGCACATCCTTAATAAGGTTAATGATAGTCGGCAGAGCACCCAACTACTTGCACATACTCCTGCATGGCCCTAGATTTCTTACTATGGCTCCACCATTGTATCTTCACCGGGAGTCCAGTTTATATGCAATAACCAGGTTCCAGCTGCACTTTTCACAACGTTACTCTGCAGGCAGTAAGTAGTTCCGCGGAAATTCTGCTGTCATGCTTTATCTATTAGTTATCTAACAGTGTAAGCAAAAATAAAATCTATAGATAGAACATGCCCCAAAATTAAAATATACTTAATAAAGTTCATGCAAATTTTTGAGAGAGATTCTAAACAAAAATATCAACATTTGTCTGATCAGAATATAGGACATGGTTCCAAATTAGGGAATTTGAATTGTTCAAATATTTCAGGAACAATTCACCACATTGGAATCTGTGATGGTTGTGTAAAACAGTCATCAGTTCCCTTAGTTGTAGGAAGGAACTGCAGATGCTGGTTTAAACCGAAGATAGACACAGAATGCTGGAGTAGGCGGCATCTCTGGCTTGAAGGAATGGGTGACTTTTTGGGTCGAGACTTCTTCAGACTGAATCAGGGGAGAGGGAGATATAGAGATAAGGAAATGTAAGGTGTGAAAACGAGGTTCCCTCAGTTATACTTAATGTCTGTTTTAGGACCCAGATGAGAAACAGATCAACCCTTTGTGCTTGCAGCTGCCAATGATGGCCTTCTGTTCTGGCTTTCCTTAATTAGAAAGTTGTGACAATATCAAGCTGTCTCTCCAATTGTGGTGTTAGAGATGAAGTACATTCTTGGTGCAGACCTTCCTTCTCTGTGGCCTCTACATCTCTAGTTATATAGTTGTTAGTTGTCATGCTTTGATTTAGAACCAAGATGTGCCCTTTATAAACTAAAAACAACCAGCTGGAAGAACTCAGCAGGTCAGGCAGCATCTGTGAAAGGGAATAGGTAGTTGAAGTGTTGGCTTGAGACCCTTCCTCTGGACTGAAAGATTGGAGGGGAGAGAACCAGTATAAAGAGGAGAGGAGAGCACAGGATAGAATGGCACTCGACACATGTCTGTCTTTTAATTATCTTTTCCACTAAATTTGTTTTTTGTATTAATTGTACAAAATGCTGGTTGGACAGTACATGGAGTATTTGTGTGAAGTTGGAGTCTTGGAGTCATACAGCACGGAAACAGGCCCTTTGGCTCAGCTTATCTATGCCGACATGGTTGCTGTCTAGGAAGGATGTGATTATGCAGGAGAGGATGCAGACAATATTGACAAGGAGGTTGCCTGAACTGGGGGTTTGAATGATAATGAGGGATTGATTAGGATGGGGATGTTTTCCCTTGAGAGAAGGGGCTGAGGTGTATAAAATTATGAGGGGCATTAACCGGGTAGACAAGCACAGTATTGTTTTCCTGGGTGAAGATCATGGGTTTAAGGTGAGAGGGGAAAGGTTTACAGGAGATGTGAGGGGTAAGTTTTTCATCCAGAGGGTGGTAATCATATAGAACAACCTGTTAGAGGAGGTGGAGGAGGTAAGTACAATTATAATGTTTAAAAATACAGTTTGATAGATACATGGATGGGAGAGGTCTAGAAGAATATGGGCCAGACACAGTCAAATGGGATTAAGTTAGCTGGACATCCTGGTCAGCATGAAGAGCCGAAGAGCCTGTTTCTATGCTGCTTAACTCAATGAATCTGCTGTATAAGGATCATTAAAAAAAGGACCAGGAAAGTGATTGAGAAGGGGGACTGAAGCACTGAGTGTGAAGTTGAAGTGGATTGTGTTAAAGGTATGGCTTGCTGAAAAAAACAACTTCAATTGAATGAACGGATGGTGCAAAAGTCCAACACAAAGATTGGTGGCCATTATATAATGAGGTGACAATGACTTTAAAAGGACCATCGTCAATTAAATGAGCACAGAACCAAAAAAGTCCCAAAGAGCTGGAGTAACTGATCAGTCTGAAGAAGGGTCCTGATCCGAAACATTACATATCCACGGTCTCCAGAGGTGCTGCCTGACCTGCTGAGTTACTCCAACACTTTGTGTCTACTTTTTTGTAAACCAACATCTGCAGTTCTTTCCTACACATTTTGTCTGCTCCACTGCGAAATCTCCTCAAGGTATGTCTACTTTGAAGAAGTTCTCCTCCTCCCTCCGACGAGAGTTCACCAGATCAGTCTGAAGAAGGGCCTCGACCTGAAACGTCACCCATTCCTTCTCTCCAGAGATGCTGCCTGTCCCGCTGAGTTACTCCAGCATTTTGTGTCTACCTTCAGCAGTTCATTGTCTCTCCACCCAACCAAAGCAAATGGATTGACAGATGTGGCTGAACTGTTGAACAAGCAGAATACTTCCTGTGTGTTAGGGTGAAGATGCATGTTGAATATATTCCTAAAACCAGCAGGCTTAAATAATATGAATAAAATAAAATAGACCCTCAAAACATTTCGCAGGATGGAAGGGATCAGAATTTCACTGGAATGAACACAAGATGATAAAGGGTTATCTGAGGGATAAAGGAAAATGGGAAATCATGGCAAATGAGACTAAATGTAGCAAACCTTACCAGAAGAAGGTGCCTGATGGAACTGTAAGGTGATACAAATGACTGAAACTGAATATACGTAATATTTTGACTGAATACTGTCACCAAATATTTACAAAACAGAATATGAATAATGTGCTTGGTTGAAACAAAAGCAATGATTTCATTATAAATAAGATGCAAACTCGCGAATGGAATAAAATGATTCAAAAAATAAATTACTCATCATGGATATTGTTAGCTCTAGAGTCTTCTGGGATGCATAAGAAGAGATTGAGAGAATCAGACAAACGGAAAAAGAAAGTTAATGTATAGATGCAATCATAAGAGTTGATTGGAAATGGTTTAGCATAATGACCATATTCAAAATGAATTATATAACAGACAGTCACAACTACTAGTCTATTAGTCTAATTTCCAACCCATATAAAATAATAGAATTGATTGTTGGGGCTAAAGCTGAGGATCAACAATCGAGTAAATGGTACTCAACGTTGATTCAGATTATGAAGATACAACTTAACCGATCTTCTTGAACCTTTGTGTAGGAGTGTCAACCCCAGTTAATTTTGGTAAATCATGTGACAAAGTGTACCATGCATCAAAAAGGTTTCATCCAAAAGGCCCATTAAGGCCCGGCGACATGGTGACGCAGCGATAGAGTTGCTGCCTTACGGCGCTTGCAGGCCCGGGTTCGATCCCGACTCCGGGTGCTGTCTGTACGGAGTTTGTACGTTCTCCCCGTGACCGCGTGGATTTTCTCCAAGAACTTCGGTTTCCTCCCACACTCCAAAGGTGTACAGGTATGAAGGTAAATTGGCATGGTAAATGTGAAAATTGTACCGAGTGTGTGTAGGATAATGTTAATATCCGGGGATCGCTGGTTGTTGCGGACTCGGTGGGCCGAATGGCCTGTTTCATATGCTGTATCTCTAAAATAAACTAAATTAATAGCAAACAATCGGGGGATTCAGGGCAATCCCTAGAATGACAAAATATTCGAGATAGGTAGCAAACAATGAGACCTCATTACGGGAACTAAATCCGAATGAGATGTAAACACTGAATAGTTTGTCTCAGGGATCAGTAATGACACCACAGCTATTTCCAATTAATGTGAATAACATGGATTAAAAAAAACCTCAAAAATGCAAAGTGGTTAAATTTGCAGATGAGTCCAGGCACAGATCAGAATTTTAAAGAGAAAACTCAAAAATAATAGAAAAAGCTACTTTGAAATGAATTGCAAGTGCTACAAATAGGCAGGAAAAATGGGAAACACATACTCCATGAACAGTTTGAAATTGGCAAGGAAGAGTCCTGTGAGTCCGTGGAATTGATACCAACTGATACAGAGCAGCAATTGAGAAAAATAATAAATTCACTAGGATGATACCAGACCTGCGGGCATGAATTACAGTATGAGGAGAGGCTGATAGGGAGAGGACTTTTTTTTTGGAAGGTAGGAGGTTGAGGAATTGGCATGCACAAAATCATGAAGATCATGGATAAAATGAACAATCTTTTTCCCAGGGTACAGGATTCTAAAATTAGAGGCATAGACTGAAGGTGAAAGGGGAACAATTTAAGAGGGATCTTAGGGGCAACGTCTTCACTCAGAAGGTAGTCTGTATCTGGAATGAGCTGCCTGAGGACGCCAAAGAAATGGATACAATTATGATTTTCACAGTGGCTGCTGCCTGCGTGGAGTTTGTACATTCTTCCTGTGACCACGTGGGTTTTCTCCAGGTGCTCTGGTTTCCTCCCACATCCCAAAGATGTGCAGGTTTGTAGGTTAATTGACTTCTGTAAATTTTCATTAGTGTTTAGGATAGAACTAGTCTACTTGCGATTCTTGGTCGGCACGGACTCGGCGAGGTTGAAGGGCCTGTATCCATGCTGTATATCAAACCAACTGCACTAAGACATTTGGATGAATATATGGATAGGCAGGGTATAGAGGAAATTGGGCCAAATGCAGGTAAATGGAGCCTAGAAATTAGCTGAGAATGGCAACTTGGTCAGCATGACAAAATTGGGCCGAAGGGCCTGTTTCCATTGCTGTATTGCTCTGACTGACTCCTCATAAATGTCAAACTATAAGGAATACAAGCTAAATGAATATAATCCTCATCATTTAAAGCTGACATCATTAGCTGAATTTGCTCTGAGTCGCTCCACGTTACTCATCCTTAAGGTTCATTGCCCAAGAGAATGTAGTGCTCGAGAGACATTTGAACAATTGAAGCATACCTTCCTTGCAGTGTTCCTGAGATATTTTTTCAATATTCCATATCATCCTTTTTAATTGTTTTTGTTCCCTGCTGTCTGACATCTATTAATGGTTTGGTCCCAAAACTCTTTTGCTCCTCAAGCTCTTAGTTCCTCCATATTCAGAAAATATGTAGGTTTGTCTTGGGTGCATGGTGCATGGTGTTTGGCTACATGCTAGATGATGCATGGTGCTTGGGTGCATGGTGCATTACAATTTTCCACTGAAATCCAGTTTCCATCATTTTGACACTTATTTCATGATGGTAAACAATTGAGGTTGATAGAAGTATGTGAAATTGAGAGGCACATATAGGGTAGACAGTCAGAAACTGTCCCCCACCTGTTGAAATATCAAAGACCAGAGGGCATACATTTAAGGTGAGAGGGACAACGTTTAAAGGAGGATGTGAGGGTCAAGTTTTATACCGAGCGTGATGGGTGACTGGAAACGCTGCCAGGGGTGGAGGTGGTGGTAGATACGAATGTGATGTTTAAGAGACTTTTAGAAAGACACATAGATATGTGGGGAATGAAGGAATATGGATCACTTGCAGGGAGAAGAGATTAATTTAACAGCATCATGTTTGGCATGGACATTATGGGCCAAACAGCCTGTTCCTGTGCTGTACTATTCTCTGTTCTAGGAGAGATCACCGAGGAACACCACTTGTTTCATCCTGTCAAACATATTAACTATCTGTGATTGTCATCTGACTAAAAGGAATATCTATTACGTGTTGCTAATACATTGTATACTGCCTTTGAATGGAAATGAAACTTGGTCTTGGAAGCAAAATATTGAGACTTCCACATTGAGTACTTGTGCTTGCACCTGAAAATGAGTTTGTCAGCAATCTTTTCAACCTCTCAACCAATTTCCAACCTAAATTAAGAAATAATACAATGGAAAATTACTTTATATTTGTAATATTTTTCATTATTTATGTACTTCTATTTGTTTTGGTCAATCTTGCTATTTTAAAAAAATATTTTAATATTTTAATTTTTATATAGACATTTTGTCAATAGAATATCTCCAGAGATGCTGTCTGGTGAGCTGCGTTACTCCAGCTTTTTGTGTCTATCTTTGGTTTAAACCAGCATCTGCAGTTCCTTCCTACACATTTTATACAGCTCTCCTGGATTACCATAGGAACTTGGTTACTGGTATTTTATGTTATCTTATTCATTAGAGATTGTAAATTATAAATCCCCAGAGCCTGAAGAAATGTACCCTGGGATGTTATTGGAAGCAAGGGAAGATATTGCAGGAGCCCTGGCTGAACGTTTTGTATCTTCCTTGGCCACTTATGAGATACCAGAAGATTGGAGGGTGGCTAATGTTGTTCCTTTATTTAAGAAATTCTGCAAGGACAAGCCGGGGAATTCTAGGCCAGTGCTTTTATCATCAGTGGTTAGTAAGTGGTTAGTGGCTAGAGGGGATCCTGAGAGACAGCATCTACCTGTGTTTGTTAGAAATTAGGAATTTCTAGGGATACTCAGAGGGGTTTGTGCTGGGGAATTCATGTCTCATTTTGAAAAGGTGACCAAGAAGGTTGACGAGGGCGGGGTTGAGACACTATCTACGTGGATGTTAAGGCTTCTAATAAAATGCTGCATGGTCAGCTCGTCCGGACGGTGAGATATCATGGATTCAATATGAGCCAAATGAGAGAGAAAATTGGCTTGGGTTTGGGTTAGAGGGTGGCAATGGAGGGTTTTTTTCAATGGTATGCCACATTGATTGGTGTTGGGTCCCCTGATGTTTATTAAACATTTTAATTATTTGGATGAGAATGTAGGCATGATTAATATGTTTTGGTAATGGTGTGGTGGACATTGAGGAAACTTGTCTTGGGTTATTGCAGGTTCAGTATCAACAAGGAAAGTGGGCATAGTTTGGCAAATGGAATGTTACTCACACAAGTGTGAAGTGATGAATTTTGAGGTTAAACTAGTTAAGACTTATATAGTGAATCACAGGGTCATGGGGAGTATTGTAGTACTGAGAGAACAAGAGTATACATACACATTTCCCTGGAAGTAGTGACCCAGGGACACAACATGGTGAAGAAGATGTATGGCATTCTTGCCTTCATTGAATAGGACAGTGAGTACAAGAGTTGGGACATCAGTTTACAGTTGTACAAGGTGTTGGTGAGATCACACTTGAACTATTTTATATAGTTTTGGAGGCAAAGCTATAGGTAGGATGCCATTGTGTAAGATTCTCAAGAATGTTGCTGGGACTGGAGGGCTTTAGTTCTAAAGAGAGACTGGATAGGCTTGGACTATTATCCCTGGAGTGAGGGAGCTGAGGGGTGACCTTACAGAGGTTTATAAAAATGGTGATGCGCTACATGATAGACAATGTGGATGGCTACAGTCTTCCAGGGTACAGAAGTCTAAAACTAGAGGGTATAGATTAATGGATACAATAAAGTTAGAAGGAATATGGGACCTGCTCAGGAAGGCACCTTAGTCGGCATGGACGTTGAGAGGGTGGGCAGATTTGCTGGTGCTACTTGAGAGGGTTTATACTAGATGAGCAGGTGGGTAGGATCCATTACAGAGGTGAGGTAGATGTAAGGTGAACATTAACAAGTTCAGTTGATAAGACAGGCAGGAGCATGGCAGGAAGTGCGGAAAGACTGTTGGATTAAATTGCATTTATTTCAATGCACGAGGCCTGACAGGTTTGGCAGATGATCTCAGCGCATGATAGATAGGTGGGACTGGGATATTATAGCCATTACAGAAACATGTCCAAGGGAAGGACAGGACTGGCAGCTGTTCCTGGGTACAGATGCTTCAGGGGGGACAGCAGTGGAAGAAAGAGAACTGGTGGTATTAGATTTTTGATTCAGGAGAACATCATGGTAGTCTGAGATGAAATGGCTGAGGGATCATCCAATGAGGGTTTAGTTTAGCTTAGTTTAATTTATTATTGTCACGTGTACCGAGGTACAGTGAAAACCTTTTGTTTGTGTGCTATCATCAAAGAAAAGATTATACATGAATACAATCAACCCAATAAAAAGGCGTTACCTTATGGGCATTATAGGCTCCCGAATAGTCAATGTGAATTAGAATAATTAATCTGCGAGTGATTCTGGAGAAAATAATAGAGTTGTCATAGTCGGGGATTTTAGCTTACCAACATAGACTGGAATAGTCATAGTGCCAATGGCTTAGAATGGGTGAAATTTCATAAGTGTGTTCAGGCAATTTACAGAGGGACTAACCTGTGAGACCTACATGTGAGAAGGTCCAGATTTATCACTATAAAAGATTGAAAATCAAGAAAAACTGCAGAATCTGGGCTGTTCTGATTCTGATCTTTGCTGTTGATTTGAGATGGTAGTTGATATCTTAGTTCATATCTCTTCCAAAGCACACCAACAGTATATTACTGATGCATTAACTTTTGTTTAGATTCAAGAGTTTGTAGTGAAATGTCAAATAACCAGTGGTGAATGTGCTTCTCCTGAGCCAGGGCTGTGCTGCAGCACTCGCAGAGAAATGGTGTTTTACTTGAGACACAATATTTTAGTGCTGCACTGAACACAATTCTGGAATTGCTGAGATGTAAGATTTCTGGGTGAAATACCAGAGGCAAAGTATTGTAGAGGAAGCTTCGTGATCTGGAAGAAAAATAATAGGGTGCCAGCATGTGTAGTATTGAAATGTTCTCACTGCGAATCTTGAACCACTCTGGGACTGTTGGATCATATAATTACCCTTCCTTTGATTTATAACTTTTCTTTTGAACGTGACTTTTATTCTTATCAAGGTGAGATACACTAGCACTGGGGAATTGCAAGATTTTGAGCTTGCAGAGTCACTGCCGTGCACTTCAGATAGAGTGAATGGAGCAAAGCATCTACTTCTGTATCTTAGGCAAGCTACTTAAGTTCAATTTAAAAGGAACATAATCAGTAATTTCCACTTAATTTCCTTTGCCATTTTCACTGATAATATATTACTCACCACATACAGACCAACATTTCTCCATTTTGGTATGGCAGATTTGCATCGATAATTTTAATTGCCAAGACGATCCTCCATTTCCATTCCTGTCCCGTGATACTATTTTATGGGTCACCTTCATGCTGTCCTTTCTTACGTTGTGCAATTCCTTTTGGAGCTGGAGCCAAGTCTTCTGAACCTGTTTATTATTGCTGCCAGCTTCTTAGGAACATGCATTTGTCCATTTACTAATCAAATATGCAGCTTGTCTGCTGGTAAGCAGCACCCACTGTTTATCTACGGATGGGCCGGCAGTGACATTTCAGCTAGCATGGTGCTACATCCCTGTTGCTGCAAAAGAGAAAATATAGGCACTTGGGCAGAGAGAGTATAAAAAAATGTTTTTAAGATGCACAAGCAGATGATGGAAATTTGAACTAAAAGGAAAAAAATGTTGGAAATACAAAGGAGGTCAGGCAGCATCTGTGGAGAATGAAACAATGAAATAGATAACATTTCAGGTAATTGTCTTGTGGTTATGATGAAAGCACATCAAACTGAAATGCCAACCAATTGTTTCGCCACAACTGCAGCCTTAACTTGCAATGTATTTCCAGCAATTACTGTTTTATTGCAAAAAATAAAGAGCTGGAGGAACTCAGTGGGGCATTTCAGAGAAGGGTCCCAACCAGAAACGTTGTCTGTAATTTCCCTCCACAGATGCTGCCTGGTCTGTACTGTTCATCCAGCAATTAGTTTGCTCAAGGTTACAGCATTTGTAGTCTATTTTGTTTCCATTTACTGTTTTATGTTATAAAATGAAAAGGAATACCTAGATTTATATGGCAAAAGCAAAATACCAGAGCTGCTGAAAATTTTAAATAAAAGACAAAATGCTTGAAAGGTCAAGCTCCATCTGTGGAGTTTGCAACATATTTTGAATTCATACAATGCCATTAGATCCCTTTCAGGATGTTCCATTGTGTTTTACAGAATTGGAAATACTTTTCAAATGTTGTTAGTTATAATGTAGCAAATGCAGCATAAAACTACGCACAGCAAGCTCCCACAAAGAAAAATGTTATAATCATATAAAGGGCCGAGATGTCGGAGCTCTATCACATTGTACAATGAGATCCTATGAGGGGGACTGGAAAGCAGCAGCTCAGAGTTTTTTTTTAAATTTCATTGAGCCATCAAAAAATGGGTACAGATTATGTTGCCATATCGAAGCTCATTTTTACCAAATGTACATATCAAAACAGAACATTTGAGTATCATACGAACAATATGGACCGGCATGTTTATAAAAACAATATACAACAAACAAACAAACAAATAAATAAATAAATAATGAGGGAAAAGAAAAAAAGTCACTAATAAAAATAAAAATAAATAAATAAATACATAAGTAAAGTGCAGAAGGTGACTACAGTACATAGGGTGCAGTTTAGTGCAATAATTCTTTGTGAAGACTTGTTTCTAAAGCTTCTAACTCTCTTGTCTTCCATCCCCTACTCATAATTTCAATAAAATGGATGGTTTAGAGTGTAGATAGGTTTGTGTTATGTATTAATATTCTTCTGTGCAAGAAATGACATAAATGGTTGCCAGATTTTATTAAATTGGTTGACTCTATCCTTTAGAACATATCTTATTCTTCCTAAATGTAATGTACTGGTCAAGTCATGAAGCCACATTCTGGAATTGGGAGCTGTTGTGTTTTTCCATGACATGAGCAGTAGTTTATTTGCCGTAATGAGACAGTAGGAGAGGAATTGTCGTTGAGCAGTTGTGAGTTGTCTTGATGTTTCAGATACCTCAAAGATGATTAATAAGGGCTCTGGGTTTAATGGGATGTTAAGAATGTCTGAGATATTCTTAAATATATCAGACCAGAAAGAGGTGAGTTTAGAGCATGATACAAAGTTATGAAAAAGATTAGCATCTGAGGAGTGACATTTATCACAAGTAGGAGAAACATTTGTATATATACTGTGTATTTTTGCCTTGGAGTAGTGGTCTACATATAATTTTGAACTGTATGAGACATTGTTTGAGCAACTATGTATAAGTCTGAGGCTTTCCTCGCATATTTCATCTGGTATTTGCACATTTATGTATTTTTCCCAATTGATCTTATACTTGCTAGAGGATGGAGAGGTTATTGATAGAAGGATATCATACATATAGGAGATAAAGTTGTCTTTATATGGTGATGTTTTAAGGCAGTCATCTATTTGAGACTGCCTCTCAACTTCAAATCCCGACAGATGCTTTTGTATATAATCCCTGATTTGCAAGTATCTGAAGAAGTTACTATTTGGGAGTTCAAATTTCTTTCTTAGCTGTGTGAAGGCGGCAAACGTACCATTGATATATAGGTCACTGACACTGTGGATTCCTAATTCACTCCATGTAGAGAAAGTCTTATCTAAAATAGATGGTTTGAATGTGGGGTTGTTTGCTTTGGGCAAAGCGAGGGATATAGGTTGAATTTCAAAATGGGTTCTGATTTGCTTCCATATACGTATCAAATTGTGCATAACAGGATTAAATCCATAATATGATTTATCAATTGAAGTAGGAGCTAATAGGATGGTACCTATTGAGCATGGGTGGCAATCTTCTTGTTCTATTTTTAGCCAATTCAGAAGGATGTTTGAGGTGTCAAGCCAGAAAGCAAAGGACTTGATGGCGGAGGCCCAGTAATATAATCTGAAATTTGGAAGAGCAAGCCCGCCCTTAGTTTTTGATTTGTAGAGCTGATTTTTGTTTATCCTATGTGTTTTGTAATTCCACAAAAAAGGTATTATTATCGAATCTAATCTCTTAAAAAAATGTTTTTGTAAGAGAAATAGAAATGTTCTGAATTAGACCTAGTAGCTGGGGTAAGAAGATCATTTTAATGGTATTCACTCTTCCGAGGAAGGAAATTGGAAGAGTTTTCCAGAATTGGATTTTGCTTTTTAGGTTTTCTAATAAGGGAAGGTAATTGGCCTGTAGAAGGGAAGAGTAATGCTTTGTAACCTCAATCCCTAGATAGGTAAATGTGTCTGTTGTTACTCTGAAAGGCAAATTCTCCAATGTATCTGAGGGAATGGTATGAACTGGCAACAGTTTTATTCCAGTTAATACTGTAGCCTGAAAATGTACCAAACAGGTTAATTTTGTACAGGTTTGTAGGTTAATTTGGCTTTGATAATAATTGTAAATTGTCCCTAGTGTGTTGGATAGTACTAGTGTGCGGGGGTCGCTGGTCAATGGACTCGGAGGGCAGAAGGGCCTGCTACATCTCTAAAGTGAACTTAACTATCTGCATATCTAGACTGGATGGTTTTAAATGGAAATCACTCTGCTGGTTTTCTATGCTTTACATGGCACCTATCCAATGCGTGAATAAGCATGCACATAGCACAGGGCTACCCACAGCTAGACCCATGCTGCTAAAAATTGACAGTATTATTCAATAGCTACCAAGATGGCGCCCAACCCAGGCGACTATTTGTATGTATGCTAGCGACAGAAGCAGATCTACAACCACATATTACTATCGCTCAACACTTTTAAATCTCTACACTGTAAATGGCTCAATTGTAATCATGTATTGTCTGTCTGCTGATTGGACTAGATAGCACGCAATATAAACTTTTCACTGTATCTCGGTACAGGTGACAATAAACTAAACTGAACTGAACTCACAGAAGATGATTTGTCGAAGAAATGTTATAATTGATTGCCTGAGTGTGTTCTTTCTAAGGTTATGTGAAGGCAATTTTGAGCAGGAACCTGAGAGTATACAAACTATTTTTCCAGCCACATCTAAAGTGTACCTGACGCTCATGTGGATGGCAGAAAGATTTTATTCACAAATGTTGACATCCTTTGACTTCAGAGCACAAAATTTCACTCAAACTCAAAGTGTAGTGTAAAGGATTTGAGGGTAGATTTTGAATCCTGGATTTGGATTGTTGCCTTTTAAAAAGCACCTGTCTTATTTTAGTTATATTTTATCCACTAAGATCTCTCAGTTCTCAGAAAAATGTGGTTCATTCATAGTCACGCAGCATGGAAACAGGGCCTTCTGCGCAAATTGATCCTGCCGGCCAAAATGCCCCATCTACACCAGTAACCTTTCCTATCCATGTACCTGTCAAATTGTATTTTAAATGTAGTTATAACACCTGCCTCTGGCAGCTCGTTCCATATGCATAGACATAGAATGATACAGTGTGGAAACAGGCCCTTCGGCCCAACTTGCCCACATCAGCCAACATGTCGCAGCTAGACTAGTCCCACCTGCCCGTGTTTGGTCCATATCCATTCAAACTTGTCCTATCCATGTTAGACAAAAATGCTGGAGAAACTCAGCAGGTGAGGCAGCATCTATGGAGCGAAGGAAATAGGCAACGTTTCGGGCCTAAACCGTTCTTCAGACTTATCCATGTACCGGTTTAACTGTTTCTTAAATGTTGGGATAGTCCCAGCTTCAACTACCTCCTCTGACAGCTTGTTCCCACCACCCTTTGTGTGAAAAAGTTACCCTTCAGATTCCTAGTAAATCTTTTCCCCTTCACCTTGAAACATATGTCCTCTGGTCCTGGATTCCCCTACTCTGGGCAAGAGATTCTGTGCATCTGTGCCCTCTGTGCGAAAATGTTGCCCTTAGGTTAGTATTAAATCTTTCCCCACTCATCTTAACCCTCGATCCTTTGGCTCTTGATTCCCCGAGTCTGGGTAAAATACTCTGTCCATTCCCTTATTTATTCTCCAAATTATTTGATACAGTCCTGGACCTTATGGGATCGGTAGCAACACAAGGCTGTGAGGATTGGATGAGGAATTGGGCATATTAATTAAAATGGTCAGAAAGTTAAATCACCTTACATTAGTCCCAATCCAGCACAGTGTAATTAAAACTTGGTTGGCTTGTGGTGAGAAACAACAGCCGCTTCTGGGATAATTTGGTCTTATTTTACCTGCAATACTCCATAAGGGGCATCATCGGGCGTACAACGCGTGCAGAAATTACACCGGCACCCAACCGTGAATCACTGCGGGAAATTCCTGGTTGAATTTCCAGAGTGACATGCAGCCACCCCAGAAATTAGCATTGTTGTGTTTAACTCTGCTTTAAGGCAATTTTCAGTTGCATAAGCCTGAGAGAAATAATATTATATAATTGGGGTTTTAGGTAATACATCCAAAGGGATACTCGCCAGTTTGGTGTGAATTGCTTTAAAATGCTAGTTAAAGTAAAAGAACAGCTGGGATTAGACTAATCAGTGAATTGGAGGAATAGACAACATTGCACTTCCGACCATGAGTTATGACAGTTCTTTCATAAGCAGGGACGATACATAACTCACGAGTGTCTCTCCCCTCAAGTTATGATAGTCGTTCACACTAGTGAGAGACTGCTTAGATTGCCAGTGCTGTTGAAGTCTACTGTTTGTTCTATCAGAGTGTGGCTTCTGTTACAGCAAAAAAAGGTATTACTTTAAATAAATCCTGGAACATTATGTGCTGCTGTCAAGCATTAAGTGTTATTTCACACCTGTAAAATAACACTTCAGTTCTTCACACTATGAAATAATAACATCTAGTGGGCAACAAAAATATTACTAATTACACTTATGGTATCTTTGCTTGCATATATTTACAGTGTTTAAGAAATAATTATGACTTGGTATTGAAATATAATTTTAGTAATTGTCATTATAGTGGGGGGGGGGGGGGGAGAACACAATGCAAACACACACTGATTGTCAATTGTTTCTTTTCCTTTGTATTGCTTAGTTTGTATCTAAATTAGGCACAACTCGCAAGTAAATTACAAACTACAGAAGTTGTTCTCTGAGCACGTTTGCAAATTTAGCAATTAAGGATGAGATGATGTACGCTGTGACAATGTTACTTGACTTGTATCTGAGGGATGTACAGAAGTCATGCTGTAAATTGAGTGCACCGCGTCGCCGACGGAAACGGCCAAAGGCTCCGGCATAAGCTGCATGTCAACATCTGCTTTTCATGTGATGTATGTTTCTGTGAGGAAAACCCTGTGCAGTTTGAAAATTGCAAAGGGCATTGAACACTCAAAGGTTTAACAAGCAATGATATCCCCAGTTAAGATGTTTAAAGGCTTGCAGGTAGGCTGCTGTCCTAATGATTAATTGGATGAACTTCTTCGACTCCAGGTTGTGTCCTCTAAAATATGTGTTGCCTATTCCCAGATCACCTCCACACATGGCGCTGTTAAAATAGTACAGCTTAAGTATTCCAAACACTGACTGCTCAATTCCTTGGCGTTTTATTCTGACATATTCAGTCTCAAACTGTAAGTTTAAGTAAACACGCCGGTAAGATATATTGAAACAAATCTCAATCATAGATTGAACCCCTTGCTTATACCTGAGCTGTTAATTCCCATTTCATGAGTTTGCAGAGTCTAAGTCAGCCATAGCCCATCTTTTGCTTGAAGAAAGACTGGTGGAAAGTTTAGACCGACTTACTGTAATACAAATTAAATCAAACTGTAATAGATTTTTTTTTTTGCACTTGATAGGGAGATGCATGTACGATGATTCAACCTGATGCTCATATGGTTAAGTGTGAACGTGCCCTCTATCCTCTAGCTGCCATTTGTCCATACTCCCACTCCTGGCTTGACAACAGTCCATCCATGTCACATTGTGAGCAGACCCCCGTTCCAATTTATTCTCAAAGAATGGCACAGTGCTGGAGGTCGCGGGTGTGAAATTAGGTGATGTGATGTTCCAGCATCAGCTTCTTCATTACATTCCTCCAGTGTCTGGTCAAAGTTGCGCTCCTTGGGGATCTGGAAATAAAAAGACATACCATGATACAGGAGGGTAGGAAACCAAGAGGTGCTTTCTTGCAACATCAACTGCTTGTAAGTTAGGAAAGAATGTAGGTGGAGGTGAGGTATGAGGAAGGAATCACCTAAGTTGTGCTACTGGCCAAGACTGTGCCACTGCAGGGGTATCGGATGTAGGTACGCCTGTTTCACTATAGTCCGTTTTCACACATTCTGGTTGATGTGGTTGTCACGATTGATTAACTTGGTGATGTGCGGAATCAAAGGTGTGATGTGAAGCTACTAGTGCAAGATGCATGAAAGTGTGTGATTGTTATGTTTCAGGTCCGTTTGATAGAAAATTTTGATAAATGAGTGATGAGAGTTTGATTTGAATAGCGATCGCACACTCGTCAACACTTTTTGACTGCATCCTGAATCAAAGAACTTTTAAAATGGCAAAGACTGCTTACAATCATTGAGAAATGCACCTGTGGCTTAATGCAAGAAAATGGTATGAAAATTAAGAAAGATGAGTTACAGAACTTCAGTGGTTACCTAGAAGGCTCAGAGAGCCTCTTTAATACTCCTCTCGACAATCTATCAGACTACCATGCAATTTGTCAATCAGCCAGTGTTTTATTGTCATATGTCCCAGATAGAACAATGACATTCTTATTTGAAGCAGCACAACAGAATAGGATCCAAGGCTAGTTAAATGTCCCAATGATTTCTAGACTGTTCAGTAGTTATGGCTTTTGTGCAATGTCCCAATCAAAGCATAGCCAGACATCCCTTGTGCACAGTTTGCACAGTGACTCATACATAGTGCATTGGTCAATGAAGTAAATATCTTCGTATTATATGTGTGTGTGTGCGTGTGTGTGCGTGCGTGCGTGCGTGTGTGTGTGCGTGCGTGCGTGCGTGCGTGTGTGTGTGTATATATATATGTGTGTATGTGTGTGTGTGTGTGTGTGTGTATATATATGTGTGTGTGTGTGTATATGTATGTGTATATATGTATGTATATACATATTTTAATGTGTATATGTATATGTATATATATGTATGTGTATATGTATGTATATATATATATATATATATATATATATATATATGTATATATACGTGTGTGTGTGTGTGTTTATGTGTATATATATTGCTATTATTACACTGTTATTGTTTGGTTGTTATTTGTGTGTACGTATGCATATGTATATATATATATATATATATATATATATATATATATATATATATATATGCATACGTACACACAAATAACAACCAAACAATAACAGTGTAATAATAGCAATATTGCTTGCATTGAGGACATAGTGGTTGAAGATATTTACTTAATTCCCCAATGCACTGTGTATGCATCCTGCTACTGTATATGAGTCACTGTGCAAACTGTGCACAAGGGATGCCTGGCTATGCTTTGATTGGGACCTTGCACAAAAGCCATAACTACTGAACAGTCTTGAAATCATTGGGACATTTAACTAGCCTTGGATTCTAAAGCTGCACTCTGTCCAAATGGCATAAGTCCAGTGCACATAATTCTTAAATATTTATTCATTTTAAATGTATGCTTCATCCTACAAATTGCTCAGTATCCTGAATTGGAAATATATTGCCATTCCTTCATTGTGACTGGGTCCAAATCCTGGAAATCTCCACCCAACAATATTGTAGGAAGCCCTCATCAGCAGAGGTTGGGAGGGCTTGTTGCAGTTATGTAAGAAGTTGGTGAGGCCATATTTAGAGTATTGTGCTTAGTTCTGGACATCATGTCATAGGAAACATTTTGTCAACCTGGAACGGGTGCAAGAAAAGATTCATGAGGATGTTGTCAGGACTCGAGAGCCTGGTATAATTTGGTTATAAAGTTAATTTGCAAGTCAAATTGGTAGTAAGGAAGGCTGATTCAAGGTTAGCATTTATATCAAGAGGAATGGAATACAAAAACAGAGATGTAATGCTGAGGCTCAATTTGGCGCTGGTCAGTCAGCATTTGGAGTAAAGTGAGCAAATTTGGGCCCCATATCTGAGGAAGGATGTGCTGGCTCTGGAGAGGGTCCAGAGGAGGTTTACAAGAATCATTCCAAGAATGAGTGGGTTAAGGGCCTGTCCCACTTTCACGACCTAATTCACGACCTCTACCGAGTTTGCCCTTGACTCATACTCGCAGCATGGTCGTCATGAGGTCGTAGGAGGTCGTAGGTAGGTCGTAGGTAGGTCGTGATGCTAGTCGTAGGACCTCGTGGCATCAAGTGGGTCAGGGCGTTTTTCTAGCCTGATGAAAAATGTCCACGAGTAAAAAAGGTCGTGAATTAGGTCGTGAAAGTGGGACAGGCCCTTTAGCATATGATGTCGTTTGGCAGCACTGGACCTCTACTCGCTGGAGTTTAGAAGGTTGGTGGACCTCATTGAAACTTACCGAATAATGAAAGGCATAGATAGAGTGGATGTGGAAAAGATGTTTCCACTGGTGGGAGAGTCCAGGACCAAAGGGCGCTCTTTTAGAAAGGAGGTGAGTAGGAACTTCTTTAGTCAGAGGGTAATTAATCTGTTGAACTCATTGCTGCAGAGGGCCAAACCAGTGGATATTTTTAAGGAAGAGATAGACAAATTCTTGATTAGAACGGGTGTCAAGGGTTATGGGGAAAAGGCTGGTAAATGGGATTGGGAGTCAGAGATTAACCATGATTGAATGGCGGAGTAGACTCGATGGGCCGAATGGCCTAATTCTACTCCTATTTGTGAAGGTGTCCCAGATTCGCATAGTGTGGTGCACATCCAGACCGTTTCATCTGTATACCATTCTGTCATTGGGCTCAGTGGCATCCAACTATGGAGCAGGATGTGCAGACATTTGACTTATGTCTTTCACTGCGGACAGATAGGTGTCGGAGGCAAGTTGAAGCACAAACAGCTAACGGTCAGGCCTCCCCGATCGGAAACACCAGCTATCGCTCAGCATGATTCAGACCTGTTTAATCACAGACCAGCTGCTGTTTACTGCCAGGTTATCAATCATTTCCAATGACTCTGAATTCAGATTCCTTGTCCTTCATATCTCATGCACACCGTCTATCAGAACTCATCAGTCCTGTGTTCTTTGCCTCATTTTACACACCATTGACTTGATCTTCCTCTTCTATGATCAGTCTTAAAAACTATATTTAAACTTTATCTCCAATGGCTACGTGAAAATGATTCCAACTTCATCTTTCACTTCATCTTTCTACTGCCTTTTCACCGTTAATCCTTTTTTTTTTGAGGAACAATCTGCAGAGTTTACAATGTGAAAGTCACCCGATGAATCAAACTTTTGATGTCCGGAATGCAGTTGTATTGTGGTTTCAGCCCTTAGATAGCAGCTAGCATTCTGGATATCATTTTGCATGAGTGCACATTCTTGCACTGCAGCCGGAGAATTTAAATTCAAGCAACGGTGGTGCAGCCGTAGAGTTGCTGCCTTACAGCGACAGAGACTCGGGTTCGATCCTGACTGCAGGTGCTTGTCTGTACAGAGTTTGTATGTTCTCCCTGTGACCAACGTGGGTTTTCTCCAGGAGCTCATGTTTCCTCACACACTCCAGAGGTTTGTAGGTTAATTGACTTGGTAAAATTGTAAGTTGTCCCTCGTGTGTAGAATAGTGTAAGTGTGCGGGAATTGCTGGTCTGCGCGGACACGGTGGGCCGAAAGGTCAGTTTCCGCGCTGTATCTCTAAACTAAACTAAACAATTAGATAAATCCTGAGCTCATATTTGATAAGGTTCCCCATGGCAAGCTGCTCTGGAAGATTAGATCACATGGGATACAAGGAGAGCTAGCTGACTGAGCTGAGAATTGGCTTAATGGAAGGAAGCAGAGGGTGATGGCATGTGACCAGTGGTGTGCATCAGGATTTGCTGAGCCCATTGTTGATTGTGAATTATATCAAGGTTTTGGATGACAATGTAAAGGGCATGAATAGTAAGACTGAAGATTACACCAAAGTGGGTGGTCTCGTTAATGGTGCTGATAGTGATTCAAAATTAGAAGGATCTTGATCGGTTGGGCTAGTTGACTGAGGAATTGGTAATGAAGTTTAATTTCATTCTCCAGCACTGATACTTCCTACTAGCTATGTTTTGAAGAAAACGTGACCTACTTAATTCTACATGAGCATAGACATAGACATAGAAAATAGGTGCAGGAGGCCATTCGACCCTTTGAGCCAGCACCGCCACCATTCATTGTGATCATGGCTGATCGTCCTCTATCAATAACCCGTGTCTGCCTTCTCCCCATATCCCTTGACTCCACTAGCCCCTAGAGCTCTATCTAACTCTCTCTTAAATCCATCCAGTGACTTGGCCTCCATTGCCCTCTGTGGCTGGGAATTCCATAAATTCACAACTCTCTGGGTGAAAATGTTTTTTCTCACTTCAGTCTTAAATGACCTCCCCTTTATTCTAAGACTATGGCCCCTGGTTCTGGACATCTTTGGATGTCTTTGTCTCATCCCTTCAAAATAAACTGTAAGTTATGCACACATGTGAAGTGGTCACTTTATTTCTATTGTGAATTTACAGGATGTGGTCATTACTCAACATAGCAGTATTTATTGCCCATCTCAAATTGGCCTCTGAACTGAAGTGGCACATGTTCCAGTTTAATTGGACTAATTCAATGCCTGGTGAATTATGGAAATCCCAGTAGTCATATTCCTACCTTAAAATGGACGGTGTGTCTGTGTTAATCCTGGCTAAATTGGAGAGGCTAGGACTTTAAAATGGGGTAAAAGCTTCAGGGCTGCTGGGAGATTTGGTCAATTTGGAATTGCTCTCTGCAGAGCTGGGACAAGCTGCGGAGAGTGGTGAATCTCTGGAACTCCCTGCCACAGAGGGTAGTCGAGGCCAGTTCATTGGCTATATTTAAGAGGGAGTTAGATGTGGCCCTTGTGGCTAAGGGGATCAGAGGGTATGGAGAGAAGGCAGGTACGGGATACTGAGTTGGATGATCAGCCATGATCATATTGAATGGCGGTGCAGGCTCGAAGGGCCGAATGGCCTACTCCTGCACCTAATTTCTATGTTTCTATGTTTCTATGAGAGGTGCCAGTGTGTCTAGAGCCTAGATACAAGTTGCAAGAAAAGAATAAGAACATCTGCAGATCCTGTCAATTAGGTGCAAAATGCATAGAGTGGATTGGATGGCTGCAAACCAGACATACACCTTGTAAATAATTGTAAATAATGTTGCGGAGTTCTACTTTGCCGAGTGTTGATTGGATGAGGTATTGAGCCTTGTCTGGGTTTCTTGCAGATTAGGGTAAATGTTTCTAAGTTGGCTTCCTTGAGAAGTCCTGTTTGAATACAATGTATTGAGCTGCTGTATTATTGGGTTAGGGGAATGTCTGTTATGTACGGGGTTAATCGATATCCGTAATTGGTTTGTTCAGAGACCACCCGCATGTGGTTCGGCCCTTCGAGGTCCCGAGACATATAAAAGTCCGCTATCACGGGGTCCAACGTCGATCTTCTGGGAGAGCTTTATGTGACCTTCTGGAGTGTCTCAAACAGAGCGAGGCCTAGAGGGCTTGAGCAGGCAGATACAAGGATCAAACCCACGGTGGGATAGGTGCAGTAGTTGAACTGTAATTGCACTTTGTTAAAATAAAGATTAGTTGTTCAAGTGCTTGATTCAATGTTTTTACTGAAACTAGACTGGGGGGAAAGCTTAGAACAAGCAATTTACATCTGCTCGTTGCTGGAAACAATTATGAGACATGAGGGCAGCACGCATGCTGGTGCAGCGGTAGAGTTGCTGCCTCACAGCACTTACAGCGCCAGAGACTCTGGTTTGATCCCGGTAACGGGTACTGTTTGTATGGAGTTTGTACGTTCTCCCGGTTACTGCGTGGGTTTTCTCCGAGATATCCATTTTCCTCCCACACTCCAAAGACGTACAGGTTTGTAGGTTTATTGGCTTGGTATAAGTTTGTAGGATAGTGTTAGTGTGCAGGGCTCGCTGCTCGGTGTGAACCCGGGGGGGGGGGGGGGGGGTCGAAGGGCCTGTTTCCGCACTGTATCTCTAAAATAAACTAAACAGGCACCACGCATAGAACAGACACCTCGGAGAGAACTAAGAACAGTCTGAAGAAGGGTTCCAACCTGAAACATTGTGCATTTTCCTCCACAGATTCCTCCAGCACCTTGTTTATTGTTAGAAAACAGTCACTGCCGTACGTAACACCATTTCAATTTTACAGATGTTCGCTTTATGTGACATCATAACATCGGGTAATGGACAATAGATGCAAAGCTGAAAGTTAAAACAAAATACTGCAGATGCTAGGAGTCAGAAATAAAAACTGAAAATACTGGAAACCATCAGCAGACCAGGCAGCATTTATACAAATGGAAATGATCTCCCACTGCCAACATTAGTTCTGTTTCTCTTTCCACCTATGCTGTCTGACCTGCTGAATGTTTCCAGCATGTTCATTTTTATTTAAGAAACACAAGACCGATGCACCACTGAAACAAACTTCAAAAATGGTTGCAAATGTGAAGAGGATAAGTACATGGAAAAACTGGAGATGTTGGCATTGCACTTCTCAGACAATAATTAAGAGGAACGCAAATATGTAAAATATCTGATCAAATGATATAGATAGCACATTTATTCAAAGTATAAAAATAAAGGAACAAGTGACACAGACAAAAGCTGCTGAAAAATAAATTTAGAAGAGAGACCACGTTTTCAATCCTTTTCAGTCCAAAATGTTGGAGATTTAAATAAGGGTGCTGTAGGAGGCAGAACATAAGATAAAATTAGTTACTACTGCAGGGAAACTAAAGTAATACAGGTATACAATAAATCCCCTTTTCCATCATTGACTTTTCCTTTGGTTCACACGTGCCAACATGTTACCGTGTGAGAGAGATCAGTATGAATATTTTAAACATTTGAAGCACAGTAAAGTGCAGACAATAGGGGGAAAATTGGATCACATTCTTTGGAAAGTATTTACATTTATATAGAATCTTTCTTGATCTAAAGGCATCCCATGGCATTTCACAGCCAATGAATACTCTTGAAATGTATGCAATGCAAAGAAATGTGGCAGCTCCTGCGATCAGTAATTGGAGAGTTCAAATTTTCTTTTTCAAATCAGTGATTTAGTTTAAGAGATAAAAATTGCACTTAGATGCGGGAAAAATATAGCGAAAATGGAAAATTTTGGGAACTTACAGCACAGCAAGCAGCATCTGTGGAAAGAGAAGTCGACCTTGGCTAAAGCTATAGTTAGTATTAAGTTGGTTTTCTGAAGAAAAATAGGACAAATACAATAACCAAGTGGTTCGGTGAGCTGTAAACTTTATTGTAAAACCATTGACAAATACAAATGGTTTGGTGTGGTGTAAACTTAATTGTAACACTTCAGTAACTCGCCAGCTAAGGTTGACTACAGTTTAGTTTAGTTTGGTTAATTTATTGTCACATGTATCGAGCTAGTGAAAAGTTTTTTTGTTGCTGCGAACCAGTCAGAGGAAAAACTATACAATAGATAATAGACAATAGGTGCAGGAGGAGGCCATTTGGCCCTTCGAGCCAGCACTGCCATTCAATGTGATCATGTATGTTATCATACATGATAACAATCAGAC